>NW_026652279.1:50142977-50766518 GCF_009828535.3 Hylobates moloch
TTTTTGTTTGTCTGTGCCCTGCCCCCAGAGGTGGAGCCTACAGAGGCAGGCAGGCCTCCTTGAGCTGTGGTGGGCTCCACCCAGTTCGAGCTTCCTGGCTGCTTTGTTTACCTAAGCAAGCCTGGGCAATGGCGGGCGCCCCTCCCCCAGCCTCACTGCCGCCTTGCAGCTTGATCTCAGACTGCTGTGCTAGCAATCAGCGAGACTCCGTGGGCATAGGACCCTCCGAGCCAGGTGCAGGACACAATCTCCTAGTGTGCCGTTTTCCAGGCCCGTTGGAAAAGCGCAGTATTAGGATGGGACCGACCCGATATTCCAGGTGCCGTCTGTTTCCCCTTTCTTTGACTAGGAAAGGGAACTCCCTGACCCCTTGCACTTCCCGAGTGAGGCAATGCCTCGCCCTGCTTCGGCTCGCGCACAGTGCGCTTCACCGACTGTCCTGCACCCACTGTTAGGCACTCCCTAGTGAGATGAAACCGGTACCTCAAGCAGAAATGCAGAAATCACCCGTCTTCTGTGTCGCTGGGGCTGGGAGCTGGAGACCGGAGCTGTTCCTATTTGGCCATCTTGGCTCACACCTGTGCAGAAACTTTTTAGTTTAATTAGGTCCGATTTGTCTACATTTTTTTTGTTACAATTGCTTTTGGGGACTTAACCAAAAATTATTTGCCAAGGCTGTTACAGTTTGGCTTTGTGTCCTCACCCAAATCTCATGTTGAATTGTAATTCCCAGTGTTGGGAGAGAGACCTGGTGGGAGGTGATTGGATTGTGGGGGCAGATTTCCCCCTTGCTGCTCTTGTGATAGTGAGTGAGTTCTCACAAGATCTCACAGATTTGTTTAAAAGCGTGTAGCAAAAAAGTACTACTCACTTCTTTGTTTAAAAGTGTGTAGGACTTCCCCATTTGCTCTCTCTCTCTCCTGCTTACTTTCCCTTTGCCCTTCCACCATGTTTGTAAGTTTTCTGAGGTCTCCCAAGCCATGCTTCCTGTATAGCCTGTGGAACCGTGAGTCAGTTAAACCTCTTTTCTCCGTAAATTACCCAGTCTCAGGTATGTCTCTATAGCAGTCTGAGAATGGACTAATACAGAAAATTGGTGCCAGAGAAGTCGGGCATTGCTATAAAGATACCTGAAAATGTGGACACAACATTGGAACTGGGTAATGAGCAGAGGTTGGAACAGTTTGCAGGGATCAAAAGAAGGCAGGAAGATGAGGGACAGTTTGGAACTTCCTAGAGACTTGTTGAATGGTTGTGACCAAAATGTGGATAGTGATGTGGACAGTGAAGCCCAGGCTGTGGTAGTCTCAGATGGAGATGTGGAACTTATTGGGAACTGGAGTAAAGGTAAATTTTGCTATGCTTTAGCAAAGAGACTGGCAGCATTTTGCCTCTGCTGTAGAAAACTATGGAACTTTGAACTTAAGAGAGATGATTTATAATATCTGGGAGAAGAAATTTCTAAGTGCAAAGCAGGTAACTTGGCTGCTTTTTAAAGCCTATGCTCATTTGCATAAACAAAGAAATAACCTGAAACTAGAACTTATATTTAAAAAGGAAGCAGAGCATAAAAGGTTGGAAAATTTGTAGCCCAACCATGTGGTAGAAAAGAAAAATCCATTTTCTTGGGGGACATTCAAGCCTGCTGCAGAAGTTTGCATAAATAAAGAAGAGCTGAATGTTAATAGCCAAGACAATGGGGAAAATGCCTCCAAGGCATTTCAGAGACCTTCACAGCAGCCCCTCTCATCACAGTTCTGGAGGGCGAAGAGGGAAAAATCGTTTCCTGGGCTAGGCCCAGGGCTCCACTGCTCAGTGCAGCCTTGGGACATGGTGCCCTGCATCCCAGCCACTGCAGCTCCAACTGTGCCCGAAAGGGGCTAAGTTACAGCTCAGGGTGTTGCTTCAGAGGGTGCAAGCCCAAGCCTTGGAAGCTTCCATGTGGTGTCGGACCTGCAGGTGCATAGAAGGCAAGGTTTGAGAACCTCTGCCTAGATTTCAAAGGATGTATGAAAATGCCTGAATGTCCAGGTAGAAGTCTGCTGCAGGGGCAGAATCCTCATAGAAAACCTCTAGTAGGGTAAGGCAAAGGGGAAATGTGAGCTTGGGGCCCCCCATACAGAGTCCCCACTGGGGCGCTGCCTAGTGGGGCTGTGAGAAGAGGGCTATTGTTCTCCAGACCCCAGAATGGTAGATCCACTGACAACCTGCACCATGCACCTAGAAAAACTGCAGGCACTCCATGACAGCCTGTGAAAGCAGCTAAGAGGACTGTACGCAGCAGAACCTCAGGAGCAGAGCTTTCCAAGGCCTTCAGAGCCCACCCTTTGCATTAGTGTGATCTGGATGTGAGACATAAAGTTAAAGGAGATTATTTTGGAGCTTTAAGATTTAATGATGGCCCTGCTGGTGTTCAGACTTGCATGGGGTCTGTAGCCCCTTTGTTTTGGCCAATTTCTCCCTTTTGGAATGGGGGCATCTACCTAACATCTGTACCCTTATTGTATCTTGGAAGTAACTAACTTGTTTTTTATTTTACAGGCTCATAGGCAGAAGGGACTTGCCTTGTCTCAGATGAGATTTTGGACTTGGTTTTTTGAGTTAATGTTGGAATGAGTTAAGACTTTTGGGGACTGTTGGGAAGGCGTGATTGTATTTTGAAATGTGAGAAGGACATGATATTTGGGAAGGGCCAGGGTGGAATGATATGGTTTGGATCTGTGTCCCCATCTAAATCTCATGTTGAATTGTAATTTCCAGTGTTGGGAGAGGGGCTTGGTGAGTGGTGACTGGATCATGGAAGTGGATGTCCCTCTTGCTGTTCCCAGGACACGAGTTCTCACGAGATCTTGTTGTTTTTTAAAAGTGTGTAGCACTTTCCCCTTCACTTTCTCTCTCCTGCCGCCATGTGATGACATGTTTGGTTCCCCTTCACCCTTCTGCCATGATTGTTAAGTTTCCTGAGGCTTCCGCAGCCATTCCTCCATACAGCCTGTGGAACTCTGAGTCAATTAAACCTCTTTTCTCCATAAATTATCCAGTCTCAGGTATGTCTCTATAGCAGTGTGAGAACGGACTAGTAGAAAGGCCAATGTCGTCAATAGTATTTCCTAGATTTTCTTCTAGGATTTTATAGTTTAAGGTACATTTAAATCTTTGATCCATTTTGAGTTAAATTTTTTATATGGTGAAAGATAGGAGTCCATCTTCAGTCTTCTGCATATGGCTAGCCAGTTATCCCAGCACCATTTATTGAATTAGGAGTTTTTTCCCTGTTGCTTGTTTGTATCAGCCTTGTTGAAGATCAGATAGTTGTGCATGTGTGGCTTTATTTCTGAATTTTCTATTCTGTTGCATTAGTCTATATGTCTGTTTTTGTACCAGAACCAAGCTGCTTTGGTTACTGTAGCTTTATAGTATAATTTGAAGTTGGGTAGTGTAATGCCTCCAGCTTTGTTCTTTTTGTTTAGGGTTGCTTTGGCTATTCAGGCTTGTTTTTGCTTCCATATAAATGTTAGAATAGTTTTTTTTCTAATTCTGTGAAGAATAACTTTGGTAGTTTGATAGAAATAGCACTGAATATGCAAATTTCCCTGACTAGTATGGCCATTTAAAAAATATCAATTATTCCAATCTATGAGCATGGCATGTTTTTCCATTTATTTGTGTCATCTCTGATTTCTTTCAACAGTGTTTTGTAGTTTTTCTTGTAGAGATTGTTCACTTCCTTGGTTAGCAGTATTCCTAGGTATTTCCTTTTCTTCATAGCTATTGTAAGTGGGTTTGTGTTCTTGATTTCACTCTCAGCCTAGATGTTTTTGGTGCATAGAAATGCTACTGATTTATACATTGATTTTGTGACCTGAAATTATACTAAAGTAGTTTGTGAGTTGTAGGAGCCTTCTGGCAGAGTCTTTAGGATTTTCTATATGGAATCATGCCATAAGTGAAGAGAGATAGTTTGACTTTTTCTTTTACTATTGGGATGCCTTTTGTTTCTTTCTCTTGCCTGATTGCTCTGGCTAGGATTTCCAGCACTATGTATAAAAGGAGTGGTGAGAGTGGACATACTTGTCTTGTTCCAGTTCTCAAGGGGAATGGCTTGAGCTTTTGCCTATTCAGTATGATGTTGGCTGTGGGTTGGGGATATATGACTCCTATTATTTTGATGTATGTTCCTTTGATGCCTAATCTGTTGAGGATTTTTATAATGAAGGAATGTTGGATTTTATCTTAAGCTTTTTCTATATCTATTGAGATGATCATATGGTTCTTGCTTTTAATTCTGTTTATGTAGTGAATCCCATTTATTGGTGTGAATATGTTAAAAGAACCTTGCATCCCAGAAATAAAGCCTACTTGATCATGGTATGTTAACTTTTTGATGTGCTGCTAGATTTGGTTTGCTAATATTTTCAGAAATGAAAGAACTTCCTCCTGAATAACTACTGGGTGAAATAAAAAAATTCCTTGAAACTAATGAAAATAGGAATACAAGTTACCAAAATCTCTGGGATGCAGCCAAAACAGTGTTAAGAGAAAAGTTTGAAGTCCTAAATGCTTTCAAGAAGTTAGAAACAACGAAAAATTAACAGTCTAACTCTGCACCTAAAAGAACAGAAAAAATCAACCCCAAAGCTAGCAGAAGTAAAGAAATAATCAAAATTAGAGAAGAGCTTAATGAAGTTGAGATGCAAAAGATCAATGAAACAAAAAGTAGGTTCCTCAAAAAAATAAAATAAGAGATTGATAGACTGCTAGCAAGATTAACAAATAAAAGGACAGAGAAGATTCAAATAAGAACAATCAGAAACAATATTACAACTCATCCCACATGAATACAAAAGATCCTCAGGGACTGCTATGATCAACTATATGCACAGAAGTTAGAAAGTCTAGAGGACATGGATAAATTCCTGGAAACACACAATCTCCCAAGATTAAATCGGGAAGCAATTGAAATCTTGAATAGACTAATATCAACTTCTGAAATTGAATTAGTAACAAAGAACCTACGAAGCAAAAGAAGCCCTGGACCTGATGGATTCACAGCCAAATTCTACCAGATGTACAAAGAAGAACTGACACGATCCTACTGAAACTATTCCAGATAATTGAGGAGGAGGGGCTTTTCCCTAACTCATTCTTTGAAGCCAGCATCAGACTGATACCAAAATCTGGCAGAGACACAATGAAAAAAGAGAACTTCAGGCCAATATCCCTGATGAACACAGACACAATAGAATATATCTTATTTTGTATTTATTTGATGCTACTTTGTGATTGGATTTAGTTTGGTTATTCTCTGCCCTAATACTGCATAGATGATATTGTATCCTTTCCAGAGTGTTACATTTGGAGGAGCACAACATCCCTGTCTCTCTCACTGATGATATTAATTTTGATCACTTGGTCAAGTTCTTGTCTAATTTATCCACTGGATAGTTACTGTTTCTTTTTCTCCTGTGTAACCAATAAGATTTTACAGGGAGGCACTTAGAGACCATGCAGATATCCTGATCTTCATCAAAATTTCCTCGACTTAGTATCCATTGATGATTCTAGCCTGATGCAATCTTTATTATGCTGATTACAAAATGGTAACTTCTGAATTTCAGCACTCCCTTCATATTTATTAATCTGCTCTTGAAGTTTTGCTGTAGGTGAAAGCCCTCCTTTCTCTCTCTGTCTCTCTCTGTCTACTTATCTACCTATTTATATAGCTATCACTTACTACTGGTAAGGACTCATGAATTCCTGCTTTTCTCAATGGTTTCTAACCCATTAATATACTTAACTATATTGATGGTCAAATTTTCCTAGATGTATACAGTCGGAGTCCTTTCAAACTGACTCCTATATCCTTCTGACATACCCTAGCAGTTTTTGGACTATGTTCTTATTTTCTGATCTAACAAAGTATTTCAAATTCACTTATGTCTACTTTGTCCTTAGACATTTCTCTGAGTTCAGTTCCTTTCAGCAGGAAATTATATTGAAAACCAAGATGCGGATGCCAGGTATGCTCTTTGCTACCGGGATATCTTTGCTTCTTAGTCCTTTCAAAAGGCACATCTAGGAAATATAGGCACATATACATATTTGCAATGCAAAACACACATGCATGCTCAAGCACATTTACACACAGACATGATTAAGATTAAGATTACCAGTGAAGGACAGGTGGACATCATGGGTCTCCAGATGTGATGCTTGGGAAGGATACTAACCTTCATGCACATACACATGCATACACACACACATATACACACACATACTGTGGAAATCATGAGTTTGCATTGATACTGCCAATTTGACTCCATCCCTGCATCTACACAGGGTTCTTTCCAGTCTTTCCTTATTCCATATTTATACGTTCCTTTTCCCTAATGAGAACCTGGGCATCCAATGACAACACAGTTACACATTTATGTAATCTTATAATACATAACAATGTTTCAAAATTGCTTTGCTCATATCATTACAATAAAAAAAATATTACTACCAAGCCTTCCAGATTTGCTTACAATTCTCACCCTGTTCCCACCATCCCCACCCCACCCTACACGAGACTGCGGTATATAGTCAAATATATAGTCAAATTTTGTGTTCCTAGCTAGTTGGGTTAGGTTTTTTTTTTTTTTTTTTTTTTTTTTTGAGGTGGAGTCTTGTTCTGTTGCCCAGTCTGGAGTGCAGTGGTGTGATCTCAGCTCACCACAACCTCCACCTTCCGGGTCCAAGTGATTCTCCTGCCTCAGCCTCCTGAGTAGCTGGGACTACAGGCACGTGCCACCATGCCTGGCTAATTTTTGTATTTTCAGTAGAGACAGGGTTTCACTATGTTGGCCAGGCTGGTCTCAAACTCCTGACTTCGTGATCCACCCACCTTGGCCTCCTGAAGTGCTGGGATTACAGGTGTGAGCCTGGATTGGATTAGTTTTTCTTTCTTTTTTCTCTTTCAGTGGCTTATGGTATTTTATTTAAAATACAAATGGTTGGCTTTCAGTTTTAGTTTTTTTTCTGTTCTTATTTAATTTTATTATTTTAATATGTAGAATACTAATCTTTTTTTCAGACAAAATTATACAGAAAGGTATATACAGGGAAGGTCACTTCTCCATATATCCGTCACACTCTGTTCCTTCTTTACCCCTCAACTCCAGCATTTCTTGATTTATCTCTCCTGTTTCTTTTTGTAAAAATAGGCATATACATACTTCAATTTTGTTTATTTTTCCTTCTTTCTTACACAAAGGTAGCATATTACATGCTCTTTGTACTTCACCTTTTTCTCTTAATAATATCTCTGGAAATCACTCAATATCAGTTGATAGAGATTTTCTTCTTTCTTGTTTTTACAACTGCACATTAACTCTATTTTGTGTATTTACCACATTTTATTCAACCAATCTCCTATATTGGACATTTAGATAATTTCAAATACTTTGTGAATAAACATAATGATGCCAAAATAACCTTGTGCATATATATTTTGATATTGCTGGAGGCTGAGTTTCATGGTGAAATCCTGAAGATGAATTACAATGTCAATGAATAAATTAATATGTAGTTTTGTTAGATATCATCATATTCTTCTCAATATTGGTGGCACCATTTTGCACTCCCTTCAGCAGTATATGAGTGTGCATGTTTTCCCCAAAGCCTTGATAACAGAGAATATTGTCAAACTTGAAATTCATGACAACTAAATGGAGAAGAACTGATGTCTTAGTACATTTTTTAATTTTGATTTCTTTTATTATGAATAAATTTCATGTTTTTCAAATGATCAAGAGTCATTTTAATTTTTGTGTGTGAATTATTTGTTCATGGCTTTAGCCTATTTTTTCATAGGATTTTTCAGTTTTTTATCAATATTTGTAAGTTCTTTATCAACAAGTATATTGATAAAGGTATGTATATTGATATATCATCTGTGATATATGTTGTAAATATTTTCACTTACTTTATTATTTGTCTTTTGACTTTGCTTTCTCTCTTATGCATGTTGTTTTTATTTCTAGGTAGCTAAATTTATCCATCCTTTCTTTCATGGCATATACATTCGTACAATTGTAGTTATATATATGTATACCATAGAGTATAGTATATGTATATATGCATACATATATATAAAACTATATATAGTATTTATATACTATAACTGTACATATATATGTATCTACAAATATAGCTATAGATAGATTTGCATGCATGTATCATGTATATATGTAGTTAAGAAAATATCCCTTTTTCTCAAGAGTTTTTAGTAGGAATGGGTGTTGAATTTTGCCAAAGATTTTTTAAACAGCTATGGAGCTTATTCCTATCCTTTTCCTCCTTAGTTCTATTTATATGGCAAATTATATTAAGCAATTTTCTATCATCAAATACTTCTTGCATTCTTGGTATAACCCTTAGGTAATGTTTTCAAGTCCCATCACTATGTCTCAGATATAAGGGTCTCTACTGCAGTGGCCTTGCCTCTACTAACAGCCTCCTTTCTGAAGCCTTTAAAAGTATTTCTCACATGTTGTCCCTGAAATCATACTGTTTTATTATTTTCTCTTCTTTGTGCATAATTTAATTTTTATATGTATTACACTGTACTGTATGTATTTGTTTAAATGTCTATCTCTTCCATTAAATTTTATATTCACTGAAGGCAATAAGTAGTTCTTAAATTTTTTTTAATATCAATTTCATAAGTGTGGAATCTACAAACCCTAAACTGGCCATCCAAAAGAGGTATTCAGGAAAAGTGCTTGTCAGACTTTTCTAGTAACTAGGCACAAAATTAAAATCAATTCTTATTTATTATTTTGTTAGATTTCAGATCTGTTAGTAATCAAAGCATGTCCCTTTGAATCAGTGCAATGGCTTTATGTATAAGAAAAATCCAGTGCAACCCAATTATCTGTAAGAGTGGAATTAGGCTTATCTCAAACCAGTGATGCAAAAATGATTCTACTATAGATGGAATTCTCAGATCCCTGTTCATCTTCCCATTCAGCCTTAACAGATATTCAAGCTTTGAAGCGAGAAAATGCAGAATGGAGAGGTTAACTCTTATACATGGCTCTCAGGATATCAGGTCCACTATAAAACTTCTCTGCAGGATTCATGGAACTGTTGTTCTTTCCCCTCCAGCCTACCTTCTTGTCACTTTAAAGTATTTTCTGGTGATAGCTGAATGGCATAATGATGTAGCCATTTTTATTTGGTGATATATCTTCTTTGGACAGTAAATGGGGCATATAGTCTGACAAAACTCAGGGCAAATGTGCATAAGTTTCTGTAACTTACCCAGCGTAGCTGGATATGGCCCCAGCCATGCTCTCTTCTTTATGTTGTGATATTGAGTTTGTTGCTCTTCCCTATTATTCCCCACAGTGTCCCTCCCTACAATCACAATGCCACAGTCTTTGAACAAATACGAGGAATCTGAGTGTGCAGAACAGGAAAGAGTTTGGAAATCTGGATAACAGAGATTGGAGGATACAAAGATGCTGTCTGAGGAGAAAAATTTAGATTCTATTGTTTCCATTTCTATGCTATTTTCACCCACAAAATATCAAGACCCATCACAGATGCACCATTCAAGCTTTAAGAATAATTCCAAAAGTGTTCCCTGGCCCTGACCTAGCTTGGGGTCATAGTGTCCTGCTTTCTGGTCATGTCTTCCTGGTTGCAGCATGGTGCCTTTGTTAGTAATCCAGGACATCCAGGAAAAAGGCACCTTTGCAGGAGCTGGGAAATAAACTGCCTTGATTCTGCGGTTCTCACTATGTGTTTCTGCCAGTTAATGTGGACACCCATCCTTTAGCTGGTTGACACAGCCATGATTGCTGTTGTCAAAAAGTCAGTCAGGCTATGCATTTCAGCCCTGGTCTCAGAGAGAACAAAGTTTCTATATTTTGAAGAATCAATCTTCAGGTTCAAAGTTACCCTCCTAAGTCTGGGTGCCAAGAGGGCTACCTTTCAGGACCTCTTCCCCGTTCAGAGCCTTGAGACATTTTTCATTATCTCTGGCCTTAGTAAGTTTCTCTAAACTTTCTTTTCAACTTCTGATCTTGATTACTCTCTTCTCTCTTTTCTCTTTCATTTCCTCATTTTCTTTGACATTTTCTAGAGCATCCCACCCTCCAGGGTTAATTATTTCTACTTTTCTTTGTTTTCTGTTATAATTTTTAGCATATACTACCAAGGCATAAAAAAACAATATTTACTTAAAAGCACACAAAGCAGCAGCTCTTGTCTATAGTAAAAGGAGATACCAAAGCAATTAAATATTGATTACATTCTAGGCTAGAAATCAGAGAGCTGGGTCATCACGTTGGTTTTACCATTTCTAATTGTGTGACCTTGGACAAGTCAATTTCACAGAACCCTTAACTCATTTTGTGAAATGACCTCTAAAACCCATCCTGGTCAAATGTTGTATGATTTTTAAAGATCTATAAATGCAAAGTTATTTTGATGAAGTCAACCATATCTTCTTGTTAAAACAAAACTCATGCTGAACCAAAGAAAATAGAAAATACTATTTAAAAAAAAAAAGCACGCATTAGGCACTTACATATGAGCTAAAATGTGCCTACCTCTGGATCTATACATGTAGGTTAAGTATTGCTACAATGTTGTGTAATAACCACACAATTTCAGTGGCATGCAATAATACCTAACTTACGTGCCTGTTGAGGTAGGCTGTGAGTTTTGCTGATCTAGACTGGACCAGCCCTGGGTGGTACTGCTCTATGAGCCTTTCTTTTTCTTCTTGGCACAGTAGGCTAGTCTGAAAATGATCTTCTCATGGTGATGGTAGAAAAGAAGAGAGTGAATCCAATCATAGAAGTACTTTTCAAGCCTTGGGTTAGTCACGCCCATGATATTCCATTGCAAAACAAATCATGTTGTCAAGTTGAGGAGTGCTCCTGGTGCAGGTGGGTAAGGAAACGAACATATGAATAACAATGTTAACTAACACATAGTGCTTTGGAAATGAGTGACAAACATGCTTACATATGGCTTTTTCTCAGTGAAAATGAAACTTTAGGGATTAGAGTCTAGTATTGCTATTTCTCCTATGAGACAGAGCTAAATTCACTAATAGAGACAGCAGTTGCTGGTCGAGACAGACTCTATGAATTTACTTGCACACAATTTAAGGCTCAAATGAAACTGTCATTTTAGTCAAATAAGGGTGGTCAAGCTCACAGTACTACCTAAAAAGCAACT
The DNA here is from genome assembly GCF_009828535.3 of Hylobates moloch. NCBI lineage: Eukaryota > Metazoa > Chordata > Mammalia > Primates > Hylobatidae > Hylobates > Hylobates moloch. The sequence continues at coordinate 50,154,216 of NW_026652279.1, forward strand.
GGAGCCCCTCTAATTTTCAGGTTTGTGAAAAGTTCCTCTGAACTACTCACTGAAGATCCCTCCATTGATAAGCAACTGCTCACTCTATTCAAGTGGTAATGAATGTGCAAATGCTGACCAGAACTTAATTATGAGACTAAAAGAGTGTACTTCAAAGAAGAGCTAATATAAAAACACAGTGAGACACCTGTCATGTGATAGATTGATAAATTACATGAATTTATGTTATACTGTAAAACTGTCTCTCCCTTTAGTGAAACAATCCAAATACCTCCAACTCTGCCACTCTCTACCCCCAACTCTGCCTCTCTCTACCCCCACCTTCTGCTTGTATTCATATATTGTAGTAAAACAGTAAAATAAAACCACAATGCTTTGTATACAAATTACTGATGATTAAGTCTCGTTAAATACAAATAGCTATACACATGAAGCAAAGCAACAGCCATACATAAGAAGCTAGCGTTTGTTTCTTGAGAACTAATAAGGAATTAAAAATAAATAATTAAGGCAGGTAAACAGTTTATTTTTCTAGTTGTTGAGCTGTATAGTTATCTATTGCTATGTAACAAATTATACTCAAAATTAATGGTGTTAAACAATAAGCACTTATTATCTAATAGTGTTAGAAGTTCAGAAATTCAGAAAAAGGCTTAGCTGGGTAGTTCTGGCTCTTTTGAGGTCTTGGTCAAAAGATCAACTGAAGTTGCAATTATCTGAAGACTTAACTGGAGGCTGGAGGATCTGCTTCCAAGATGGCTCCCTTACATGGCTGGCAAGTTGGTGCTTGTTAGCAAAATACCTCAGTTCCTTGACACGTAGATTTCTTTTTTCTTTTTCTTTTTCTTTTTTTTTTTTGAGACGGAGTCTCGGTCTTTCGCCCAGGTTGGAGTGCAGTGGTGCAATCTCGGCTCACTGCAAGCTCTGCCTCCCGGGTTCACGCCATTCTCCTGCCTCAGCCTCCTGAGTAGCTGGGACTACAGGTGCCCGACACCACGCCCAGCTAATTTTTTGTATTTTTAGTAGAGATGGGGTTTCACCGTGTTAGCCAGGATGGTCTCAATCTCCTGACCTTGTGATCCACTCCTCTCGGCCTCCCAAAGTGCTTGGATTACAGGCGTGAGCCACCGTGCCCAGCCACGACACGTAGATTTCTCATTAGGGCTGCCTTGGTGTCTTCATGGCATGGGAATGGGCTTTCCCAGTGTCAGTATGGTCAAAGAGAGATCAAAGAAGAAGCTGCAGTGTATTTTGTGACCTAGCCTTGGTCATTTCTAAGCTTTTTTGACTATACCAACGATGAGAGTGGTACTCACTCTCAACATTGTGCAGGTGCATGACCCTGAGTGTGAATACCTCCTTAAATTTTTTCCCTAGATATATTGATTGCCTCACCTTAATCCTGGCCCTAGGTTACACAAATCATCTGTATTCAGCATTGGAGGGGACCATATAAAGATGTGAATAGTAGGAGGCAAGAACACTGGGGCTCATCTTGGAGGCTGGCCACCACAAGAGTTAAGCACCTACCTAAGATTCTGAGCCATGAGAAAGAACTTCCTTAGGCTCGATGGTTCTCAACTTTGGCTGAACATGTGAATCATCTGAGAGTGTTGATGCCTGTGTCTCACTCCTTAGACATTCTGATTTAATTGAACTGAAGTGTGACAGCCATGGTGTTTAAGAAAAAGACATAATCTCCAAATAACTGCACAAGGTATTCTCATGTGCAGTCAGGGATAAGCATACTGCAAGGGAACTAAAGTTTCCTTTTGGGACTAAAGTCCACACGGAATTTGCCTATCACTCTATCTGTCAACAACATCTGTTTTTCCCTCCTGGAGCAGGGAGTGTGGGAAGGTTTCAAGAGACAAGGAGGATTAGTAATTTATTCACTCACAAACTGTTGCTGAATACAGAGCACGTCTGGCTGACTAGGTTTCTTCTCTGACACCTATACATTCTGCTTCAACTGCTTTATAAAAGATTGGTAGGAGCAGGGTTAATTAATCAGTGCTGGTCTGATTTGAGGCTCTTTGTCTTTTTCAAAACAGATCAAAACAGGCAGGATAAATGAACAGGAAAGTCCCCAGATGAAAAAGAGAATAACAGGAATTACATGAGTAGGGTTGGGCTTAGGCTGCCCAAACAAAACAGTTTGGTACCAGTTTGATGGACATACACATGAAGGCACTCAAATGAAACCACTCTTGGCTAATATAATTTTAGAGGCCAGTGGAGTTTTATATCTTCTAGGCTACTGGGTTGTTAGCTAGTTATCTCTTTGATCCCTCTTCATCCTGGTCCACGTGGCAGGAGTCTGGGCTGAACACGGTAGGAAGACAGTGAAGGAGGATTGAAAATATGGTTCCTGTGCAAAGTATTCTATTTTCCTTCCATGAAAATAAACAACAGAATTTCAATATGAAGACTAACCATACTTCTCCATTACTTGGCAGCCTTGTTAGCACTTTTACATTTTCTTTTTCCTATAATTATCTTAGGGAATGCAGCAAAGCCCCAGGATTTTGGCAAAGAGTTTACAATGTTGATAGATGTTCAAATAAGAGGATCAGGCATGGGCATACACTTGAAACCATTGTTGTCTCTCCATCAGAGAATTTAAATGAAAATACTGTATTTTTTTAATGATGGCAGACTAATGTGTACTTCTTACATAAGCAAGAAAACCACTATGAATTGCATTGAGTGTGAACATGACATATCCTCTCCCTCTTGGTTAAGCTTCAGGCGTTTGGAGATGAAAGAGGGTGAGTTGCTGGGAAAACAGGTCACTCACTTCTGACTTCCATTTCAGCTGCAGCAAAGGCATGGCTGAAGAGCGACTATATTAATAAAGCACAATGTCTACCTTCTCAGTAGGATTCCAGCAGAGTTCTGCCATGGGGCAAAGTCTCACAAGACTAGAGGGTCTCCATCTCATGATAAGGCAGATCACTTTCATTGGGCTCTTGAATGCAAGTGTACTTGATGGGAGGTGGTGGTGGCTTGAAAGGTGGAGGTCTTTCCATTCTAGGAACAAAATATTGGTCTTTCAATGCTAAGAATGTGAGGGAGTCTTATGCACACACACACACAGACATGTGTTGTTTCTTTAAAGGAGAACACAGATTGATGAGAAAGAGACACACTCTCCAAGTTCTTTCAGCATTTTTTGCTGGCATAACCCTGTGCCTGTTAGTCACATTTGAACCTCATGATCTTACCATTAATTAATATTTACATGGCATTTTGTAGTTTGCAAAGCATTTTTATTCTAACATTATTTACTTTGTATGTAGAAATTGCATCACCATCTACAGATAAAACTGAGCATTTTTATCATAACATTTACTTTGTATGCAGGAAATGCATCATAACATTATTGTATGCAGGAAATATATCATAACATTATTTACTTTGTGTGCAGGAAATGCATCACCATTCTACAGATAAAACTGAGGCTCAGAGGTTTTAAACAACTTGCTCAAGAGAACCAGACCAACAATTCAAATCTTTTCACCATAACTGATACTCTCCATGACAACTGCCTCCTAAGAGAAGAAATGTTTCTCTTATATGGATTAAAATATTCCTCCAGAGACTAAATCTTAAAATCCTAGGATTTAAGACTGAAGCTTTTCATATAGCCTCTTTGCTAACCCTAGCCCCAGCCTTTGCCCAAACACTCACTATGTACTGTGGGGATAGGGTAGAGATGGGAAGTAAAGCTCTTCTCAATCCCTGAGTACTGGCTAAATAATGCCTAAATCCCTTTTGTTTGAATCAGTGAACATTCTTAAAGTCATCTTTGTACAAAGAACTATTTTATGTTAGTACAAGTAATCTCTTTTTCCGAAATGCATTAAAGAGCCAAGTTAGTGTGGAATTTAGCTATACAAATGCTCTAGCTATCTTGATATCAGGAAACAGAAATACATCTGTGAACATCTTTATGTTCGTCACTCAAACACCTCTATGCCCTGGCAATCTATAGCATCTTAGGAGAGATAAAGAGTGGGTAGTAGGGGAAGGAGGATGGAGAGATTGATTCTCATCTCCATATAAAACAAACATTTGAATATAGAATAATTTAAAAAATCAATTTGGATTTTCAGATTTCATTTGTTCATTTAATATAAAGCTCTCTAATCCCTATTACCCAATTTTCAGATGCTTTAATGGAGACTTCATATGTATTAATAGGTAGGTACAATTCTACGAAACATGCACTTTTGTTTTACTTTTGTTTCTTGGGGAATTATGAGTTTCTCAAGGTCATGTGGTGGCCAAATTGTAGTCCTTGGAAAAGAACCCAGAATTTCTAACTACTGGTTTAGTGTTTTATTCACCACTCCCTGTATGTGGTTACAGAGTCTTCAAGGATACTCTGCAAAAGGTAGAAAAGCATGTGGCACGATGGTTAATGTTATCTTAGAGCAGTAGTAAGATAAATGGAAGATCAGCTCTGGGTACTGGGATCTCTTCAAATTATGGCCCAATACAGACTGACTCAAAATAGCAAGTCAGAAAAATGAGGCTTAACCTTATGTACCATTTCAGACTGCTGACTGGAGAAGGCTTTTGGAGAATATTTCAATAAGACAAAAATGGGGTAACCCAACGCTTACTTTCTTTTCTGCTTGGGAAAAAAAGAAAAGGGCAGTAAAAGCCCACTCTAGTAAAAAAGCAGCTGGAAATCTCTTAAAATTACTTTCTCACTCAATTTCACACTTGAGCATCTAGGACCAGCGGAGCCTAGGCAGTTCAAAGATGCATGAAAATGAAAAAATAATGAAGATTAAAAGAAAAATCAGTTTTAGTTTTGAGGAGAAGTGAGGCTCAGTTCTCATTTCATGTCCACGGACTTGCTCTATCTGATGAATGTTACAGCCTGACTAGGCCAATGCAGAGAGGGATACTGAGTCAGGAATTGTGTATTTGATCCCAACTATGTGATGCTGGGAAAGCTATATAATCTCTCTGAGCTTTGTGAGCCTTATTTCCTCATTAAAATATGGGAGAAACTTCATAGAGTAATAATATATTATACCGATGAATATTTTACAATAAAAAATTAATCTGTTCCTACATATGTTAGTATTATACTTACATTTCTTTTTGGTACTGACACCATTTTCTCACTCCAAGACCAAACAATATCATGCAGCAAAAGAGTAAAGCTGCTACAATCACTGGCCAGGACATTCCATCTTTGGGCTTATTGACCACAATACCTGAAAAGGGCATAAAGAAAGATAAATTTTAATCCCAAACTTTGGCGTTTGGAAAACAGGATTAAACTATTTTTCCTACGTGAAACATATTTTCTTCAAAGGCCATGGGGATGCTCATTGGCTGTGATCATACTCTGGAGGTGGGCATGTCTATGCCTTGTTACCTACACGAGGTGATAACTTTTAAGAGTTAATTATGTATCCTACCAGAAATTTTCTGTGGATATATATAAGCATACATATGTACCATGAATATATACCCCTTTTTATTACAATTGGGGGCATATTATACACACTATTCTGTCCATGATTTCTTTTTCTTTTTTTTCACTATTTTAGATTCAGGGGTACATGTGCAAGTTTGTTATATAGGTAAATTACATGCTGTGGGGATTTGGTGTACAGATTATTTTGTCACCCAGGTAATCAACATAGTGCCTGACAGGTAGTTTTTTTTTTTTTTTTCAATCTTTACCCTCCTCTCAACCTTCAGTAGGCCTCAGTGTTTGTTATTCTCTTCTTTGTGTCTGTATGTACTTGATGTTTAGTTCCCACTTTTTTTTTTTTTTTTTTGAGACCGAGTCTCGCTCTGTCGCCCAGGCCGGAGTGCAGTGGCGCAATCTCGGCTCACTGCAAGCTCCGCCTCCCAGGTTCACGCCATTCTCCTGCCTCAGCCTCTCCGAGTAGCTGGGACTACAGGCGCCCGCCACCACGCCCGGCTAATTTTTTTATATTTTTAGTAGAGACGGGGTTTCACTGTGGTCTCGATCTCCTGACCTTGTGATCCGCCCGCCTTGGCCTCCCAAAGTGCTGGGATTACAAGTGTGAGCCACCGCGCCCGCCCCTTAGTTCCCACTTATTAGTGAGAACATGCAGTAGTTGGTTTTCTATTCCTGTGTGAGTTTGCTTAGGATAATGGTCTCCAGTTCCATCCATGTTCCTGTGAAGAATATTATCTCATCATTTTTTATGGCTTCATAGTATTCCATGGCGTATATGTACCACGTTTTCTTTATCCAGTCACTGTGGATGGGAGTTTAGGTTAGTTCCATGTCTTTGCTATTGTGAATAGTGCTGTGATGAACATACGTGTCCATGTGTCTTTATGGTAGAACAATTTATATTCCTGGCATACATCCAATATAATGAGATTGCTGGTTCAAATAGTAATTTTTTTTTTTTAAATTCTTTGAGCAGCAGCCAAACTGCTTTCCACAATGGCGATTCTAACTCATGTGAGATGGTATCTCATTGTGGTTTTAATTTGCATTTCTCTAATGATTAGTGATTTGGAGCTTTTAAAGTATCCTAAGAATGTAAAAACCATTTTACATTTTTAACATTTTACATTTTACATGTTTTTCTAAGAATAAGAGGCCAAAAGACATACAGCTGGCCTCTTTTTCTTAAAAAAACATTCTTGGAATACTTTCCATAGCACCGCACAGAGATTTACCTCATTCAGTTAAATGACTGGATAGTTCAATGGATATACCAGTTTATTTAATTTATCTCACAATGTTAGATGGTTAAATTGTTTCCAGACTTTGTTATTGCTAATGATACTCCAGTGAAATTTCTTACACATGATAGATAGATCTTTAGATATTTCGATTACACGGATCATTTGGGCAAAAAGCTATCTGGATTGGTTTTCTTTTCTTGTCTCAACTAGGTAGTAACTGCTTGTGAGTGAAGACAAGGATTTAAATTTCTTTCATTGCCCCGTTTTTATTACACTGCTTTTCATATAGCAAAATCTCAAAAAATACAGGTCAAAGAACTAGATTTAATATTGGTTATCACATCTTTTCTGTGTTTTTACATAGCCTGGAGTGAAATCATGTGATGTTATCATGTTAGCATTGGTTAGAAGTGTTGAAGACTTTTCCCTTTCATACAACATACATCCAGGGATTCGAGGTCTTCCTGATTCTCACCCCTGTCAAAGTAGAAACTGAGGGTTCCCTGGAGACCCATGTAGTCCAATAATACATAATCATGTGATACATTATATGTACAGATGACTAGAAAGTTTACTTAGTTCAAACCGCTAGAGTAGCATGATCATGAAAGAGACAATTGGTCAACTCAGGACTAGACAAAGTTCTGCTTCACACAAGTCAAAATTTACTAAGTTTTACCATGGTAATATGGTGAGATATAATATTTTACCTCCAAAGTTTTAGATAAAGGAAAGAACAAAAGGGTTTATTTTATTTTATTTTTTCCGTAAGTTATTGGGGTACAGGTAGTATTTTATTACATGAGTAAGTTCTTTAGTGGTGATTTGTGAGATTATGGTGCAGCCATCACCCAAGCAGGATACACTGCATCATATTTGTAGTCTTTTATCCCGCACCCCCTCCCATTCTTCCCTCCAAGTCCCCAAAGTCCATGTGCCATTCTTACATCTTTGCATCCTCATAGCTTAGCTTCCCACATATCAGTGAGAACATATGATGTTTGGTTTTTCATTTCTGAGTTACGTCACTTAGAATAATAGTCTCCAATCTCATCCAGGTCACTGCAAATGCTGTTAACCCATTCCTTTTTATGGCTATGTAGTATTCCATAGTGTGTGTATACATATATATCACGGTTTCTTTATCCACTCATTCGTTGATGGGCATTTGGGTTGGCTCCATGATTTTGCAATTGTGAATTGTGCTGCTATAAACATGCATGTGCAAGTATCTTTTTTGAATAATGACTTCTTTTCCTCTGGGCAGATATCTGGTAGTGGGATTGCTGGATCAAATGATAGCTCTACTTTTAGTTCTTTAAGGAATCTCCACATTGTTTTCTATAGTGGCTGTACTAGTTTACATTCCCACTAGCAGGGTAGAAGCATTCCCTGTTCACCACCTCCATGCCAACATCTACTGTTTTTTAATTTTTTTGATTATGGCCATTCTTACAGGACTAAGGTGGTATTGCATTGTTGTTTTGATTTGCATTTCCCTGATTATTGTGATGTTTAGCATTTTTTCATATGTTTGTTAGCCACTTGTATATCTTCTTTTGAGAATTGTCTATTCATGTCCTTAGCCCACTTTTTGATAGGGTTGTTTGTTTTTTTCTTACTAATTTGTTTGAGTTAGTTGTAGATTCTGGATAGCAGTCCTTTGTCAGATGTATAGATTGTGAAGGTTTTCTCTCACTCTGTGGGTCATCTGTTTACTCTGCTGACTGTTCCTTTTGCTGTGGAAAAGCTCTTTAGTTTAATTATCTTTGTTTTTATTGCATTTGCTTTTTATATTTGTTTTTATTGATTTGCTTTTGAGTTCTTGCTATTTATCTTTGTTTTTATTGCATTTGTTTTTGGGTTCTTGGTCATGAAATCCTTGCCTGAGCCCATGTCTAGAAGAATTTTTCCAGTGTTATCATTTAGAATTTTTATAGTTTCAAGTCTTAGGTTTAAATCCTTAATCCATCTTGAGTTGATTTTTGTATAAGGTGAGAGATGAGGATCCAGTTTAACTCTCCTACATGTGGCTAGCCAATTATCCCAGCACCATTTATTGAAAAGGGTGTCCTTTCCCCACTTTGTGTTTTTGTTTGCTTTGTTGAAGATCCATTGGCTGTAAGTATTTGGGCTTATTCTGTTCCATTGGTCTATGTGCCTATTTTATACCAGTACCATGCTGTTTTGATGACTATGGCTTTATAGTATAGTTGGAAATCAGGTATGTGATGCCTCCAGATTTGTTCTTTTTGCTTAGTCTTGCTTTGGCTATGTGGGCTCTTTTTTGGTTCCATATGAATTTTAGAATTGTTTTTTCTAATTCTGCAAAGAATGATGGTGGTATTCTGATGGGTATTGCATTGAATTTGTAAATTGCTTTTGGCAGTATTGTCATTTTCACAATATTGATTATACCCATCCATGAGCATGGGATGTGTTTCCATTTGTTTGTGTCATCTATGATTTATCTCAGCAGTGTTTTGTAGTTTTTCTTTTAGAGGCCTTTGACTCCTTTGTTAGGCTATTCCTAAGTATTTCATTTTATTTTATTTTTTGCAGCTATTGTAAAAGGGGTTGAGTTCTTGATTTGATTCTCTGCTTGGTTGCTGTTGGTGTATAGATTAGCTACTGATTTGTGTACATTAATCTTATATTTGGAAACTTTGCTGAATTCTTTTATCAGTTCTAGGAGCTTTCTAGAGGAGTCCTTAGGGTTTTCAAGGTAAACAATCACCACTGGCAAACAGTGACAGTTTGACTTCCTCTTTACTGATTTAGATGCCCTTTATTTCTTTCTCTTATCTGATTGCTTTGGATAGGACTTCCAGTACCACGTTGAAGAGGAGTGGTGACAGTGGGCATTCTTGTCTTTCTCTAGTTCTCAGAGTGAATGCTTTCATCTTTTCCCGATTCAGTATTATGTTGGCTGTGGGTTTGTCATAGATAGCTTTTATTACATTAAGGTATGTCCCTTGTATGCCAATTTTGCTGAGTTTTAATCATAAAGGGATGCTGGATTTTGTTGAATTTTTTTTTGTATCAATTGAGATGATCATGTGATTTTTGTTTTTAATTCTGTTTATGTGATGTATGACATTTATTGGCTTGTGTATGTTAAACCATCCCTGCATCCCTGGTATGAAACCCACTTGATCATGGTGGGTTATCTTTTTGATATGTTGTTGAATTCAGTTAGCTAGTTTTTTTTGTTTGTTTGTTTGTTTGTTTTTTTAAGGATTTTAGCATCTATGTTCAGCAAGGATATAGGTCTGTAGTTTTCTTTTTTGGTTATGTCCTTTCCTGGTTTTGGTGTTAGGGTGATGCTGGCTTCATAGAATGAATTAGGGAGGGTTCCTTCCTTCTCTATCTTGTGGAATAGTGTCAATAGGATTGGTACCAATTCTTTTTTGAATGTCTGGTAGAATCCTGCTGTTAATCCATTTGGGCCTGGACTTTCTTTTGTTGGTAATTTTTTTTTTTTTTTTTGAGATGGAGTCTCAGTTTGTCACCCAGGCTGGAGTGCAGTGGCACAATCTCGGCTCACTGCAACCTCTGCCCAGGGTCAAGCAAATCTCCTGCCTCAGCCTCCCAAGTAGCTGGGATTACAGGTGCCTGCCACTACACCTGGCTGATTTTTGTATTTTTAGTAGATACGTGTTTTCACTGTCTTGGCCAGGCTGGTCGTGAACTCCTGACCTTGTGATCCACTGGCCTTGGCCTCCCAAAGTGCTGGGATTACAGGCATGAGCCACTGCGCTCGGCCCTTGTTGGTAATTTTTAAATTGCCATTTCAATCTCACTGCTTCTTATTGGTCTGTTCAGGGTATCTAATTTTTCCTGATTTAAGCTAGGTGGGTTGTATTTTTCCAGAAATTTATCCGTCTCTTCTAGGTTTTCTAGTTTGTGTGCATAAAGGTGTTCATAATAGCCTTGAATGATCTTCTGTATTTCTGTGGCGTCAGTTGTAATAGCTCCCATTTCATTTGTTAATGAGGTTATTTGGATTTTCTCTCTTCTTTTCTTGGTTAATCTTGCTAATGGTCTTTCAATTTTATTTACCTTTTCAAAGAACAAGTTTTTGTTTCATTTATCTTTTGCATTTTTGTTGTTGTTGTTGTTTCAATTGTACTCTGATCTTGGCTATTTCCTTTCTACTGCTGGATTTGGGTTCAGTTTGTTCTTGTTTCTCTAGTCCCTTGAGGTGTGACCTTAGATTGTCTGTTTGCACTCTTTCAGATTTTTGATGTAGGCGTTTAGGGCTGTGAACTTTCCTCTTAGCACCACCTTTGCTGTATCCCAGAGGTTTGATAGGTTGTGTCATTACTGTCATTCAGTTCGAAGAATTTTTAAATTTCCATCTTGATTTCGTTTTTGACCCAGTGCTCATTCAGGAGTAGGTTATTTAATTTCCGTGTATTTGCGTGGTTTTGAAGGTTCCTTTTGAAATTGATTTCCAGTTTTATTCCACTGTGGTCTGAGAGAGTGCTTGATATAATTTCAGTTTTCTTAAATTTATTGAAGCTCGTTTTATGGCCTATCATATGGTCTATCTTGGAGACCGTTCCATGCACTGTTGAATAGAATGTGTAGTCTGCAGTTGTTGAATGAAATGTTCTGTATATACCTGTTAAGTCCATTAGTTCCAAGATATAATTTAAATCTATTGTTTCTTTGTGGTTTTTGGTCTTGATGACCTGTCTAGTGTTGTCAGTGGAGTATTGAAGTCCCCCACTATTATTTTGTTGCTGTTTATCTCATTTCTTAGGTCTATTAGTAATTGTTTTATAAATTTGGGAGCTCCAATGTTAGGTGGATGTATGTTTAGAATTGTGATATTTTCCTGTTAGACAAGGCCTTTTACCATTATATACTGTCCCTCTTTGTCTTTTTTAACCACTGTTGCTTTAAAGTTTGTTTTGTCTGATATCAGAATAGCTACCCCTGCTCACTTTTGGTGTCCATTGGCATGAAATGCCTTTTTCCACCCCTTTACTTTAAGTTTATATGAGTGCTTATGTGTTAGGTGAGTCTCCTGAAGGCAGTAAATAGTTGATGGGTAAGTTCTTATCCATTCTGTGGTTCTGTATTTTTTAAGTGGAACATTTAGGCCATTTACATTTGACGTTAGTATTGAAATATGAGGTACCATTGCTTTCATCTTGCTCTTTGTTATCTGTGTACTTTGGATTTTTGTTTTTGCTTTTTAACTTATATTTTTGTTTTATAGATCCTGTGTGATTTATGCTTAAAGAGGTTCATTTTGATGTGTTTCCAGGATTTGTTTCAAGATTTAGAGCTCCTTTTAGCAGTTCCTGTAGTGGTGGTTTGGTAAAATTCTCCCAGGATTTGTTTGTGTGAAAACAACTGTATCTTTCCTTCATATATGATGCTTAATTTCATTGGACACAAAATTGTTGGCTAAAAATTCTTTTGTTTGAGGAGGTTGAAGATAGGTCCCCAATCCCTTCTAGCTTGTAGGATTTCTGCTGAGAAATCTGTTGTTAATCTGATAGATTTTCCTCTATAGGTTACCTGGTGCTTCTGTCTCACAGCTCTTAAGATTCTTTCCTTTGTCTTAACTTTGGATAACCTGATGACAATGTACCTCGGCGAAGATCTTTTTGCATGAATTTCCCAGGTGTTCTTTGTGCTTCTTGTATTTGCTTGTCTAGGGCTGTCACAAGGCTGGGGAAGTTTTCCTTAATTATCCCCCAAATATGTTTTCCAGGCTTTTAGAATTCTTTTCTTCCTCCAGTACACCGATTATGCATAGGTTTGGTTGTTTAACATAATCCCAGACTTTTGGGTGCTTTGTTCATATTTTCTTATTCTTTTTTCTTTGTCTTTGTTGGACAGAGTTAATTTGAAGATCTTGCTTTTGAGCTCTGAATTTCTTTCTTCTACTTGTTCAATTCTATCACTGAGACTTTTGAGAGCATTTCACATTTCTAAAAGTGTGTCTAAAGTTTCCTGAATTTTTGATTTTTTCTTTAAACTATCTATTTCCATTAATATTTCTCCCTTCACTTCTTGTGTCATCTTTTTAGATTTCTTTGGATTGGGCTTCACCTTTCTCTGGTCCCTCTCTGATTAGCTTAAATAACTAATCTCCTGAATTCTTTTTCAGGTAAATCAGGAATTTCTTCTTGGTTTGGATCCATTGCTGGTGAACTAGTATGATTGTTTTGGGGGGTGTTGAAGAACCTTGTTTTGTCATATTACCAGGGTTGGTTTTCTGGTTCCTTCTCATTTGGGCAGGCTCTGTCAGAGGGAAGGTCTAGGGCTGAAGGCTGTTGTTCAGATTATTTTGTCCTACTGGCTGTTCCCTTGATGTACATGCTCCCCCTTTTCCTATGGATGTGGCTTCCTGTGAGCCAAACTGCAGTGATTGTTGTCTCTCCTCTGGGTCTAGCCACCCAGTGAGTCTGCCTGGCTCCAAGCTGGTACTGGAGGTTGTCTGCATAGAGTCCTGTGATATGAACCATCTATGGGTCTCTCAGCCATGGATACCAGTGCCTGTTTTGGTGGAGGTGACAGAAGGTGCAATGGACTCCGTGAGGGTCCTTACCTTTGGTGGTTTAATGCTTTCATTTTGTGCTGGTTGGCCTCCTGCCAGGAGGTAGAGCTCTCCAGAAAGCATCAGCTATAGTAGTCTGGAGAGGGACTGGTGGTGGGCGGGGCCTTAGAACTCCCAAGATTATATGCCCTTTGTCTTCCACTACCAGGTTGGATAGGAAAGGACCATCAGGTCGGGGCAGGACTAGGCATGTCTGAGCTCAGACTCTTCTTGGGCAGGTCTTGCTGCCACTGCTGTTGGGGATAGGGTGAGATTCCCAGGTCACTGGAGTTGTGTACCTACGAGAATTATGGCTGCCTTTGCTGATTCATGCAGGTTGTCAGGAAAGAGGGGGGAAAGCCAGCAGTCACAGGCCTCACTGAGCTCCCATGCAAACTGAAGGGCCATTCTCACTCCCACCATGCCTTCCACCCCGCCAACAACCCCGAGTCTGTTTCCAGGTGGAGGGCGAGATGGGCTTGAAAATTTGTGTGAGGCTCTCCACCTCCCAGAGTATTTGGGGTGTATCCTGGGTGCTACAGACGCAGTCCGCTTCCTTCAGAGGGTCTGGGTTTTCTCAGGATTGCTGGTTTGTTCTTGCAGTTGATCTGGAGCTAAAATTCACAATAAAGACTCTGCATCCTGCAGAGTCGCAATCTACTCCTGCTTCCTGTCTGCCATGATCCCTCATTTTTGCCAAAGAAAAGATTTTAAAGAGGTCTTCCATCAATGCCTATAATTTTTTTTTTTCCAACCAAATGTAGAAAATGAGACCACTGCCTTCACAATGGAAGTGGAAAAGCAGAACTCCATTCCTGACCCATCTCTAAACTAGACAGCTCTTTAAGGCACCAATATCTTAAAATCTTTGTAGTACCTCAGTTTGCAGCTTTATTGCCACGATGTGTGCAAGATGATGCTCCAATGATCAGAAGACTGTATGACCTTTGATACAAAATGAGTTAAGTACCTAGATGTGGCGTTCACTAGTCAAGTGAACACCCCTGAAGTTGATTATGCCTGTGAACTTACAATCATGACCTTCATTAGGAGGGTTCTAACTTTATTGAATCTTTTGCTCTCTCATGACATAAAAGAGGGATTACATTTTGCATGACAATATTATATTAGTTGAATTATAGGAGTACTCTTTGTTCCAATGATGTCTTTCTCAGACTGTGTTTTCATAGGCCTAAAATGTTTTTTGCTACTTTTCACCTGGATAATTCTTATTTATTTTTCTCAGATTTTAATTTAAGTATCATATCCTCATAGAGTCCTCTCCTATCCTCCAATTAAAATCAGGACTTCCTGTTTGACTCTGACAACACCTTATCATAGTAGTTGTCAAAAATAAATTTACTTGTGATTATTTATTTACTATACACATGATCGCTAATAGATTATAATCTTCAAAAAGCCAGTGTTTTCACTGTATATCCAACAACTGGCATAATGCCTGGCAGATGGTAGGTACTTGATAAATATTTGTTGAGTGAATAAAGCATAAAATCCCCCAACATAGGAAAAATGACTTACCAGTGATATGGACGTGATTAGTTTTCATAGATCCATTGGCAGTTGTGGGGACTTCTGAAAATGCTCTGGCTGTGCTGGTAAAGACATTGTCTAAGGATATAAAGGGGATATCTGGACAAGACATCTCAACTTTGAGTGGTATAAAATCATGATTGGGTTTCATATGCTATCTGAAAGAGCTCAATTTAAATTGTCTAAGTATCCCTTAAGTATTACATGTAAAGTTTATTAAGAACCAATTTATAGCAAGGCTGATATCCTGGGATTTGTCTAACAATTGCCAAAGGAATAAAATTTCCTATTGGTTGAAAAAAAATTTCCTATTGGTTGAAAATAGGAAAATTTCCTATTGGTTGGAAAAAAAAAAAAAAAAGAAGCTCCATACTTCCAAACAACAAAATGATGTCTGCTAAAGAATCTCCATGAGAAATGTTAAGTGGTACAGAAAAAGGCCAGAGTTGGGCGTCATGGATAAGTGAGGCTCTATTCCTATTCTCTTGGTATGAGAGGTTCAGCTGATCAAAATACTGATTTCTCTCCACACCAATGTATTTGATAAGGTTAATAAAAATTCGTTTGCAACATTAGACTAGACAAATCCATGTTGACTAATTATTCTATTTTCCAATAAAAAAATTGAAATGTATTTTTCATAGATATAACTAGTTAAAAATACTATTGTGTAGATTTTTTTTTGAAATAAAATGTATAAAAATCTAAGGCTTGGTCTCTATCTTCTTTGGCTGAGAAGAATTTTGTTTCCATTCATTGTAATTTTCATCATCAAGATGTACTTTTATATGTCTAACTGAGGCTGGCTTCTTATCAGTTCTTGTTTTTACCACTACCTTCAGTGTCCCTAAATCTTCCCCAAGTACTCACCATGAAGTGTTGAGCCTGCACCTGAGGAGGATGAACTGTGTGTTTCACTGGGTATCCGTGAAACTGCTAAAGGAGGAAGATATCAGAAGAGTTAACCTATATAGGACTAGTTATTCTATTACCACTTCTTGACTGCTAATTTAATCTAATAATTATAAAAAAGGACATTAATGATACTTAAAGCAAAATCATTAAACTGTTCCATAGTATACACAAGAATGTCCTCAAACAAAGTGGGAGTTGAAGGGATTCTTGTGGTTCAGATGTCTATAATAGGGAAGGTTTTAATTATGGCCACTTAGAAGCAGGAAAAGATATGGAAAGAAAACACTAGAAGGGGTTCCTCTAGCCAGAGTGTGTCATGCTCATTCCATAGGTGAGCCAAAAAAAAATGGAAGAGACTGAAGGTCCAGGTGTGTTGTGGTGGCCTTTAGTCAAGAAAAGCTGCCAATAGGACTTTGAAGACCTTGCTAGAACATGCATAGGGGAAGAAAACACTTTGTACTTGTGGGTCAGCTGACAGTCTTGCTGAACTGTGAAAACAAAACACGTCAGCAGTGAATTATCAGACCCCTGTGGTCACAGGCCTTGTCAGCTGCTGAGTGAGTCCTTTTGAAACATTTAGAGGCAAACCTTACCCTTGAGTGGATGGCAGCAAACTCAGACAGCACATATGGCTTTTGAAATATATCTAACAACTCATTTTGTTTATTGCCCCATCTCTGGCAAGAAAGATTCACTCCTTGGCAGACACCACATATCTGTATTTGATAAAAGGTCTGCAGTGCAATGTAAAGTAAAATAACTATAGTAATACATGGTTGTAATCAGTACAAATATATTACATCCATTCATTTAAAATATTAGCATACATGATGTTCATAGTTAAAAGCTTTCTTGTGTGTCAAGACCAAATCAAATAAGCAAAAACAAAATAAAACAAACAATACCCTCAGCCCTCCCCTTTCCTTGTTTCTTCTGTTGTCATCTAATGTCAACAGCGGCTGCAGTTGCTGACGAAGGTGTGTGATCAGGCCCTCCAGAGGAGGTAAGAGTCCATTCTTTAGGGCTTGATTACAGGACAATTTGTCATAGCTATTTCCATTTGGGGTCACCTGAGAAGTAAGAGTGGTTTCATACACAGCTTTTTTTTTCAGTCTGAGTTCAGGGAGCTGTTCTTATTTTCAATAAAACTCTCTGATGCTGCATATTAATTTTTTGTTCTAGACAGAATATCAAGGCCTATTGATGATGATGGACTAAGCATTTTTTAATGATTATGCCATTAGCCAGAATTTGATTTCCAAAGAGCAATAACTAACTGAAAAACACTTGGGACTAGGCCTAGATTTAGGTAAAATTATGAAGAAGGCAGTTTGTTCTGAATAACCTTGTAGTTTTTTGCTCAGTATGGTATGGTGACTCTTTTAATTTCTTACCTTCTGACCTTGATGTCTTTATTTTATATCTCATCAAAGTATGTTTGCAAGAAAGAATGGGATAAATTAATTTATGCTAAAGTCTAAATGGCTGAATAAGCAATATCCATTTAAGGAAAATGGGTATTCAAAAATATTTTCCATTTCATGTTTATTATCAGTGAGTCAATATAGAACATTTTGTAATGGTTAGTGATGTGTGGACACTAATAGTTTTCAGGAAGTATACAGTGCCAGGCTTTTCTGGACAATATTGATTTTCCCCAAGCAAAATAACCTAACATAACACAATTTCAGGAGATGGTGATACCATCAGCACAATTACAAATTACAAACATTACAACACTTAAAAGTATGCCATTTTCTTTTTGTAATTTCATAAAACTTCCTTTTGGACTTCTACTAACTTTCCGAATTTTAAAAGACCCCCTCAAAATAATTAAAAAATTAAAAAACATAAGCCACTTTGGAAAAGTAGGGAGTTATTTTTCTAATTTTGATTTTGAGGTTTTTTGTTTTTGTTTTTAATCTGTTAACAACATGTAGTGGGAAGTATGGTGAGAGAGGTGAAGAAAATGGAGTTTCCTGTTGATGGATTTCACATGTCTGAAAATACTTAAATATATAAAGGTAAACTTTCAAGACCAGAAAGATATTATAAAAAATAGTCTTTCAGCAAGATGAAGAGATGAACAATTCTGGTATCACTTGCTCCTGCAGGGGAGAACATCCTGAAGAATGCTTGTTTATAGAATCCTCTGTAAGACAGAGTTGGCTACTTCTAATGATTCATCTTTTGATGAAACAATACTTTCCTGAAGGCTTATCCACTCTATCATTTAGAGATCGAATTTTCAGAATGTGAAAATTTGGCTAATTTGTATGCCCTCTTAAAGTCTTCTTGGGAGTCTCAGCAGAATTATGTTACTATTGTCTCTTTTTTTTTTCTTTGAGACAGAGTTTCACTCTTGTTACCAAGGTTGGAGTGCAATGGCGCAATCTCACTCACTGCAACCTCTGCCTCCCGGGTTCAAGTGATTCTCCCATCTCAGCCTCCCGAGTAGCTGGGATTACAGGTATGTGCCACCACGCCTGGCTAATTTTGTATTTTTAGTAGAGATGGGTTTCTCCACATTGGTCAGGCTGGTCTCAAACTTCTGACCTCAGGTGATCCACCTGCCTCAGCCTCCCAAAGTGCTGGAATTACAGGTGTGAGCCACCATGCCCTGTCACTATTGTCTTTTAATTGACTGAAATGTTCTGTGTACTTCAAGGCAACATTATGTTCGTTAACTGCATGAGGTAATTCTCCTTTAAATCCTTTGAGTACACATTTTCACAAATCCACAAACAAACACTACTTTGACATTTGGATGATAAACACCAGCTTGACTGATAAACTTCTCTACAGCACCAATGTCTGCTGAAAATATGAACATGGATACTGTGTTATTGGAGCTTCTCAAGTAAATTATTATATCCTTCCTTGAGCATAACATCAGATTCTTCCACAATTTCTTTAAATTTCATTTTTTGGTAAAGTTTGTTCAACAAAGACACTATTGATGGGCAGCGTACTATTCTACCATAAATGAGTACTTCTCTTGAAGTTGACAGGTTCAACTTCAATAATAAAATAGTTTTCCTTTAGTTGCAATAACCTGTTTGACATTCACCTGTGACAAGTTTATAGTTGTCAATCATATTATGACACATTAGGCATCTTTTCCTTTGGTAGGAAAATCTACTTAGTGTCATATCAAAGTCCATTATTACTAAAGTTTGGCATCTTCCTTTAATAAAACCACAGATAATTTGTTATTTTTGCAGGGTTCTTGATGCAAACTGAACTTTTCTGGAATTCTTGCATCATTTTTACATGCACGGAAGACTTTTGATGAGTCACTTCTTAGCTATTCAATATTCCTTAAGGCATTCTGTGTTCTTCTGTTTTTTATTTTGTCCTTGAACAACAGTGTAGGTGGCAAACAATATCCAGAGATACAAGGCCTGGACGCAGGAATTTCGATGATCTTGATTTTTCATCTCATCTTCCTTTTCAAGGTGAATATGTACTGGGCCAGCACCACCTCTGCCACCAAGATGCACACACTGATGCTAGCTTCTGTGCCCAGTTTTGCCATGTCCACCTGGTCCACAAATGTGGCCTTCATACTCTTGCTGACAAAGATGACATTCACAAGCTTTGGAAGTATGGGGCTTGTGGCTTAAGCATGGAGAAACCCATGAAGCCCCCAGAAATTGGTGCAGGCATGCCTGACTTTATTGTACTTCACAGACACAGATACTGCATTTTTTTTTTTACACAAATTATAGGTTTGTGGCAACCCTGTGTCAAGCAAGTCTATAGGTGCCATTTTTCCAACAGCATGTGCTCAATTCATGTCTTTGTGCCACATTTTGGTAATTCTTGCAATATTTCAAACTTTCATATTATTGTTATATCTACTATGGTAATCTGTGATCAGGGATTTTAAATGTTACCATTGAAATTACTTTGAGGCACCACAAACTGCACCCATAGAAGATGGAGAACTTAATTGATAAATGTTGTGTGTGTTCTGACTGCTTCACTTGCTGGTGGTTCCCCCATCCCTCTTCCTCTCCGTGGGCCTTTTCTTTTTTTTAATCTGAGACAAAATAATATGAAATTAGGCCAATTAATAATCCTAAAACAGCCTCTAAGTGTTCAAAGGAAAGGAAGAGAAGCACTTTTCTCACTTTAAATCAAATGCTAGAAATAATTAAGCTTAGTGAGGATGGTACGTCAAAAGCTGAGATGGGCTCAAAGCTAGGCCTTTTGGGCCAAATTGTTAGCCAAGTTGTGAATGCAAAGAAAAAGTTATTGAAGGCAACTAAAAGTGCCACCTCAGTGAACACATAAATGATAACCCTGCTGACATGGAGAAAATTCGAGAACATGCGGTGTTTGGTTTTCTATTCCTGCATTAATTTGCTGGAAATAACAGATTCCAACTCCATCCATGTCCCTGCAAAGGACATGATCTCATTCTTTTTATGACTGTATATTATTCCATGGTGTATATGTATTACATTTTCTTTATCCAGTCTATTATTGATGGTCATTTAGGTTGATTCCATGTCTTTGCTATTGTGAATAGTGCTGCAATGAACATACCCTTGCATGTGTCTTGAATAATAGAATGATTTATATTCCTTTGGGTATACACTCAGTAATGGGATTGCTGGGTCGAATGATATTTCTGCCTCTAGGTCTTTGAGGAATTGCCACAATGTCTTCCACAATGTTGAACTAATTTACACTTCCACCAATAGTGTAAAAGCATTCCTTTTTCTCCACACCCTCATCAGCATCTGTTGTTTTTTGACTATTTAGTAATAGACATTGTGACTGGTGTGAGATGGTATCTCATTGTGGTTTTGATTTGCATTTCTCTAATGATCAGTGATGTTGAGCTTTTTTTTCATGTTTCTGGCCACATGTATGTCTTCTTTTGAGAACTGTCTGCTCATGTCTTTTGCCCACTTTTTAATGGGGTTGTTTGTTTTTTGCTTGTAAATTAGTTTAAGGTATTTATAGATGCTGGCTATTATACCTTTTCCAGAAGGATAGATGGCAAAAATTTTATCCCATTCTGTAGGTTGTGTGTTTACTCTGTTGATAGTTTCTTTTGCTGTGCATAAGCTTCTTAGTTTAATTAAATCCCATTTGTCAATTTTTGTTTTTGTTGCAATTGCTTTTGGCATCTTAATCATGAAATCTTTGCCCATCCTATATCCTGAATGGCATAGCCTAGCTTTTCTTCTAGGGTTTTTGTAGTTTTGGGTTTAAGTCTTTAATCCATCTTGAATTGATTTTGTTATATGGTGTAAGGAAGGGGTCCAGTTTAAATTTTCTGCATATGGCTAGCCATTTCTCCCAGCACAATTTATTACATAGGGAATCCTTTTCTCATTGCTTGTTTTTGTCAGGTTTGTCAAAAGATCAGATAGTTGTAGATGTGTGGTCTTATTTCTGGGTCCTCTATTATGTTCTATTCATCTATGTGTCTGTTCTTGTACCAGTACAATGCTGTTTTGGTTACGATAGCCCTGCAGTATAGTTTGAAGTTGGGTAGCATGATGCCTCCAGGTTTGTTCTTTTTGCTTAGGGTTGCCTTGGCTATTTGGGCTCTTTTAAAATAGTTTTTTTTCCAGTTCTGTGAAGAATGTCAATGGTAGTTTAATGGAAATAGCATTGAATCTATAAATTGCTTTGGACAGTATGGGCATTTTCATGATACTGATTCTTCCTACTCATGTGCATGGAATGTTTTTCCATTTGTGTCTTCTCTGATTTCTTTGAGCAGTGGCTTGTAGTTCTCCTTGAAGAGGCTCTTCACTTCCTTTGTCAGCTGTATTCCTAGGTATTTTATTCTTTTTTGTGGTAATTGTGAATGGGAATTCATTCATGATTTGGCTGTCAGCTTGCCTGTTGTTGGTGTATAGGATTGCTAGCAATTTTTGCACATTCATTTTGTATCCTGAGATTTTGCTGAAGTTGCTTATCAGCTTAAGAAGATTTTGGGCTGAGAAAATGTGATTTTCTAGATATAGAATCATGTCATCTGCAAACAAAGATAGTTCAACTTCCTTTATTCCTATTTAAATGTGCTTTATTTCTTTCTCTTGGCTGGCTGCCCTGGCCAGAACTTCCAATACTACGTTGAATAGAAGTGCTGACAGAGGGTAACCCTGTACTGGTTTTCAAGGGGAATGCTACCAGATTTTGCCCATTCAGCATGATATTGGCTGTGGGTTTGTTGTATATGGTTCTTATTATTTTGATGTATGTTCTTTCAATCCTTAGTTTATTAAGAGTTTTTAAGATGTTAAATTTTACTGAAGGTCTTTTCTGCATCTTTTGAGATAATCATGTGGTTTCTGACTTTAGTTTTGTTTATGTGCTGAATCACATTTATTAATTAGTGTATGTAGAACCAGCCTTGAATCCTGGGAATGAAGCCAACTTGATCATGGTGGATAAGCTTTTTGATGTGCTGCTGAGTTTGGTTTGCTAGTATTTTGTTGAGGATTTTTGCATCGATGTTCATCAAAGATATTGGTCTGAAGTTTTCTTTTTTTGTTGTATCTCTGCCCGGTTTTGGTATCAGGATGACGCTGGCCTCATGGAATGAGTTAGGAAGCATTTCCTTCTTTTAAATTTTTTAGAATGGTTTCAGTAGGAATGGTACCAGTTCTTCTTTTTTCCTCTAGTAGAATCCAGCTGCGAATCCATATAATCCTGGGATTTTTTTGGTTGGTAGGCTATTAATTACTGTCTCAATTTCAGAACTTGTTATTGGTCTATTCAGGGATTCAGTTTCTTCCTGGTTCAGTCTTCAGAGGGTGTATTTGCCCAGGAATTTATCCATTTCTCCTAGATTTTTTAGTTTATTTGCAGAGAGGTGTTTATACTATTCTCTAATCATTGTTTGTATTTCTGTGGGGTCAGTGGTAATATCCCTCTTATAATTTCTGATTGTGTTTGATTCTTCTCACTTTTCTTCTTTATTAGTCTAGCTAGTGGTATATCTATCATATTAATCTTTTTTTAAAAAACCAGCTCCTAGATTGGCTGATTTATTGAAAGGTTTTTTGTGTCTCTATCTCCTTCATTTCCATTCCAATCTTGGTTATTTCTTGTCTTCCTCTACCTTTGGGGTTTGTTTTCTCCTGGTTCTCTAGTTCTTTCAGTTGTGATATTAGTTGTTAACTTGAGATTTTTCTAGCTTTTTGATATGAGCATTTAGTGCATCAATTTCCTTCTTAGCACTCACTGCTTTAGCGGTGTCCCAGAGATTCTGGTACATTGTATTGTTGTTCTCAGTTTCAAAGAACTTCTTGATTTCTGCCTTAATTTCATTATTAACCTGAAAATCATTCAGGAGCAGGTTGTTCAATTTTTATGTAGTTGTATGGTTTTGAGTGAATTTTTTAACCTTGAGTTCTCATTTGATTGTGTTGTGGTCTGAGAGACTTTGTTACGATTTCCATTCTTTTGCATTTACTGAGGAGTGTTTTGTTTCTGATTATGTGATCAATTTTAGAGGAAGTGCCATGAGGTGATGAGAAGAATGTACATATTCTGTTGTTTTTGGGTAAAGCGTTCTGTAGATATCTATCAGGTCAACTTGATCCAGAGCTGAGTTCAAGTCCTGAATGTCTCTGTTGATTTTTGTCTTGATGATCTGCCTAATATTTTCACTGGAGTTTTAGTCTCCCCCTATTATTGCATGAGAGTCTAAGTCTCTTTGAGGGTCTCTAAGAACTTGCTTTATGAATCTGTGTGCTCCTGTATGTGTGCATATATACTTAGGACAATTAAGTCTTCTTGTTGAATTGAACCATTTACCATTATGTAATACTCTTCTTTGTCTTTTTTTTTAATCTTTCTTGGTTTAAAGTATGTTTTGTCAGAGACTAAGACTGTAACCTCTGCTCTTTCCTGTTTTCTGTTTGTTTGACAAATTTCCCTCCATCCCTTTATTTTGAGCCTATGTGTGTCTTTGCATGTGAGATGGGTCTTTTGAAGACAGCATACTGATGGGTCTTGGTTCTTTATCCAGCTTGCCATTCCATGTCTTTTAATTGGGGCATTTAGCCCATTTACATTTACAATTAGTATTGCTATGTGTGGATTTGATCCTGTAATCATGATGCTAGCTGGTTATTTTTCAGACTTGTTTATATGGTTGCTTCATAATGTCACTGGCCTGTATACTTCACTGTTTTTTTGTAGTGGCTGGTAATGGTCTTTCCTTTCCATTTTTAGTGCTTCCTTCAGGACCTCTTGTAAAGCAGATCTGGTGGTAATGCATTCTCTCAGCATTTGCTTGTCTGAAAAGGATCTTATTTCTTCTTTATGTGTGAAGCTTAGTTTGGCCAGATATGAAATTCTGGGTTGAAAATTCTTTTTTATGAATGTTGAATATAGGCTCCCAATCTCTTCTGGATTGTAGGATTTCTGCTGAGAGGTCCACTGTTAGTCTGATGGGCTACCCCTTTGTAGGTGACCTAACCTTTTTCTCTGACTGCCCTTACCATTTTTTTTCTTTCATTTTGACCTTGGAGAATCTGATGACTATGTGTCTTGGGAATGATCTTCTCATGGAGTATCTTACTGGGGTTCTCTGTATTTCCTGAAATTAATGTTGGCTTGTATGGGTAGCTTGGTGAAGTTCTCCTGGATGATATCTTGAAGTATGTTTTCCAAGTTGGTTCCATTCTTGTCTCTTTCAGGTACCCCAGTCAGTCAAAGATTCAGTCTCATTACATAATCCCCTGTTTCTCCAATGTTTTGTTCATTTCTTTTCACTCTGTTTTCTGTTTTTGTCAGCCTGTTTTATTTCAGAAAGACAATCTTCAAGCTCTGAGATTCTTGCCTCCACTTGGTCTATTCTGCTATTAAAGCTTGTGATTGCATTGTGAAGTTCTTGTAGTGTGTTTTTCAGCTCTATCAGGTTGGTTATATTCCTCTCTATACTGGCTATTTAGGCTGTCAGCTCCTGCATTGTTTTATCATGATTCTTAGCTTCTTTGCATTGGGTTACAATGTGCTCCTTTAGCTCAGTGAACTTCATTTGTATCCGTATTCTGAAGGCTACTTCTGTCATTTCAGTGATTTTAGCCTTAGTCCAGATCTGAACCGTTGCTGGGCAGGTGTTGAGATTATTTGGAGGAAAGGGAGAATTCTGGTTGTTGGTTTTTTTCTTTTCTTTTTTTTTTTTTTTTAAGTTTTCAGTGTTTTTGTGCTAATTCTTTCTCATCTTTGTGGGCTTATCTGCCTTTGATCTTTGAGTTTGCTGACCTTTGGATGGTTTTTTTGTGTTTTGTTGTTGCTGTTGTGTTTTCTTTGTTTTCTTTGAACAGTCTGGGCACTCTTCTGTAGGGCTGCTGTGGTTTGCTATGGGTCTGCCCCAGACCCCAGTCACATTGGTTTTTCCAGTACCTGGAGGTATCATCAGTGAAGGTTGTGAAACAGCAAATATGGCCACCTGCCCATTCCTCTGAAAGCTCTGTCCCAGGGGGGTACTGACCTGTTGCTGGCCTGACCACGCCTATAGGAGGTGGTTGGAGATTCCAGTTGGAAGATCTCACTCAGTCAAGAGGAATGGAATCAGGGACCTGCTTAAAGATGCAGTCTGGCTGCATTTTGGTAGAGCAGCTGTGCTGTGTTGGAGATCTCTTCAGCCCCCAATTGATTTGGGCTCTTCAAGGCCCACAGCCTGAACCAGCTGAGATGCCCAAACAGCAAATGTCTGCCTCACCCACTGGGCACTCTGTCCCAGGAAGAAATTAGAACTCTGTTGGCCATAGAACATGGGTGGGGCTGGCCGGAGTCCCTGGCTGGGAGGACCCACCCAGTGAGGCGGAATGGATCTGGGTCTGTTTAAAGAAGCAGTCTGGTCATTCCTCAACAAAACAGCTGTGCTGGGGAACTGTGCTGTGGAACTGCCTCTGCTTTGTTCCGTTTGGACTTTCCAGTGCCTGCAGGCTGGAAGGGCTGAGTCATCCAAGCAACCAAGGTTATGGCCCACCCCTCCCAAAAGGCACTCTGTCCCAGGGAGACATCAGAGTTCTGTCCATAGAATACAACTGGTGGGGGTGGCTGGAGGCCCCAGCTGTGAGGTCCTGTCCAGTGAAGCAGAATGGATCAAGGTTATGGCTATTGTTTTGGCTGGCTTCATAGTATTTCATTGAGTTATCTCATCCTATTTGCCGTTTCTTATTACTGAACATATTTTTCACCCTCTTAATACCCTCTCACTCCTACTCATGTACACAGATTTTGGGTTACTATCAATAACATCACAAATGTTTTCTCCCTGTCTCATCCCTTACATCTCCATCAAAAGCAAATGCTGTCCTGAATGTTTATAATTATTATTCACTTATAAAGCTTAAAATTTTATATCACATATTATGTCTAAGGCATATGGTGTTTGATTATACTTGCTTTAAAATTTCATTAGAAAATATGCCATATGTTGTTATTTGGTATTTACTTTTTAATTCAACATAATGTTATTAAGATTCATTCATGCTGTTGTGTATGGTTGCCACTCACTTATTTTTCATTGCTCTCTAATATTATATTTTATTAGTATACTACAACTTATTTATTTGTCCTCCTGACTATGGCCATTTAGATTACTTAAAGTTTTTGCTATATGAACAGTGTTTCCTCCAAACATTTGTGTGCATATCTCATGCATACATGTACTAATTTTGGAGGGATTTTTATATCTAGGAATAGAATTGTTGGATTGTAGGTATGCACATGTTCAGCTTTTAAATACCATGCCAAAGGATGGTGGAAAGTGATGGTACCACCAGTAACATATAAGAAATTATGTTGATAGGATGTTGGATAAATCCTATTCAACAGTTGGCAATATCAGATTTCTTAATTTTTGTAAATTGATTACATATAAAATGATTTTCTAATTCTAGTCTTCATTTATATTTCCTGATTACCAGAGAGACTGAGCATTTCTTTTTTTTTTTTTTTTTTTTTGAGACGGAGTCTCCCTCTGTCACCCAGGCTGGAGTGCAGTGGCGCAATCTTGATCTTGGCTCACTGCAAGCTCCGCCTCCCGGGTTCACACCATTCTCCTGCCTCAGTCTCCCGAGCAGCTGGGACTACAGGTGCCCACCACCACGCCTGGCTAATTTTTTGTATTTTCAGTAGAGATGGGGTTTCACTGTGTTAGCCAGTATGGTCTCAATCTCCTGACCTCGTGATCCGCCTGCCTCAGCCTCCCAAAGTGCTGGGATTACAGGCGTGAGCCACTGCGCCCGGCCGAGACTGAGCGTTTCTTTAGATGTTTCTAAAGAAACACACGTTTCTACGTGTGTTTCGTGTTTTGTGGTGTGACTTTTGTTCATTTTGTCATATTTGTTATTAATTTGTAGGCATTCTTTGTAATCTCTTGATTACAAAATTTTGATCCTTTTAGTCAATTATATATTCCTGATTCATTTTCAATTATATGTGTGGCAAATATGTTCCCCAGATTATAGCTTGCTTTTTGTTTTACTTTTTAAAGATGTCTTTTGAAGAACCCAAATTTCTTAACTTTATTCTAATTTTTACATATTTTTTATGGTTATGTCTCTTTGTTAAGCCCTTCCCTACTCCAAAGCAGGAAGAAATCCACATTTATTTTATTACATGTTTTAATGTTTTG
The DNA here is from genome assembly GCF_009828535.3 of Hylobates moloch. Classification (NCBI taxonomy): domain Eukaryota; kingdom Metazoa; phylum Chordata; class Mammalia; order Primates; family Hylobatidae; genus Hylobates; species Hylobates moloch. The sequence continues at coordinate 50,181,572 of NW_026652279.1, forward strand.
CTTTTGACATAAAGATCTTAAACTATATAGAGTTATTTTTGTGTAATGTGCATGGCAGGGGTACATTTTAATTTTTTTCTTATCAATAATCACTATTTCTAGGTCCTTTTGCTGAACAGTCTTCTGTTTTCACAGTAATCTGCCATACCATCTTTGATAGACACTTAAGTTCCATTTATTTTTAGATTTCTTTCTATGCTCCCTCTTCTGAATACTGTCTTTTCAATTCTTATATTTGGGTACTGGGTTCACAGGTGTCTATTACATTATTAACATATTTATTAAAAGAAATATGTTAAATTACAGAGGGTCATGCATCGACCAATGATGAAAGTGTCTCATGAATTAAATATCATGATTAATTCAAATCTGAGAGCCTGAGGGCCATCAAAAAAGATAAAATAAATAAATAATGCTACAAAGAACAGTCCTATTTATGTTTTTTTCTCTCTTTCTTGCCTAAGGACAAGTTCCCAGGAATGAGGGAGCAAGCATGTACAAAATACTTTTAAAGGTTTTAACTGTAAAACTTAAATGCTTTCCAAAGGGACATACACATTACCCTTTGTGGCAAAGGGTCTAGCATTTAAATTCAGAGTTCTGGCCCTGTGGCATCCATTGTCCTCCCTCCTTTTGCTCCAGCCTCCTTCCTTACCACTTCCCCACCACACTGATCATTGTCTAATACCACTAAGAGGCAATATATTTCTTCTTCAGATCCTGTCTGTACCTGCTAAAACAGCACCTCTATTGCTAGTTGGCCAGATTAAAAGGAATAATGAAACAATTTCTGGCCTCTCGTTGGTCTCTCTCTTTTCATTTTTATTACTGATATGCATTTTCTAGCTAGTTTGCGCTTTCCCCAAATATACTCACAGCTTGCAATTTTGGGTTGACTGGTTATAGCGTTGCTCAGATGTCACCTTCCTCAGTAAGACCTTTCAAGACTGCCCATTTAAAATGGCAACCCTTAACTCGATTCCCACTGTCTCCCTCCTGTGCCTTTTTTTCATATAACTTATCACCACTTGTCTGTCTCCCCTTAATCAGAATTTGGAGCTTAGATCTCTTTTGTCCACGGGTGTAGTCTCAGCAGCTACAACAATACTTTAATCATGATAGATGCTTTGTGAACATTTGCGAATATTATTACAAACAAAGCACATAGATGTTGTTCAATATATGTGTCGGATGAATGACTGAAGTCCAGAGGACTCAAGGGACCCACGATTATACTTAACATTTTTTGGCATCTGTCCCACTGGAGGTCCAGGGATAGTCGAAGCCTCGGGTATTCATACTGGAATTGCTGGCTGAAAGACAAAATTATTTTCAGAATCCAGCTTTTTTCGAAAGCTGTAATTTAACTTTGCTTTGATGCACAGAATTTTTAATCTATGTGACTTTGGGGAAATCTGAAATTGAAAATGTGCTTCCCTATGCAGGAACACTAGCTGGCATGTTAAGCAAAAGCTCTGTAGTTTATGTTTAATGCCAGCTTGTCACTGATTTGTGTTCTTTTTCTGTTCTTGTCACAAACTCAGATCACTGAGAGTATTGTGAAGACTACTTTAATATTACCTTAAAATCCCTTGACAAATAAAAGGTACAATATAATAAATCACCAGCCCTTATTTTTTAAGATTATAGAAATTGTCATATCAATATATAGTCACCGTAGAGTAACCCAAAACCAAGATATTAACAAACATCAAATGAAAAATACAGCTGTTTGCTGAAACGTCAACATTATAGAAGCAGTAGTAAAACTTGTGAGTGTGTTGTCTCTTTCTAATCATGTAGGAAAACCTTGCTGAACTCACGTTGAGGAGTGGTGTTTGGCCTCAAGGCACTCACATCTACAAGGGTCACTGAAGATGTAGCTGAATATCCTATTTTGAAAATAAAATTCCAAAATTATTATATGTATTTACATTCGTATGTTTAACTGTGCCACTACATTTAACAAGAGCCTGGAATATTAGAGTTGGAAAGAATCTTAGTGAACAGCCTCATTTTATAAATGATGAAGCCGAATCCAAAAGGAGTATGCTTGTGGTTAAATAATCAATATCCAATATCATTTCTTTGCTATTAACCCGGTTCTCCTAATTCTAAATGTATTATATTCACACTTTCAAAAGTATATTATTTCAGTGTCTACTGTATGCCAGACTCTATTCTGCACGCTGGGGATATAGCAATAAACAATGAAGACAGGGTCCCTGCTCTCATGAAACTTACCTTATAGTGAATTTTCACAAATACTACTGTGAAAATAGTATCTTCATATGCTAAATATGGTTTCATATTTACTTCAATTGTTAGTTTGCAAAGTCATTTCTCCATCTTTATACTCCATAATTGTTACATTCTCTTCCTTCCCCCTCACTCCCCCGAAATGAAAGACTGATTCATATTCATTTGAAAATAGCTCTATATTTTAGAACTATTATATAAAGCAAGGTAGATTAAAGAAGAAAAATATCCAACAACAGTCCATTGAAATCACATTTAAATCTCTTGGAAAGAAAAATTTTAAATACATTTTGTGTGTATTTCTCTTTTGTTCCAAAATGTATTTGTTTTGTTTTAAAAAGTCCCTTCTTAGAACCTGACCTGGAGATTCTGTAACTATATAAGAACATGTCTGACTATCTCTTGATATCATGTAGAGAATTAAAGAATTAAAAAATTTTATTTGCATTCCTCATAGTCATGGTTTTGAAAGATTCATATTGATCATATATTTCCAGATGTGGGAAAGCTTGCTTTGTACCTTTCTTTTTAAGGCTAAGTTTATATTTCACAACATAGCAAAATCTCTTCAATATTCAACAGTGTGTTCTAAATCATGAGATACTATGTAGGCAAGTAAGATGCCAAACTCTGTGATAGGGAGTTGATGGCTTTGTTTGCTGATTGTTTATTCCTTCTTCAATGTGAATGTTTATTATTATCAAATCTTGCAAGTATCCAGAGTTACACTATAATGACCCGTGTCTCCAGGAAATAAGATGAAATTTAGAGGTAAACACTACTTCACGCAAAATGTTTTGTTTATACTAGCTCAGGAATGGCCATGAGGTTACATGAGGAGGTTTGAAGCCTTCCTGGCTCATTTCTATTTTAACTCTTTAAAAATTTTCTCACTAAAATTAAAAAAATCCACCCTTTTATGCTATCACTGGAAATTCAATTAAGTTAGAAGACAGCTCCAGTCAGTGCTGAATTGAGTGGGCAGACAGAAACATGTTCTAAAAGAGCTAATTCTGGTCATCTCCATGTGACATCATTAAGCAGAACTGAATCTCTTAACATATACTCTTGCCAGTCTTCCTAGTGACCTAACTGCTAGAGAAAGGAAAGGTAGAGGAAGGCTAGAAGATCAATGGTTGGTCAACTTTTGGGAAATACTGAAATATTTTCCAAACAACATAGATTTTAAAAATAATTTAATATGGACCTACTATATGCCAAATAAAAGAGCAAGTGAGCAGTTGCAAAGTAGCATAAGGGGAGCATAAAGGATAAGCTGGTAACTTAAAAAAAAAAGCGAGGCCGGGTGCAGTGGCTCACGCCTGTAATCCAAGCACTTTGGGAGGCCAAGGCGGGTGGATCACGAGGTCAGGAGATCGAGACCATCCTGGCTAACACGGTGAAACCCTGTCTCTACTAAAAATACAAAAAATTAGCCGGGCGTGGTGGCGGGCGCCTGTAGTCCCAGCTACTCGGGAGGCTGAGGGAGGAGAATGGCATGAACCCGGGAGGTGGAGCTTGCAGTGAGCCGAGATCGCACCACTGCACTCCAGCCTGGGCGACAGAGCGAGACTCTGTCTCAAAAAAAAAAAAAAAAAAAAGAGAGAGAGAAATCAATTTGGTCATTGTTTCCTCCTTCAAGGAATTAAAAATTACAAATAAAGGTCTTGATTTATTTTGAGATGGTTTTTGCTTACTAGACTCTTAATCATGACATTTCTTCTCAGACTGGATAGTATGAGTCGTAGCTTCATTGTTGTTTTTTACACACTTTCACATTTGATTCTCATAATAATTGTATGAACTAGATAATATTACTCTCAATTTTTTTAAGACAAGGAAACTACTATAGAGGTGAAATTGTCACGGGATCCTTGGGGTGTTGCTTTGCCAGCCAGAAATTCTGTGGCCAGTGGCGCCTTCTGCCTGAGTATTGCTCACACTTCTGGGCTCATTCCACCCACTTGGTTCAGCAGACTGTGCTTGGTCTGTGCTACCAGCCTGGATCCCACACCTGCCAAGGGTGAGCCAGGTGCAGAGCAGCAAGGGGTGTGTGAATGAGTGAGCGTGGGGTCTGGCCACTGCACACAGCCAGGCACACTGGCTGCTGAGGCATGGTGGGAATCTCCAGGCTGCAGCATGGGTGCCGACTCTGTGTGAGGCTTCTGCTGGACCAGATATATTGCAAGCAGTTTCTGCTGCAGGCACTGGTGTCTGGACAAGGGGAACACTGTGGCACCTGAAATCTTGGAGATGCCAGGAACTGTAGAGCTCCAAAGAGGATTTTACAGCCCTGGCCCAAGAGGCCTTAGGTCTGGGCTCCCCGAAGGGCCACAGCACTTCTCTCCTTCTCATTGCTTGCAATGTGGTGAGCAGGTGGGAGGTGTGTTTCAGCTGGGTTTGTGTTACAACTCTTTCAGTCCCGCCATTCAGTAGGTCCCAAGTTCTTGTCTTGCCTCCAAGAAGAATGAGGTATGCAGACAACTGGAGGGTGAGCAAGGTGGAGAGGAGCTTCATTGAGCCACAGAACAGCTCTCAGGAGACCTGAAGTTGGTAGTTCCTTTCCATATGCAGGCTGTCCCAATGAGTGTCCAGCTCTCAGTGGAGAGGAGACCTGTAGTGGGTAGCTCCTTTCTGCAGGCAAGTTGCCTGGATGAGGAGACCCATAGTGGGTAGCTCCCTCCCACAGCTGGTAGTCTTGACTTCTTTCTGAGTCTGGCTGAATCCCCGGTTTCTCATGGGCTCAGAAGGGAGAAAGCACATGGTGATTGGTCCATGGATGGCCATAGGCAGGCCTGGAAAAAGCATTATCCAATTGGCCCAATGGTCATCGATGAAGTTATCACTCATATCCATGGACTTCACCTGGAACTGGCAGCCTGGCTCCCAGGCTTCAGGCCATGCCTGGTCTGAAGGTGGGGTTTTACTGGGGACCTACACCTTTCCATCCAGGAACCTAGTCAGCCTCCCACTGTCATCATGCCTTCCATAGCCCAGGCTGTTTGCACCAAATGGCACCTGCAGGTCTGCACCCAGCTGCCCTCAGCCCATCTCCACCTGCTGCCTCCTTCCTGTGCTCCTTGGCATCCAAAGTCTGGAGTGGGCCAAGGTGGGGGATTGGTGTGTCAGTGCTGCCCCAAGCATGCACACACCTGGCCAGGTTGCAACAGTGCCTGGGCTGAGCCTCAACTTTGCTCCGAAATTGGAGCAGGTGCTAGGAGTGGGAAGAGTCCAGGGGCTGGAAGCAGGCCCTTCTGAGCCTGCAGAAGTGGGGGTGTTCCCAGGCCCTCGAGAGCGCAGGGGTGTCAGGGTCTGGAGCCACAGCTGGGTGGCTGCAGCTGCCCTAAAAGCCCAGGGCACCTGCCCTGCCAAGTCAGTAGGGGGCAGGTTCCCTCCTGTTCCCAGCCTCTGCAGGCTCAATAGTCCCAGCAAGGCCTCCCTCCCCGCAGGTGGCATCCCCACAGCAGCTAGTCCAGTCGGGCAGCTGCTGCCATCAGAATGACTTGATCTAGGCTACAGAGCCAGTAGGTGGCAGAGACAAGAACTGAACCCAAGGCTGTCTGACACTAAGGACTATGTTTATTCCATTCTGGTAGCCTTATAAGTACAGTTAGCCTTGCTGCAGCATGCATCATCAGAACCAGGGCCTAGCCATGGAAGAGCTCACTCATGATGTCTAGCACGCAACTGTCCAGAATAGCAGGCCTTTGATAGCTTCTCTTCCTGTCCCACCATCACCTTTCAGCTTCCTGTCATAAGACTACCCAGACATCAGCCCTAGCCAGATGGCTTTTCTTTAGGGAGACATCCTCTGCATTCCCTAAAGCCTTCCTTTGTTAATCTCTTCTTCTTTGTACTTAAAAACATTCTCCATTTAAAAAATATTTACTGAATTATCAATACTTATTGGTAACCATGTGTTATCATTGTTCTAGGTGATACAGCTATATCAGTAGACAAATAAGATAAAAAACACTGCCCTCATCAGATTTACTTTTTTTGTGTGTGTAGAGGAGCCAAACAGGTAACTTATAGATGGTGTTAAAATGTGTTATGGAGAAAATACAGCCAAAAAAGGGGAACAGGAAATGGGGTGGGAGGCAGCTGCAATTTAAAATATGATGGTCATGGAGTACTTCATCGAGAAGGTGACATTTGAACAAAAATTTTGAGAAGATGAGGGTGTGATCCATGTAGATATTTGGGGGAAGAATTTTTCAGGCATAGGAAGTGAGGTTAAAAGGCCCTGAGATTAGAGAAATCCTGGCATGTTGAAGAAATAGCTAGGAGGCTAGCTTGGCTGAGCAAAGCAAGAGGAAGGGAGAGGGCAGTCATGGGGGATAATCAAGTAGGGTATAATGTGGCTTTTCATGCTAACTGTAGACTTCTGCTCCTCTTTACTGCCCACTTCCCTCCTCCCCTCACTAGACATTGGTCCTTGTGAGCCTGGTTTTGTTTATATCAGTATCTATCTCAAGTAGATACATAATTCTAAACCTAGATTATTTGCTTTCATTCTAAACCTAGATTATTTTTATTAAAACACACACACACAGAGACACACACACCCCTTAGACAAAGACAGACTGGTCAATCAGCCACTCTATTTCCTACCTTGGGTTCTTACTCTATTTCCAAATGGATTTAGAGTTTCTAATAATAGAATACAACATGTTGACACTTACTGTGAACCAACTGCTATAGTAGGTATTTTGTTTGCTTAGTCTCTTCTGTTGCTTTTAATCACCCTTAGAAGAAGGAACCACCCATGTGAAAGCTTTCCCTTTTCTGCATTGTCCTGTCTCCCTTCATGTTCCTCAAGCATCCTCACCTTTGGCCAATGCTTCTAGAACTCAGTGTTTATTTTCCATCCATCACACTATTGCTAAGAACTACAGCTTTCCGTGGATCCTCTCAGTGGATTAACCATCACCTCATCATGTTTGCTTCATTTTCACTTTATTTCCTTTAACTCTTCAATGGTTAATGCAGAACAAATTTTTTAAATGGAATCCTTGTACCTTCATTTCAGATGAGGTTCCAAAGGTTAAGAACCATAGTACAGGGCACAAGCCACCTCACATTGAAAGCAGGGTTCTAGCCCATCTATGCAGGACATGCGAGGCAGTGTGGAGTGGGACCTGTCAGTGCTGGTCCATCATCAACCTCAAAGCCGTGTGATGGGGTGGGAGCAGCCTGGCTAAGAGTTCCTTTGAAGGGTCCTGTGCATCAGGCCCTCCCTTATGGAGAAGATGAAGAAGAATCCGCTCCTTCACTTTAGACCAAGTGAAGTGTAGAACTGAGAGAAATACTCAGATCTCTTGACCTGTGTGCCCTGGAATTTAGGACAAAGGGGCATGGTGCCTTACTCAGGCTGGAGAGGCTGCATTAGGAGTCCATGGTTGGTTAGCGGCTCTGAATGAGCACGGAGAAGAGAGACAGGGCCACAGTGGTGAAGAGGAGCACTTCCCCCATAGAGTAGGAAAAGGTACATATTTTTCCAGACATAATAGGGTGCCATGAAAAGAATCTCACTCAGGAAGAACACCTACAGGAATAAAGAAGCCCCCAAGAGGAGCTGACCTTCAGAAGTTTAGAGGCTGCAGGGAGAAGGAAGCAGAAGACCAGAAGAGAGGCATGGCCTGCACCAAGGGACAGTAGCCATAGGACAGTCAGGGATTTCTGAAAAATCTGCCAGAGTGTCCCATGAAGTCAATATGGCAATTTTTATTCTCCTCATCCAGATGACACCTAAGTCAGATTACATCCAGCCTATTAAGGAAGTTCCTTCCTTACGTACCTCTCCCCTCTTCTCCTTATGCCATTCCCCATAAAGAGGTACGCAAACCAGCAGCTAGGAGTGGAGGAGAGGATGGAGCCAAGCCAGGGAATCAGAGACATTCCCTGTCTCTTCCCTACCCCCACCTCACATATCCCAGCCTTTTCAAGTTGAGTTAGACCCACACTTGGGGGAAGGAAGAGGAAAGAAGTTCTGGACTAAATTAACTTTTTTGAGTTTTGACATTACATTTGACAAGAGTTTTTAATTATTGACACAAGTCTGTTCTTGTGGCTGAAAGGGACCAGATGACATTTATTATATGGAAATCACCAAAAAAGCCAAGTAATCTGTCTGAAATTTCTTTTAGAGGCCAAGAAAAAATTATTCAATATATCTCATTTGAACAGAGAAGAATGGAAAAAGTAAAAATTATTCTTTGCTAACCTACGCAGTTTAGCTTATTTAATCAACCAAGTACAAAGGTAAAAGTTATTTGTAAGTTTCAAGCTGCTGGTTAACTTATCTGGTTAGTCAGACTCTGTTATATAAGATTTTGCCTTATTCCAATGTAAAATGGAACCTAAACATTTAACTTATTGTCTCAAATAGAAATATTTCCATTGGGCCTTTCATTCTATCACTATAGCACCTGTCGGCATAGCACAGACTTAGACTTATCCATCTAGTTTCTGGACAAATGTGTAATTGCTCTCCATCAATTTACCTGCAGCACAAAGAGCCTTTAAACACAGTAGTGACATTAACTGGACAGTATAGGCCTTCAACTACATCTAAACACATTTGAATCAGCTTCATCAATCTGCGTGGTCAGGATAACGTGGGTACTGACCTTCAGCCCAGCATAAAGGAGACATGTGGTGTGAAACCTAAACCTAAACCTAAACCTAAACCTAAACCTAAACCCTGCATAAAATTGTTCTTATGTGGGAGGCAGATTGTTTGGGGCATGTGCTGACTAAATGGGGAATAATAATGTGTATTGCTGGATTACTGGTCCAGAAAGGGTTTCAGGACTCCCTTGGGGAAGATGACAGTAAGCAGGACAGAGCTCGTCACGCATCATGTGGTGAGCTTGTAGATACTCGATAATTATGAAATAAACTGAAAAATAGGTCAACTGATAGCTTTCACCCTGAGGAATCTCACCCCAAAGGGGAGTAACTGAATGGATAAATACCCAAAGTAAACTAGTCATCAAGAAGGCTAACCTTGACTTACAGGTGACAGATATAGAAAAAAGAAAAATCCTTTTAACAGTCTGCAGAATGTTGTGTGCCCCAGGTGGAAGGTGGTGAAAAAGATACAATAAACAGAATTTCCTAGGATTCAAGGAAAAGCATTGGAGTTTTGTATGGATTCTGTAGATTCATATCTACAGTGAGAATTATATGATAATCGTGTTGATGGCGGGGGTGGGCTACAAATGCAGGAGGGGTTTCTCTAATTTATTTCCAACTGAGGAAATGTTAGCTTCACTCTCAGATGCTGCATGTCTCAGGAAAACACTTGTCTAAAAAAGGGAGAGATTAATATAAGCATAGGTGTCATGTTTGACCTTTTCCTAAGACCTATAACAGCTTCACACTAGAAGGGATTTATTCAGTGTCTAAAGACATTTATTCAGCACCAGCCATGTACTCTTTGAGGCAGTAGGACTCAAGGTCTGAAGTCCGTCTGAGCTTAATACTGGCTCATCTACTTTCTGCATGACTTTGGGTGAGTTATTTAACCTCTTTGTGCCTCAGTATCTTCATCTGTAAAGTGGGGTAATAATAGTACCTAAGTAATTGTGTTGTTGGGAGGATTCAATGAGAAAATACATTTACTAGTTTAGAACAGTCCATGCACATTGGAGGCAACCAACAAATATTAATATTATTGCTTAGTATTATTATACAATCATGGCAGTTGGTAAACATTTTTATGTAATTGCTAGGAAAAAAATAGAAAGGTCCTTGTATGATTGTTCTCTGAAAACCTTTTATTTAGTCCCTGTATTTAGGCAGACAATCCTGGTGAGCCTCTGTTGCAGCACTCTCCATTTCTTCAAATGCCCATTCTAGTTCAGACCATATCATTTTTTTAACCACCTTCGTGATCATGGAAAATAAACCACTTTAAATCTATATTATTTAGTCTTCTTGCTCCCTGCTCTTGCAACTATCACCTACCATATACATAGCTTCTGTTTTCCTGACATTTTCCCACATACTAAAAAAGCCATAGTGGCTATTTGTTGTTCAGATCACAGTCCCAATTCACAGCCCATTAGCTGACGTTTAAACACAGTAGTGACATTAACTGGATAATACAGGCCTTCAACTACATCTAAACACATTTGAATCAGCCTCATCAATCTGCGTGATCAGGATAATGTGGGCACTGACCTTCAGTCCAGCATAAAGGAGACATGTTGGGCTGTGGGCTATGAATTGGGGCTAAATGAGTTGAAGCTCATCTTTACCTTGTTCCACCCCACCTAATCAACCCTTAGCCCTCTCCCAACAAGAAATGTCAGAACTCCTGCTTGTCTTCTCATGTCTTGCACTCATTTTGTTTTACGCCTTTGCTTATGATGCGAATGTGAAGATCCATTTCTCATCTTTCTTCCACCTGAGTCAGTATTTTCTTCCAGAACCTGCATGCAGACTTCCCTGATCCCCCTTCCTTTCCCCCAGCACTCACTGACTTTTCTTACTTTTCAGCAGCAGATACATGTTGATAAAGGCAGAAACTATTGGACAGCAATTGAGGCACCTGAATACAGGCATGGCATGACTAGCAAAGGGGTCAGAAGTTGCTGTCACAAACAAATCACTGGAGCCTTCTCACTGCCTTGCAGACTCTCTCTGGCATTCCCCCGTTAACACTAGAATCCAATACCCCTATCAACTGCCGAACTTCTGATTTACTTTTTATTAGATTTTACTATCTAATGACATGTCTTCTGGGTTGATCCCCCACCATTTCTGACATGCTTACTCATAAATCCGTGGTTTTGTTGCATCCCCTGGTCAGTTGCTTCCTTTACTCTGCCCCTCAATGTCTGATCATCCACTTGAAGAGGATCAGTTATGTCTACCTGGGGTGCTGGCTGAGGGTTAGAGGCAGACTGGACCTAGTGTTTTACTCTAAGTATCCAGGAGTAGAAAGACCCAGATAGTGAGGACCAGCTAAGTCATTAGAAAGGGCTTAATATTAAAATCAACATCATCAGGTCTAAGGGTCATGTGCAGACATAACAATAGGAGGCAGAGCCAAAGGGACTGGTGGGCAGTAAAATAGGAGGCAAGGCAAGTGGGTCACACAGGATTGTAAGCTCTGTAAGCAACAGGAGCCCTGTCTGTCTGGTTTATCACTGTATCCTAGCACCTCAAAAGTCCCTGACACATTGTACGCACTCCATACTTATGAGTTTCATGAATAAGTGTCTTGGATGATTGCCACACCAGGTTGGCATCTCTTAGGCTACGTAACTCTTGGCCAAGTCATAGCCAGTGAATTGAAAGGCACAGGGCTCTCTCCTCAAGGCGACAGAAGCTCCTGAATTGTGTCTGTACAGCCCCACCCTGGATTCATCAGGTGTCTCTGATTGTTCCACATGGACTTGTCTCATCTCGCCACTTAGCTTGTCAGCCTGTCTTCCTTGAACTGTGCTGAGAATGCAGTTGGGACTCAGCAAACACTAATTGGTTCAGGTTGAATTGAGCTGGGCTTCCCTGGATAACTCTTGCAGTTTGTTATGAGTTATTAAGTTCTCCTCCTCTTGTTAAAGAATATTGCTTTCATGACCTTCAACATTTGTTTAAAAAATATCCTTTCATCGAGGAAAAAATAAGAATTGGATGCTTGCAGCCAGACATGCAGCTTCGTAATGATGACTGGATTATAAAGCTCATTACATCTTAGAATTTGGAACGAAACCACAGCCTTTGAAGTTGGTTTCCATGACATACTTCATCTCGCTTCCTTTCTTCAAAGAACATGCAAAGGTGAATCCTACCAGCTTCTGAGGCAGGAAGTCATCGTATGATTTCACAATTACCCTCCAGTTTGCCAAGACAAAATTTGGATTTTTCAATAGTAATTCAGTGATTATTCCAAAAAGATAAGTTTATTTAGACATAATCTGCCACTGGTTTAACATGAGTTTTATTGACATACAAAATCAAACAGAAAATTATTCCAAACATAAACTATTGTTGCCATCTTGACAGAAATCCAGATTTGATTTTGTAAAGTAAGAGATACCTACTGTAATTACACCTAAGCCTTGATCTAAAACAAGGCTTCTTGGCCTTGGCACTATTGACATTTTGAACCAAATAATTCTTTGTTGTAAGGGCTGTTCTGGGCTGTGTTGTACAATGTTTAGCAGCATCCCAGGCCTCTATACACTAGATGCCAGTAGCACCCTCCCACCCTCATTGTGACAACCAAAAATGTCTCCAGGCACTGCCAAAGGTCCTCTGGAGTGGCAAAATTACCCTGGTTGACAACCACTTATCTAACGCAATCCTCAGGTCCAATATGGTGGAACCTTATTTTACGGAGGACTTTTGATTCTGCACAGACTTCCCAACTACATCGTCTTAGTGTGATAGTAGATCAGGTAGCATTTTCCCCCCTGCTTTTAAACAAATATGGTACTTGACTGTGCTTTCTTTCCTTCATTAATACTAAAACTATATTAAATTGTAGGCTTCTTAAGTGTAACAACTGCTTTCTTTTGCTTTGAATTTTGTCACAGGAGTAAGAATTGTGTTTGTAAGCACTGATATAAGCACTTAGTATATGCAGACTAACCCCATAAAAATTCAACTAGAAGAAATCCATGTCTGCTTTTAACTAGCAGAATATAAATGCCATGAGGACATTTTTTTTCAGTTTTGTTCATTGCTGTATTCACAGCACCTACAAAGGTACCTGATATATAGTAAGTGCTCAATGAATATTTGATGAATGAATAATATCACTTTCTTTCTAAAATAAAGTGGAATGAGGTCCTTCCCCCGTTTCATAAAGGATAGCATTTGGAGTCCTTAAACTGGGGCTCAACGCTTTGTTTAGCTTGCATTTTCCAATTTTCATCCCTGATTTTTTGGTACACAATACCACCTCTTTGATCCAAGCTTATCTACTGATGCTTTCTCAAATGCCCATAAACATCTTTGTCACTGCACAACTGCTCACTTTGTTTTCTCTGTTTAGAACGTTCTTTCAAGTTCTCCCCTGAGTCAAATATATACAATACATACTTCAAAAGTCAAGTTATTTCATCTCTCCCAGGTAACATTTTCTGAGCCCATGAACTCATAAAGAACTTTCAAAGCCTAATACTTACTGGTTTGTACCTCTCCCTGGGCGTTTTAATTCTGTAAGGTACAACACCTTTCATCTTAGTATTTTGAATTGTTATTTTTATGTGTGTATACCTTCTCTTCCAAGTAGACTGCAACCTTTCTAAAGGCAGAAATATATTTTTATCTTTTTTCTTTAGCATTAAATAGTCTATTAAATAACACCTACATGGTGAAGGAACCTTATTCTTATTAATTCTTTCATTCATTCAGTTAGTTATTCAACTAATAGTTTTTGACTGCCTACTCTGTGCTAGGAGGAAAAACAAATACGGTTCCTGTTCTCATGATACGTTTAGACCAACTGGAGAAAAAATGGTATCTAATGTGGTGAGAACTAAATTTAGACATAAGACTGTGATGTGAATGCAAAACACTGTCACTTACTAGGTATGTGATCACTTAAGCTCCCAGTGTCTTAAAGTCCCCATCTGGCAAGTGGGAACAATAATGTTTGCTCTGTCTACCACTCATAATAAAGAAGATCAAACCAAGTTGCCTTTTATGTACAGACACTTCTAAATGACAGTGTATGGTGGCTTTAATTTGTTCATAGATTCTTTGAGACCTGGAGCCTAATTCTCATCCCCTTGAGTATAAGATGGACCTAGTGACTTACTTCTAGTAGATAAAATAAAGCAGAAGTAATGACATGCAATTTTGGAGACTAAGCCATAAAAAGGCAATATGGCTTTTGACTTAGTCACTCTGTTTCTTGAATTACTTGTTCCAGGGGAAGCCAACTGCCATATTGTATGCAGAGCTATAGAGAAGACCATGTGCTGAGGAACTGAGATCATCTATATGCTAGAGCTTAGAAGCAGATTCTTTAGTTCCAGTCAGGCCTTCAGATGACTGAAGCCTCAGCCAACAGTGTGACTGCACCTCATGAAAGAACCCAGGTTAGCACCTTCCAGCTGGGCTGCTCCTGAATTTCTGACCCCCAGAAACCATATGCGACAATATATGTTTTGTAAATTGCTAAAATTTGGGGCATTTTTAATGCAGCAATGGATAACTAATACACAGGATACTAGAGAGATTTAAGGTTTTATTATTTTTGAATATGCTAATACTTGTTGAATGAAAAATGCCATAATTAACCGGTGGTGAGTTAAAAGTAGACGAAAAAGAGGCTTCAAAAAAACAAGAAAAGATAAATTACAAAACAGTAAGAACATGAGAAAATCAGATGGATGTGAAACTTTTGATGGGTGGTTTGCAAGCTTTTCTGCCACTTGCTTTATTTTCTGAGAAGTATCAACCTATGACAGCGACTGCAGGCTACAGGCCAAAGGTTACCAGCCAAAGGAATTGTTCATTCCTACTGGCTGCTTTTGTTTTATTCCATTTTCAGTTCTCATTTTGAGCTAAAATTGATAGTTTTAATTAAATGAGAAATGAGAGTCATAATTCTACTTTACATAGAATATAAGCTTTTTTGTATTAGAGAGTCACCATGGTTCTTTGTTAGACACAAAAGCCACAGACATGGGAATTTATGATTTGTTGCATCAATGACAATGCCACTCCTTTGCCATAGTATTGCTGACCCAGACTGACCTCCATTATTAATGATGCCTCAGATGGGAGGGCTGAATTCATAGTCCTCACCAGTCAACTTTGTCAACATTAATTTGAACCAGAACAAATTTAAATTTAAAAGGATTTAACCTCCTTTGGCCTATCCCCAGTTACAACCAATCTCTTAAACTCCCCACTGAGAACATTGTTTTGGAGAACGACTGTCAATTTATTAACCTATTTAATAATAAATACAGAATTTAAATTCCTCACTGACTATTTATTGAACTTGATTTTCCCAGGGCTTTAAGTAAAGGATTTTGGAAGCTATGTTAACTCTTTGAAGCCATGAGAATGATACTTTAATATGTTTAGGAGTTTCTTTATTAGATAATGAAAATGTTCGGAAATTGGCTGTGGTGATGGTTGTACAAATCTGTGAACATACTAAAAACCATTAGATCATACATTTCAAATGGATGAGTTAATGTGATGTGAATTATATCTCAATAAGGCTGTTAAAAAATAAAACCCAATTTCAGGCCAAAAAAAGTCATAGCTAAGAAACAGGCATGAATCATGCAAGTTTGCTGAAATTTTATCGTTATCAATCTGCTTGGTTAAATCAATAGCTCAGTGTGAAAACATTCTTACTGGTAGGAGATACACTGCTGGCTGGAGAAGGTTGGGTGTCAAGGGTAGACTCTGTAACACTCAGTGGAGGGTCTGTTGTGGAAATTTCAGAACCTGAAAGGATTAGAAAGATATTTATAATGAACAAAATATTGTAATCAAAAGATAAAATATTGACTTAGTTCCTAAATACATTTTCCTTTATTTATTCATCATGTAACAAATCAGTATTGGGGGCCTATTATGGTCAAGGCAGTGGGATATAATGATGAATGAGAAAGACATGGGATTGTCCTTAAAGGGCCTATCGCCTGGAAACTAGGCAGCCAAGCATTGTGTTGAGTACCATGACAGTGGAAAGTATAGGTGGCCACAGGAAAGCAATGAAGGGGCACCGATAAAGATTGGGAGGTCTGAGAAGGCTCCCAGGAAAAAGTTACACTTTACCAAGACCTGGTAAAACTATTACAGCATTTAATATTTTCAAGTGTTTGAAAAGTAATCATGCAGTTTACAAAATCCATAAACTCACAAAAATTTTTATATCAGCAAGAGTAGAAACAATGACACAACTACCCAATTGGATGCAACATTAGTAAACTTGTGATGTTATTCTGCTTTCTAACATGTCAACTTTTGTCATAATATTTTTGTTTGGCTACAACTTTTTCTTTTGTGTGTGTGTGTGTGTGTGTGTGTGTGTCTGTGTTGAGGGGAGCTGAAATAGAGGCTAGAATGTGGTTTTACTTATATTCTACATTTATGTCAATTCCTTAAATCTCCATTACTGTATTTAAAAATAGCCCTATTGGACAATTTACAAATGCCAGAAGGCTCTATTGACTTTAGGAACATGTGGGTTAAATGGGCTTAGATGATTTTGAAGTTAGAAGATTTTATGATTTTTGTAGATATAATATTACTGGTTACAGTGTTATACATCTGATTATGTATATCAATTATTTGGAAGTTTAATTACTAATTAAACTATTGGTTCTATTCTGTAATGTACTTTAAGGGACAAGTGTATTTTACTTATGTTATGCCACTTGATCGCACATAGCCCAGTGGGAGGAATTTGTTTTTCTAAGCTAGATGCGTGTATGCTCTATTCTCATCGTTAGTAGCATTGCTATTGCCATTGGCTGTGGGCGGCGCTCATAGCTAGCTCTGATCCACTACTATATGAATGCTTTTGTGCAAATAATCTCTGAGGAGGTGGAGGACGGTTATATGGGAAGTATATGAATAGGTTAACAAAATGACCATCCTTTTTCTTCATGCATCCAAAATAAGTTTGAACTCTTCAGCATGACACACAAGTCTAATTATGATTTGGGCTGTCATTACACTCCCAATTTCCTGATGTTGCCTATCATTTTTTCCATCTCTCTCAAATAATCCCGTCTATCCAGTAAGCAATATTTCAACCCAATTTCTGAAACACAATATTCTCTCTGTGACTTCTGGGGCTTCTTGATCTTAATTTATGTGGTTTCCTGACCCCAAACTTCCCTAAATGTACCTTCTCAAGCTGAGGAAGCCTGGGGATCTTTGTAATGTGCTCACCCCTCAGTGTTTACCCTAGCAAATGCCTCATCACTCTGTGTCATCGTGTACGCCCCTCAAGGGAAGTCACTGTTTTGCTCTGCACCATATTTATGGATTCTGGCAAATGGAAGTAGATGAATCAATGCATGCAAATTTATTCTTAACACTGAAAGAAAGAAGACCAGCATTAAGTATGTGTCTGACAGCTGGTGGATCATAAGCATTATTTTCCAAAGTGGTACCTTAATAAGACAGGGCATTGGCTTGGAAAATAAATGCCTAGATGTTTTTCTCTGTATATTGATTAAAATAGAGGTTGGCAAACTATGGCCTACAGTGAAGTCATGTTTATAAAAATTTTATTGGAACACAGTTTTTCCCTTTTTTTTTTTTTTTTTTACATATTGTCCATGGTTGCTTTTGTGCTAAGGTGACAGAGTTGAGTAATTGTGTTAGAGATTAAAAAGTCTACAAAGCCTAAAATATATTTACTATCTAGCCCTTTACCGAAGAAGGTTGTCAGTTCCTGGAACAGAAGATATTGATGCGTTATGCTCAGTTTCCACAATGGGAAACATTTATTTTTCATTGATTGAACATTTCAGTTTTAGGATGCTTTTCTGCCATATTTCATCACCAAGTGATTTTGTAAGCTGAGGTGTTCAGCCTCATAGTGCATTAAGAAGATATTATTGTAAGATGTGCATTTTGAGATGAACACTTTGCCCTGTGACAGAGGTGAAACATAGCTTTCAACATAAAATATGGGGCCTAAAAATGTCTGTCTAGTTTTAGATTAGACTGTAAAGTGGAAACTCTGCCTTGGTCAAAACAAAACTCAGGGGGTATGAAAAGAGTGGTTAAAACCTAAAAAGGAGAAACAGTTTCCCAAAACCCAAATGCAGAATTTAGCAGAAACACCTCTGTCAGTTTCCAGATCATTGCATTTACCATAATGTCATAAGAGGGTAGGCTGCCGCCTAAAGCCACTTCATCTGTTCCTGGGTGTCTCCATTCGAGTAGGCTTGGCAGGGCTCTCAGAACCACCCTCATGGGCAGCAGCAGCCATGGGTCTGTCCCACAGGGCAACTGGCTTAATTATAGGGTTTCCTCAGAGCTTGTATAAGCCCTTATCTTATCTAGAAGTAAGCCAAATCCCAGGGCTTGCTAGGTCCTTTCTTCTCAAAATGTTGTCCATAGACAAGCAGAATATGTTTCTTTGAGGGTCTTGTTACAAATGCAGAATCTCAGGTCCCACCTAGACTTACTTAATCAGAATTTTTGTATTTTAGTAAGATCCCTGGGTGATTTATATGCATATTAAAGTTCTCAACTGATACTCTCAGGAAGGATCAGTCAAGGGTATGAGGCCAGCTGCACTGAGGGAAGTCATGAAACAGGAAGTATTTGTCTGGCATCTTCCACACCAATATGCAGTGGTCCTCCTGTTCCACTATTAAGATATCTTTTTATTACTCCTCTTTCCACATGCGAAGATACACATGCATACTTACACACACATACACCTACACAACTGTCAATGCTTAACTCTCTATCCCAAAGGTCTTGATCTCAACAGCTACAGTCAGAAATCCATTTAATAAACAAAGCTCTGTCAAGGGTGATGACAACCAAAATATTATCCACCCCAGGGGGTATTGCACTCAACTTTTGGATTAAAACAAGACAAAATATCTCCTCTCCACTCCCCAAAACAAAACCCACAAAACCCAGCTCTTTAAATCTGCCAAAAATAGACTCAGCAGTGCCATGATTTTAGACATTTTGACATGCTAGCAGGGCGGAATTTCTTTTTTTTTTTTTTTTGAGACAAAGCCTTGCTCTGTTGCCCAGGCTGGAGTGTAGTGGCATGATCACGGCTCACTGGAGCTTCAGCTTCCTGGGCTCACGCAATCCTCCCACCTCAGCCTCCCGAGTAACAGGGACTAATGATGTGCGCCACCATGCCTGGCTGATTTTTTGAATTTTTTAGTAAAGACAAAGTGTCACTATATTGTTCAGGCTGATCTTGAACTTCTGCACTTAAGCAATCCTCCCGCTTCAGCCTCCCAAAGTTCTGGGATTACAGGCATGAGCCACTGTGCCTGGTCCATGATATTTCTGAAAGGCTTTTTTTCTTAGTGGTAGTTACTGTGGATCATGGGAATTCTGCAGGTCCTAGTGCGCAAATAGCTGTCTGAAGAGTCACTGATCACCCTAACCCTAATCCCATGCCCTGTCTGAGTTTTCTAGAATAGGGATCACTGAGCACTTGGGAGACAGGGCGTAGGTGGAGAAGGAATCACCTCAAAGGGCTGTTACCTCACAGTCTCCAACATTAATACCCTTTTCTGGAAACAAAAGGGATCAAAGAGAGCAAAACTTCTCCCCTTCTCCCACTAAAACTCTTTCCTGCTGTGTAATATTCTTAGCATTTCTCTAATCTAGCACTCAGGGATGGCAGATTTTTCTTCTGTGTCTTCATCTCAGTATCTTGTCAACAATAAATAGCTTGGTAAGGCAATGACTCTTGCACCACACATCAGAAGTTTACTCCGGAGTTCATAAAGCATCCAGCAGTACCATCACAGACAGACAGCATGTGTGGAAGTAAGTGTTTAAGAGCTTGCAACAATAGGGAGACATAATACAGTGATAACATTGCTTTATAGAGCCTTGACTGCATCTTCTAAGTCAGTCACATAGATATACGCCAGAATGGGATGAGAATGTAAGCTGTAATTTTGAGAAATTGAACTCCTAAAGATTAATTGTCTTTAATATTTGATCATAAAGGATAAAGACTCATTTGGCAATTTAAAATTAACCACCTGTTCAGAGCCCCAAATTATGCTAGATCAAGGTCTGCCGTGTACAATTGGAATTACGGTATGTTTTCAGTATCAGAATCAGTGTTCTACCTATTACCTAAAAAGGTATTCATTATTTTCTGATACTGAAATCAAGCACTATTTTAACATCAGAAAATATTAGTTTTACAGACATGGTTCTGCCAATAATGGGAATAGGGTTCTTTTTAGGAATTTGAGCTTTTGGGGTCCTTTAGCTCACATCCTTAGATTCTCCCAAAGCTACTGACAAATCTACGTGAGAATCAGCTACCACCACATTGTTCCAAGACTGCAGCCCTATTATGTCCAGCTTTCCAGGAAGGAGCTGACTTATTCCTGAGGGAATTAGATGAAGTTGAGTAAGGCTATTTTAGTGTAAATACAGCACAATTTCTGAATGATTAACTCAAAGTACACAGGATGATGTGTTCATACATATACATATACACAGACACGCAGGCAGGGCTACGGGAGCGATGCCAATGCCCCGGCATCAGAATCACACCTGCTTCTGAGTAGTGGGGATAGATTTGTGCTGGGCATACACTCTTCTTCATAACCAACCACTGCACTTGTGAAGGAGCTGGACAGAACCCAAGATGCGGATTGTGCCCTTGGAACAAAGAAAAACTGTTTCCTTCTTAAATTATTCTGTGTTTTTATGAGTATGTTATAGATTATGGTATCTCTGAAAATAGGATGTGGTTTAAGAGGTCAATGCTCCTATAGAGTTATAATAATGATTTGCAAATCTATTTATGTTTTATAAGATTACTTTTAAATATGAATATCTGACAGTTGCCATTACTTCTACTTTTCTTCAGGCATATCTGTTGTCACTGTATTTATTGAGGTATTAGTTCATCTTTTATGTAGTAAAATCTCCATTATTTCGTCTGGTTCAGGGTAGTAAATACTCTGGTTAGTCAAATGATATAATAACTAGAGTAATACTATATATCAATTTTCAATCATAAAAGTCTTCTATTAGCTAAATACAGTGCTTGAACCTACGGATACCACAATTATTAAGATACTATCCCTATTTTTATGGTATTTTTATTGTACACATCTTGTCCATTCCTAAATATTAAAAGTATATATGTTGTACATAATGGAATATTTCTAATGATGCAGAAGGTATTTTAGGGTCTTTTAAATCTTTCTTGATCATCAGTATTAGTATTAATTTTCATTACGTGATGGATTAACAAAAATGCTAGCTAATTAAGAGTTATGATGAATTAAATTTGAACAAAAAATTTGCTGTATGCAGCAGAAATTCTTTGTGAAAACATGAATCAACTATTTTCTTTTTAGTTGAAGAATTCTTTTCACTGGAGTCCTACTTGTCAAAAATGTTTGATAACTTGAAATAGTTTTGAGTTACATAGAAAGTTTTCTGAGATTAAAACTTTATGGAAGTGATAATGTTCCCATTAAAGATGTTCTGAATTTATGGCAGTCTTGGCAAACTCTTGTTGATCTTATTAAATAGACAACTCACCTAAGAGAAAAGTGATCTCTTCTGATGAGCTGTTCCACACTTTATTTCCTGGGACTGGAGATAGAGCCATACACCAAATGGTCAAGTTGTCTGACTGGGCTGGTTTATTACTATGTACCCTTGTTAAAACAGACTTCAGTTCCAAAAATCCATCTTTGCCTTCTCTCTCTTCATTAGTAATATATATTCCTGCCAGACAGATAAGAACATGGTTCAACAGTAACATTTTATGTATGAGCCATACAATAATGCCAAGGCACAGCATGATCAATTTATGGTAATGTAGAGTGTAAAGTGGTCAAATGGCAGCTTCTCTGCAGTGAGAGTCAATTTCAGCAGATCTGGAATTAACTTGAGCTGTTTGCTCAAGCTCCTGCATGTCATTGATGCATGGTCAGGGTATAAAATATCTTGACTAATAGTGTTGCTTTGTTTGTGACTATGTGTCCAAAATGTTTTGGGGCAGATTATCCCAGCTCATCAGCATTGTGTGTTGACAACTGTGAGACTGAAAATTTATACCTAGTCTAGGTCAGACCTTGGAAGAGCTCTGCTGTGGAGTCTGGTTATGTTGCAAGAATATACCTAAGTGACCAGTAAAATATAAAGCAATCTCAGTTGGGACTCCGTTTTGGACTACCCACTTCTGAGCTCTTCTGTGTATGTATCAGTAGTCTATGATCTGAGAGAGAAAGTGTGTCTGGCTGTGGTCCTTAGAGAAGGAGGATGAAGGAGCTCATATCGGACTTCTCTGGACTCCTGGCTATAAGTGTAGGATAAGATATGCTGCATATCGTAATCTTTTTGCTATGTTGTCTCCTCGTCTTCAAATAAGCTGTAGATTTGTAAGCATTGCATTTTGGGTCCTGGGAGTCTTCTTTAGAAATCAAACTCTGTTTTAAACTGTTACGTTAGTACAACCTCCAA
Organism: Hylobates moloch; assembly: GCF_009828535.3. Taxonomy (NCBI): domain Eukaryota; kingdom Metazoa; phylum Chordata; class Mammalia; order Primates; family Hylobatidae; genus Hylobates; species Hylobates moloch. The sequence continues at coordinate 50,203,988 of NW_026652279.1, forward strand.
ATAGCATACTTGGCAGCAGAAAATTAATGTAAAACTAACTATCACTATATATCAGAATTTTCTGGATTCTTACAGCTTTTTCACATTACAGATTCTTAACACCAATTCTGATGTAATTACTTACCAATGTAATAGCTAAATGCAGTTGTGTGCCAGTGCAATTCTGACCACAAAATCTAGCCTCTAGTTTGGTGAAATCTGGGTGCTTTGCCTATGCAGGGCTTATTTAACAGGAGAATATATTTATAGTAACTTTTTTTTTTTTTGAGACGGGGTTTCACTCTTGTTGCCCAGGCTGGAGTACAATGGTGCAATCTTGGTTCACTGCAACCTTTGCTTCCCGGGTTCAAGCGATTCTCCTGCCTCAGCCTCCCAAGTAGCTGGTATTACACATGCCCACCATCACACCCAGCTATTTTTTTGTATTTTTTAATAGAGATGGGGTTTTACCATGTTAGTTAGGCTGGTCTCGAACTCCTAACCTCAGGTGATCCACCCGCTTTGGCCTCCCAAAGTGTTGAGATTACAAGTGTGTGCCACCGTGCCTGGCCTATAATAACTTTTAACCTGTATTTTTAGAATTGCATTCTGTCATTGTTGTGGGTGAATTGTTTTTTTAAAATAAACTAATAAAACCAATAATAATCTCAAAATACATCAAGTGATCGATAGACTCGTTAACATAAGCTTTCAATTTTATCATTTAAAAATAATTCAGAAAGGGTTGGGCGCGGTGGCTCAAGCCTGTAATCCCAGCACTTTGGGAGGCCGAGGTGGGCAGATCACGAGGTCAGGAGATCGAGACCATCCTGGCTAACAAGGTGAAACCCGGTCTCATCTAAAAACACAAAAAATTAGCCGGGCGTAGTGGCGGGCGCCTGTAGTCCCAGCTACTCGGGAGGCTGAGGCAGGAGAATGACGTGAACCCAGGGGGCGGAGCTTGCAGTGAGCCGAGATCGCGCCACTGTACTCCAGCTTGGGCAACAGAGCCAGACTCCGTCTGAAAATAAAATAAAATAAAATAAAATAAAATAAAATAAAAATAATTCAGAAAGAGTTGTGTGACTCAGTTATTATCGAAGACTGATTAAACTTTGAGGAAAAATGACTCAGGAGAAAGGAGAATAGCTGTTGTTCAGGCAGGAACAGTTGAGATTATTCTGGTAGAGGCTGTCATGGTTACTGTCTATAAAAACATGGCTTTGTGAATTGTCACCTTAGCTTGTCTTGATGTGTGTTCCTCCTCCAGGAACTTTTAATCCTCCTGGGGAACATGTGCCTTGTCAAGGAGCCAACTCTTTTACATAGGCTTTCTCTAGTGCTCCACCAACACCTGCCTCAGATTCTCACATAAAAAGGTAGAAATTATTTATTGGCTGATTTAAAGCAGTGGTGCTATGTTAATTGAACATATTGTATTGAAATAAGAAAGACACGGAAAAACAGGTAGCTATGTTATAAAGGCAGAAAACGTTTTAATAAATATATGTAGACTTAAACTTTTTGTCCTCATCTAAGATATTCCTTTTACTGATAGTTAAATAAAATGTTTGGATGTTGTTTGTCTAAATCAATTGTATTTCTCTTATTCTGGAAAATGTTACACTCCACCCCCTTGGAAGAGCCAGATGAAGCATCAGAAAACGACATTTGGTAGGCAGAATGATGTTTTTTTTGGAATGAGAATCATTCTTTTTTTTTTTTTTTTTTTTTTTTTTTTTTTTTTTTTTTTTTTTTTTTGAGACGGAGTCTTGCTCTGTCGCCCAGGCTGGAGTGCAGTGGCGCAATCTCGGCTCACTGCAAGCTCCGCCTCCCGGGTTCACGCCATTCTCCTGCCTCAGCCTCTCCGAGTAGCTGGGACTACAGGCGCCCGCCACCACGCCCGGCTAATTTTTTGTATTTTTAGTAGAGACGGGGTTTCGCCGTGGTCTCGATCTCCTGACCTCGTGATCCGCCCGCCTCGGCCTCCCAAAGTGCTGGGATTACAAGCGTGAGCCACCGCGCCCGGCCGAGAATCATTCTTAAATGCCAAGATCAACTTGAGCAACGACAATTTCTAATGTTCTTTGTTTTCTTTCTTTTTGTACCAAACTTATTTCCATTGATTAATTTCCTTACCTTCTTTTTCATCAGGAAGAAAACTTCCATCTATAAACCATGTGATATTTGCTTTGGGAAATACATTCTTTAGTAAGCAGGTAAATCTTCTCTGGGGTAAAGACAGAAAAAGGATTATTTGCAAATTCCTAAGAAACTGGTACTCCTTACAACTTACTAACATTTATATAACATAAGCTGGCAAAAAACAGTTTCTCCATTTTTAACTGAATAAATAGAAGGCAGTGTCTACTTTTAATATAGGTTGTGTTAGAACATGCACTATAAATGGGCTATCTCCTATAGAGATGTTATAAACTTCTGGCTATACTCCTAGGTTAACTTAAGGATCTAGGACTATACTAATGTTCCAAGTCTGGATTCTGGGTTCTGTAAAAGAGAAATCTTAATTCTGTGTAGGCAGAATAAAATAATACTAAATGGAAACCAAAGAATAGAAGGAAGAAGCTATAGCAAGCAGAGGCCAGAGAATAGTCTGTTAGATTAAAAGCTCAAGGGGATCTACATGCTGTTTCTGTGCCCCAAATACTGTACGACACTATTTGTAACAACCACAGAAACCGATTTATATAAATATCCTGCTTTTTACTTGTGAAGCATTTTCCTAATTTTTAAAAACAATTTATTGGCTTAATCTTAAGGATAGGTAGGGCATGCCTTGTTTTTGCTATTTGACCAATGGAAAAATCAAGGCACCCAGTGGTTCAAGGAAGTGGTAAATAGTTAATGGCACAATTAGAAACGATGTCTCCTTAATCTCAGTCCAACATATTTTTAAATAAAAATTGTATTGTAATTAAAAAATGAAAGAAGTAACTATATTATGAAAGCAGAGAACTTAGACGCAGGGCTAGTTATGTTTTATTTTGAATGCTGTGTTTGTTCTTTGGGGGATGATACTTTCTTTAACAGTCTGGTGAAAATATCCAGTGAGAATTATTGGATTCTCATTGTTTTATCTGAGACTCTTCAAAATCATAATTCCATTTATAATTACTTGTTTTCTCATCAAGAGATGTATATATTTTACATATGGCCAGCCCTGGTTCTTAGTTCTCAGATATTTTCCACAATTAATGAATATACTAGTGAACATGTAAAGAACAATTAAATGTATGTGATGATTTGTGTGCCAATCCTCAGACTAGTTACTACCAAGAAGTCTGGGCCTATAGAGCTGAGAAACCAAATTCGAGAATGCTAAATAACATTTTCCTGGTGAAATCCTACAGAAGTTTATCATTTCTCAGTACATTGCTACAGAAATCCCAATGAAACAAGAGAACTTCAGAGGGGGTTGTCTAGCATATCCAAGATGCTGGGTGGCAAACACCATAGCTCCCAGTATTCCCATCCGTTCAACATTTGCCTTTCCAGATAATGGGGATACATATATGGGCCAGGGATGCTATTCTCTCCACTAAAAAATTAAAAGCAAAACCAGATCCTCTAAAATACATTCTTATTAAGTAAAGGAGAGTGTTCAGTTTAATTCAATAGATGCCAAAGATTGATTTTTATCTCCAGTTGGTCCAGGAAGAGATAAAAAGCTATAGGAGGTAAAATGTTTTTTTTAAAAAAAGAAAAAAATACAAAGGTTTGCATTAATCCAGTCACATTAACCATACTTATGATTCATTTCCTTTATCTTTAGTTAACCCACCAAAGATGACGATATGGTAATATCAGGAGTAAGTGGGGGTGTTATTATTTTACGAAGGCAACTGGCTCACTGAAGAACTCTTTTGTTAACTTCTAAAAATTTTTAAAAGATTTGACTTTCATGAATCCTCTAAGTGCAGATTTTCTGAAATGATTCAAATTTCAAATATTCTATACTCTGTCTAGACTTTGTGTTCCAAGATTTGGTTTAGAAATGTGGTTCATGTTCTAAAACTCCTCCCAGTCTCATTCCTATTGTGAATCTTTTTCCCCCATCTTTTTTTTTCTCTTTTAATTTAACTGTCAACTTCTACATATTTTCTGCTATGCCATTTCTTTTTCTTTTCTTTCTTTTTTTATTTTTATTTATTTATTTTTGGAGACAGAGTCTCCCTCTGTCGCCCAGGCTGGAGTGCAGTGGCATGATCTCGGCTTACTGCAACCTCCACCTCCTGGGTTCAAGCGATTCTCTTGCTTCAGCCTCCCGAGTAGCTGGGATTACAGGCGTGCACCACCACACCTGGTTAATTTTTGCATTTTTAGTAGAGACAGTGTTTCACAGTGTTGGCCAAGCTGGCCACGAACTCCTGACCTCAAGTGATCACCTGCCTTGGCCTCCCAAAGTGCTGGGACTACAGGCATGATCCATGGCGCCTGGCCTGCTATGCCATTTCTATCTTTTCTTTTATAACACAAAGTTTTTTTTCTTCTATTGACACCTTCTTTAGAGTCTTCCTATCTCCTCTTGGTAGGTTTTCCTTCTCAATCTAAATATGTATACACACACATATATATATATTATGCATATTATATATAATGTGTGTATATATATATAATATATATGTGTGTATACATTTAATATTTCAGCCTTTCCCACTCTTACCCCTTCAAATCGCTTGCTTTACTTGAGAGGCTAGGTAATCTAGTCATCAAAAAAGAGAACTAAGACTTGTAGGTGCTTGACTTACTGTTTTGCTGCATGTCATATGCCAGGAACATCCTTTTCTTGGTGGTGGAGGGGGTGGAGAAAAGGTTTGCATCTGTGTCTAAGTGTTGCAGAAAAACCCGACAGGCACAGACACACCTACCTGGAAACAATGCTTCCCTAGAAGTGGGAGGAAACCAGAACTGGAGGTGCCCTCCTTCTGGGGATAGGAGTCAGTTAATAGCCATCCAAGGTGTGCAGGAGTGCTTTCACTCTGCGCAGGAAAGATCAGAGAGAAGTCCAGAGACTTGCCTGCTTGTAAGTACCCACTTGTGGCTGGGGGAATTTCCTAACTGTTCAGGGTTGCAAAGCTTGATTAAATAATGCTCTCGTTAATTTAAGAAATGACCCAAGAAAGGAGAGAGAAGTCGGGCTGTTTTTAAATGTAATATGATTTTCCATTTACTTATTTATCTTTAAAATGAGGTAAAGAGTAAAACATCTGGAGTAAGATGCCTCAGGAAGGTCTTATTGGCTGTTGGCTTTGCAGGTGATCCTGGTGGAGAAGGTGGAGTATGGTGAGCTGCTTGCTAAGGACAGCCAGGCAACATCATGTTTGTGAAGATATGCTCCACCTTCTCCTCTGTGCATCCCAGCTCCTCTTGCTGAAACAGCTGAGCTTGCTATTTGGATTTCTTAGACTCCTGGCCTCCAAGAGACGCCTCTAAGGACAAACTGACCTTACATTGGGAACTTTATTATCCAGATCCTCATAGGCTCTGTCCACTCTGGATTGCTTTTTGCAACAGTTCTTAGGAAGCAAGATTGTCTCCTGCACCAGTATCTGCCTGTGTTTGCTTTTACCTACTTTGAGCAAGACCCAGTGAGGCCCTAGCTCTGTTGGTCCTGAAAAGTCTGAACCCTGAGGCTGTTTCTCCTGCCTCCAAAGTGCATTTGTAGGAAATAAGAAGCACAGAAACAGTGGAAACAACCAGGAGGAGAAACAAGAAAACCTAAAATTTTCAATATTCAAAAATACCTGTCGTGGTGGTTGATGCAGAGAACACTGATTTCACCAAAGAGCTTTGTAATTTTGGACCAGAGAACAACTTTGCTACAGGAACTGATATGTTTTGTCTTTCTGGCCTAGTCAGGGGAGGATAAGTAAGTATCTGGGGCATGCAAGGAATGCACTCTTGGGCCGTTTTGCTTGTATCTGACTCACCCCTGACTCTCCAGTGAAGCAGAAAGGAAGAAACCTCACACCACCCAGGTGTGGCCAGACTTTGGCCATTATTGTGAATCCCCAGGAGTTACCACAGGCCCTTCCCAAATACATATTTAATCTTGTGGTTCAAATAAGCTTTTGGCTCACATCTAGGCACATCATAAAGAACGCTGTAGAAGAGGTGACATGATGAGGCGGGAAGAGGAGGAAGAAGAGGGAACCATGATGAAGGCAAAAGGGGACTTAGAGATGAAGGAAGAGGAAGAGATTAGTGAGACAGGAGAACTGGTTGGCCCTTTTGTGAGTGCTATGCCCACTCCAATGCCCCACAACAAGGGCACCCGGTTCTCTGAGGCCTGGGAGTATTTCCACCTAGCCCCTGCTCGTGCTGGGCACCATCCCAACCAGTATGCTACCTGCCGCCTGTGTGGCAAGCAGGTGAGCCGTGGCCCTGGGGTCAACGTGGGCACCACTGCACTGTGGAAGCATCTGAAAAGCATGCACAGAGAGGAGCTGGAGAAGAGTGGCCATGGTCAGGCTGCGCAGCGCCAGGATCCAAGGCCCCACGCGCCCCAGCTCCCCATGGGCATTGAGGGTGACTGGGGTAGGCTCCTGGAGCAGGTGGGCACCATGGCTTTGTGGGCCAGCCAAAGGGAAAAGGAGGTGCTTAGGAGGGAAAGGGCAGTGGAATGGCGGGAGAGGGCTGTGGAAAAAAGGGAGCGAGCCCTGGAGGAGGTGGAAAGGGCCATCCTGGAGATGAAGTGGAAGGTGAGGGCTGAGAAGGAGGCATGCCAGCAGGAGAAAGAGCTGCCTGCAGCAGTACATCCCTTCCATTTTGTTTAAATTGGGCTTGGAGAATCTATTCTGAAAACATTGGCTCTAGACTTGTGAAAAAGAGCCATTTTGGTTTCAACTCAAATGTAAAGCAAAGTAGTTTAGTGACATTTTGCTTTTATGTGAAATAATGCACAGTATGAGTTAATCTGAGCAAGTCTGAATTGCTCAAATGCTTATCTACGAGGTTCCTAGAGCTCTGCTGACCCTTGGCCGAAACTCTAAAATGTACCTAGTAAAGATAAATGCTTTTACCAAAGTAAAACTCTGTGAGTTGTTTCAGGGCAGAATGTACCAGCCAGTCAGCATTGTTTAACAAAATAATCAGATTTTTGCCCAGCACTCGGTTTTGGTGGAGCTGACGATTTTGAGGGCTGAGGCTGGTGAAGTAGCTGGAATGTGCCTATGTGACCAGCTCACTTGCAGACACCCTGCCGGAAGCAGAGCTTAATCTTCCTAGGACTGAGGTCTTAGCACATGTACTGGTGGAGCTTCCAGACCACCAGTATGAATAAAAGCTTGTTCTGTGTGACCTAGCAAGTGGAAGGACAAAGAATTGTGAGCCTCAGATCTTTGGGCCCTTCCAATGCATATCTTTCTCCTGTTATTGCTGCGATGTATTTTCTTGCTTATATTAAAGTTGTTTCATCAATATAATCTGAGTCCTGTGCATCTTTTTAACAAGCTAATGCTTAAACTAATTAATGTGTAATTAGCACAGAGAAATGAAAAACCTCTCAACTCACTTAGTTTAAACATTCAGTATAGATTATATAAAACTTATTCAAAAATACTTAAAATATAATATAATTTTATACTAAGGTTTGTCAAAGGAAAAGGAGTCAGTGAGGAAGAGCTGAAAGAAATTCAGAATGCAAAAGAAGACAGATATAAAGGAAGTAAGGAGAAATAAAGAACAGAGGAAGGAAAGTTAGAAAGAAATGAGATAGAGAAGAAATGCAAAGATGGGGAAGAGAGACAGTTCTCTAAGGAAAATTTATCATGAAAATGGAAAAGAACATGGCTGTCTGAATGAGGGATGGACAGAGTACATTTTCTTAGATCCTGAAGTCAGTTTTAATGAGTTAACTTGGTTTTGTTTTGTGCCCACAGACCAGTTATTTATTTGAACAGTAGGCTTTAGATTTTAGTCGTACCTCTGAAATGCTAACTGCATGCCAAACCACTGTTCTCTGATTTTTTAAAACTGTTTATCTTTAAATGTTCAGAGATGCTTTGAAAAAAGAGATCCTAACAGTCTATAGGGAGAGAATAATTTCCTGGGCTGCTGAAGAGTATGCCTAAAATTTTAATTTAGAAATAGAATAAAATCAAACTGGAAACTACTCTGGCCTCTGCACTGCAGCTGACATTTGTTATGGAAGATAGATTCCTCTATAACCACACCCCCCTCCCCCAACCAAACACACACATTAAAAAACAAAACATTCCTAGACTTGCTAGACAGCCCTCACTTCCAGACCTGTCTTCCCTAACAGCTGTTTGTAGAACAAACAAAAGTCCGAGCACCAGGCTTGTGAAATAACCAGGCCACACTGAAGTCCCGTCATGTTCTTTTTTCATCTAGAGATCTGCCTGATATTAAAGATTTCATTTGTCATGTGGTCTCCCCACAGAGGTATGATGCCCTTTTAGAACCTTCTCTATCTGTGGTGCAAGCTCGGTGCTCACCAGTGCAAGTGACGATGGCTGGACATTTGGACTTAGAACCTTATTGTGTTGAAAAAGATGCTAGGAAAAAAAAGGAGGCTGTAATACCTAATTATTTAAAAAACAAAAACCAAAACACATATTTTTGGAGTGGGGCTTAGGAAGCCTGAGGAAACCACAGGGTTCAAGCTTTGCAAAACCCAAACCAAATAAACACAAATAATCAAATTCTGCACAAAGATGCTGGAGCTCTGCTGGCCAACCAGTATGGTATTTAGGTTCTGGTGTCTTCTTTTTTTTTTTTTTTAAAGACAGAGTCTCACTCTCTTGCCAGGCTGGAGTGCAGTGGCACGATCTTGGCTCACTGCAACCTCCGCCTCCTGGGTTCAAGCAATTCTTCTGCCTAAGCCTCCTGAGTAGCTGGGACTACAGGTGCATGCCACCACGCCCAGCCAATTTTTGTATTTTTAGCAGACAAGATTTCACCACGTTGGCCAGGATGGTCTGGATCTCTCGACCTCATGATCCGCTCACCTCAGCCTCTCAAAGTGTTGGGATTACAGGTGTGAGCCACTGCGCCTGGCCTCTGGTATCTGTTTTACATGTTTATTAATATTGTAGCCTCTCTTCCTTTGTAGGCATCTTAACCCCAAACTGCTTTTGTTTCCTATGTTTCATGACAGATAATTTTCTTTAGATTTTTTTCCCTAATTTACTTCAAACATAACAAAGGTAGCGAGTGATGCGAACAAGACCCATGGAGATGATGGGGCTAAAGTATAAAGCACAAGCATAAGAGTGAGAGATGTATGAGGCTTGTGGAAAGCGTGAACTGTTGAGTACACGCTGGGGCTTTTATGCATCCCTCTTGTGCCTTCTTACGCTACATCATTAGCTGTGAGTTGAGGGGCTCTTTGGCTTGATATCTTTTGCTCTAATACAAAAACCTGCCACATGGAGGGGCCCTGAAATTTAGGTTAAAGACTGTTTTCTCATTGTAGTGCAGGAGTGAAGCTGTGTGCCATGTTGGAGCCCTGGCAAAATCTTGACTTTGGGAATGCACAAGATACAGCATTCGCAGGTGTGACACTCTCCTTAGACATCTACAGCATGTCCATGCCTGAGGGGCATAATGCTTTTGGGTCTTTTGTATTTTACAGAAATACTAAAATTAACCATAAACTTTGTAAGTTTAACTAATAACACAGGAAGACACAGCTCACAACTGACCAAGTCCCCAGAGTATTTCCACACTGCGGGCTGCTAGTGTAGTGAACAGGTAGCAGAGCCAGTGTGCCCATGTTGACTTCAAGAATTTCTGAGGAATGAAGGAGGGGCAGGAAACTGCCAAGACCAAAAACTTGTGGTTGCTGGATGGTAGGTATTTTGCATACATTTTCTTACTTGATCCTTAACATCACCCTTGTGAGGTTGGAGCCATTGCCCTCATTTACTGTTGAGGAAGTTAAGGAACTGAGCTCTTAGGGGCCAGAGTTAATAAGTGCTGGAAGAGAATTCAAACCTAGTTCTATCAGATCCCACAGTCTGTATTCTGGGTTAAAAAAAATTATTCCACAGTATCTGCTAGAATCAGTCACATAGCTGATTTATGAATGTAAGAGAGTGGGTAAATGATAAATAGTGGGTAGGGAAGAAATATTCCTGAAATGTCTACTATGTGCCATGAACTCCATTAGAGCATAAATTTAATCTTCCTAAGAATCCTCTGAAGTATTTGTTATTATCCCAGTTTTAGATATGAGTTAGCTGAGGCTCGTGGAGGTTAACTAGTTGATGAGAGTATGCAACCAGCTAAGTAGTTGAATTAGGATTTGACACTTGTGCTATCTGACCCTGAAGCATGATATCCTTCCATCATAATAACACTATTCTGCCTGGATACAGACACACTAAATATGCATCCCAGCTCTGCCCCTTATTAGTGACTCAGCCAGTTGTTAAGACTTTCCAGTCCCCAATTTCTCATCTGTAAAATGACAGATGCCCTATTTATTTCAGAGGCTCACTGGGAGCAGCACAAGATAAAAGTATATGAAAGGACTTTGAAGAGTTAATAAATTATTAAAAATATAGCAGGGATTGTAAGAATATTAGAGTGAGGAGTTACTAATGTTTGGCAAGATCTGAAAAGATCCATAGACAAGCCATGTCCTGTAGCTGGTTATGTGTGATCGGAGAAAGGTTACTCACTAATTCTCTAGGAAGGAAAATTCTCTGGTTTTCTTAGCACTGAAACAAGGGTAGAGAAGAGGAAATTTTATGGCACATTAGGCAAAGTTCTTTTTTTTTTTTTAACTGGGATTCTTGGATCCTATTGACGGTCCTATATCTGGATTGAGCCCATATTACCTGTAAACACTGGCACCAAGAATCTATTAGAGATCCTTATAAGAAACAAAAACAGGCCGGGCATGGTGGCTCATGCCTGTAATCCCAGTATGCTGGGAGGCTGAGGCGGGTGGATCACGACGTCAGGACATCGAGACCACACTGGCTAACATGGTGAAACCCCATCTCTACTAAAAATACAAAAAATTAGCCAGGCGTGGTGGTGGGCGCCTGTAATCCCAGCTTCTCGGGAGGCTGAGGCAGGAGAATGGTGTGAACCCAGGAGGCGGAGCTTGCAGTGAGCTGAGATCATGCCACTGGACTCCAGCCTGGGTGACAGAACGAGACTCTTCTCAAAAAAAAAAAAAAAGAAACAAAAACACCTACCAAAAGCTGTATGATTAGTTTATTTTTGAAATGTAAACTATTGAAATGAAGTTCACTAATAAACTTAGAAATTAAGTTATGACACAACAAAAATGATTAAATCTTCTGCTGTATAATCAGGATTATAATAGCAGTGATATGGTTTGGCTGTGTCCTCACCCAAATCTCATCTTGAACTCCCAGTGAGAGGTAACTGAATCATGGGGGCAGGTCTTTCCCATGCTATTTTCGTGACAGTGAGTAAGTCTCATGAGATCTGATGGTTATTATGAGGGGGAGTTTTCCTGCACATTCTCTTTTTGACTGCTGCCACCCATGTGAGATGTGATGTGCTCCACCTTGCCTTTGGCCATGATTGTGAGGCTTCCCCAGCCACATGGAACTATAAGTCCAACTAAACACTTTTTCCTGTATAAATTACCCAGTCTTGGGTATGTCTTTATCAGGAGTGTGAAAATGGACTAATACAGTAAATTGGCATCAGGATAGTGGGGTACTGCTGAAAAAATACCCAAAAATGTGGATGCAACTTTGGAACTGGGTAACAGGCAGAGGTTGGAACAGTTTGGTGGGTTCAGAAGAAGACAGGAAAATATGGGAAAGTTTGGAACTTCCTAGAGACTTTTTGAATGGCTTTAACAAAAATGCTGATAGTAATATGAACAATAATGTCCAGGCTGAGTTTGTCTCAGATGGAGATGAGGAACTTGTTGGGAACTGAAGCAAAGATGACTCTTGTTATGTTTTAGTAAAGAGACTGGTGGCATTTTGCCCCTACCCTAGAGATCTGTGGAACTTTGAACTTAAGATAGATAATTTAGGATATCTGGCAGAAAAAATTTCTAAGCAGCAAAGCATGCAAGAGGTAACTTGGGTGCTGTTAAAGGCATTCAGCTTCAAAAGATAAACAGAGAATAAAAGTTTGGAAGATTGGCAGCCTGACAATGCGATAGAAAAGAAAATCCCATTTTCTGGAGAGAAAAATAAGCTGGCTGCAGAAATTTGCATAAGTAACAAGGAGCTGAGTGTTAATCATCAAGACAATGGGGAAAATGTTTCCAGGGCATGTCAGAGACTTTTGCAGCAGCCCCTCCTTCAGAGGCCCGGAGGTTTAGGAGGAAAAAATGGTTTTGTGGGTGATGCCCCAGGTCCCCATGCTGTGCGCAGTCTTGGGACTTGGTGCCCTGTGTCCTAGCCACTCCAGCCATAACTGAAAGGGGCCAAGGGTACAGCTTGGGCTGTTGCTTCAGAGGGTGGAAGTCCCAAGCCTTGGAAATTTCCAGGTATTGTTCAGCCTGTAGGTGCACAGAAGTCAAGAATTGAGTTTTGGGAACCTCTGCCTAGATTTCAGAAGATGTATGGAGATGCCTGGATGCCCAGGCAAAAGTTTGCTGCAGGGGCAGGACCCTCATGGAGAACCCCAGCTAGGGCAGTGCAAAAGGAAGATGTGGGGTTGGAGCCCCCACATGTAGTCCCCACTATGCTACTACCTAGTGGAGCTGTGAGAAGAGGGCCACCATTCTTCAGATCCCAGAATGGTAGATCCAATGACAGCTTGCACTGTGTGCCTGGAAAAGCTGCAGAAACTCATCATCAGCCCATGAAAGCAGCCAGGAGGGAGGCTGTATCCTGCAAAGCCACAGTGGCAGAGCTTGGGTCCCTAATGGGACACCACCTAGTAGAGATGTGAGAAGAGGACCGCCATCCTTCAGACCACAGAATGGTAGATCCACCAATAGCTTGCACCGTGTGCCTGGAAAAGCTGCAGACACTCAATGCCAGCCTGTGAAAACAGCCAGGAGGGGAGCTATACCCTGCAAAGCCACAGGAGTGGAGCTGCCTAAGACTATGGGAACCCACCTCTTGCATCTGCATGACCTGGATATGAGTCTTGGAGTCAAAGGAGATCATTTTGGAGCCTTAAGATTTGACTGCCCTGCTGGATTTCAGACTTGTTTTGGCCAATGTCTTCCATTTGGAATGGCTGTATTTATCCCATACTGTACCCCATTGTATCTAGGAGGTAACTAACATGCTTTTGATTTTACAGGTTCATAGGCAGAAGGGACTTGCCTTGTCTTGGATGAGACTTTGGACTCTGGACTTTTGAGTTAATGCTGAAATGAGTTAAGACTTTGGGGGACTGTTGGAAAGGAATGATTGATTGGTTTTGAAATGTGAGGACAAGAGATTTGGGAGAGGTCAGCGGTGGAATGATATGGTTTGGCTGTGTCACCACCCAAATCTAATCTCGAATTCCCACGTGTTGTGAGAGGGACCTGGTGGGAGGTAATTGAAGCATGGGGACTTTCCTGTGCTGTTCTCTGATAGTGAGTAAGTCTCATGAGATCTGATGGTTATTATAAGGGGGAGTTTTCCTGCACATTGTCTTTTTGCCCGCTGCCATCCATGTAAGACATGATGTGCTCCTTCTTGCCTTCTGCCATGATTGCGAGGCTTCCCCAGCTATGTGCAACTATAAGTCCAATTAAACTCTTTTCCCTGTATAAGTTACCCAGTCTTGGGTATGTCTTTATTGGCAGCATGAAAACGGACTAATACAAGCAGTTATCTAAGAGACTAATATGTGAAACTGGCAAAAGACACAAATACTTGGAATATATATATAGTCATGCAAAACCATCTCAAAGAATCTAAGCTATGATTTGTATGCAACTATCAAATTAAATGACTGATACTTCAGTGAGAACAGAGATTGTAAGTTATTTAATGTTGCTGGTGCAAGAAGAAACTAGAATGAGTATAATTTTCTTTTGCCCAATATAATAGAAAATGTTAGAGAATTAATGAGAATATTTTTTACTTAGGGTTTTTAAAAGCTTGGCTAAAGTCATAAGGCCACAAGACAGTTGATTAACACAGATAATAATACTAACAAAAACAAGAACAATAATGTTTATTAAACACTTAATATATGCCACACACTGTACTTAGATATTTTCATATGTTATTTGATTTTTAAAAACAGCAACAATGTGAAGATACTATTATTATTCACTTCATATAGATGGAGAAACTGACTGCAAAGACATGAAGTAATTTGCCCAAGGTCATAGCTCGCAAGAGAAAGAGTGGGAAATTGAGTCCAGATCCTAGTAAGTAGAGGCTGATAACTACCACCCAGAAGAAGTTAAGTCAGAGGTCCCTGTTCAATTTTCTTTTTTCTCCTGCCCTTCCTCGTTACTACCAAAGACATAGCCAGGGTTCTGCAGGAGTACAGGAGGGCATATCTCCTCCTGTCACTTTGAAATAAAAAACAGCGGGAAAGTGGGTAAAGAAAATGGATTAGAAAAAATTAAACGTCAGCTGAGCAAAAGCCTCATTCTTACACCAGGGCTCACACAGCTTTCTGCCCTACTTTGTCCTCACTATCCACCTGAATTTTTATTAAATAGAAGTTTAAACAATTGTGACTATTTTTTTTTTCTGAGAAATTTAAGGACTTAAAGTGCAGATCAAACATTCTGAGAGCCCTAAGTCTAAAAGTAACAATTCCCATTCACTTTCTAGAAACAACCCAGCTTCCCTTCATCCCTATGAGCAGTTAATTGATCAAGGGCCAAGGAGTAAACTTCTTTGAGAGAACATTCCTGGCAACTATGCAACCTGACACACCTTACATGTAATACTGTAGATTTTCAAAGGCTTTTATGTGACTCACCTCTACCAAGACATCCGTGGAGTTATTTTCCATAATCACGGGGATTTCCGGTTTAGCTTAAAGGCAAATAAAACATAGTTAGTGGCACCAAATGTCATCCTACCTGGCCACTAGTGTGTGTATGTGTGTCTATGAGAATCTTCATTCATCAAATATTAATATTTATTAATATTTATAAATTAATATTTATTAATATAATACTGTCAGGCCCACCATGTACCTGGCAGTATGCTAGATGCTTAGGAAACAAATGTGGACAAATAATATTCATTGTTCTTAAGAAATCTACAGTTTCATGGGAATACAGATAAACAAACTGGAAGTTATAATACACTGAGATAAGTACAATGATTAAGGACATGTAGGATTTGAAGACAGCTTTTAAATAAATTTTCTAACCTAACCTTGGAGGATAGGAGGAGGCTTTTGGAAGATGTGATGTGGTTATCAGTGATGAGTCAAGTAAAACTGGGAATGTGGAAGACTGGTAGTGCAAGCAGAGGATGGGTGGTGGGGAGGGAGAGAAAAGAGCAATGTTCTACAAGTCCAAAGGCTTATGATATGGTTTGGCTGTGTCCTCACTCAAATCTCAACTTGAATTGTATCTCCCAGAATTCCCATGTGTTGTGGAAGAGACCTGGCGAGAGGTAATTGAATCATGGTGGCTGGTCTTTCCCATGCTGTTCTCGTGATAGTGAATAAGTTTCATGAGATCTGATGGGTCTATCAGGGGTTTCTGCCTTTGCTTCTCCTCATTTTTCTCTTCCCATTGCTGTGTAAGAAGTGCCTTTCACCACCCACCATGATTCTGAGGCCTCCCCAGCCATGTGGAACTATAAGTCCAATTAAACTTCTTTTTCTTCTCAGTCTTGGGTATGTCTTTATCAGCAGTGTGAAAACAGACTAATACAGTAAATTAGCACCAGTACAGTGGAGTGTCGCTGAAAAGTTACCCAAAAATGTGGATGCAACTTTGGAACTGGGTAACAGGCAGAGGATGAAACAGTTTGGAGGGCTCAGAAGAAGACAAGAAAATGTTGTAAAGTTTGGAACCTCCTAGAGATTTGTTGAATCACTTTGACAAAAATGCTGATGGTGATATGAACAATAAGATTGAGGCCAAAGTGGTCTCAGATAGAGATGAGGAACTTATTGGGAACTGGAGCAAAGGTGACTCTTGTTATGTTTTAGCAAAGAAACTGGCAGCATTTTGCCTATGCCCTAGAGATTTGTGGAACTTTGAACTTATGAGAGATGATTTAGGGTGTCTGGCAGGAGAAATTTCTAAGCAGCAAAGCATTCAAGAGGTGTCTTGGGTGCTGTTAAAGGCATTCAGTTTTTTTTTTTTTAATGTGCACAATGTGCAGGTTTGTTACATATGTATCCATGTGCCATGTTGGTGTGCTGCACCCATTAACTCGTCATTTAGCATTAGATCTATCTCCTAATGCTATCCCTCCCCCCTCCCCCCACCCCACAACAGTCCCCGGAGTGTGATGTTCCCCTTCCTGTGTCCATGTGTTCTCATTGTTCAATTCCCACCTATGAGTGAGAACATGCAAATTCTCAGTAAACTATCACAAGGTCAAAAAACCAAACAGGCATTCAGTTTTATAAGGGAAGCAGAGCATAAAAGTTTGGAAAATTTGCAGCCTGACTATGCGATAGAAAAGAGAAACCCATTTTCTAGGGAGAAATTCAAGCTGGCTGCAGAAATTTGCATAAGTAGGAAGGAGCCTAATGTTAACCTCCAAGACCACGGGGAAAATGTCTCCAGGCCATGTCAGAGACCTTCACAGCAGCCCCTCCCATCACAGGCCCAGAGGCCCAGGAGGAAAAAGTGGTTTCCTGGGCTGGGCCCAGGGTCCCTTCGCTGTGTGCAGCCTTGGGACTTGGTGCCCTGTGTAACAGCCATTCCAGCTATGGCTGAAAGGGGCCAACGTGCAGCTTGGGCCGTTGCTTCAAAAAGTGTGGAAGCCCCAAGCCTTGGCAGCTTCCACATGGTGTTGAGCCTGTGGGTGCAGAGAAGTCAAGAATTGAAGTTTGGGAACCTCTGCCTAGATTTCAGAAGATTTATGGAATTGTCTGAATACCCAGCAAAAGTTTGCTGCAAGGGCAGGGCCCTCATGAAGAACCTCTGCTAGGGCAGTGCAGGAGGGAAATGTGGGGTTGGAGCCCCCACACAGAGTCCCTAATGGGGCACCAACTAGTGGAGCTGTGAGAAGAGGGTCACCATCCTCCAGACCCCAGAATGGTAGATCCACCAACAGATTGCACTGTGCTCCTGAAAAAGCTGCAGACACTCAACACTAGCCTGTGAAAGCAGCCAGGAGGGAGGCTGTACCCTCTAAAGCCACAGGGGCAGAACTGCCTAAGACCATGGGAACCTACCTCTTGCATCTGTGTGACCCAGATGCAAGACATAGAGTCAAAGGAGATCATTTTGTAACTTTAAGATTTAACTGCCCTGCTGGATTTTGTACTTGCATGGGGCCTGTAGCCCCTTTGTTTTGGCCAATTTCTCCCATTTAGAATGGGTGTATTTACTGAATGCTTGTACCCCCATTATATCTAGAAAGTAGCTAACTTGCTTTTGAATTTACAGGCTCATAGGCAGAAAGGACTTGCCTTGTCTCAGATGGGACTTTGGACTTGGACTTTTGGGTTAATGCTGAAATGGGTTGAGAATTTGGGGGACTGTTAGGAAGGCATGATTGATTTTGAAATGTGAGGACATGAGATTTGGGATGGGCCATGGGTGATATTATATGGTTTGGCTGTGTCCCCACCCAAATCTCAACTTGAATTATGTCTCCCAGAAGGGACCTGGTGGGAGGCAATTGAATCATGAGAGCTGGTCTTTACCATGCTATTCTCGTGATAGTGAATAAGTCTCATGAGATCTAATGGGTTTATCAGGCATTTCTGCTTTTGATTTTCCTCATTTTTCTGTTGCTGCTGCCACGTAAGAAGTGCCTTTCACCTCCCACCATGATTCTGAGGCCTCCCCAGCCACTCGGAACTGTAAGTCCAACTGAACCTCTTTTTCTTCCCAGTTTTGGGTATGTCTTTATCAGCAGCATGAAAATGGACTAATGCAGCTTAGAAATAAAGTCTCATTATAAAGGTCCCTGAAGTGGAGCAGAGAAACATTTGATTCTTTTTTGGTTGCTTGGCATTGGGAAATATCAGGGAATATTTCAGTGATTTTGTTGTTTTACTAGATTTTAGGTGCCTCAGAGCCAGTATTTTATCAATTTCTTCATCTCCAGCACTTAACAGTGCCCAGCACAAACTAGACATTAAGTACATTATGTTGAACAGAAGTGGCTTCAAGTAAATTCTTGAGCATAGCAAACATAGCCTTCTATGACTCAGTGGAAAGAATGCTAAGCCTCCAGTCACAGATGCTATCAATGCCTGCTACAGCCACTTGCCATTTACCTTGGCATACTGAAGACCTCTTACTGGGATAACTCTTTGGTGACTAGATGACTCTTTGCATAATGATTTATTGAGATTATGGGAGTACACTTAGTCCACAGGTAGTAAAAACTGGGAGTCCCAGAGAGTTAATAGTGATAACAGATGGAGACATGGTAGATGAATACCCCAGCTTTCTTGCCCTTCATGTGGGATAACTCTGATGTGTGTTCTATGCTGTCTCCCAGTGAGATGAGCTCTAAACCTATGGTGCTAACTGATATAATCTTGTACATTTTATTATCTTCCTTCCCTTCCCTGACTCACTTTCTCACTCCTTTTCTGATGTTTCCCAGGATGGCGTTTCAAAAAAATTAACCCCAATCCTTATCTCGATGTTTTATTTCAGGGGAACCCAAAACCAAGATACAACCTGAAACACTAGTGGGTGGAGAGGTATCTCTTACCTCCTGTTAACAAATACCAGCAGAATAAAAGCCCTGAAGGAAAGAAAAACTACTAAAAATTGCAGAGGTGACAGGGTGAGACAGATTTTCTCTGAGGCTGAGGACAATCAGATTTGGAATTTAGGAGTGAACAGAACCCTGTGATGGGCAGGTGACTCCCTGCCAAGGAAAGGAAAACCGAAGGAGACCAGTGAAGGAGATGCAGGAAGTGGCAAAATTGCTGGAGTAGCCCCTCTTGTCCCTGGTCTGTTAGAGAATGAAGAGTTAAGTAATGAACATTGTTTGGGAAGAAGAAATATGCTGGGTTTAGGGCATGTGGAATAGGTCTGATATATATTTGGGTATTGATTTCAAGGTTTTCATGGGTGTTTTGGGCAGACTTATTCTATATGAGTAATCACCAAGGGATGTAAAGTAGGTTCTTATAAGATACATGGTCAGGGCCATAATATATACTTGGGTAATACCTCAAAATAGGTTAAGGACTGGATGTGACTCTACCCAAACACAACCCGCCCAGCCAATTTACTAAATGCAAAGGCCAGGAAGCAGGAAAAATCTAATTTTCTGAACAAGCAGGCAGAGTTTCATATTTTTAAGCATCCACCGAAAGGACTTCAAAGAAGAAACAAGAGAAATGTAGAGACAAAGAGCTGTAGAATCCAATAGGGTGATAAAAGTGAAATATAAAAGGGTGAAAAACATTTAAGATCAAGATAGAGGTATTTTAATGCAGCAAAGAGATACACGACACAGCATAAATGTTGACAAGGCAATTAGATCAAGTTATGGTGCAAAAAATCTTGATCAATAGGGGACACAGCTTGCCTAGATTAAAATTGATATTTCTTTCCACATTGAGGATGGCTGCCTTCATTGGTTTGCCAATAGACCAGATGAGGCAGTTTCATGTTTGCACTAAGACAGTCACACCCTGGTAAATAAACAAATAGTGATAACAAAAGAGATGAACAGCTTGTTTCCAACTCTTCACAGGACACTGTTTAGGCTCCGTAAGGAATCTGATCATCAGGGATGATTATTGCCTAGTCCATCCCTGAGGAGAGATGAAGAGAAAGAGAAGAGGGAGGATGCAGAGGGAAGGGGAGGACAGAGGAGGGAAGGGGGATGCAATTTTGTAGTTTCTTCAGAACACTGAACTGTATGACTGCCAATAATAAGGCAATACAATTCCAAATAATTTTTTTTTTGCTTGCTCTGCCCTTTAGAGAATTGAGGAATAATCTAGCAGCCGGTGTCCATAGGTCTGTGAAGTTATTTTCTCTTTGTTTATCTCATTTTCAAAAATAATTGTCTATCCACCTCACTGCTTTTCTCTTTGCCTTCTTTAAAATTGATTTTCTAAAAAACACAGATCTTTGTCACAAAAAATGAAAAAACATCCAAAGGCAGGGGCTTCTCTTATTAACGGTGTTTATTAATTAGTGGTATTTCTTTGTACCATTGGGGAAAATAGAATTTTAACCTTTCCTCCTTAAATTGGCACCCTGCAGATACTCTGCATTTTGAATGAGGCCACAGTGGATTTCACAGCTCAGCTCCACACTCCTGAGAGTGCAGGTTCAGAAGGCCTTTCCTAAAGGCTCCTTTGCTGGAATGGCTGGACCTGGATGGTCTCACCCCAGCTGGGCCTTGGCAGGATAGCAGGGGAGGAGGTTTCCCTGGGGCTATATTTATCACCTTCCTTTTCTCACTGACCTTACTCCACCTGGCTCAAGCAAGCAACTAAGACAATTAAACAACTAAGCAATTAGACTTTGACAGTCACAATTAAAGAGATTTCCAGTGTTCTGAGAAACATTAACATTGTAAATAAGATAGTGGTCACCAGGAAATTGATCTGTCTGTTATGGTTTGAATGCCCACTCCAAAATTCATATTGAAACTTAATCTCCAGTGTGGCAGTATTGAGAGCTGGGGCCTTTCAGAGGTGATTGAATCATGAAGTCTCTGCTCTTATGAATAAGATTAATCCATTCATGGATTAATGGGTTACTGGAGTCATGAGTTATAATGGGAGGGAAACTGGTGGCCTTATAAGAAGAGGAAGAGAGACCTGAGTTAGCACATTAGCAAACTCTGTCCCCTCGCCATGTGATACCGTGTGCCACCTTGGGATTCTTCAGAGAGTCCCCATTAGCAAGAAGGCTCTCACCAGATGCATCCCCTTGACCTTGGACTTAGCCTCCATAACTGTAAGTAATAAATTCCCTTTCTTTATAAATTACTCAGTTTCAGGTATTTCATTGCAAGCAACAGAAAACTGACCAATACAGAAAATTATTGCTTTCTGTATGATTTTATTCTGTTAATGGAATCATCATTCTTTATCATCCTACTCTCATCCCCATGCCCAACAAGAATGACAAGTATCCAGGGAAAGAGACTCCAGCATTGTTACTGACATGTGGCTGCTCTGCAGCATAATAGAGTGCTTCCTCTTCAGGGAAGAGCAGGGCAGGAGATAGGAGGATGTCAGGCAGTCTGTAGAACAAAAGCCCTTACCAAAAACCTTGACTGTGGTGGAGCTCCTCAAGATTTTGTCAGGACCTACTCTAACGTGGCAAGAGAACTTCCGCCCATCATCGAAGATTTGGACTGGAGAGAGGTGGAGTCTGTAGTCTGTACCAAGCTTGACTCTATCTTTAAGTAATGTGGAATTGCTGATGAGGTGATTTTGGGAGATAAGTGTTTCCTGAGTTCCATTATCGTCCTGGTGAGAAAAATCGTTACCAGTTATTGAGTCCTCAACTGTGCCAGCTCTGAACTGGGCATTTGACAAGCATTGATTCATTTATTTTTTGTAAAATAGAGAGGAAGAATGAAGGATTGAAATTAAGAGACATTTAGCATATTACTAGAGAAAGTATGATACACTTGACTTTCAGTTAAAAACTATTGTTACCCTCTGCTAACAGATGGAAACTTTCTGTTCTTCTGACTAGATCTTCTCCTTCATAATTTTCTATGAACTGTATATCTGGAGCAGGATGTGGGGGCTGGAATGTGCCAGACTAATGGCAGATTTTAATTTTCATTTAAGAAGTTCTGACATCTTACTGCTAAGATGAGAAGACTATCAGTGTGAAGATTTCAAAAAATCTTCATTTAAACTGGGTGATTACAGCTATCCCTAAATTCCTTTAGAAAATGACTCCTTTCAGCTCTTCCCTGAGCCTGGACTAGGATCAGGTAAAGTGGCATTCTCAAAGTCTTGCAAGTGAAATATTGACACCCAAAAGTGAGTACCTCCTTAAATTTTGTGCCGTGGGCAGCTCCTTGCCTCCTTTCACAGCCTTGTTCTGGTCCTAACTCTATTCCCTTTCTTCTGTGTTTGTGTTAGCTTCAAAGAGGATGCATAAAGACTAGGCTGAAAATGTTAATCTGAATTTTGGAGATCAGAGTATATTTGAGGCACTTGGTTCTTCCATCCCATATCCTTTCTTCAGTCTGTGATGAAAAGCCCTATTATTCTCTCTGTGCCTGGAATTTTTTTGGACAAACTCCCTGGGGGTCACAGTACTGGTTGATGTCAATAAAAGTGCTCACTAGGGGCCCAGTGAGGAGGAGATTCTTGACGGGCACAAGGGGAGAGGATGGGTTAGGTCTTCATACCCTGTTAGTATGACTCAACATTCTCAGTTGAGCTCTTTTAAAATACTCTGATGCACAAGCTTGTCTTCTAGAGATTCAAATTCAGTCTGTCTGGGATAAGGCCATGGCTAGGACAATTGTTTTTAAGGTACTCAGGGGATCCAGGGCTGACATCTACTGGCCTAACTCTAAACAACAGATGAATCCTTGTGCACAGTCATCAGGGGAAATGCAGGGAAGTAAAACGGAGAAGGGTAAACAGGAATGCATTCAATGGGGGGAAATGTTACAAAATAATGATAAGATCTATGAAATGGAATCTCTAGTTTTAAAAACGAGACAGATCAGGCTACAAGAAATGGAAACCCCATTCAAGTATGGGCAGAAACAGAGGACGGACTAAGGCAGACTTCTTAAATAGTTTAAATAGATAATTCCAGAATATACTTAGTAGAAACTCTGATGTAAGACACAGTTCTTTAGCTGAATCTGGCTAGGATTTGTGTCAGTCTTACGTACAGATGGTATTGTGTTATTGCCTGCAAATAATCACACTCTGCTGAATTCTTTTTCCTGAAGCAATTTACATACCTTTATACCCTTAGAAAGAAGGACCCAAAAATCTGTGCTGCTGTTTTCCTAAAGAAGAAGAGCAAAAGAAAAAGGGAGAAAGACTGTATTACAGAGACAGGATCCCCCAGAGGAGCTCTAAGTATTGGGTGTGGACAGGAGAAGAAAGTGGAGAGCATGTCACTCAGCACTGGCAAGTCTGGAGGTCAATAATTAAGAAGGCAGGTAGCCCCTGCAGATCTTTTGGCACAGGTATGTTTGGCAGCCTTTTGCTTTTTTTTGTGTCAGGAATTTAGAGTTGAAAATGCTCCTTGGTCATTTAGTGTATGACTGCCATTTGGAACAGTTCCATCAACTGTCACTTTGTTGTGGGAAAAAGAGCAGTTACATGCTGAAGTTGGAGACTGGTGAGAAAAAACGCTTTTTTCTTTATTATATAGCAGATTGTGACTAGGTGGTTTAGTTGATAGAGAAAAAATACAAAACCTTCCAACTTATCCAAAGGTTGCTTTTTTCCCCTGGGCAGTTGACTTTTGCAGAAAGAAGGGTTTGTTCCTTCATTGGGAGAGATGGGATTCAGTGCAAATAATGCCCTGTAATCTACAAGATAAGGAGATCCTGAGACATTCTAGAGTCTTCAGTTATAAAGGGGGCAGTAGCAAGAACTTACATATGAGTGGCTGCCTTCACAGAGCAAATGGGAGGAGAGGTGAAAAAATTAGCATGGGCAAACAACGAAATGCCTAGGGCTGGGAGACGGAGAAATAATACTAATATTATGTTGTGACCACTATTAAAATTTCATATTCTTATTAGTCATAGTTTAAATTTATTTAGCACCTACTATATTCTAAGAATTCTGCAAAGTCCTTTCAAGTCTTATTTACTCCTTACAATTATGTAGAATAAATTGCGGTTAAAAATTTGATCAAAGATCACACAAAGTAAGAGGTATTTAAGTCACAGCATCAAAAAGCAAGGAGGCCCAGGACCGGGGACAAAAAAGTCTCAGATACAATTCGTACTAATAAGAACCAAACTATAAAATAATAATAAATAAAAAACCTTTCCGAAGTATCTACAGTGAGAAATTTAATAGAAATTTTAGAAAGCTAGAACCTTTCCTGTGAGTTGTAGATTACAGAGGTGAGGGCAATTTGCTGATTGAAAGGGGCCTTTGTATGACATATTGACCCACTTTTGGTGATAGGTGTTTAGAGCACACCTCAACTCCTACTTGATAATAATGCTCTTAGCTAACCCAGTCTTCAGGAAACAGACTGATAGAGGAAAGAACCTGCATGTGACAGCCTTATTTCTACCAGCTTTTTCTTTTCCTGTTATTCAAAGAAAAAAACTGTCCACTTTAAAAAATATTAATAAGTATTTCTAAAACTTTATGGATTCACACCTTGGTAGACGCCCACATTTTAATGGGAAATATAGATTTAATGAGCTAACATATATGATATACTTACTCTAGTCCTGACACTTAATTGATGTTCAATAATACAAGCTTATTATTATCTAGTCCAGCCTATGATCAACACGCTATCTCATGAGTGTTCACTATGTGCCTGGCTAAACTGAAGAATTACGGAGATTCATTGCTATGGTTTGAATGTTTTTGTTCCTTCCAAAACTCATATTGAAACTTAATCCCCAGTGGCACAGTGTTGGGAGGTGAAGCCTAATGGGAGATCCAAAGGGCTCTGCCCTCATAAATAGATTAATGCCATTATACAAAGTGCTTGTAGTAGTGAGTTCTCTCTCTTCTGCTCTTCTGCCATGTGAGGACACAGTTTTTTTGTCCTCTCTGGAGAACACAGCATTCAAGGTGCCATCTTGGAAGCACAGAGACCAGGCTCTGACCTGCTGGCACCTAGATTTTGGATTTCCCAGCCTCCAGAACTTGAGAGAATAAATTTCTGTTTATAAATTTCTCAGTTTCAGATATTCTGTTACATGTAGCAGCACAAAATAGATTAGGACAGTTATAAAGCCATGAATAGCTCATTCTGCTCTCTTGCCAATGTCAACCCATAAGGGTTGGCCCTTGTGGGACACAATGGCCATGAAGCCCAGGAACAGCAAGTTGATTGGAAAATACTGTTCCTTAAACAATATAAATGTAGCAAGGTCTCAAAAACACACAAGCAACAGTCTGCCTTTATTTACAAATTTGATATTTTGTTCATCATGGATTTTCCCTAACTTCTGATTTTTAAAAATATTGTATTAAAATATTTATCTTGATTACTAATTTTTTTGTGCGCTCTTAAATTTTACTTCCAAGGCCCAGCTCTTAGGTTGCATAGCTAGTAAGTAGTGGAGATCCAGGTCTTGAAAACAGCAATTTCCCTCCAAAAGTCACGCTGTTAATGACTTTGCTATATACAGTCTCACAAAAGTAGTAGAAGAAACAGTCTTTGCCTTTCTTACTTATAATCTACTTAAGGGCTGGGTTTGGTGGCTCATGCCTGTAATTCCAGCACTTTGGGAGGCCAAGGCTGGTGGATTTCTTGAGCCAAGGAGTTCAAGACCAGCCTGGGAAACATGGTGAAACCCTGTCTTTACTAAAAATACCAAAAAAAAAAAAAAAAATTAGCCGGGTATGGTGGCACATGTCTGTGGTTCCAGTTCCTCAGGAGGCTGAAGGGGGAGGATCACCTGAGCCTGGGGAGGTCAAGGATGCAGTGAGCCAAGATTATGTCACTGCACTCCAGCCTGGGCAACAAAGTGAGACACTGCTTCAAAAAAAAATCTAAAAAAATTAGATTTTTAAATATAATTTTTAAAAAGATTTTTGCACTAAAAAAAACCTACTTAAGGAGAAGAACAAACACACACACACAAACAAATATGAAAATCAGGAGCCACAGAAAAGAAACAAATGCATAATTAAATTATGTGTAGGAGCTTGATAAAATAATTAGCATGATAATGGCTGAAAGGGATCATATTGAATCATAAAACTGCTGTTATATGTCCCTTAAATACTTGACAAATCCTAAAATAAGTCATTGAGGCTTTGTTTTTGAACTAGAATCAAAATTTTCAATTTGGAAGAGGAATCTTTGTACTACAGGTTGAGTATCCTTTATCTGAAATGCTTGGTATCAGAAATGTTTCAGGCTTCAGATTGTTTTGGATTTTGGACTATTTACATTATGCCAGCTGAACATCTTAAATCTGAAAATCTGAAATCTGAAATGATCCGTTGAACATTTCTTTTGAGCATCATGTGTGCACTAAAAAAGTTTCAGATTTTGGAGCATTTTGAATTTCAGGTTTTCAGACTTGGGATGTTCAACCTCCTTGGTTTAGTGATAATATTTCATCTTTGAGCTATCCTGAGCTCCTTGAAACCAGCTCCATGTCAGAGCTGGCTGCAATGACCGTAGCACATGGTGGGTGCTGAGTGTACAGAGCTCATTCGATAACTGCTGTTAACGGTATTGATTGATACTCCTTTTTTCTCCAAACTGTTTCCTATCTTCACATTTCCTCAATTTATTCTCCATCTGGTCAGTGCTGTCAAAGCAAGCTGCTTGCAAAGCTCTCCACGTCCATTTTCTAGAGCACCAGAACAATATATTTCTAACCATTGTTGTTGTTTATCAACACTTTGTAGTTTGGCTAGCACTTCATTTTTTTATTAAAGACAATTAGAATCAGCTGCCATCAGGTAAGAGGTTACAGTTTTGTTTTCTGAATAGTGAGGCATCCATAAGCATAACAAACATTGTCTATAGTACCATTTACCTTTTAACATAAATAGCACAAATATTAAATAAGAGCATATTGAAGATATATTTATAGATAAAAATTTTAAGATAGATGAGCATCTGTAGTTATGTGCTTTTGTCACTAATATTGAATTGTTTGAATTGGAAATATTCTTGTCCTTCTCTTCATGATTTTAAAGAGAAAAATCATGAATTTCTATATTTTCACTGACTTTGGGAACAAATATTCCCTCTTATGCATTTTCCCGTCTGCACTACCAATTTGTATTTAAAGGTCCCAGAGTCTCGGTGTAGTAGATGTCTGTCTTTTGCTAGCCAACTATTTAATTATCCAGCTCAAATATAACCTTTTCTAAAAAGCTTTCCCAGGTCCATCTAGTCAGAATTGAACTATTTTCCCCATGCTGCCATTTTTAACATTTTTATTAAAGGTGTACATCATGGTAGGAAATATGTCCAATATAGTTTTGTACCCCTGCAGGACTTAGTGCTCAAAACAGATTCACATATATTTATTGGACTGAACTGAAATTTATGCTGTGGGAAATAAGGACGACAATTTGCTATGAAAACAGAATATTAGAATATATTTAGAAGCTTCCAGAATAAGCTTGCAGAATTTCCCTGATGACTATATGCTTATGTCCCAATGCATAAAATGGGAAAAATATCACTTATCTTTCAGCTTCCAGCTGCATCCCATCTAAATACACATATTCTAGGATTTCTTATATATTACTCCTCCATTCACATAGATTATTAGTTTCCATTAAAGAGTTAACCCTTTGTGTTTACTTAGTTACCCCTCATGCTGGATGAACGTTAGATACACCGTCCATTTGCACCTGATGCCCGTCTACCTCAGTGTATTCCCAGTCCTGCAATGTAACTTCCCAAAATGCAGAGTCTGTCCCATTAACACACTTAACACAGCCTTAGCATGAGATCAGGCACATGCAGCATAAGAGTTTATTTTTTGAGACAGAATCCCAATAATAACCTTTCCTATGAGGGTCATAATTGAATTAATTAGCTTTTATAAAATTCCACATGTAGGAAGACATCACTTCTGTTTTTCACTGACTTAGATAATTTTAGTTTGTAAATTGTTTCCAGGGTTTCATGAGTCACTTGGGGCAGAAGGCCTTTGAAGCTTCCCAGAGTTCAGTATAGGAAGTTTCTGCTCTCCTGAGCTCACCTTCACCATTTCTATGTTGTAATCTCTTTCCAAAGAGATTATATAATGTTTGTAAGAACAATAGGCTTATCATTCTGATTATTATTGTTAGTTTAAGAAGAGATTAAAGACCAAAAATATGGATTGGCTGGAATATTTGTGTCCTTTGCAGACATGTAACAATTATGATACTAAGAGTTGTAGTTTATTCCCTAATATAAGTGTTGCCAGTGGCACCAGTTTGTTTTTTGACCTTACCGCACAAAAGAATTTGAGAGCAAGTTCAAAGTGAAAGGAGGTAAGAGAGCTTACTGCAAAGCAAAAGTACACTCACAGCTGATCACAGCGGGCTACTCAAAGGTGAGATGATGCTGACTGACACTAGGGAAACTCTCTTTAGGAGAGTCTCATATGATTATTCATGAAGGGGTGGGAAGGTGTGTTGCTATTAAGCATGTTCTGGGTGGTCCTCAGATGTGCATGTGCTATTGTTGTACATGCTGGTAGATACATGGCATGTCTCATTAACATCTTAAATCTCTACTCATGGGTGTGTTTTTTACTATTATAATGAGCATAGGTCAGCCCAAAGACACTAATCATGGGTTTCTGTACTTGCATGAATGCGGGGATTTTTCCTTTCTGTTCCTTTACCTCCTCGCTGTAGGATGTTCTAACCATGAGCCCAGGGTGTGGTTTGTGCACTGTCAGGCAGTTTGTTCCCTCCATTTATTTAGGAAGTTTGTTCTCATTTAAGGGAGACTATAGCCACCCTATGTAATCTACTTTATAAGGACATTAGATGGTTTAATAGACTGGCTGAATCCTACAGCCATCAACAGTGTGGGGCATAGATGTAAATGAGAGGATCAAATAGATTTTGACATTTTGGAAGGAAATGTACCATAGGATTTTAATCAGCACATTTGCCAACACCATGTTCCTTTTGAAGAAAGGTTTCTTTAGAAAGATTCTTCAAGTTGTTGGTATCATGGTGCTTTCTTTAAAGTGGCAGCATGGCTTGAGGTTCTAGTGGATGTTTAAGATTCACCCTCTCACTGTGTGACCTTACATGCACTCTCTGGCATTCATTTACTCTAAATGTCCTGGCAGAATCCAAAGGTGATGTCTGTATGGCCTTCTTAGTTTCTTTAAAGGAAGCTACTTGATAAACGGTGACTCATCAGTTGTCAAGTCTTTGATACTTAATGAGCTGCCACTCATTAAACAATCAAACAGCAAGAATTTAGTGATCATTAATTTAATATGAGAACAATGAATAAGACTGTGGGGAAAGGGGACAAATAGAAACAAATTAATTCAAGTATTTATTAAGTATTTATGAGTACCTATGCTCTAGACTCTATACTAGATGCTAGAGATTTTTGAAATGAGCAATAAAAAAAACAAAACAAAACAAAAAAACTCTTACTCCAGGCAAGAAAAGGGGGCAGGGGAAAAGGGGACTCAGGTAGAGGGAACAGCATGTGCCGTAACCCTGGAGTCAGAGGGATGCCCGGGTCTTAGTCTCCACTTGACCTACCTCCCACCCCACAGCCTGGAGGGACCTCCTGCCTACAAGCCACCAACCCCAAAAGCGAAGCTGGAGGGGCAGGAGATGCCCTCCCAGTGCTTCACTCTGGGGGCCTCGGAGCACAGCCCACTCAAGACCCCCTACTTTGACACTGGCACCTCATGCACTGAGCAGGAAATGCCTCGATACCATGAGCTTCCCACCTTGGAAGAGTGGTCAGGACCTTGCACCCTGGAGCCACAAGCCTAGGGTCCCCCATCCCGGTGCCTCCAGGGCCACTTGCTGTGGAAGACGTTTCCCTGGATCTAGAGGATGAGGAGGGGGAGGGGGAGGAGGAGGAAGAGTATCTGGACAAGATCAACCCCACCTATGATGCTCTGTCCTACAGCAGCCCCTCTGATTCCTACTGGGGCAAAGGCTTCGTCATGCCCCGGGCCATGTACGTGTGAGCTGCCATGCGCCTGGTGTCTCACATCCCACCTGTTGATCCCTTAGCTTTCTTGCCAAGGATCTAGTGCCCCCTGACCTCTGGTCAGGCCACTGTCAGTTAACACACATGCATCCCATTTGTGATTTCTACCTTGGTGGCTCCACTATGACCCCTAACCCATGAGCCCAGAGAAATTCACCATGATAATGGAATCCTGGCAACCTTATCTCATGAGGCCGGAGGTGGGGAAGGTCCTTCTGCACAACCTTTGATCCCAAGGACTCCTCTCCCAGACTGTGACCTTAGACCATACCTCTCACCCCCCAATGCCTCAACTCCCCCAAAATCACAAAGAAGACCCTAGACCTATAATTTGTCTTCAGGTAGTAAATTCCTAATAGGTCTGCTGGAATGGGCCCTAAGGGCTCCCGGCTGCTCAGACCTGAGCCCTCCAGGCAGCAGGGTCCCACTTACCCCCTCCCCACCCTGTTCCCCAAAGGTGGGAAAGAGGGGATTCCCCAGCCCAAGGCAGGGTTTTCCCAGCACCGTCCTGTAAGCAGAAGTCTCAGGGTCCACACCCTTTCCTGAGCCCCCACCCCTACCCCAATTCCTGCCTACCGAGCAAGCAGCCCCAGCCTAGGGTCAGACAGGGTGAGCCTCATACAGACTGTGCCTTGACGGCTCCAGCCTTGGGAGAAGAATTTACTGTTAACCTGGAAGGCTACTGAATCATTTTACCCTTGCCCAGTGGAATAGGACCTAAATGTCCCCCTTTGGAGGAAAGTGGGTCATCTGCATTGGGGGTAGCGATTGATACTGCTTCGTAAACTACATTTCCTACAAAATATGAATTTATACTTTGAAAAAAAAAAGAAATGAGAGATACAACTTTTTGTCCAGGAGAAGCTCAGAGTCACATAAAAGACACATACTGAAGGCTTTACATTTGCTTAGAAAAACAGATTACATACCCATGAGACAAGATAAGAAAACTACAGTAAAAATATCTACAGTAAGGCTTTATTAAACTAGTTGCCATTGTTAATGAATTTGTGATAGCTGGGATAGGAACTTTCTGCTGTGTTGGTGGAAAATATTGAAGCAAGGTATGCATTTCATTACTAAAAGGTTTAGTATAGTACATTTCTGTCCTCCTGAAATTATCTCACTTCTTAACCTTTTTCTCAGAACTATGTTGCATCATGTTTGTTAAGAACAATGGACTTATACGCATCCTAATGATAGGCATACTGTCCAGGAAGCCTTACTTTTTGGAAAGCAAATCCTATAAAAGGGCAAACGAGTTTTGTGACAGACGACAAAGAGACACTGTAGGTTTTACAACCATTTGGGAAAGTTATTTTAAAATATAATTCTTTTTATTATTTACTATCTGAAAAATACCTACTGAAAAATTATCAGTAGGTTGTATTTAAAGTTCTTAGTACAAGTCAATTATTTTGGGTTTGGCACAAACCCAAGGAAATGTTTTTATATATAGGGTCTAGTTTCCACAAAAATCTAGGCAGCTTGTAATGTGAATAATCAACCATCTGAATCACAGTAGTTTCCAAATTGTTCCAGCTGTTACATTCATGAGGATCTGTGAGTTTTATAAGATTTTTTGAATCCTCTGTTTTCATTTTGACAAAAATATAAAAATTAACATACAGTAATCATATTCTGTATCATCTAAATGAATGCCCTATTACGTGATTCTTGAAATCATGTTTATGGTCACCTCTATAATTGTGTTTGTCTCTTTGTTGTCATTTGTTTTTAACAGTTTTAGGGGTTTACTAAATACACTGGTTAGTAGCTGGCTGCCATTTGGTTGACTAACATTAAAATTATAATGACACAATTCTTTCATATTTATTATTACCCTCATGTTGATTTTGTTTACCTGTTATGAGAAAAAGCTCAGAAAATTTTAGTTTTTAAGATTAAATTTAGATTTTAAAAATAAACTGATGCATTAGGCAGAATAATGTAGACTAATGATAAAATAACAAAGGCAGACGAAGTAGACAAATGATGCAGTTATGTTAAGGGATAGGCCAAATTAAATCATAAATCTGATTAGATGAAGATCTGTATAGATGAATTCTGCAGTATTTCAAGGAGAGAAAAGTAGTGGGAGAATTTAGTCATCACAGGACATGTTAAGCATGTTAAGCAACTTAATAGTTGGCCCACCATAACTGCCAAAGTGAATATTCAGTGAAATTTTTTAAATTTATAATTAGGGCTATATTTTACAGTGTCTTAGCAAAATAATAGACCAGTACTTATTTTTACTCTACACATCAAAATAATAGACCAGTATTTATTTTTGCTCTACACATCATTTTTAAAATAGGAAAATTTTTCATAAAAATCCATGTTTCTGGCTTTTTTAGTTTGTTGTTTGATTTTTGTTTTTTAATGAGAAGGCATGGCAACTATAGGCCTGCAGCCCCCTGCGGCATTAATAGAGCTGGGCAGTGACTGTTTCTTATACAAGGCCTGCTTGTCTCATTTACATTTGCTGCTTATATTTCACAAGCATTAGAGTCTGTGCTTCCCAATCTAAGCCAATGTTGGATATTTCCCAAGGTGTAGTAATAAGGGTTTTTGGAGAAAGGAGTCTGTAGCTCTGCATATGTTGTTTGTGAAACAAGTATCTGTGAGTAGGGGCTTCTGCTGAATATGGCTCCTTTCTAGGGCACTATCACACTTTGCTCTTTCTGTAATCATGGTTTGGTATATAAATAGAAATAAAAATCAATCTTTAGAAGCAAATTTATAAATTAATTCACTGCATTCATAGACTCAGAGGCTTGCCTGTGAGAAGGAATCTGAGTGACCTCTCCTTCCTTCCCTATCCCTCCTCCCACCACTGGCATAATGCCTGCCTGCTATTTGTATGCTTCCTTCCCTATTATTACTGCTTATTCATTTTACTTCATCAATGTTTAAAGACCATTGCAGTTATTCACTGAAAAGGGCAACACTTACCACCGACCATGCATAGGTGAACTCAGATGAAATTTCTGAGGAGCTATTTTGAAAGCATGGTATTTCCAGAGTCTGATTTATCTCTATTTCTATTGTATGGTTGCTTTTCCATTCATCTGGTGTAACTGTAACAAAACATAAGGTAGAAAATATATGAATCTCTGATTAGTTTGTAAAGTGCTTTTTATCAAAGAGACAAAAACAGTTTTAGTATAAGGATTCATCTGTCCTCAGGGTACACCTATGAAGCAGAGAGGCAAACTCCCACGATAGCCCTCATTGTATAAGTGGCTAAACGGAGTCACTGAGGAGCACAGAATTGTTGCTAAATACTGAAAAATTACAAGGAAATGACCCCAACAGAATCAAACTCATCATTTGGCATGTTCTTCTGCTTTGGCCCCAAATTGGTGCTTTAATCTTCAGGTTCCATTTCCTTGATCAGATAGAATACAAAACTTCATAACCTAGCCTTAACTGTCTTTTTATTTTGTTGGACTTTAGTTTTTAGAGTAGCTTTAGGTTCACAGCAAAATTGAGCAGAAAGTACAAAATTCCCAGTGTATCTACTACCTCTACCCACCCACAACCTCCCCCACTGTGGACATCCTGTTCCACAGTGGTACATTTGTTACAATTAACAAACCCACCCTGGCACTTCATTATCACCCAAAGTTCATAGTTTACATTAGGGTTTACTCTTAATTTTGCACATTCTATGGGTTTGGACAAATGTATAATGACATGTATCCACCGTTACAGTATCATACATAATAGTTTTCCTGCCCTAAAAATCTGATCTTTTTACAGTCTTCATATCTAACAGTCTTCTCAGAGCTTATAAACATTCCTCCCACAAAGAAATGACACAAAAATATACAAGGAAACTTTGAGGAAGCAGTGTTAATTATTTTAATTTTTAAGGTAATAGAAGATAAATATCCATAGTCTCTCCTATTGGGAAAGTTTTATATACATACATATAAATTTGTGACTAAACTATAACATCAAAAGAAGTTTATAAATAAAGGCAACTCTACCATCCAAATATCCTAAAAATCTTATATTCTTTTTTCTATATTCAAATCTTGTTTGCATACATGCATGTTTTCTCATAGTCTGCAATCCTGTTTACCAATGAATGTTATATATGTCATTACTTTAAAATGTTTTGTGTGATTATTGAACTACTGGTGATTTCAATTTGTGGGGGCTTCATGTCATTTTATCTTATATACTAATCATCATTCATTTAGTCATTTCCAATTATTGAATCATTATGCTCTTTCAGTTTGGATTTTTTAGTTTATTTTAAACCATTACATGCTATATAGCAAGGATCATCCTTATGCTAATAGCTTTCTTCTGACCATTCAGCTACTTAAGATAAATTCTCAGAAGTATAATTAATGGATCATTGAGTATGAACATTCTTATTGGTACTAACGTTGTGTGTATATATATATGTTATAAAACAGTATAACTGTTATACAGTATTAGTCCATCAAAATAAAAAGGCAAAGGCTAGGTTATGAAGTTTTATAGTCCATCTGATCAAGAAAATGGAAACTGAAGATTAAAGCACCAATTTAGGGCTAAAAATTTTATGTATAAATACACATATAAATATATGCTATATAACAGTATACATTTTTTAATGGCGTATTTCTCAGTTTATAAATTTTATATCTAGCCTTTAGATCTTTGTTGTATTTTAATCTCAATCTCTTATCTCTTATCAATATCATCTGTCTTATTTACTGATAACTCTTTCTTCCTCCTTTTCCTGATTAAAACCAGATCTTCCCATTAGGGTACATCTTCCCCACAGCACTTCCAAATAGTGGTTATATATTTTCTTGCACTCTAATTCCTCAAGCTCTGGAGGTGGGATCAGTGCTTTCTTTGCTCTCCACTGCTGTTTCCAAATAGTACTCCAAGCCCATAATTGAAAAAAAGAGCCCTATCCCATAAGGGTAAAAAAATCACTTAGCTATCACAGCACTTCCAAATGGAGTTGTTTGTATACCACCTCTACTATCATAATTTTTTGCCATATTGGCATATGACCATTACTACTATTTAATTTTATTCTTAAATTATTGTAATTGTTTTATTTATATATATTTCTTTAAAATATACTGAATATCTCTAAAGTCAATGCAATCCAAATATGTTAGTTATATTTTAATGAACATCAGTCAAATACATAAGTATTATATTTTTGTAAATTTTGTCCAGAATCTGGGAAGCTGGCAATATAAGTGGCATTACTTTTTGAATATACCTGAAACCCTCTATAAAAACAAAGAGGATAAATAGGGTAACAAAACTAAAAATACATAGATCATATCTACAAGAACACTAAATAACGACACATCCCTCTTAATTGGTGGGGAAAAATCTACTAAACCACTGTGTTATCAGCAACTGTGCAGAAGGAAACAGAGGAAGATCAACTGGGCTTCTGATGGATCTTAGAACTGGAGAACCCATACCACCTCCCTCTGCCTAGTAACAGGTAATCACTGGAAAGACAGGTAGATTAATCCAAGAATAGTAGCTGAAATGGAGAAGAGAGTTTGCAGACACCAAATCACCAGTGTCTTCAAGAAAAATAATAAAAAGGTTATCAGTGCTGGAGCAGAAAGGACTTCTCAGGACATATGCCATGGGGAGAAAAAACTGCTGGATATAGAATCCAATAAAACAGGACAGGTCCAATAAGAGAAATCAAAGAGGCAACTTAAGTAAAAGTGAGGGATAGAAGCAAAGGAAATACACTCAGAAAGTACAATGGTAAATTACTTATCTTGAAAATAACAGAAGAGGCGGCTTTAGGGATACTGAACACTCTACAAAAGCTAGCCTGGCCCACTCCTCTGTGATAAGAATGCATTTAACTTAAGCACGAGTAATAGAAAGGGGATGAGATAGAATAACCTACAAAGACATCAGAAGCAAAAAGAGAATAGAGAACAAAATAACATTCCTACAACAATGACAGCATATTATCAAGACATGACAACAAAGTAAATAAAAATCATAGCCAAATTATTCAAATTGAGCTAAAAGAAATAAAATGATGTAAATTGTGCACAATTTTGGAAAGTTCCCAATGAGTCCAGTGGAAGAAAAAAGCTTACAAAACATAGGTAATGAAATTCAAGAAAGGGTTAGAAATAATAAATTTTTAAAAATTACTCCAGAAATTAAGACAAAATTAGAATAAAACCAGAAACACAAAAGCTAATTCATTAAAGTTTATTTTCAAAATAGAATGAGGGAAATTTTGAAATAAATAAAGCAATATGTAATTATAAAAAAAGAAAAAAGCTGATAAAAGAGATTCAAAGGAAATGATATGCAAAGAAGATAAAAATTTATGTACAATAAAAGAAGTTAAAGAAAAAAGATGAAAGCAATGGAACAGAACAAATATTAAAAACTATAATTCAAGAAAAATATAATAAAATTTAAAATGACTAGAAACTGCACATTAAACGATTATACTGCAAAATAGGAAAACAGACCCAGAATGGACAACTTTAAGCAGTTCGTATAAAAGTATCGAGCAAAGTCAAACATGGAGAAAGAAAATCTGATTGTTATTAGTTTTTGATAGCAGTCCTCTGCCAGAAAACAATAGAGTAACATAGTTAATATACTCAGGGAAAGAAAATGTGAGCCAAAGATTTTACATTCTTTTTTAATAAAAAGTCTTTTTTAATAAAGACTACAGAAAAATGTTAGAGTTACGCAAGAACTCACAGAATATTGCCGCTATGAGCATTTCCTGAGGATTCTCCAATAGAATACATTTCAGACTGAAGATGCATTTACATAAAGGTTAGTGATAAATGTTGATTATTTACCTTTAGCACTAAGAATATATAATTGTTATATCAAAGGGAATAGTGATGAATATATGTTTTTAAATAAAGATACAATACAAACATCAAAATATGGGGTGTAGGAATGAGAGACTTCTGGTTATGGGGACATGAGGAGGTCAGTAAAAACAGACAAGTACAAAACCGGGGAAATGTATTTAAAAAAACAACAACAATTTTAGGGCCGTGGAAATTGACTAAAGGTAGTCATTAAATTGCAAAGCATTTCTTATTGAAAAATCACTAGAGCTTTAGTAAAAACAGCAGGAGACTTCAATCTTTTTGCCTCAGTTCCATCCTTTCCCTTCTCCAACCTGGTCATTAAGAAACATAGTTTTAGCCATATGGAGCTGGTTGCAAAAACCAGCAGCTTTTTTTCCACAATGGGCAGACTTAAATTAGGTCTAGGGATAGAAACCTTTCACCTTTTCCCATAACAGGGGCAAACTTGGTAGGTGCCAAAAACCTGAAGCTTGGTTAGTTTGAGTTTGTATTCCCATTTGGAGTGTGTGGCTGCTATGATTTGAATGCTTCTCCCCTCTGAAATGCATGTTGAAATTTGGTTGCCATTGTGGCAGTATTAGAAGGTGGAACCTTTGGGAGGTGATAGGGCAGAGCTCTCATGAGTAGCATTAATGCCATTATAAAAGGGCGAGTTGATTCCCCTTTGGTCTCTTGCCCTTCTGCCTTCCACCATGTGAGGACATGGCATTTCTCCCCTCCAGAGGATTTAGCAAGAAGGCCCTCCCCAGATGTCAATGGCTTGATCTTGGACGTTCTCAACCTCCAGAACTGTGAGAAGATAAATATCTATCCTTTCTAAATTATCAGTCTATGGTATTCTGTTAGAGCAGCACAAAACAAAGACAGTGCTAGACCAGAAAGACCTTTAACATGGAGATCCTGGAAACCAGAGTCATGGAATGGCTAAGATAAGGACTTCACAGATTATACCCTGACTAGGAAACTACATACTGAGTCAGGGAGACCCAAAAGAGCCTAGCAAAATGTAAAAGCCCAGGAAGTCTGGATAACTGGCTGTAACTTTGAATGCACTCCCTGATTGACAGACAAATCTATGTGTAAAGAGTGGAAGCCTAATGGGTTTAAGGTGTTTGAGCATAACTTTTGCCAAAATCATTGCTGGACCAGTAAAGTGGCTTTGCCAATGCAGGGGCAACTTCTTGCAAGCCAAATTAAAAAATAACTATTAGTATAAAAATCTGAGCAGAGAGATAAATGGCCTTGCGTTGCAAAGGAGACATTCAAGCACAGATAAATTACTAAAATGAAACAAAATGAACCTAAATAAGACATAATATAGAGTTGCAACATATATATATATATTCTATACTCTTTCTATAAATATATATATATATTTTTTAATGTCCAGTTTTCAACAAAAAATTATGAGACATGGAGGAAACAGGAATGTGTGACCCATAATCAGGAAAAAAAGTAATTGCAGCTGAATCTGGGTGGACCCAGGTGTTGAATTTAAGAGACTTCAAAGAAGCTATTATTAGTCTGTTCAAAGTATTAAAGCAAAATATGACAATGACTCAATAAATGGGAAATGTTAGTGGAGAAATAGAAAGCTATAAAATGAAACAAATGTATATTTTAGAGTTGAAATGTCAGTAACAAAAATAAAAAATTTACTAGATGTTCTCAATAGCAAATTTGAGATGGCTGAAGAAAGAATTAGTGTATTTGAACATTGTTCAATATAAATTATCTAATCTTAAGGGAGAAAAAGGATTGAAGGCAATGAAAACAGCTTCAGAGCCATATGGGACAGTATCAAGTATGCTAACATACATGAAACAGGAGAAATAGAAAAAGAAATGAAAGAGTAAAGGGATGGATCA
This sequence comes from Hylobates moloch, assembly GCF_009828535.3. Classification (NCBI taxonomy): domain Eukaryota; kingdom Metazoa; phylum Chordata; class Mammalia; order Primates; family Hylobatidae; genus Hylobates; species Hylobates moloch. Next base: position 50,242,573 of record NW_026652279.1, read on the forward strand.
AATATTTCAAGAAAAAATAGCCAAAAACTTCACATATGTGATTATTAAAAAACTTTCTTAAAATTAATCTATACATCCAAGAACTTTAACAAAACTTGAATAGGACAAACACAAAGAGACACCCATGTAGACACATCATAATCAAACTTCTGAAAGCCAAAAAGAAAGAATAAATTATAAAAGTAGCAATTGAAAGGAGCAAAAACCAACCAAACAAACAAAAACAAAAGCTCATCCCATTCAGCAGACTAATAATATAAGTAGTGGCTCATTTTAATCAGAAATAATGGAGATCGAAAGATATATTCAAAATGCTAAAAGAAAGAGAAACAATCCACTCCGAATTCTACATCCATTGAAATTATCCTTTAAAATTAAAAATGAAAAAATCTGAAAGAATTCATTGCAAGTAGATTTGTCTTATACGAAATACTAAAGTCCTTCAGGCTGAAAAGAAATGACAACAAACAGTAACTCCAATTCATGGGATAAAATAAAGAGCACAAAAAATGGTAAATACATGACTAAATATGAAAACTTATATATGTAGTCTTTATGTGTGAGTAAATAAAAACTATATATATATATATATATATATATATATGTTTTTTCTTTTCATTCCTCTTAATTTCATTAAAGAATATGAAATTCTTTAAATCAGGGGTTCTTAGCCCCCGCGCCACAGACTGGTACTGATCTGTGGCCTGTAAAGGAACCAGGCCACACAGCAGGAGGTGAGCAGTGTGTGAGTAAGAAAAGCTTCATCGTATTTACAGCTACTCCCCATCACTCACATTACCACCTGAGATCTGTGTCCTGTCAAATTAGTGACTGCATTAGATTTTCATAGGAATGCAAACTCTATTGTGAATTGCGCATGTGAGGGATCTATGTTGTGTGCTCCTTAGGAGAATCTAATGCCTGATGGTCTGTTGCTGTTTCCCATCACCCCCAGATGGGACCATCTAGTTGCAGGAAGACAAGCTCAGGGCTCCCACTGATTCTACATTATGGTGAGTTGTATAATTATTTCATTATATATTACAATGTAATAATAATAGAAATAAAGTGCACAATAAATGTAATACGCTTGAATCATCCCCAAACCATCCCCCTCCACCACAGTCTGTGGAAAAGTTGTCTTCCATGCCAGCCCTAGTGTCAGAAAGTTGGGTACTGCTGACTGAACTATTGAGTTTAATACATGTATTATTATATATGTGCACTTTGTAGTTTGATATAGATGCAGTATATTTAACAATAATAATACAAAGTAGTTTAGAGGAGATATGGTGGAGCAAGTTGCAAAAAAAGAAAATAAGAGAAAAATAGACATAGGAACAGACAAACAAATGCTTCTGACTTTGGAGTTATCCAACAAAGATTTAAAATAACTCTTTTTCATATACTCAAGAAAACAGAGAAGAAATGGAGGAAGTAGATCAAAAGGTGGAAAAATTTATCAAAAATTAAAAATCTATCAAACGTGATCAGTAACTTAAAAATACAATATCAGAAATTAAGAACTAATTTGATGGGGTAAAAACTTATTGGACATCATAGAGATAGAGTTCATGATTGGAAGATAGGTCAATACATAACTGAATCACAGAAGGAAAAAAAGTAGAAAATATAGAAGAAGGCATTAGAGATATATAAAAATGTGAATGTAGGTGTTTTTATTTTGCACCAGAAACCTAACATTACAAATTTAAATGCTCATAAAAGAAAGCATGCAAGTATCAGAAATTATGAGTGAATTCTTACATAATTTGGAAATGGAGAAAACTTTTCTTGACCAAAACTTAAAATCAGGACCAATAAGGGAAAAGAGCAATAGATTTTATTTCATAAAAATAAGAAATATGCTGCATTGCAAACAATATAAGAAAGTAAGAATAAATGACAAACTGGGAAAATATTTGCAACTTATATAACAAAGGATTAATAGGTTTTATATATGGGACATTTTCAGTAAAATAAGGAAAATAACTATAATGAATTGAAATTCATCAGTATGTTAAAGTTCATATGAATTCATGATACTTAACATAAAATACTTATGGGTCACTTTCTAAAAATACAAGTTAACCAACTCATTTTTAAAACTGGTGATTAAAGGGAAAGAATCAAGTATCTATTCTGCTTTTCTTATACAAACTATACCAAATAAGTAATAAGTTGATGAGACGAAGTTTCTCTTTATAGAAACACTTAAGCTAATAAATTAAGGAATGATAGAATATTTCTATTTGGCAAATCATAATGATTTAATGGATGTAGGCAATACTCACCAGTGGCTCTTAATATCATGTAACCAGAATTATACGCCTCTCATGTAACTATACATCATCTATCACATAGTCTTGCCAAAAAAGAAAAAAGAAAACCTTAATGTGATCAAGCCTCTGTCAAGAATATAAGATAACTTAGAGTCTATAAGGCTAACTATAAGGTGAAAACATAGAGATACTATGGGACTATAAGAGAAAAATCCAGGCTGGACAAATCATCAAATTTATTCAACAAATATACTGCAAAGGAAAAATAACAAATGTAATATAGATTTCAGATTAAAAGGGAATTTCCAAATAATCACAATATATCTAGTTTATCTGCATCCTAATTTAAAAAAAACAAAATATAACATTATCAGGCTGATGTGATATTGAATAATATTAAATATTAATTTTTTTTAGTTTTGGTAGTAGATTATGGCTTTTTTTTTAAACAACATCTTTATCTTTTAAAGATTCATACTAAAATAAACAAGATGTCTTGCATTTTCTCCAAAGTAATCTTGGAAGGCAGCAGTTGATAAGGGTTTAAATAAAATGAGATTGCCTATGAGTTGATAATTGTTGAAGTTGTATGTTCAGTATGTGAGAAATTATTCTATACAATTTTCATAATTATTCTATGTAATTTTTGTATATTGTTTAGAGTTTTCCACAATTAAAGCTTTTAAAGTTGTTTCATGAATCACCTAAAACCATCTCCAGTACCAGTATTGTTAGTTATGAGTAACACATTTTAAGACATTTATGCAGCCAGAAAACACATGAAGAAATGCTCATCATCACTGGCCATCAGAGAAATGCAAATCAAAACCACAGTGAGATACCATCTCACACCAGTTAGAATGGCCATCATTAAAAAAATCAGGAAACAACAGGTGCTGGAGAGGATGTGGAGAAATAGGAACACTTTTACACTGTTGGTGGGACTGTAAACTAGTTCAACCATTGTGGAAGTCAGTGTGGCGATTCCTCAGGGATCTAGAACTAGAAATACCATTTGACCCAGCCATCCCATTACTGGGTATATACCCAAAGGAGTATAAATCATGCTGCTATAAAGACACATGCACACGTATGTTTATTGCGGCACTATTCACAATAGCAAAGACTTGGAACCAACCCAAATGTCCAACAACAATAGACTGGATTAAGAAAATGTGGCACATATACACCATGGAATACTATGCAGCCATAAAAAATGATGAGTTCGTGTCCTTTGTAGGGACATGGATGAAACTGGAAAACATCATTCTCAGTAAACTATCGCAAGGACAAAAAACCAAACACCGCATGTTCTCACTCATAGGTGGGAATTGAACAATGAGAACTCATGGACACAGGAAGGGGAACATCACATTCCGGGTACTGTTGTGGGGTGGGGGGTGGGGGGGGGCGGGGACAGCATTAGGAGATATACCTAATGCTAAATGACGAGCTAATGGGTGCAGGAAATCAACATGGCACATGGATACATATGTAACAAACCTGCACATTGTACACATGTACCCTAAAACCTAAAGTATAATTAAAAAGAAAAACCAAACAATCCCTTTCTTCTTTGATTCACTGCTATTATCCTCTAACTCAGAGGTCATAAAACTTGGCCTGTGGGCCAAATCTGGCTTGTTGCCTGTTTTTGTAAATAAAGTTGAATTAGAAAACAGTCAGGCCCATTCACTTACATACTCTGATGCTTTTTCTGCAACAGTGGTAGAGTTGAGTAGTTGTGACAGAGACTACATGGACCACAAAGCCTAAAATATTTAATATTTGGACGATTTCAGTCTGTTTTGTGATGCTGCAAAAGAATATCTGGGATTGGGTAACTTATTAAAAAACATATTTATTTATCTTAGTTCTTGAGGCTGGAAAGTCCAAGATCAAAACATTGGCAGGTTTGGTGTCTGGTTAGAGCCCAGTGTTCTCTTTCAAGATGGCACTTTGAATGCTGCATCCTCGGAGGGAGGAATGCTGCTCCCCACATGGCAGAAGAGCAGAAGAGCCACAGAGAGATAAGAGGGGGCCAAACACACATTTTTATATTGCCACAAATCTTTTCCAGGAGAGTGGAGCCCTTAGGCCTAATCACCTCTTAAAGGGCCTGGGGTCTAATATCCAGTGTCTACAAAGGAACTTAAACAAATTAATAAGAAAAAAAAACCTCATTAAAAAGTGGGCACAGGACATGAACAGACATTTCTCAAAAGAAAACATACATGCAGCCAACAAACATGAAAAAAAGCTCAACATCACTGATAATTAGAGAAATGCAAATCGAAACCACAGGGAGATATCATCTTGCACCACTCAGAATGGCTATTAATAAAAAGTCAAGAAAGAACAGATGCTGGTGAAGTTGCTGAGAAAAAGGAATGCTTTTACACTGTAGGTGGGAGTGTAAATTAGTTCAACCATTGTGGAAGACAGTGTGGCCATTCCTCAAAGACCTAAAGGCAGAAATACCATTTGACCCAGCCATCCTATTACTGGTATATACCCAAAGGAATATAAATCATTCTGTTATAAATCATTCTGACTCATGAGAGGGAACAACACACACTGGGGCCTGTCGGAGGGTGTGGTGGGGTGAAGGAGAGCATCAGGAAGAATAGCTAATGGATGCTGGGCTTAATACCTGGGTGATGGAATGATCTGTGTAGCAAACTACCATGGCATACATTTACCTATGTAACAAACCAGCACATCCTGCACATGTACCCCTGAACTTAAAATAAAATTTGAAGAAAAAGAAGGTCCCATCTCTTAATACTGTTACAATGATAATAAATTTCAAAATGATTTTGGAGGTGACAAATATTCAAAGCATAGCATGACCCTTCAGAGAAAAAGTTTGTCAACCTCTGCTCTAATCTCCCAATCACACTCCGTTATTCTTTGAAAATGTTATTATGTAGATTGCAATATTTTGCAGCCCCAAACTTGACATAACCTAGGTGCTTTCAGTGACCATGCAGATGACTTCTCCAATACCTGGACTCTCAGTTCTTCCCACTGTCATCTTCATTAATTGTCTCCACTTCATTTTAGCCATCTACTCTCACAATCACATCTTGGATCTTGTTATCACATAAAATTGCTCATCTACAAAATCACAAATTCAAGTCTACAAACATCTCTTCTTCCAGTTTGTGCAACCAGTCCCATTTCAACTGTTCAACCTCATTGGGTCTTTTAATGAGTTATTCACTCTACTTTTTTCCAAATCACCAGCTTTATTTTTTCTTTGAATCTTTTATTATCAACCTAAAGTTCTATAGTGCATTATGTCAATAATATTTTTGCTTATACCCCAAATCCTTTGCCTTTTTGTTTTCCTTTTGGCAACAATCTAAAAAGGAATCCAAATGTGGCACTACATACTTTTTAATGCCCAGACTCAAGCAGCCAATCACTGCTGGAGAAAGCCTTGTGCAAATTGTTTTCACTACCATTTCATACCATACCCAAATAGATGTTCAACACAGACCAAAAATCCAAATGTGTTTACTTAGTGAATCCATTTCCCTTCCATCCATAGCAGCCATTTCAAACCTTCCTCAATCTTCTTTCCTGAAGCTTCCTGCCTCTCTCTAGCTGAAGATGGTTTGGTTTCCTATTTTAGAGAAATGGAAGACAGCACCTCCCTCATCATATGCACTCATCTTATTTTCCCTCCCTCCTATTACAATAAAAAAAAACTGTTCTATTTTTTTTTTCAATATCAGGGTAGTGCTACTAGTGTTGTGAGTATCATTGTCCCCATTTTCTTAGAAACCTTGGTTTATTATTTTATCTTCCATACTGTGTATTTAACTACTCTTTTTCAACTAGATCCTGCCCATTAACTTTGAAGCACAGTCAAGTGTCTCTTATTAATTGAAACCGCCACCACCATCACTACCGCAATATCGACAGAATCCCTCATTTGAACACTTCTATCTACTCTTCCTGTTACTACTGGCAGATTTCTTGAGAGTCATATCAATGTGCTGTCCCCATTTCCTTGCCTCCCACTCATTCCTCTTCTCCCTCCAGCCTGACTTCCATTCCACAATGCCACCAAACAGTTCCTGTTAGGTGACAAAAAAACTTTATGTTTTAAAATACAATCGAATAACTATTTTATCTTCTTAGAAACTTTATAATTGATGGCTATTCCTTTTATGTAATATATTTCCAGGTTTTTGTGACCCAATTCACTCCTGATTTTACTTTTGCCTCTTTAATTGCTCTTCTTTACCCTGTGAAGACTCATCTTTCTCCATCTGTCACCATGGACTCTGCTGAAGTGCCACATGGCTTTTCTTGCTTGATTTTCTTTTCCTAGATGATTTCTTTCACTCCCAGAACTTTAGTTAGCACTCACACTCAGATGACTCACCAATCTGTATCTTTAGCTTAAAAGTCTCTTGTAGATCAGAAATTGTATATCCAGATGTTTACCTAACATCTTCTGTATGTCACAACTTCATGCCTAACTCAACATCTACAAAATTAAATGCAAAATAATTTCTGCATGATCTGATCATCTTCCAGTGTTCCCTAATACAATGTTGCCCTATTTTTTCTGTGTCATGTATTAGAAATTAAAGCATCATCCTTGACACTGCTTTTTATTCCTCCCTTTACATAGGTAATCCACCGCTGATCCTGTGGGGAGAATCTCCTACACAAGTTTCTAATCTAAACATTCCTCTGTTTCTAGTTCATCGCCACTGTACTTAATGGTACCAGCATCTCTCATGTAGCTTTCTGCTGTTGTCTTCTAACTGATCCACACTATCCTCTCTGCCTTCTCCAATTCATTCTCTACACTGGAACCACAAAGATGCATTTTTGAAGTGCAAAACAAAAACAATCAAACAGAACAACCACCTTTTAATTAGTTCCCACAGCTCTTAGGATAAAGACAAAACTCCTTAAATGGACTAATCAATCTTTCTAACCTTATCGTCAACTGCCTCACCTGTAATCCCTCTGCTCCAGCCATAATACCTTTTAAAATCTCTCCTGCCTACCCAGTTGTTATAACTTCCTTCCCCCATAGAGCCTTTGCATGTCCTGTTCTTTGTAAAGCTCTGTGTTCACTTGGTTAACTCCAGTTGAAGCAGCACTTCCAAAGGAAAGGAAAAGAGAGGGGAGGGGAGGGGAAGAAAGGGGAGGGGAGAGGAGAGGGAAATGAAAGGAAGGGGGAAAGAAAAGGAAAGGACAAAGTAAAGAAAGTCTTTTCTGACTTTCCTATTATACCCTCTCATATACTGTCTACTTCCTCACTTCTGAAGCACTTCTCACTGTTGCAATTTGATATTTGTTGGCTTATTTGATGAATCTCAACTTCTTCCTATTGAACTTTGTGATTCATGAAGGCACAGTCATGCATATATGCCTACTCTGTGCCTGGTGCCTAGCACTGTAAGCTCTCAAAAACACTTGTTGGATAAAGACTAAATACAGGAATTTAAGAAGAGCCAGTATTCAGGCTCAATACAAACTAGACAGGATAATAGCATGTTTTAGACCAAGCTTATCAACATTATAGTGTCAAAATTTTATTGCTACTATTACTACTACTTCCACGACTATGACTTCTCCAACCACATTCACTGCTACTACTGCTTCCAATAACATTAACAGCCCACCAAGGCATTTACTGTGAACTAGTAAATTAAAGCCATGTTATACTCTTATAACTGATCTTAATAACTACAAATTTTAAAATACACCAAAATCTTACAATCTGAAGCATTATGGGATCCAGTAGCACTCAAATGAATGAAATCTAGATTATGACAATCCAAGGCTTCACTCAGAGAACTGCATTTCTTGGAGTGACTCAAAAGCTCCTAACCTAGGAGGAAACCCTGTCAAGTGAAAGTGGAAAAGAGGCAAACCCCACACTGTTTATTATATTTCCACTCTTGTCCACAGCCTCAGAGCACTAAGACACACACAGAGATGAAATATTGTGAAAAGAGAACAGAATCCTTTCACAGCTAGGCCCTTGGGGAACATGGGAACAGGATTTAGACACACACTGTGTTGTGAGCAGACAAGAGAGAATGACTCAAACAGCAACAAAAATGAAACAGGAAGAGATGATCAACCCAAATATCTCAAGTCCCTCAGCATTTTCAAATTAGGTTCTTATGCACCACTTCAATTTGCATTTGTTTATGTACTACATAAGTGTTTGCACTTCAGGTGCGTTTTGCTTACCCAACTAGCTTGTAAACTTAAAGATTGTGCAGGGGCATAAGCAGAAAACTGTACAAGTGAAAGGAGAAGAAGCAAGAGAAGATCAAAACAGTAAAGGGTAAAAAGAAAATATGCTATTGGTTGTGAACTTGACAGAGCTCTCAGATGGCAACTGCCTCCCTTTAGTCAGCTGCCTACTCTGTGGCTCCATACCAGGCTTACATTTTTGGTCACTCTGTGGTGAAGGATGTTTCCCCCTTCTGTTTTGCTCTTTTCTATTTTACTCCCTTTGTACCCAAAAACAGAATACCAGAACCATTTCCCTAACACTGAGGCCGTTGCTTTTCATCTGATCCAGTTGACAGCAGCAAAGTTACATTCAGAAGACCGGAAATTTTCCAACCGCAAAAAGTATAGATATGGTTTCTGCCTCTCCAGTGATCTGCCGTTTTTAGTAGCTGCAAGCTTAACTCCCTTGGTTAATACATTTTCTTTAAAGGCAACATCATCCTCCTTTCTGGATAATATACTATCTGTTCTCCATTGCTGTCTTCATTTTGTGGCATCACATATTCTGTTTCCTATAAGGTACATCAATCCATGTTGCCAAGTTTCAATGAAGGAAACACTGAGTCCTCAGTGAGGCAATAGTATTGTTTACTGGTTCAGGCACAATGTACAAAACAATCTATGTATGAAACCAAGGTCAATGTGTACTTGTGCTAACATTACATGGCAAACGTCTTACTGGGTTCCAAATGAGGTCAATATATAAAGAGAAGGAGCAGGGCTCATATTTAATTAGAACTGAGAAATAGAATTTGCTCAATGTAATTATTACTACTCTTCATTGAAAACTACAATTTACCAAACTCTTATCCTTTAGCAGGAATTATATGTTTAAGTGCATTACACAGATTATCTCATTTAATCACCAAGCTAGTGATATCTAGAAAGAAAGTACTATAATTATCCATATTTGTTATGTAAGAAACTTGAAACAACTTGGGAATGATGAAACGTATGTTAAGTGACAGAGCCAATGTCCAAATACAGGCTACCTAAATCAAACTATGTGTAGCTAAACAGTTTTCTATATAGGTCTTCCATTTCTCTTTACTTCAATCCCACTCCACTCCATCCTTAATTGAACTGAAGTGTGTGTGTGTGTGTGTGTGTGTGTGTGTGTGTGTGTATGTGTCTGTGTGTGTGTGGGGGGTGTTTTCCTCCTGGAAAACAGCAAGGGAATTGGGCATTATAAGATAGTAGTTGATGGGACCTTGGCCTATAGGTGGACTGTTCCAACAGCATATTTTTAAAGCAAGTAAGGTATAAGTCATGGAGAGGAGGCTATAAATCCATACCTGTCGCTTGTTCTGGACAGCTCTATGCCCCCTTTAATATGACCTTCGCAAGTTATTTTTTTTTTCTCATGTTACCAGGCCACTTTGCCCTGAGTTAGAACCAGTCCACTGCCAGTGCATTTTGCATTTGTTGGCTTTCACTTTCATTGTTTTCCATTACGAGAAATGAAAATCATTTAGTTTAGGACCAGGTAATTGAGGGCAGGCATTATTATAATCATTTTCCAAATGGGCTCAGAGAATTTACACGATAGGCCCCAAGTCAAATTTCAATTCTATTCAGAAAGGTGCTAGAACTTAAATCTAGGACTCCCACTTCTAAATGCAGGCCTCCAAAGTATGTTTGGTGTGAACGCTTCATAGCTAGCAGCCTCCTTTGTCCCTTTACCTGCCCTAGACTAAATGTTGTATACCCAGAACCACTTTCATAAATTCCCCCACAAACCTTCCTTTACCTTCCATCACAGTGAATAGCACCACCATTCAGGTGTGCATGCCAGACACCTAGACATCACCTTCAACTTGTTTCTCTCCTTCACTCATACTGCCCTTGTCTTATATTCACTCTATGATCATATCTGTTTTATGCCCAATGCACAAAATTTGCTATTTTCCTTCTATATCTACCTGAACTACCACTCTCTCTTTTCTGGGCTACTGAGGTGGTCTCCTGAGTTGTCTCCTTCTTGTCCATCTTCACCTCATTTTCACATGAAAGTCGGTATGACTTTTTTTTTTTTAAACAACACAAATACAATCAGCCTATAAATGTCATGCCATTCTTTTGTTGGAAATACTTCCATATCTTCTCATGGTTCTGAGATCAAAATAGAAACCTTTTAAAACGGAAGCTGACCAGGTCCAACATGATCTGGTCCTTACTTGCCTTATCCTTTAATTGCTGTATTGCTGTCCCATTGGCATTTTCCCATTTCTTGAAACACTCCAAAGAGCTTCATGCAAGCTCTTTTCTCTCTCTGGGATTACTCACAATCCCACTCTGCCTCAGCCCTACCTCCTAAATTGTGTTAATGTCTACTCATTCTTTAGACTTAAGCTACGGTGTTAATTTCTCAAGGACAATTTCAATGGCCTCTGTGATGTGCTCCTTCACAAGACTGTTACAGTCTTTATTATCGACAATTATCACTGTTGCAAGTTTACATTTATTCACTTAAATGCTGTGGTCACTTCCTGTCTCTCTTATCAGACAATAGCTCTTTCTGCTCAACCTTTGTATGCTGAGCACCATGCCTAACCTTGTTTTTCTTACAATGTACATTTGTTGAATGAGAGAGAGCTGAATGAAAGCCTGTGCTTCCATCCCTCTACCAGTTATGCTTACCGTGTGTCTGAATGAGAAGGTTGTAGATTTTAGTCTGAATGCCCTCTGGATACAGAGTAAGCATACACTCGTACCTTCCGCTGACTGAAGAAGACATATTCCTTAAGTGCAGAGTCCATTTTGACCCATTCTCAGGAGTTTCTGTGAAAGTCACCAGTGACTCACAGGGACTCCCATAGGCACAGTAGAAGCCGTATTGGGGATGATAAAGAGCAATCAGGTCTACCTTATCGGTGACCTTGGACCATTGCATCTGCACCAAGAAGCCTGTTGTCTGTGTTTGGCAGGTCAGGTTGACGTCAGAGCCAAGTGTAGCATAAATATTTTCTTCTGTGTTGACTGTTTTTTCCCAAACTCCTGAAAAGAAAGAACATGAGCCATGAGTTTAAATAATTCACATAGAATGACTCTTAATTAAAAACCCTAGTCACTTCAGTAAGGTGAGGGGAGCAACTGAGGAAATTTCTCCCTGGCTGCTTTAAGAGTAGAATAGAGCTTGTGTCTCACTCAGATAGAGATGCATGAGACAATATAAATAAGGAGGCATTTACGTAGAGAAGCTAGAGGAAATTACTGACTTCTAAACATTTATCTATGTGTTGGTCTGACCAAAATATAATTGAAGGTTTCTGACTACCTGTAAATAAAATTAAGCCTATTTGAAAATTGAAGCACACCAGCAAACTTAGTATGACAATTCTTCTTACGTTTAATATAACTGGCTTTTTGGGTTATAAAACAACAGCTGAATATAATAAACGTGATGATTTCTGAAACTGCAAAAATAAATGATATATGTATAGCAATTTCTTTGAAATATACATGTTTACAAGGGCCTTTCATATCTTACCTTGTTTAATCCCCCTCACATGCCATAGGTGATGTTGTTAACCCTTTTTTATGAGGAAGAAACTGGGCCACAGGGAGATGAAACGTATGCTCAAAGTCACATCTCCAGGCCTGGCTTGGTGGCTCATGCTTGTAATCCCAGCACTTTGGGAGGCCGAGGCGGGCAGACCATGAAGTCAAGAGAACCAGACCATCCTGGCCAACACAGCAAAACCCCGTCTTTACTAAAAATACAAAAATTAGCTGGGCGTGGTGGCACACGCCTGTAGTCCCAGCTACTCGGGAGGCTGAGGCAGGACAATTGCTTGAACCTGGGAGGTGGAGGTTGCAATGAGCCAAGATCATGCCACTGCACTCCAGCCTGGCGACAGAGTGAGACTCCATCTCAAAAAAATGAAAAACGAAACAAAACAAAAAAAGTCACACCTCCAGTACAAGAATGAACTCAGTTGCCCAGAGTCTGTGGTCTTTCTATAACCCTCATAACTGTCACAGTAAAACTCCAGCCAAGGAAGACAAAGAGACGTTTGGAGACCAAAGAGAACTTTATTTAATTCGGGCATCCGGGCCCACAGCAGACTCATGCCCAAAGTGGCTGCTGACTCTGACAAAGAAAGCAGGCTTGCTTATATGTCGTTTGAGGCAGGAAAACAAGGCAGGATACAGGTTTCAGGCAAAGACAGTAAATTATTTAACCCATGACAATTCTGAGAAAACTTACAATTTAGTTATCTTGACCAGTCAACCTTGAAGCTAGACAGAGGTGGGGTAAGGTAAAACAGGAGTTGCAGAAATACATGGGGGTCTGGGGGCAGGCGAGAAGCCTGGAAGGTTGAAATAAGCTCGCAGCTGCAACTTGTTAGCAATGCTGGGCGGGGCTACTTAAATTTCTTAGCCTACATATAACTTCTAAGTAACCTATACTTAATGTTAACTATTACCTATGTTATGTTTATTATTTTAAACTTTATTATTACTTATTTCATTTTATTTTCCTTCCACATAACTTCCAAACTGTCTCCCAAATTCAGTCTAGTTGATTAGAGTAAGAAATTTCACTTTCAATATACAAGGATTGAAAGGACCTCATTTAACCTTAGGAAGAGGTTCCACTTAGTATCACCTCTAATCGATGGTCTGAAATACTAGACATAAGTAGAGTGTCTTTCCCATCAGCAGTCTGACCAAGTGATACAGGACACTTAAAACCTGTTAAGCACTGAGACTGTGACATGCCTTCAATAGTGTTGGCCTCAGTTTTAGAATTAACATGGAATCCTGTTGCAGAAATGATATATATTATTGTGACAAGTACCACTGAAGCTCACAAAAGGAAAAGATAAAAAGATGACAAGCAACTGAGAAGAAACAAGGCTCTTAAAAGTACTTGACAAATGGGAATTATCATACTTCTGTGGATGCAAAAGTTTGGTAGGCAGAGGTTAGTACAGTTTAATGTAACTTCCTGTGAGCTATCCTTTGCCTGAAAATATGGCTCTGGTCCTATCTACAGCATTATATTCCAAATCTCCTTTGATTTAGAAATTCTCCTTAATATTTTCATAGCTATATCTGAAAAGCACAGTTAATTCTTAAGACACTCAGGCTTACTATAATACTCTCATACTGTGGAATACAGAACTAATCTTGCTTCCTTCTCTTTTTAAATAGGCCCATTAGGCTCTTGTTCCCACTGTCATAAGGATTCCACTTTGTCTCCCAGGTTCATACCTACACATGCCTCATTAAAATTCAACATGTATTCAACTCCCAAAGACCTTAGTATTTGGATGAGAAATACTTGTTATATCCAAAAGAAAGAGAGTACTTGAGAGAGAAAAAAGTTAAGCAAGGATCTTTGAGCTTTGGTGGCTTTGTGATTTTTCATTTTTCTGCAGTTGTTTTGACTACCATTTGGAGAGCATTTCATTTCCAAGAAACACAATTTTCCAATTACTCCAGAGATCCTGTTGGAAAGGAAATGGGTGAAAATGCCTCAGAGCAGTGGCACAAATGACCCGTTCCCTTCTTATTTTTAGTGTTCATTAGTAATCATTTCTAGATTCTAGCATCTCTCCTATACCTGCCACTTAAATACATAACTGAAACCCTTAGTAATGATTTGTCCTTTGGTGATCAATTTCAGCAACAGTCACAAGGCATTTTAAATGAACAGAGGCCCCATCCACCCCTAAAGCGGCCCATCCGACAAGAAGGGACAACTGGAAGTCTTACCCTTGACAAAATGTATCTGGATGATGTAATAGACAGCACAGTATTTCCATTTTTTCTCCATTGTCTTCTGAACACCTTACACCAGCATTTCCGTAATGATCACAAAGTCAATTGATGTTTTCAAGCAAACTCCAGCCACCCACTTCGTGCTAAAAAACCCAAAATCTACCACACACGCCTGGGTCTGTTTATCACTTGACAAGCCCCCAGGAAATGAAACGTAGACAGGAAAGTAATGTGGTTCAGGACTGAGTATAACCTTCAACAGAACAATGTTGAAATTGTTCTCTGAAATCTGTATATCACCTTCTTTAAAAGACTTTTCAGTATCCAAAGAGTTTCTTATTCAGAATCTCTGTGTCAGTCAAGCTGCGTCTAAAATCCAAACAAAGGATATCATGCAGAGCAGTTGGCAATGTGCTTTTTATACATTTCTTTTCAAGAGCACAAAGTCATTTAACAAATGTGAGCTTGGTGTCTTTCATAATAGTTTTTCTGTTCAATCTTAAGATATGTTTTCTTTCCAGAATTGCCCTGGGGTAAAAGAACAAAGAATTAACACATTTAATTTTAATAAAATCTGAAAAGTAACAGGGAATAGTGTCAGCTATCAAACCAAATTTTATTAGTCCCTCCTCTTGCAGGGAAATGCACATTTCCTGGGAGTGGAGGAGTGAGGGCTACTTTTCTATCCCTTGTCTAGGAAGACGAGGGAAGGTTGCAGGTCAGATAGGGAAGTCTCCCACCAGGTTGGCTGGAGGCCATTTTCGCTCACCACAGAAGAGCTTATCCATGCCTAAGCCAAAGCAAGGCAGTAACAATCAGAATCCAAAGGCAGAGAATTCCCACCTCAGTGAGCTATTAGGCTTATTACATCTGCCTAGTTACTTCTATTTACAGAGAACCACAAACAGGTTTCAGGCAAGTGACCCCTTGGTAAAAACGTCTGGCTATTCGTAGAACATGATGACTATTCCCTGCTATAATTCTCTGATTTAATTGTATTAATTTTTCAGCCTGAGATAAAATAGGCTGTCATCACCCTCCAACATTAAGAAAACAAGCATTAGGCTGAGGACTACTGTAAGTTTGATGGACAAAGAATAACTACAAATAAACATGTGTGTCTTCATACAACCGTATGTATGAATGATTAAAATATCCTATGACCCTAATCTCATTACTAGAATATATGTACCACCTAGCAAGACCAAAGACAAATGAAAAGGCCAATTGTAATCCTGAGATGGGAATTCTTTTCAGGTGAGGTGGAGATAATTTTCGTCAGGTTGTCATCATGTATACACCAATCTCTCCTATGCAAGGACTCGTGGGGAATATGGACGATGCTAAGACAGAAGGAAATGCTTTTGCCATTCAGGAGATTAAATTTAGATGGGAGAAGAGAGGTTTTCATGTAAATAAGGGCGACTGTCTTCCTGGATGCCCAGATCACCACCTATACCACCACTGCAAATACTTGCCATGGTAATTACCATACTTTTTCAGTATTCCTCAGCTAATGATTTCTTGCAAAATTTAGAAGATGTAGTTACTGCTTGCCTAGTCCAGTGCTCCCCAAACCTTTATTATCATCCTTTCCCAACTTCCCATGAGTTTCAGGTCACTGGGGATATTGGGTCAAGTGGTACTGACAGTGATTTTCCGGGGAAGGCCTGGGAACTCAAAGTCCTTGATAGAAGGGCAGGAAGAGACATAACTGCTCTGGGTAGCTTCATCTCTTCCAATTGCCCCTGGAAATCCTAGTAAATCGAAGTTTTATGAAGCATAGCAGCAAAAATAGTCCTGGAGATGCACTATGAAGATCCTGATTTGCATGTAGGCGTCCCTATTAAATCCGGACACGTTACAAGCCTGGAGAAGGGATTCTATGATCTCATTCCATTTTTCTTATTAAGAGGAATTTACCTAAGTAGAAATCAATTCAAATCTACATTTATTGAATTCTCTAAGAACAATACCCTCTTTGGGGTATTTAGACTTCTCCTATCTTTTATTGTATTAAAGTGAAACAATTGTTCCAAAAAAGTCTGTAAACTCAGAAACATGGAAATGGTCGTTTATTTTCCAGTGTTACAGACTTACTTTCAGTAGAATTCTTGCCTTTCATTGGGGTTGGGCTACCTGAGCCATGCATTTAGTGGCTATACGGCAAATCTGTCCTCTGGGTATTGTTCGGGGCTTAGTTAATGATTCTTATATCTAGAAACTTCTATGGCCTGAAGCCATCAGATTTGATTAATTTTTCTTTGGGATCCACACAGGTTCTGAAAGTATAACAATTTCAGATGCATGGCCACAGAATATTAACTGAACGCTTACACTTCGGGTGTCCTGCAGCTGCAAGACCCAGGCAACAGCCCCTCCATGGCTGTTTGCATGCAGCAGGTGGCAGCAACACTCCGCAGACTGGCATGGCTATCCCAGGTGATGGGAATTGCCCCCACCGCCTTTCAATCCTGGTAATATTTTCTAAAGGCTCTTTCAGCATGGGGATAGACAGGCGTTCTCTATACTTAAAAATAACTCTTCTGTGGAAGTCATGTCAATCTCTTCTATTATCCTCCCTACCCACCATATCCCAATTGCACAGGGTTTCTTCTGCCTTATAATCTGCTGCACATAAGGAGAAAACAGAAGCAAGTCGGTTTCACACACAAAAAGAAATCGTGATCTTCTTGAACTGCAGAGGCAAATTAAATTATTTACAAAGAGAAGCAGGAACACACATTATTTCTGCTAAAGGCAAGCCATGATTGTGTGTTTTGGACAAACTTTTTAAATGCTGTAGCTAAACACACTCAATGAGAAAAGGACATTTTCAGAAACAGGAAGTTGAGCAAAAGAAAAACTTACTTTTGTGGTTTTCATAATGGTTAACTCAAATATTACTTACTTATCTTTAAACACTTACTAAAAATAAAAATGGGGAGTGCTATACTTTTGCATGTTTTCCAAAATGCTTAGAAAACATGATGGTTAAGGTTTCAGTTAATTAAAAAATACTTACTGTATGTCAATTCTTAAGGGATTACTGAAGAGGCATAGTTCTAGATAATTTTAAAATACCAAAGATAAAACACAACCCTCAGTCTTAAGGCAGTTACCATTTAGCTGGGAGGAAGCATCCATGTGCGCCAAAAAAGTCAAGTAGCATAAAGCACAGCCCAAATGAGAAGGTAGGGCAGGACTTTAGCAAAGGGGGAGTTATCTTAGGGGTCAAGTGGGCCAAGAGCATATGAAGTGTGGAATCTAAACTTGGCCTTATAGGCATCAGACTGGTAGAAACCGCAAGGTAAGTCATTCCAGGCAGAAGAAACAGGAAGAGCCAACACTTGATAGTGTTGAAGTTCAAGGCCATTTAGTGAGTGAGCTATTCCGGTTTAGCAGAGGCTGTATTAGGGGACTTGGAGCAGACAAAGCTGTCCAAGAGCTTTGAATTCAAAGCTAAAGGGTGTGGGTTTTTTCCTCATGTCAGAGAGACT
This sequence comes from Hylobates moloch, assembly GCF_009828535.3. Taxonomy (NCBI): domain Eukaryota; kingdom Metazoa; phylum Chordata; class Mammalia; order Primates; family Hylobatidae; genus Hylobates; species Hylobates moloch. Next base: position 50,260,367 of record NW_026652279.1, read on the forward strand.
CCTTAAAGATATTTCAGCATATGAGTCATATATTTAAAGTAACATTTTAAAAGGATAAATTGGGTGGGCGTGTGTGAAATGAATGGAAGAACGGAGAACAGGGAAACAGAAGACTTGTTAGGAGTTTATGTTTCTTTGGGCACTTTAGGATGAGAATGGGCTGATTGGCATGGCGAAGCATGATGAAAGCAAGGTCATTACCAATAAAGAGGCTGTAAGGTGAGATGTACGATTGGGCATGGAATCAAAATCTCCTATAAAGTTTCATGCCTCAGAATTAGGAAAAAGGGAAAACTAACAGAGTTGGATTCCTGCTGGAAGAACCACCCTAATCAAGGAGCAGTTATTAAATGATCAATAGATTTTTGATGGATGTGAAAGATAACCTATTATGGCACAGCTAGCAGTCCTGCCTTCATCAGAGTAGAGTTCTTTTGGTTTTCACTCAAATTTTATGAGTTTTATGAGTTAGCATGTAATGAAAAAGAATTTCATGAGACTTTCAGCATAGCAATCTGTTTTATCACCACTATTTTCACCATGCCGAATTCCATCCATGGAAGACTAATTTTAGTTTAATACATTTTTTTCAGTTACAACATCAATATCTGCTCATTACATGAAACCATTTTAAATGGATAAGAAAGAAAATTTAAATGGATAAGAAAGAATTCTAACTGCCCAAAGACTACCTAGACCTATATGTTGTATATTTGTCTAGATTTCTTCATAAACATGTACATATAAAGAAAATGAATTTTTACCACATGCATGTTAAAAATTCATTTTATAGATGTACAAAAATAATTTTAGGTAAGATATATATAAAATTTCCACCTAGCATTTTACTTTCAGAAATAAAATTATATAATTCAATTGGATAATTATAATAAGTAAGCTTTGAATATTTATTTTGAGTAGCAAACTGAAACAAGGAGAGAGAGAGAGAGAGACAGAGACAGAGAGAGAGATATTTTGATATTACCAAAGCCCTGGCAATTTAATAACTCAGTAATCATAATGTTGATTTTTTCAGAAATACATTGAAGAAACCATTAATATTTCCAAAGTTACGTTAGCATAGCCAGAATTAGAGGAAATATTTTAAGTTCTACATTCTACCTGGCTTGAAAACATTCAAATTTATTAAAATGTCTCTTCATAGTCAATGAAGAAAGAAAGAACACCTTGAAAAACGAGAAGGGTTGCAATTGATTTTATAGCTTAAAAATAGATAGTGTGGAGCAAAATCTCATACTGTGGTTCTTTGATAGACTGCTACAATAATATTCTTAATCACATTGTATTTTTACAACTATAGTTCACATAGAAATTGTCGTGTTTCTGTACTTGGTGAAAACAATAGACTAGGTAAGGTCAACAAGGACTGAATCACCCCTCTGTTCCCTGTTATTTCCCCCAATAATTTCCTTTTAAATGGAGTCCTGCATTTGAGGACAAGAGTGAAAGAAATAGGGCATGCAGACAAAAGTGCAAGAGAGGGAGGGAGAGAGAGAGAGAGACACAGAGACAGAGAGTGGACAGAAAGCACACTTTTGTATTCGTTGCTTTTAGTAATGGTATAGCTCAATAGAACCTCAATTAAGTAATGTTATCAGGGAATAGGAGATTGTGATTAATAGCATTTCTTGGGCAAATGAGAGTCAAATCAAATTCTTTTCTTGGAAGAGAAGGGGTAGTCCTGGGGAGGAGAAGTAAGTAGGATAGAAATTAGTCCTTGTTGGTGAACATCTTTTAAAAATGCATTGTTTCACATTTCTGGCTCAGTGAAAACCTTATCATGAATATAATTTTATTTCAAGATTGGAGATCTTACAGAGACCAGGGACTTTGTTCTGAACCACAGTCCCCAGAAAGTAATCATAACAAACAAGAAGACAGTTGTGCATAAAAATATGCTCCCTCCTTCAGAAAAGAAGTCTAACTTTGTAAAGATTTGCCTGGTTTGTGAAAGTGTTAAAAGCAGAGGCATGAGCATGCTTTCACACGTAGGTTTTCTATTTCCTACCAAAACCTACAGAATGTTGGAGTTAGAAGAAACTGTATCGGTCATTTAGCATAGACTAAGCCCTTCATTTTACAGATGAAGAAAATGACACCCGAAGAGGTAAAATGTCCTGCCTAAGATCAAAGGGTCTCTTATAAAAAATCCTGTGCTAGTTACAATGAGTCTTTTACACCATTAAACAATACAATGAGCTTCATAACATATTCAATAATAAAAACCAATTATTCTTCAATTTAAAATGCAAATTGCCTCTAATATCTTGACAAATAAGAAGCAATCCAAAAAGCGTACATTTTTTTTCATTCCCATGACATTTCTATTGACAAAACTACACCTATATGTCACAGAGGAAAAAATAAGGATTTACATATATTCAACTATATATACACACACACAATAAATAGATTTTTATCTCAAACAATTATATATATATATTTTTTTGAGAAGTTTTTGTTGTGTATTTGTTCTCTTGCTTGCTTTTAAATTTAATTTCCTGGAGAAATTCTGACTGACTCTGGGTGAAACCAAGCATGCTGTTTTTTAATTAAAGGTATTGAATTAGCTTCATTCCAGTGTTATATAACTCAGCATCAATTTTACTTTATTTTCACTGTTCTTTAGCCATTTATTATTCCCTTTGGTTTTGCTCAGGGAAGATACTATGGGTCTCATATTTACATCTCCAAACTCTCTTTCTCTTTTGAGCCTCTCCTCTATCTCCAATATACATGACTGTAACTTAATGGGGAAGCTTCTCTAATAATCCAGCACATAGTGAGGAAGGCCACATTTCCAGGGGTGCTACAGGAGGATGGAGACAAATAAACTATAGAAAACGCTCTGTGTAGAGGTTTCTTTTAAGCAAGCTGAAGATCCTCAAAGCTCTTTTTTTTCTAAAATAATAGTATGCCTTATTGCTTCAGAGAAAGTTAGAATCTACTTGGAATTAATAGTATTTTATCAGTTTCACACTTTAGCTAGGTAGACCCATAGAAACTCAAGAGAATCAACTCCCTTATTTTATAAATCAAGACCCTGGTGTCCAACGGTGGGAAATGCATCCTGAAGTCATAGTTATGTATATTTAAAATATTGAAGTGGTTGGCTTTATATTGACCTTTTTTTCATGCAGAAATGAACATTAATCAGATCATGAGTGTTACTACTTACATGATCATGAGTAAAAGTCCACAAAATGAGGTTGAAATTTGGGTGTTGGCTGTTAACTAAGCTCACTCTCCTGCAGAGTGATTCGCAGCACACATAATTCAGATGTATCACTTGATAAAATAAAATGTCAAAGAACAATGTGTCAGGGACCATGACAGTTACCTGTGAGAGATGCACACCTCAAAAATCAACTCTGTAAATGTCCAAGTTCCCCTTTTCTTATGTCTCTAGGGCATACTCATGCTTGACCACAGCTAAAGGCCCTAAAGGCCCCATGAGCCCCTGGCTACCTCTCCTCCCTCCTTCACCCCATGCTCCTTCACTTATCACAACCCTCCTACTCTTTCCTTTCTGTCCCTCAAGCTCTCTGTGTCCATCCAACCCCAGGGCCTTTGCATTTGCCCTGCTTGGAAAACTCTTCCACAGGCTACATACATGAATGTTTTCTCTCATTCTGTGGTTGTTCAAATGTCCTCACCTCAAAGAGGCCTTTCCTGAATTTCATGGCTATCTAAAGGAGCCCTGCCATGGGTCTCTGTCACAGCAACAGCTGTATTTTTTTCACAGGGCTTATTCGCATGAGACATTAAGTTGCTTATTTATTTATTTATTTTGGTATATCGTCACTTTCCACTAGAGCGTTTGCCTGGGAAGGACAGGAGCTTTATGTATTAGTCACTTCTTGACTCACCAAACGTTCTCGCAACCCACCATTAAAGATAGGAAAAGATCAAAGTGGTTTTCCTACTCCCTTGCAGTCACTCAGCACTTCACTTCTGACACCAGCTGTCTGGCGGTTTTCCCTCACACACCAAGCAGTTTTTCAATTTTCTAGTCGACACCAACTGGATGTCCTATAATTTTATTCTGACACATATCTACCCAGATATAGTGTCAGATCTCACAGATTGAGGGCTTAGTCTCAAAAGCCTGTCTCTCACTTCAGATGTCAGTTACAAGTTCCAGCTTGTGACCTGTGCTCCTGATTGACTGGCTATAATTCTGGGTTCCCATGACCCCCTTCTCAGGTTCAACTAATTTGCTAGGGTGGCCACAGAACTCAGGGAAACAGTTCACTTATGTTTACCCATGTAAATAATGTTATAAAGGATGCAGATGACCAGCCAGATGGAAAAGATGCATAAGGCAAGGTATGTGGAAGGGTGCAGGGCTTCTGCGCCGTTTCCAGGTGCTCTACTCTCCCAGCACCTCCACCTGTTCAGCAATATGGAAGCTCCCCAAGCCCAGTCCTTTTGTGTTCATGGAGGCTTTATTACATAGGAATGATTGATTAAATTATTGGCCATTGATGATCAACTCAAACTTCAGGCCCCTTCCCCTCCTCAGAGGTCAGGGTGTGGGGCTGAAAGTTTCAACCTTCTAATCACATGGTTGGTTCCCCTGGTAACCAGCCTCCCATCCTGAGGCTATCCCAGAGTCCCCAGTCATCAGTCATCTTGCTAGCATACACAAAGACATCTATCACTTAAGAGGCTCCAAGAGTTTCAGGGGTTGTGTGCCAGGAACCGGGGGCAGAGACCAAATACATAATTCTTATTACATCACAATATCACACCCACCTTTTCATTCCAGCTATCGTGGGTCCAACAGGCTGCTCAAATGTAAGCCTGAAAGCACTTCTCCTCAGCTGCCCTAAATATCTCTTACTTTCTGACCTGGGCATCTCCGCCCCCTCGGCAAGGGAAGGGGGATAGGTGGGGGTGGAGACCTCATTCCACCCACCCATGCATACACATGCATGACCTTGGAAGTGCAGGGAGTCAACACCTCATCGGGCAACCTTTGATCAATGGGGAACAGGAGCTTGTGTTGCTCAGGTGAAAGATTCTAAGATGCGTTCTACACAGATCCTAAGAAAGTGCCCAGAGGGACCCAGACAACAGTGGACCATAGTGTAAGCTGCTTGATATTGCACCCTTGCATTGACTTTCCCTCCTTCCCTGTTTCACTCTTTTTTACCCCCACTCCTGTTCCATGGGATTACATCCCAAATTATCTGTAGGCAGGCCCTTGTCTCAGGCTGTGCTTTTGTGGAGAATGCATGCTGAGGCTGTCTGATTACTCCACTGCTATATTTCTAGCCCCCAGAATGGTATTGAGCACATAATAGATACTATATGAATATTTTTTGATGAAACTCTTGAGTAAGTAAGTCCATTTCCCATCAATAGAAACAATACAGCATACACATTTCACAAGGTCCACAAAATTGAAATAAACTAGTCAGAGTTCTAAAAATAAGATATATTCTTAATTCTGCTGAGTGTCTCAACAAATACTGAGCTCCACTTAAATGTCAGGCACTAGGATTGATCTGTACAGGAGACAAAGATAAAGAAAATCTCTTCTCCCATGATATTATCTCGGTGTTATCAAGAAGAGGGGTGCCCACAGTAGCTATGAGCAGTTCAAGGAGCCCATTAGATCTGCCACCAATTATCACCTGTAGGTCTCCTGTGGAGTATGTAAGATGAAGGAAATTAGCAGCACATAAAAAAGCAGACAATATTTGCCCTGCCAGAGAGAATATAAATCTTAAGACATTTTATGACTGGCTTTCCAAGTGCTCAGATCAACTGTAGAAAATAGAGAAATTATTGTTACCTAAGGGATGGAATTCAATAGCAGTACTTAAGATAGATAAAAATAAGGATGACAAACCTATCTCTACCAATGACAAGATTCTTTTTTTTTTTGAAAGCCAGAGGGTTAAAGGATCTAATGCTATAACTATGGGAAAATGAGTATTATAAAATCCAGGTCTCTTATGTATAGGCACATATATTAAAAAATCTCAGAAAAGCTGCAATACAACTTTTGCTGTCACTAGTGGCTTAGCATTGACTGAAGTCATTGCTCCCTGGGAGCTTAATTACCCCAGAGTTGACAAGCCAGTCTAGTCTCAGTAGAAAACAGAAGGCACACTCAAAAGTGATAATTGAATAGAGTTTAATATATGGGCTACACATAAAGATGTAGTAGGGCTTAAGGGAGACCAGGGGTAGCATAGTTCTTAGGGGCTAGCAACATTGGGAAGCCACGTTCTTTCCTATGACTGAAGGGAAATGGGAGACAGCCACCAGAGAGGGTAGCTGCAGGGAGAGAGCCTCCCAACAGGAACTGTGGCCTTCAGCATGGATGTGTAGCCAAGCCTTGGCAACCCCTCCGGTAGAAACCTAGGGATGTAAGTATCTTGATGCCACTCTCCCTCCTACTGAGGGTTTTAAGAATACAAATTTTATGTAACGATTAAATGGTATAAGATGTTGTATTAGTTTTCTAGGACTGCTGTCACAAATTACCACAAACTTGGTGGCTTAAAATCAAAGAAATTCAGTTTCTTACAATTATGAAGACTAGAGGTCCAAAATCAAGGTGTTAGCAGAGCTGTGCTTCCTCCAAAGGCTCTAGGGGACAAACTGTTCCTTGGCTCTTCCAGCTTCTGGGGCTGTGAGCTTCATTCCAGTTATTTCAGTCTTCTCATGGCCTTCTCCTCCTTTCCCTGTGTCATCTCCTCTTCTGTTTTTTATAAGGACATTAGTCATTGGATTTAAGGCCCACCCCATTAATTCAGGAGGATCTCTTCTTGAGATCCTTAATTTAATTACATCTGCAAAAATCCTTTTTCCAAATTAGATCATATTTACAGGAGCTTTTTGCATATATCTTGAGGGGTTACCATTAAGCCCACTAAAGATATAATGAAGTAAAACATTTTCAGAAAATTAAGCATGCTATCAACACTGAGAAAACTGGAGGTGTGTAGTGGGTACTGTGGTGCACTGTCCCACTTCCCCATTCAGGACTGAAGCACTAATTTTTTCTGCTGCTGGGAATGTTGCCTGCTGATGGCTCATAGCTGCATCACTCTCCAAGAATTTCCTTAATCAAAAGAAAGCTGCCTCTCTAAGGTTTTGCTTTCTCCCTGGGAACAGCCCACAGGTAATGAGTGGATAATGAAGGAGGATGCACAAAGGTCTGGCTTTGTGCCTCAATTCTCAAAGGGACATCCCAGCTCTAGAACTCTCTTGTGGGAAGGGCTGAGGCTTCTGTTGCAACTTAATTGGAAGACAACTTCTCTTTCCAACCCCTCTTGCTTCCCTCACTCCCTTGTAGGTGTTGTTTTCAAGAGCACTTCTCGATAAAGCTTTTGTAGGCAAATTTCACCACAGTGTCTGTTTTCCAGGGGCCTTGATTTAAGACATGCTCCCACATGAGATGATCCATCAATAGTCTAAGTAGCTCAGAAGGAGGCTTTTTGGAGAACCATCCTCCCAATGCCTAAACAAAAGAAGTTGTGTTCTCCATTGTGTGGGCTCTCTGTCTTACTATTGCCCCTGTGATGAGAAACATGAGGTAAGAAGTTAAACACAAAAACTAGAAGGATGAAAACCTTTTCAAAATAGAAGTAATATATTTCAAGAATTGGACAGAAGGCTAAGTGGATGGTTAGTGGGTATTGAGAAATTAAACCAAGATTTTATCATATCATAGAAGATTTGAGAATACATTTTTAAACAGAAAATGAAAGCCAAAAGTCCTGGATATTGAGAACAGAAATTAAGAAAACATATCTAAGTGTGGCTAAAGAAAAAGGAATATGGGCTAAAAGTAAAAAAGTAATGAATCCATAGCAATCTTGGGATGGCACAAGTTTCCCACAGTGTCGAATCCTCTCTTTTGACAGTGGAGACAAGCAAAGTGGAGTCTTCCTCCTCGGTGATTTGCACCAACTACAGCCAACCTTTCAAAAGGTGTGGTTTCTCAGTACTGACCTCTGGGCAGCAGAGACTAAGCAGCATCCAGCCTGGCCTCCAGATACTTCCTGTCTATACCCCCAGTAGAAGTAATTGGTAGAAAGGCATCAAAAGCCTCTCCACTGGGGCTTGTTTTGCCATGGCAGAATCCAAAATCATTTTTGAAAATCACACCTAAAACTTTACAGATATATATAAAGAAACCCTGTGCTAATTTGGGCTGTTCAGCACAGAGAAAAACTTGTACAGAACATGGATCCATGGCATATCAGATATGCTTTGGTTCTTGGCTCTACAATTTTCTAGCTGTGGCCTTACACAAGATGCTATATTGGGGGAACCTGCCCCCCAATATTTCAACTTAGGTTCCTTCTATTTTCCATAAGTGTCAGCCAGCTGAGAAATAAAGAGAAAGAGTACAAAGAGAGGAATTTTACAGCAGGGCCGCCAGGGGTGATGTCACATATCGGTAGGACCGTGATGCCCACCCGAGCCTCAAAACCAGCAGGTTTTTATTAAGGATTTCAAAAGGGGAGGGGAAGTATGAACAGGGAATAGGTCACAAAGATCACATGCTTCAAAGGGCAAAAAGCAGAACAAAGATCACATGCTTCTGAGGAAACAAGACGAAGGGCAAAAGGCAGAACTTCTGATAAGGGTCTATGTTCAGTGATGCATACTGTCTTGATAAACATCTTAACAGAAAACAGGGTTCGAGAGCAGAGAACTGGTCTGACCAAAAATTTACCAGGATGGAGTTTCCGAATCCTAGTAAGCCTGAGGGTACTGCAGGAGACCAGGGTGTATCTCAGTCCTTATCTCAACCACATAGGACAGACATTCCCAGAGTGGCCATTTATAGACCTCCCTCCAGGAATGAATTCCTTTCCCAGAGTATTAATATCAATATTCCTCGCTAGGAAAAGAATTTAGTGATATCTTCCCTACTGGCATGTCCATTTATAGGCTCTCTGCAAGAAGAAAAATATGGCTCTTCTTGCCCAACTCTGCAGGCAGTCAGACCTTATGGTTGTCTTCCCTTGTTCCCTAAAATTTGCTGTTATTCTGTTCTTTTTCAAGGTGCACTGATTTCATATTGTTCAAACACACATGTTTTACCATCAATTTGTACAGTTAACACAATGATCATAGTGGTCCTGAGGTGACGTACGTCCTCAGCTTATGAAGATAACAGGATTAAGAGATTAAAATAAGACAGGCATGAGAAATTATGAAAGTATCATTTGGGAACTGGTAAATGTCCATGAAATCTTCACAATTTATGTTCCTCTGCAGCAGCTCCAGCTGTTCCCTCCGTTTGGGGTCCCTGACTTCCTGCAACATCTCTCCCTTTCTTTTTATATAAATGTGCCATGGTGATGAAGGCTTGTTCATTCTCTTGGTTTTGATGCAGGATTCTTTGGCTTGTCTGGCACACTAAAAACAAGCTGATTAAACAGAGAAACCTAATTCCAAAATTTACTACAGTGGAGCCCCCAATAGACTTAATCCAAGTTGTGGGGTTTAGTCCAGGAAGACTTTCTGCCTCCTGATCTAATGCCTCAGCTCCAGGCACATTGGATAAATGAGCTTGAGAGGCTTCAAAATTCTTTTTCTTTAATTTAGTTATGTCCAAGGATAAATCATCTTCCCTACCCAGAAGGTGTCCTTTGACCATTTCCCATGAGTGATCAGTCTCATTGTAGGAATATGGTGTGATACAGAAATCAGAAGTATTCCAATCACACTGCATTTGCAAGTGGTGTTCGAGACTCATAAGCGGATCCCCAAGCCAAATAACAGACTGTCTTAAATCATTAATTTGATTAGCTAATTTTTGATCAATGCCTTGTTGAGAATTCCACATTTGGGTGGAACTGGCTTGCCAATCATTAACAAAATGAGCCATTTGAATAGATTGGTGTAATGCCACTCTGGTAGTGGTGGCCAGTGCAGTAACTGTAATTAGGCCCATGATCACAGTGATTAAAGTGAAAACAAATCTCTTAGATCTTTTGAGAATTCGTTGTAACACTTCATTAATTAAATATACTGAGGGGGAAGATTCCCAAGGTCTGGGTAAAGTTACCGGTATCCAGATTCCTTCTCGAGCTTGCACCAATATTACACTTTTCGTGGAGTCAAAATGGGAGTTAACACAAGTGTATAAATGACAATTAATGCATTGGACAGTTTGATTGTTCATTCAAATTTTGATATTTCCCACTAACAGCATGTAAGGAGGCTTAACACAACTCTGTATAGGAAGAGTCAGGTTGGAGGTAAACAAAGCAGAATGTTTGAATCTACGTTGATACTGAGGGAGAGGAGCGGCGGTGGCAATGCCTGGTGTTCTGTGCCATAAAGAAGCAATCCGAGGTGCCCAGGGATGCTGAAGAGGTAGAGGGATATACCAGGGTTGAGAAGAATTATCATAATGCCAATCAGAGTCCCATAAAGGAGGATCAGCATCAAAAAGAGGAAAAGGGTTCAAAGGGGATTTATCATGGGGTTCAGAATCACGGATGCGAGGGGTGGTAGTAGGGACAACAGACAGAAAAGTTTCCCCTTCCCATACTCACAGTCTGGACATGACGATAGCCAATTTCCAGTGTTCTGGGTGTTCTGTCTCAGAATGGGGAATATCGTACAAGGCCTTGGTGGGGGGGCGGGTAATGCCCCTATCTTCCCATTTTAAGGGAAAGAATGAGCTGAACCTCCTATGCAAAGTAGGATGATGATCCTCGTCCTCCCAATAAGAAATAAAATAAGTAGCCTCCAGGCATTCCCTTCTGCCAGGGAGCAATTGTTTTTTAAATAGCCCTTTGGTGCCCAGTCTATTACTAAATCATGTGAGTCATTTTTTGATACTGCTGCATGTGAGTTAACACAGTCTTCCCAAATTAAAGTTTTAGATGGGCCCTCAAAATTTTTAGGACATGGTTTTCCTACAGGTTTATATTGAAAGTATGGGGTATCTCCTATTACTCCCCTTTTTATTTGTCTTAAAGGAGAAAGGGAGAGGCTGGAGACCAAATGTCCTTGTTCCCTTGTAGCTAATCTCTCTGGAAGATAAGAAGCCCTGACTTCAGTTTCTAGATGGATACAACCAGGTGCATGTCTGAGGCACAGAGGAGGGTATTTATAACCCATAGTAACATTAAATGCAGTGCCTTCTTCTCCTGGTTGAGCAGGGCAATGGTCATCTGTAGCTCCAGGCATCCACACACTATCATTAGTATAGATTTCTGCAGGAGCATCCATCCAGGTGAGATGTCGAATAAGTGGAGGAAAAGGCATATAAGCCCAATAAGAATAATTTTGTGTAGCAGGTAAATCAGTTTGAGGGGAAACTGGTGAGACAGAAAGTATAAGGAGGAGAATTATTAAATAAAACCGATTTAAGCAAGATCCAGTGCTGAGGGAGGAAGAGAAGAACACAGGGATGTTATTTTTCAGGCTAATAGAAATGGTGAAATTTTTAGGTTCATAAGGAGAAAAAGAAAGCGAATTAGGAGAAGTTGATTAGTTAGAGAGGTCTCCATTGCCATTAGGGAGGATTGAACCAGACCCATTTTGATTTGGCATGCCAGTTTCTGCGGAGTCGGCACAAATCTCACCAGGTATGAGGGCGGTCTCTGACGCAGATCTCTTTTCCCTGTGGTTTTCATTGTCAGTATTTACACAAAGTTTAAGTCTTCTAGTGGGCACCCAGACAGGGGATTGCTGATCTCCTGGTGAAATACAAGCATACCCTCTTCCCCACATTAAAATTGTTCCAGGTTCCCAGGTATTGGTCTGAGAGTTTTTCCATAACACTGGCTTGCCTTCATTTAGGGAGAATTTTTTCCCTGTACAACGGCATTCAGCTGCAGTCAGAGTATTGTCTTTAGGAACATTTAGAAAGTTTAAAGTAAACAATGCTAAATGTAATTGGGAGTGGGGAGTGGTTAAATTATGCTTTTGTTGCTCAGACTGTTTGGACAATGGAGTTTCGAAAGTGCGATTGGCCTGTTCCACCACAGCCTGTCCCTGAGGAAGTATTTACCATTGATAACAAGCTGCAGGCTCCTGATTATTGATAGATGGTACAGTAAAAGCAAATTTTTCACAATCCAATTTATGTAAAACAATATGAAAGAAACAGTCTTTAAGATCAATAACTATGAGAGGCCAATTTTTATGTATTAAAGCAGGGGCAGGCATGCCTGGTTGGACAGCTCCCACAGGTTTAATTACAGCATTAATGGCCCTTAAATCAGTTACCATCCTCCACTTGCCTGATTTTTTTTTTTTTTTTTTACTAGAAACACAGGAGAATTCCAGGGTGAAAGAGAAGGTTCCACATTTCCAAGTTATAACTGTTCAGAAACCAATTGAGTTAAAGCCTCCAGTTTTTCTTTAGAGAGCAACCACTGCTCAATCCAAACAGGTGTTTCAGATTTCCACTGTAAAGGAATAGGATTAGGAGGCGTGGCAGTGGCCATCATTAAAAAGGATAACCTAAATCAGCCCTGTCTTCTTTTACAGTAACTTGAAGAGGTTTAGTAATTCCTTCATGTCTTGGACCGAGACCAAGTCCAGGAACAAACCCCATGTTTTCCGTTATATGTTGACTGGGAGAGCTATAAGAGTTACATGGAATATTAATTTCAGCCCCCCATTATACCAGCAAATCTCTTCCCCAAAGATTAATGGGGATTGGTGTGATTTAAGGCTGAATTGTACCCTTTTGACCATCAGTGCCAGTGCAAGGCAAGATAAATGTGCTCTGCTGAACTTCATCAGCTTTTCCAACACCTACTAGTCCCATGTTAGCAGGATATTTAAGCCAGGAGGAAGGCCATAAATTAGAGGAAATAATAGAAACATCAGCCCCAGTATCTACTAGGCCCTCAAACTTTTTTCCTTGAATGTGTATGGTACAGGTGGGCCATTGTTTAGAAATTACATTAATCCAATAAGCAGCTTTTTCACCACCGGAGCCCATCCTAGGGCCCCATGTCTTATCTCCTTTGTTTAAAATAATATTAGGTAGTAAAAGTAATTGAGAAATTGACTCACTGGCTGGAATGGAAACAGGAACTTTGGCAGGCACCATAAGTTTAATCTTATCAGAGGAATCAGAATTAATGAGACCAGTATGAACTATGATACATTCAGCAGAGGCGGATGCCCTGCCTAACACCAGGCCCACTGAACCTTGAGGTAAAGGGCCAGTGACCCCCTTGGGGACAATTAAAGGCAAAGAATTAGGTAGTAAATTTAGAGGAATGGTACTACAGAGATCAACCACCCTGCCCCCTACTGTGGAGGTCTAATGTTCCCTTTTTAGGAAACCAAGGACAGTGTTCTTCCACCGCCCTGAATAGGGTGACCATATTTTCCATGGGCACTCAAACTCCTCCCTGTTTTCACAGGAATTTAATATAGCAGAGATCAGCATAATGTTTAGACTCCGCGTGACCCATAGTTACCCCAGACAATACACAGACAACTCACCAATCGTCAGGGAGCCGAACAGGTATTTCTGTGGACTGGACTGATGAACATTTCTCCACACCTACCAAAGGGAATCGGATTCCAACATGCACTTAGGATAAAGAAAACCATGTTGGTGTGCCAGATATCAGGGGAATCTGCCCCCAGTATTTAAATGTAGGTTCTTTCTATTTTCCATAAGTGTCAGCTGGCTGAGAAATAAAGAGAAAGAGTACAAAGAGAGGAATTTTACAGCTGGGCTGACAGGGGGTGACATCACATATCAGTAGGACCGTGATGCCCACTTAAACCTCAAAACCAGCAGGTTTTTATTAAGGATTTCAAAAGGGGAGGGGATGTATGACCAAGGAGTAGGTCACAAAGATCACATGCTTCAAAGGGCAAAAAGCAGAACAAAGACCACATGCTTCTGAGGAAACAGGACAAAGGGCAAAAAGCAGAACTTCTGATAAAGGTCTATGTTCAGTGATGCACATACTGTCTTGATAAATATCTTAACAGAAAACAAGGTTTGAGAGCAGAGAACTGGTCTGACCAAAAATTTACCAGGATGGAATTTCCCAATCTTAGTAAGCCTGAGGGTACTGCAGGAGACCAGGGTGTATCTCAGTCCTTATCTCAACCGCATAGGATAGACATTCCCAGAGCGGCCATTTATAGACCTCCCTCCAGGAATGAATTCCTTTCCCAGAGTATTAATATCAATATTCCTCGCTAGGAAAAGAATTTAGTGATATCTTCCCTACTTGCATGTCTGTTTATAGGCTTTCTGCAAGAAGAAAAATATGGCTCTTTTTGCCTGACCCCACAGGCAGTCAGACCTTATGGTTGTCTTCCCTTGTTCCCTAAAAATTGCTGTTATTCTGTTCCTTTTCAAGGTGCACTGATTTCATATTGTTCAAACACACATGTTTTACCATCAATTTGTACAGTTAACACAATGATCATAGTGGTCCTCAGGTGACATACATCCTCAGCTTATGAAGATAACAGGATTAAGAGATTAAAGTAAGACAGGCATAAGAAATTATAAAAGTATTATTTGGGAACTGATAAATGTCCATGAAATCTTCACAATTTTTGTTCCTCTGCCATGGCTCAAGCCGGTCCCTCTGTTTGGGGTCCTTGACTTCTCGCAACAACGCTAAATCTCTCTAAGCCTCTGTGTTCTAGCATCTCTTAAATGGGTATGTGTGAAGACTGATGATATGTAAAGTGTCTGGCATCCAAGTAAGCCAGGTGCAAAACAAGCTGTTCTTAGCATAAAATGCATAGTCCTTTTTGTTTTTCTAATGATAACAACAACTTTTGGCCAAAATGTTATTTTACATGAATTGCCTAATTCTTTCCTTGATGAAAACAAATGTGAATTTATTTTTCTTTCCCCATGTCAACTGTACAGATTCAAAAGAGCTGAAGAAGAGTGATCTGTATTCTGGTTAGTGCCATCCATTATTAACCAAAATTCCCAGCTCTGTTTTGGATCCCTAAGACAGACAATGATATATGGAGCAAAAGGTGGTCAAAAAGAGTGATTTTCAGGCAAAGATTTGAGCTCACATCATGAATAATTTAGAAAGTCACCTTTTGCCCTAAGGAAGAAGTTGGAGAAATAGCAAAAGTGGTAGAACTCTGCAATGTCATCTTTCTAAGCAATGTTAAGTATGGGTTCGATTAGGAGCTTAGAATTTGGGCGGAAACAAACTTTAGCATAGTATCTAGGATTTACCAAGCTTTTAGTTGAATGATCTTGGTCATGTAACTTAAATTCTTTCAGCTTTAGTTTCCTTACTTATAAAATTATGGTAATGACAATGTCTTCCTTCAAGATTGCTGTGAAAATTCAAAGGGATTACATATGTGAAAGTTTCTGGTGTAGCGTCTGGCCCATAGTACAGCTAACAAAGTCACAATAATGCTAAGAAAAGTAAGAAGCAAGAGAGAGGAGTCAAGGGAAGGAAGGCAGTTTCTAGATATAGCTCTCCCCCAACTCAGTGATGTTGGATAGGTAGGTCATTTAACTTTTCTGGGCTTGCATTTCCTCATTAGTAAAATGGTAAACTGCTAAAGATTACATAAATGAAAATGGCCTCCTAGTTCACTGATTCAAGACGAGTTTAATAGTCATCACCAAATGACTTGGCCTGCCATTAAGTTATAAAATATAAGATTTCCATGAAATATATAGAAAATGATAGGCCATGTAAAACAGAAAATTACAATAAATTATGTGAATAAATATCTTAGTTTTGGCAGATGTAGTCTGTAATCCCTTAATGCATTTTTTCTCCCTGAACTAAGGAGGCCTTTTCGATGATCCTTAAAAAATCAATGCTGCAGTAAATTAATCATAGCCTGCTGCTGTGATTGAATAAATGAGAAGATCTTGCTAGGGCTTACATAAAAGTCTAAAGAAAACAGCTACCCAATACACAGATCTACTGGTTTGAGCACAGATATGCTATAAAAATCTTAATAAATCCATCTGCTTAAAAAAACAAAACCCCTTACTAAACAAGAAGAAGCTTCAACTTCAGATTCACTGTCCTTTTGACCCCTTATCAATTTTGTTCAAATCAAATTTAAGTTTTATTAAAAGCATAGATCCCATAGAAGTCATAGGAAAGTTAGCCAATGCATCTGCCCCAGTTGCTTCCTGGGGTGATGATGACTCTAGACTCTTTAACATACATCAGATAGATGTCTAAATTTTCATCAAATTCACTTGTGAATTTAAATTAGCCTCAGAACATTCAACATTGGAATCTTTTAAGCTAAGCTTGAGAAAGTCTCTTCAGCTTCCACTGTAATAGAAAGAAAGGTACAGCTGGGAAACTGAGTCCCCACTAATTTGCATGATTCAAGATGTTTGGCATAAAAGTTCAGGGAATGATGAGTCCATATGCACTCAGAGGTTGCCATAATGCTCTGATTTGTCGTGTTTTGCTTTCCCCACAAAGCAGGTGACAAAATGGGAATAAAGCCAGATGAATCTATTCTTATTAGATTGGGCCCACAATCTCATATTGCGTTTTAGATACTGGATTTCCTGCCAGCTTCTTGTATTGTCTACTTATTGCTTTCAAGGAAGCCAGCAATGGCCTGGGATAACAGTGTGTCTGTGGTATGAGACATCTTAAATGGATGACACAATTTCCCTGGGCTCTGCTGCCAGTGGAGTTCCCTAAGCAAGTTAGTGTTTATGTGCTGCTGATGTTTGCGGGCCGGCCAGGAATGATCTTTGCCTAGAATAATGATATCATCAAAGAAAGTGGGAATACAAAGATAAATATTCTTACAGATGACATTTGCTCAGGGACAGTATTGTCAATCTGAGTGAGGAGCTGTTTTCTTTTGGCTAAGGTTCAAAGATTCTTTCTGCACTGATTTTCCCTCTCATTTCCTCTTAGGTTGTTATGAAATACACTTGCCTTTGACATATCCTTTATACCCAATTGTGGGATATTCCTCTTTCCCACATCAAATATGACATATGCTCCCCAAATCCACATGTTGTAGACTTGGTCCTTTAATAATTTTCTGACATAAACTTGATCTGTGTGGCTCAAGGCTTCAGTGTGACAAAACAATAAAGAACTTTTTTTTTCCATTTAAATTATACTTAAGCCTTGGTCTGGCTACTCTTCTTATAAATGTAAGTTTGATTATAAAAGTCCTAATGTTTGCTGATAGGTTGAAAAAAACCAGTATTTTTCAGTAATTTAAATTTCAAAGACACATCTGACATGGATGCTGAGAAAACAGGAGGCAATCAAATCAGTACAAAACTTAGATATTAGTAATGCTTTGCTAAAAACTGAAGTTCCTGGGGCTTGAAGTTGTGGATGGATGGGTAGGTAGAGAGAGGTGAGGGGGCACCACATCTCTTAACCAGAAGATTCCTTCATCTTCTAGTAGCTCCTTCCAGGATTGCTGGTCCCCCTGGCATTAGCAGCTGATGGTCCCCTCTGTCCAGCAGTGTCTTGCAGGACAAAGGCCAGCCTCACACCTGCTGCACTGGTCTTCACTTCTCTGTCCCAGCAATGCAACCACAAACCGATTGGGTAAAGCCCACCTGGCTGGAATAGAGGTTGGCTCTTTCCTCTCCTGACACCCTTTGCTTAGAAAGTGGGGCTTCTGTGGACCTTGGTCTGGCTTTCAGGATAAGTCCAGGGCCGTGCTCTCTTGCCCCCATTCCTAACCCCATACACACTTCTGTGGCTAGCCTCTTCCCATCTTCTTCTTAGGTGATTCCACCTTCTACTCTTGGAATCTTAACCTTTCAGCAGTTCTGTTTTCTTTCTTCTTTCATTCTCTGTCTATACTCCCAACTTCATTTATCACTGGTAAGTTCAAATATGCAGTGTCAGGGGAGTGATGTGCACAGAGGCTAAACTTCAAGTCAGAAGGCAAAGAGGGAGAGGATTCTTTGGAGAAAAAAAAGAGGATGAAAGATAGCAAGAGGGGGAAGCAGTTAAGTATTACTGGGATGAGACTTTTTTCATAAGATAAAATTTATTTTAGGTTATAGGAAGCAGAGAGTGAAGAGGAAGAGATTAATAATTCAAGAAACAGGAAAAGTCTCACAGGGAAGTATTTCAGAGATTAAGTGAGTGCAATAGAGCACTGATGGAGTAGGCAGACTGAATAGGGAAGTGCTTGCTCTATAGCAGGGTGGTTATCAGAGAAATTATGGTAAAATTGGGATGTGGAGAGTAAGAAAGTTGAAGTTCTGACTTGAACCTCCAACTTTGTGTATAAATAGAAGGGAAGATGGGTTATTTGTGAAAATCAGTGAGGAAGGAGCCCTAAGGAAAGCGGAACAGGGAATTTTGGACTAGTGACTGGGAGGATGGTGACAGGAGGCAAAAAAATAAAGTATTTGTGAGCATAGGTGAGAGTGTGATTGAAGATGAAGGGTTGACTTTGGACTGGAATCACAGTACCTGGTGTTAGGGAGCAAGACAGGAGAATGCTGGATAGGAGGCTGCAGCTGGGCCAGGTGGTGATGTTAGGAGGCTGAGGGGCCTAGGTACAAAAAGATGAGTGAAGACAATTAAATATCTTGACAATGGGGTATATTGTCAAATATACTTAATTGCTTCCTCCTCTTGCTATTTCTCATTCTCTTTTTTTGTTCTCCAAAGAATCCTCTCCCTCTGCCTTCTGACTGGAAGTTCAGTCTCTGTGCACACCACTCCTCTGGCACGGCATATTTGAACTATATGGAAAAATAGAAACTAAAAAAGTGGCTGAGGAATGGTAAGAATAGGAGGTTTGGAGGGGACAAGAGAGGTAAGGAAGGAGGAGGTCAGCTTTCCCTCAATGCTTAACGTATTGTCCTCTACTTTCATTAGTTTATCATTTCAGCCCCAATTTCACTAGTAGGTTAAAAGATGAGCACTTATGTGAATAACATCCAATTTAGTAGTCAGCTACTTCTTAACCCAACAGCACATTGTTGTTCCAGCCAACACCAACTTATAGGGAAAATAGACTTTTTTAGAGGGGAACTAACATGTCTTTCTGAGTGGAGTGAGAAAAAGGGTAGTGCCTGCTGTCTGAAAGCAGTAATCTGGGAACCACAGCCTTTGGATTTTAGGTCAAGGGAGTGAGATACCTCTTAGAGGAAGCAGAATGCCAAGGAATAACCTGGCCTAGCCATATTTTGTCTTACAGGTGTCTGACGCTGAGGTAAATAAATTATTATGAAATTCTGTCTAACTTTCCTGACCCAGGACAATGCGAGTGCTGAAATAGGAACCAAGAACTGGTGGGAGGGAAATGACCTACTTAGACCAAGACAGTTCCCCATATCCAAGTACAAATGGTGCCAGCCCTCAATTGTTTCCTTGTCTTTGGACAGCTGCCAAGTTTTGTCTCAGGAGGTCTTTATTTTCTTTCAAGAGACCAAAAATCAATCACTGAATTCTTGGTGAGGTTAACGTGGAAGATTAGAACGGATTAGAGTCGATTATAAACACAATCCCTTCTGCTGTGCTTCCTGGGGACCAACAGAAGCCCGTCAGATGCCTCATTAAAACAATTACTCTCACAAGCCAGTGATACGGTATCTACATTATCTATTGACCAGACCTAGTCTACATTGAAACCAAACCAGGGAAATTAAGAGAACAAAACAGGAAATAAAATGCCTAAAGGATCTCATAGATCCCAGATTGAGTGGACATTGCTCACAAGCAATCTCTCTGTGTGTGTGCGTGTGTGTGTGTGTGTGTGTGTGTGTGTGTTTTACTTTAGATCAAGGCTGGCAAGGACCTTTAAATTCTGGAACTGACCAATCTAGATATTAATATTAGGCCCACACTTTCTGAGCTAAAAGAACTGAAAACAATGATGGTGATGGTGAAAAGTGAAAGGAAATTGAGTGTTAAGTAAATGACGGAAAGCTGTAGGCCAAAGAGACAATTGAGGCTAGAAAACACTGCTGGTGCCTCTTCCACACCCCATGAAAATGCTGGGCCTCCACGCTGTGATGAGTGGCACATCTACCCAGCTGGTTCCTCTACCAGAGTAGATTCTGTATGAGGCATTCCTATTACTCAAAGAATGGCTAAGTATTTCACAGATGTGTGGTTTAAATGTTTGCCAGGTGCCAAGTGTGAATTGGGGCTTGACAGCCTAAAGTCCCTACTGTGTGACCTCCGAATCATTTCAAGCTGTCTCTTCATCTTTTATAAATGTTATGTGAGCCAATAACACTGATAAGTAATTCTTTTTAACATTTTAAGTCTTAGAATAATACTTCATTTTTAAAGAATATTTCATAAAATGAGTGAATTATGGTTGAAATTAATGCAGTGTCAAAATTGGTATTTTAATCACATAGAAAGGCAGAACATGTAAAGTCATGACTCTCTGTGCTACTGCAATACAATATCCTAGCAAACATTTTTTAAAAATTTAATAAATATGGTATGCTTTCCCTCTCTGCTGGTACAATGGGTTCTGCTATGTTTGCCTTGGGATTTTACATTTGGGATTTTTGCTTGCATTTACATGATTAAAGACACAGCATTAATTTTGCCCTAATACTTAGTTGTGATTTATTTTTAACTTTCCTCTTTAAGAAATAAAAGTTAGAGCAGAAAGGGGACAGGGACATTCATTTGGTAACTCAGTCAGTCTGAGTTGCTAATGCAAGCCTTATGAAGGCCCCTGAAGGCAAACATGAAATGCAGGATAAATAGCAATGCTCTCACGTGTGGTTACCCACAGTCATTCTCCACTGAACTGGACCAGCCAGTTTGTTTACAAAGGGCCTCTCACACCCACAGGATTACAACTGAATTTCAACTGTCAAAAGCACTGGATTTAGAATAACAAAACATGGACTTGAGCCCTAGCTCTACCATTTACTAGCTCTGTGAACTTAGGCCAGTTATTTTACCCCCTGAGTCTGCCGTCTTATCTGAAATGAGAATATTCCAGGGTCTTCTTAACTGGAACAGGAATTTTCTTCGGTTTTTAGAGGGCTTAAATGAACTCACAAAGGGAGAACCACTTAACACAATGCCTGGTGCACAGCAGACATCAAATAAATATTAGACCATTTTCTTTCATCCCATTTTAATTAATAAAGAATGACTTTTGAAAAATTATTTCTGGGAGACACATTTCCAACTACTTATAGCTTAGGCAGAGATATCTATGCACATCATTTTATAACAATTTCCAAAGCATTATTAATCATACATCATCCCAGTGAAAAGAGGTCTGACCCTGAGAATCTCCTAATCAAGTTCCCTCATTTTATGGATAAGGAAATTGACCCAGAGAGGCTCTGTGAAACACCCAAGGTCATACAGATACGTGGTGGCAGTGAGAACCGGAATCCAGTTCTTTTGCCTCACACCCAGTGCTTCCCTCCTTTACCAAGCTGGCACTATTGCTGCTGGTGCCACAGAAGTGCACATGGCCAGGGTGCCTGTGAATCTGAAGGTTCAGGGGTGCTTGCACATTTTCAGTCAGCTCACTGGTCTGAGCAAGTGGCCAAAACTGTCATGTACCCAAATCCCTATGGAAAAACGACTACTTAATCTGACCAATAAATACTTCCAGGAATTTATGGAGGAACCGAGAGCTAACTTTGAAGTTAACCTAGATCTGATCTCATACACTTATCCTCATAGCTCACAGTGGTCTGATTGACTGTGTCCTAAATAGTTCTACCTGATGGTGACAAATGAGAGTCTAGACATGATGGATGGGATCAAAAATAGACGGGTGAATTCTAAGTTTAGCGTACACCGCTTTTTCCCATAGGCGTCTCTTCCTCAGGTTGTGCTCGCAGTCGAATCTTTAAAAGCAGATAACATTAAGGGGCATACTTCAGGGAATACTCCCCAGCCCCGCTGATGGACTGTATGGAATTCTGATGGAGGTCATTTGGAGCAATGGTTTCCAGAGGCCAGTCTGAAGGCTCGTGCCAAGCTGGCTTGCTGTACATCTAGGGAGTCCCTCTGGGAAGGGAGCTTTAAGAGACCTTTACTGCTCTGCCCCCCACCCAGACTCCTCTCTTGGAGATTCTCTTTCAGTCAGCCTGTGGTGAGGCTTGAGTATCACTATTTTTCAAAAGCTTCTCAAATGCTTTGATATGCAGCCATTGCACTAACTCAGGGTGGAAGGGGTTGGCCGAGATCTAAGGGACTGGTATAAATGGCAGTGTGAGAGCTTCTAAGCCAAGAGCATCACCTCATGGCACAGATATAATATAAAAGAGGACAGTTAAGCATCATCATCTCATTCTGCTCTACCATAAGCTACTCCTTCCTGCAGTGTTAAACTTAATCGCCCATCCACCAGAATCTAGCCTTAGGCTTTGAGCATACCTCCATTTAGTATTTACTCTGCCGGGTGGGGGTTCCTGTCTTTCTCCTTTACTAGAATCAGGCTCCTAGAGTTGAGAATAGAGACTGGCATATTCTTCAGTGACCCCTGTTCCTAGTGCTGTGCCTGGTGCATGGTAGCAATAGCCTCCTTTCTATCAGGAAGTGGCATCATCTCTGCTTGGACTTTAAGCAAAAGACATTGATGTGTTTGGGGAGAATCTTACATCACTAAAAACTTGGAATTATTTTTCCAGAGAACTGGTAGACTCAGTCCCTGAGCTTAATTTCTGTGAGACACATCTTAACCTGATGACATAATAAACACACACAGAGTCACCTCAGATGAGCCATGTGGCCCCTGGGCCATCTATATGGCTTCATAACTCTCAGAGTCATCCAGCCAGTGGCTGTTAAACAAATACAGATGCTGATACGGGAAGCAAAATGAGGCTAAAAGCTAGTGAGCCCACAGACCTACAATAAATTAGCCCCTAAATCAACCGGGATACTTTGGGAAGCATGTAGTCTTCTGAATTAGATTCATCTTCAGCTTCTCTGAATTAATTTGGGGATTTATAAAACTGAAATTTCAGAATGAGAAAACAACAAAAGAGTTATTTGCCATGATCCAACAGACAATTATACTTTTTATTGAAATGAAAGATAGTAGCAGACTCAGTTGAACCTAACCTCTGTTCCTTCTCGGCTGGGGCTCAGACAAATCTGGTCAATGCTAGCTGACTCAAGATTGGATCTGCCAGAATTTTGTGGGACTAAGAGTAGTCTTCAGGAGAATTTGTCTCAGGGAAGGAAAGAGACAGTGAAAGACTTGAGTGTGAAGTGAAGCCTCAGCTTCAGGAGGCAGTGGGAATTCTTTGGACGTCTTGTTGCCTCTCCTTCATATTTGTCTCCTGACCTAATCCTTATGAACTTATGTCTTGGTATATAGAGAGGAGAGGAATAGGGTGAGAATATGGTAGTATACAGTACATAACTACTGAAATATGGTTCTTTTCTTTTGTAAATATCTTGTTTTTTGTTTTTTATTTTTTTGTTACCTGTGGTTTAAATATCAATGTTATATACTCACTTTATAAAATTTATTTAGTAGATTTCTTTTTTAATTCTATGTTGGTGAACATTTTAAACAACATTAAAATTATACTTGCCTTAGAGTTTTAGTAGAATTTCCTTGTGATACTACATGAGAACTAGTGCATTTTTAAAAATTAGCTCTATAACATCTTCACATATTTCCTCTATAGTAATTGATCTGTTTATATTTTCTGTTATTTAGGTTAGTGTTGGGTATTCATGATTTCCTAGAAAAATCATGCGTTTTATCCTAAAATGTATTCTGTTGAAGCTAATAAAATCATCCTTTTAGTTATTAAAAAAATCTGTCCTATCTCCCAGTTTTCATGACTTAGTAACCTATGAATGTTTCTATTTTATTATTGCTATTTTCATTATTATTAGAGAGTCAGCTCTTGTCTTTATTAGTGTTACCAATGTCTGATTTTGATCTTATTAATTCCTAGTTATTTAGTTAGGTTTAGTTTATTGTTCTTTGTTTTTTGGTGGATTTTTGGCAATTCCTTTTTCTAATTTATCATTAGATTCTTAATTTTTACATTTTCTGGGCATATAAACTCTATATTCTGTTCTGGATTATTTCTTTATATTTGCTTAAGGTTCAGATCTATAGCTAAATGATTCAAATACTCATTGTCACACCTTCAACATTGGTATTTGTTTGGCCGAAGTTTTCCTTATGTATTCAAGCATTTGTAACTCTGGTTCAAGGGATCTCAGACCTAGAATATTCCAAATGACTTGTCATTTACCCTTACATCTTAATAAAAGATTAGGTAGGTATGAAATCCATGGACTAAACTTTCTTTCCTTAAGAATTTTATAGCAACATTTAGAGTTAAAAGTTGCTATAAAAAAGTCTGAAATTAATATTTTTTCTCATAAAAATGATTAGCTTTAAATTCAGTCTCCTTTTCTTATCTTTGAAGGTGATAGTTTTACCAGAATATATTTCTTAGTGTTGGTAAGTGAGTAAGCACTGTTTCCATGATGAAGTGTGCCCTTACAAGCTAAAAATGAATGGTTTTATTTAAAAATTGGCAAAATTATGAATATTTTTATTATTTATTTTAAAATTATAGATTCAAGGGTTACACGTGCAAGTTTTTTCCATGGGTATATTGTATAATTTGGGGGTTTGGGCTTCTAATTAACCCATCATCAAAGTAGTGAGCATAGTATCCAATAGGTAGCTTTTCAAACCTCACCCTCCTCCTTCTCTCCCCATTTTTGGGTCCTCATTGTCAATTGTTTTCATCTTTATGTACCTGTGCAACCATTGTTTAAGTCTTACTCATAAGTGACCGCATACAGTATTTGATTTTATTTTTGTGTTAATTCACTTAGGATAATGGCCACCAGCTACATCCATGTTGCTGGAAAGAACATGATTTGATTCTTTTTTAATGGCTGTGTAGAATTCCATGGTGTATATGTACTAAATTTTAAAAATCCAGTCCACCACTGATGGACATCTTGGTTGATTCCATGTCTTTGCTATTGTGAATAGCAATATTCTTCCTTAATTTCATTGTTTGCCCAAATGTCATTCAGGAAAAATTTTTTAGTTTCCATGAACTTGTGTGGTTTTGAGAGTTTCTGTTGGTATTGGTTTCTAATTTTATTCCACTGTGGTCTGAGAAGATGATTGATATTTCAATTTTTTTCAATTCATTGAGACTTGCTTTAGACTATGTGGTCAATTTTAAAGAATGTTTCATGCACAGAGGAGAAAAATGTATATTCTGTGGCTGTTAAGGGGCGTATTCTGTGGATGTCTACTAGATCCCATTGGGTCAAGAGTCCAATTTAAGTCCAGAGATGTTCAGTTTTCTGCCTCAATGATCTGTCCAGTGCTGAAGTCCCCCCACTATTATTGTATAACCTTCTATCTCTTTTCTTAGGTCTAGTAGTATTTGTTTCATGGACCTGGGTGCTCCAATGTTCAGTGCATATATGTATATATATATATATATATATATATACACACATAATTTCTTTTTTTTTACGATATTTAAATATTCTGGTTGATTTAAACCCTTTATCATTATATTATGCCTTTCTTTGTTTTTTGTTTCTGTTTTTTACTGTTGTTGGTTTAAAGTTTGTTTTATCTGATAGAAGAATAGCAGCCCCTGCTTTTTTCGTTGTTTTCCATTTGCATAATAGATCTTTCTCTATCCCTTTATTTTGAGTCTGTAGGTGTCATAACATTTGAGATGGGTCTGTTGAAGGCAGCAGAAGGTTGGGTCTTTTATTTTTTATCCAATTTGTGTTTTTAGTTCTTTTAAGTTGAGCATTTAGGCTGTTTACATTCAAAGTTAATATCGATATGTAAGGTTTTGTTCCTGTCGTAGTGTTGTTAGTTAGTTGTTTTGTAGTCTCTGTTGTGCAATTATTTTATAAGATCCGTGAGCTTATACACGTGCTTTCATGGTAGCAAATATTGTTCTCTCGTTTCCATGTTTAGAACCCCTTTGAGCATTTCTTTTTTTTTTTTTTTTGAGACAGTGTCTCGCTGTAGCTCAGGCTGGAGTGCAGTGGCGCGATCTCGGCTCACTGCAGGCTCCGCCCCCCGGGGGTTCATGCCATTCTCCTGCCTCAGACTCCCGAGTAGCTGGGACTACAGGCGCCCGCCACCTCGCCCAGCTAATTTTTTGTATTTTTAGTAGAGACGGGGTTTCACTGTGTTAGCCAGGATGGTCTCGATCTCCTGACCTCGTGATCAGCCTGCCTCGGCCTCCCAAAGTGCTGGGATTACAGGTGTGAGCCACCGGGCATGGCCCCCTTTGAGCATTTCTTGCAGAAGAGGTTTGGTGGCGATGAAGTCTCTTAGTGTTTGTTTGTTTGGAAACAATTTTATTTTTCCATTTTTGAAGCTTAATTTGGCAGGACTGGCATTCCTTTTTCTTTAAGAAGCCTGAAATTAAGTTCCCAGTCTCTCTGGCTTGTAAGGTTTCTGCTGAGAAGTCTGCTGTTAGTCTGATGGAATTTTCTTTATAGGCAACTTGGCCCTTTTCTCTAGCTGCCCTTAAGATTTTTTCTTTCGCATTGACTTTGGATAGTCTGATGACTATATACCTTAGGGTTGGTCATCTTGTATAGTATATTGCAGGTGTTCTCTGAGTTTCTTGTATCAGGATATTGACCTCTTTTGCAAGATTAGGAAAATATTCCTGAATTATTCCCTCAAATATGTTTTCCAAGTTGCTTACTTTTTCTTCTGTCTCAGGAGTGCCAATAAGTCATAGGTTTTATTGCTTTGTGTAATCTCATATTTCTCAAAAGCTTTATTTGTTTTGTAAAATTCTTTTTTCTTTACCTTTGTCTGACTAGGTAAATTCAAAAGACCAATCTTTAAACTGAAATTCTTTCTTCTGCTTCATCTAGCCTATCCTTAAAGCTTCCAACAGTATTTTGAAATTCCATTTGTGAAATTTTCAATTCCAGAAGTTCTTATTTGTTTTTTTCTTAATATAGCTGTCTCATCTTTCATATCCTGAATCATGTTTCTGGTTTCTTTGTATTGAATTTCAACTTTCTCTCAGATCTCATTGAGTTTCCTTGCAATCCATATTTCGAATTATTTATATGTTATTTCAGACTTTTCAATTTGGTTAGGATCCACTTCTACTAGTGCAATCCTTTGAAGATGTTAAGTCACTCTGGCTTTTTGTGTTGCTGATGTTCTTGTGCTAATTCCTTCTCATCTGAGGGAGCTGTCACTTCATATTTTTGAATTTGTTATTGTTTGGTTGAGACTTTATTATTTTTAAATTCTTTTCTTTCTTGAACGTATAACTATTGTGTATGTTGTCTATGATTGTTTGGCTTTATTTCTGGGTGTTTTCCAGGAAACAAGGCTCTGTATGGGTTCCTTGGTTGTGGATAATTTCTGTTTGGTGGCTTTCTCAGATGTCCTGTGGGACTTAGGGTGCAGGGGTCTCAGGAAGCTTATCTTGTGGTTTTGCACTAAAGTCCTTCTGGCACTAGGATTTTTATTTGGTGATGCAGTTCAGTATGTAGACGAGTAGACAGTGCTTAAGTTTGCCCTCAGGTAGGCTAATGTTGAGTGGAAACACCTGCCTTGTTAGGGGACCTGGGGGGAAGGGATCAGGTTGGGTTGCACTGAGGTCTTGGAAAAGGGGTGTGGGGTGCACCAGCATCTCACCCTGAGCTGGCAGGAATGTTGTCTGATTCCCTATCACACCCATGTTGCACAACTCATGACTTCAGTTTCATAAAGACTTTGTCCTTTAGTTTCATGGTGCAGTACTGTTGTGGGCTGCAAATATGACCCTCTGATGGCTACCACCAAAATGGGCTTATGGTAGAACCTCTTACTCTACTCCAGAGAAGGCAACTCTATAACTTTTCTGTCTTCTGTTGCCAGATTCTGCTGCTCTGTGTAGGGAGGGAGAGTTGGGACCCTCTCTTTTTTTAAGCCCAAGTGGAATGGACTCACTTTGACTAGCTGCATAGCCACTGGGAAAAACATAAAAAATGTTTTCTTTGAGTGCAAACATGCTGACCCTCAGCATGAAGAACCACTGTTGCATTCACAACAGTGTGCTGTGAAGGTGGTAGATGACTCCCTCTTCCATGTCCCTTCCTAAACATAGATACTGGCCCCTTCTGCAATTGGTGTTGGCCATTTCTTTTGTCCCAAAGGGGATTTAGTAGTCTGTGCTTGCCTTCCCTTAGGGGAGACCCACTCTGAGGGTTAGATCTCCAGGTAACTGAGGACCCACCAGTCCCCTATGCTTGCCAATATCAGAGTGGGCTGTGGAGTATGTTTGCAGGGCATCTGGTGGTGTGCTGACTCAAAGGCAGAGAATCCCTAGCAGGGCAGTGGCCCACATCAGATGTACAGCCAGTATGGTGGCCACCTTCTCAGCTTGGCTCTGAGGAGAGTGTGTGTACATTTTCTTAGGTGGGCTACCTGGTTCTCTGTCCCCAGAAATTTCCCCAATTACCAGTGATAGCAATGTCCTGGGCCATGGGGGCAGAGGGTCTCCTTAGCAGTTTGGCAGTAAGCAGATTGTCAGAAGGGTAGGGGAAGCAGGGAGCACTTCCATCGACTCTTTCTGCAGGGGTCTTAGTTCCTTCGGGGTCAGTCTCTACCATATTCTTGCTGATTTCCGTTTTTGCACTTTAGCTTCTTCCTGAGGGCACTCCAACAGATCTTGGCTCTCTTCCCTCAGTTTTCTGTTTTTTTGTTTGTTTGTTTTGTTTTGTTTGTTTGTTTGTTTGTTTGTTTTTTGACAGAGTCTTGCTCTGTTTCCCAGGCTGCAGTGCAGTGTGCAATGTTGGCTCACTACCTCCTGGGTTCAAGCTATTCTCCTGCCTCAGCCTCCCAAGTAGCTGGGATTACAGGTGTGCACCACCACGCCTGGCTAATTTTTGTATTTTTAGTAGAGACAGGGTTTCACCATGTTGGCCAGGCTGGTCTCAAACTCCTGACCTCAAATGATTCACCTGCCTCAGCCTCCCAAAGTGCTGGGATTACAGGCATAAGCCACCACACCCGCCCTCTTTCCTCAATTTTCTGTTCAGAACTTGTTCATTCCCCAGTAACTTTGACCCTTCTGAGGAGAACTGACATCTAATGTCCCTAGTCAGTTATCTTGAAAAAAGCCAAAACTACAAAAATTTTAAAATATTTTTTGTCCTATTATTTCAGATCTTTTTCTTGGGAGGGGCGGGGTAGGGAAAGAGGGTACAGAGGAAGACATCAATTGTAATTATGTTGGGTTTTCTTTGCCTGATGTCCATATAATGTTCTTTCTAACACTTTTCTTTTAAATTTTTTTTTTTTATTATTTTACTTAAAGTTTCGGGATACATGTGCAGAACGTGCAGGTTTGTTACATAAGTATACATGTGCCATGGTGGTTTTCTGCACCTATTGACCTGTCCTCTAAGTTCCCTCCCCTCACTCCCCACCCCTATGACAGACTCTGGTGTGTGTTGTTCCCCTGCCTGTGTCCATGTGTTCTCATTGTTCAACTCCCACTTATAAGTGAGAACATGTGGTATTTAGTTTTCTCTTCCTGTGTTAGTTTGCTGAGGATGATGGCTTCCAGCTTCCAGCTTCGTCCGTGTCCCTGTAAAGGACTTGATTTCATTCCTGTTTATGGCTGCATAGTATTCCATGGTGTATATGTACCACATTTTCTTTATCCACTCTTTCATTGATGGGCATTTGGGTTAGTTCCATGACTTTGCTATTGTAAATAGTGCTGCAATAAACATATGTGTGCATGTGTCTTTATAGTAGAATGATTGATATGGTTGATATTCCTTTGGGTATATACCCAGTCATGGGATTGCTGGGTCAAATGGTATTTCTAGTTCTAGATCCTTGAGGAATCACCATACTGTCTTCCACAATGGTTGAACTAATTTACATTCCACCAACAGTGTAAATAACATTTTTCATTTTATTTGTTTTTATTTTATTTTGCTTCTTTCCTCAAGCCTATCATTTGCATCCTTTACTGTGTTTTCCAGTTTCCAATTTCTGCTTCTAATTTGTCCTTTATTTCTGTTATAGTTTAAGTTAGTTTTTGTGACTTCTTTTGTTGCTTTGTCATATCTTCCTTCTTATTTTAGAGATAATTTTTAAAAAGTAATTAAGGTTCTGATTATTTTAATCTTTATTTTTATGAAAATTCACTTGCCTACAATATTATGTGTTCCATCAAAAATTTTTAGAATGAGTATATTTTATCTGTCAGTTATTTCTATATTTCTTTCCTTTGTTTATTTGTAGTACCTTTGTCATAGTTCTGTGCTTTTTTTTATTTTATTACAATTCATATTTGAGTGAAGTTAGGACTTCTTAGACTTGGAATTCACTTTGAAGCTTCCTATGGGCTGAGAATAAAGACTATGTTTTAAGCTTGTGGAAATTCTCCTTATGACCCAGAAGTGTGTGTGTGTGTGTGTGTGTGTGTGTGTGTGCGCGCGTGTGTGTGTTTGACTTTTTTTGCCTTTACTTCGCCTAACACACAGAATTAACCTGGCAGTGTGACTCACAACATGCAAAATCTTTTACGCCCTGCCTTGCCGACAAATATCTTTCAGCAAACAAGGCCTCTCTGTGTTATTTCTTACCTACCCTTGATTTACCTGTTGCTTGAGATATCGTAGCAAAATGATTCTAGAGAAGTGATTGCTACCAAGAATATTCTTATTCTCATTAATTCAAATCAGGGCTCATTAGTTAGGAGTCTGCTTATTTTGGAGATCTGTGCTCTGACAGGTTTGTCTGATATTTATAGACATAAGCATATGTTCTACATTTCTTTCATGAGTCTGCTGGACTTTATTGAGTAGCTCTTCCTCAGAAATTCTGGTACGTTATAGTGGCTTCTTGGTTTTGTTGAAAATGGAGATAATACTCTTATTGTTTATTTTCTTTGAGTTTTGTGTGATATCTAAGAATGGAAAGGAGAAACCACAATCTTTTACTGACATTTTGAAACTGGGAGTACTCTCCTTTCACAATATTTTGAAGATTCAAAGCAAAGACAAAATAAATCCAAAGCAAACGAAAACAAATTTTCATCGGTTTATTATAGAAAATCATATTAGGAGTTTTTTTCCTTGTAAATCTTTATAATACTCTCTTTATTGATGCATTTTTTTATGGGCCTAATGTTGGCCTTTCTTCTGGTTACTGACAGGGGACATTTTAATCAACTAAATTTTAGAATTTGCATCACGAAGGATTGGTGCTATGTTCTAGGTCTCCACCATCTACTTCTGGGGGTCTGAAAAATTATCTTTCTTAAACAAACTTTAAGTTTGGTCTCTGTCCTTGTTAGAATGCAGGTGTTTAGTGCAAGTTTTCTGGATCTTTTCTTGCTCTGTCAGATTCTATCACTAAACAAAAGGGTATTATGCCATTTATAATTTTTTAAACAGTGGAATTACATGAAATACTATCGCTTTCTACTGTGCTTCTAACAGCCTTCTTGTCTCTGCCTAGGTTTGGAGGATTAAATATGATATGTTTCAGTGAGTCTCTTCTCATTCCTATATACTTTGTTCTGTGCCACCTTCTGGAAATTACCATTTTGAAATGATGATAATAAAAACAGTATAATAGGAATAAATGTGGAGAGGGTAAAATCTGGGCTCTATTTGGTTCCTCTGAAGTTGGAGAATGGGTACTTGTTTTTTTAGTCAGTACATCTTCACTGTTTCAGAGTTAGGCACTTATAGAGAAGGTGAATAAAAGCTTTTCCCCAACTTTACTGGGTCCATCTGGCCTGTTCTGGTTCAGAGATTAGAGCATGTGTTGTGCAGCTCAAGAACATACTTCTTGATTTTATCCACATGGCTGATGCAATTAGTTGAAATTCCACCCAGATTTGGCATATGGTCTTCTGTTATCTTGAATTTACAGTGATGTTGCCAGCTTAAAAAAAAGCTTTTATATTTTTATGAATATTTTAATAGGAAGTGGGAGAGCTGCCATAAGCATTTTCAGCCTGCCACCATATTAACTTCCATATTCACACAATGAAGCCACTCCTTAAATGTCTTGAGAGCAGGGCCTCATATACATATATATGTGTGTATATATATATATGTGTATATATATATGTGTATATATATGTGTATATATGTGTATATATGTATATATGTATATATGTGTATATATATGTGTGTATATATGTGTGTGTGTATATATGTGTGTGTATATGTGTATATATATGTGTGTGTGTATATATATGTGTGTGTGTGTATATATATATATATATATATATAAAATCTCCAGGGCTCTTTACTAAGTGCCCAATAAGCACATTTGCCTCTAGAACTAATAAAAGTTAAGCTCTTCTAGGTTTTTACTTTAATATACCAATTATGAACTTTATATTAACCTAGCTCTGGATACTATGAGTACATGAAAGTGTTAAAACTAATGTGTAAAAAATATATACTTCAAAATTTTTGTTAACTTTACAAATATTACTCTATTTGAAGTTTCCAGTATTTTTAAAGAAAAAAAGCTAGATGTAAATAAATGTGACTTTAAAAAGACTTAGAGGTTGTACTCTTGTTAACCATGAATAAGGTTTCCTTTAGTTCAATGTGCCAAATTGCTCACAACACAGTGAAACATTCAGCTTTGTCACATTATTAAATAACCAATTAGTTACAAAAATGTCCACTATTGTCAAGAGACACACAGGGGTTAAAGGAGCCTGCATATCATCCAGTTTACTCTGGGAATCATTTACTTTACTTATCAGTCTTCACTGCTCTATTCATCAGTATCTTAGTATTTACTTTACTTATCGACAGCAGTATCTATCTATTGCCTAATGACAATTAGTATTATAGGGTCTATTTTTTTCCTTTTATTTTTGTTGACACGTGATAATTATACACATATATGGGATACAGGCGGACATTTTGATACATGTATACAATGTGTTATGATCAAACCAGGGTAATAGGCATATCCATCACCTCAAATATTTATCATTTCTTAGTGTTGTGAGCACTCAAAATCTGTTCTGCAACACCATAGGATGAATATAATTTATTGTATAGGGTCTATTTTAGACCAGTACATTTTGCAACATCATCAAAGATCCCATGCTTGTGGAACTAGATTGCAAGTACTCCTTCACTTATATCATACCTATCTCAAGGTAAAGGTTATCTTTTTTTTTTTCTCCCGTTACAATGACTACTGGGCACAAAGTGTGCCATAAGGCTCAATCTAGAAGTATGCTTTAGTGGATGAATTGTGAAATTTACAGTTAGAAGACCTGAGTTTGAGTATCAAGCTCTGACATTTATGAGCTGTATGACTTTGGGCATGTTCTCTCTCTCTCTCTCTCTCTCTTATTTCAGAAAGGTATGTGAATGAGTAAATTTATTTGAATAAGCTTGGTAAACTATAAATATGCTATAAAGCAGTAAGCTGCATTGACTGTGTCTAGTGTTTCTTCAGATAGATGGCATTCAATTATGACCAGAGCCAGATTAACTGGGCAATTGACTGGACCACTAAAGTGTCACACAAAATGTTCAGAGATGAAGAAAATTTATTTGTCAGAACTCCTGGATAAAGAGAGATGGGAAGTGAGTCTGCAAGTGTTTTCAAGCAGCATTTTGATAAGCAACTTTGCACGGAGGAATAGACCCTGAAAGGATGTGCTCAACTATCAACAGATGGTACCTAAAATGCTGTCTAAGGAAGGTCAAGCAGGTTAACTTCAGCCTTCTGTTCTTCTGAGTGGAAGACAGAATCTGGAACTGACAATGGAACCTTCTTTTCCTTTCCTTCCTTCAACACACCTGAGATACCTCTATAAATAAATACTGAACTATGATTTAGAAAAATATCAGCTTAAAGGGGTTACTACATCAGTAGCCTCTCTGCGAAAAGCACAAGATGTGATCTGGTCATCATCACAATGATATTAAAATTTTGTAGTGACATGGGAGTTGCAGTAAATAAGAGCTAAGCGTCGTCAGTGCTAAGTTCTTGAACATCTTCATCTCCTGGCATTACTCATTCTGACATAGATCTCTGTGGTTCAGCTTCTAACTTAATGATCAAAATCTGTCAGATTTCTTGTAAACTTTTAGCCCTTGAAATATCCAGTGGTGGCTTCCTGCTTTATTTAGTATTAAAGAAGTTTCTCATCACCTCTCCATGCTAAGGTCAAGTGTCTGTATTTGTGGATGTACTCAGCCCATAGGAATTAAATTAGCCATCTTCTGTCTTTCAGGGATTGGTTGCATGAAATGCTGATTATTTTGCCTTATGAGCCGCCCCTGGTATGTGTAGGTAAGAAGTATAGACCACAGTTGATGTGGTTTGAATGCCTGTCTCCTCCAAATCTCATGTTGAAACGTGACTGCCAATGCTGAAGGTGAGGCCTAGTAGGAAGTATTGTATCTTGGGGGCAGATCCCTCACAAATGGCTTAGCACCATCCTCTTGGTGATCGGTGAGTTCTCGCTCTGTTAGTTCACACAAAATCTGGTTGTTTAAAAAAGTCTGAGACCTCCCCACCATCCCCTGTCTTGCCCCCCCAACCCCTCCCTCTTGTTCCATCTCTTACCATGTGACACGTCTACTCCTTCTTTGCTTCACCTTCTGCACCTTCTGCCATGAGTAAAAGCTCCCTGAGGCCCACCAGAAGCCGAGCAAATGCTGGCACCATACTTCCTGTATAGCCTGCAGAACGGTGAGCCAGTTAAATCTCTTTTCTTTATAAACTACCCAGCCTCAGGTATTTCTTTATAGCAATGCAAGAACAGACTAACACAACAATAGATGCCACTGCTTGGGTCTAAAGATTGCTTTTTTAAAATACTAAAGTTCAAGAGATAATTTATAAAAGCTGACAATATTATGTGAGTTTCCCTGAAAATTGTTTTGACTCTCTGGACCTCAGAGCAAGCCCTTTTTAGAACAGAAACTGTTTGTTTATACAGTCTGGCTTGGAGGATGATTTATTATATATTCATCTGAGAAAGCTGCAACTCAGGCAATTTAGGACTTTTAACTATTTTTAAAACCTCCAACAGCAATGGGATATATTTCCAGACAAAAGCAATGTCACTTGATGAATAATCCACTTGTTATTTATCTTTCTGCTTTTGGGAGACAATGCTAAGTCAACTAAGGACATCTCCAAAAGGGTGTTATTATTAATAGAAATTAAGTGGTGTACCACACAGAATATGTTTTCTTCAATTAAATTCTAAAATGAGATGGAAAATCGTTCAATAACCCTAGAGCTGGTATCTGATTTAGGATATTTTTCTGCATATAATTTAATTTAATCTTGGCTTTGTATGAAATTTATAAAATTTCACTGAGATTAAACCATAGATGCTAGTATTAATTTGCTTAATGCAACCTAATCCTTTTGGTCTTGCTTATGGTCTGAAAAGCCTGTCAGGACCTTCACCTGTTTTTGCTCATGGCTTTAAGGCTTTGTGAGGATATAGGTGGTACATAGAAGGGTGAAGCCATAAACTGGAATATAAGCTATGTAAATGCGAATCCATCACTTTCTTGCTTAAAGTCATCCTAAGCGTCATCCTAGTTTTCAAGGCAAAGTTACAATTGTTTAATATGCAACACATACCCACCATGATGAAACCCTTGATCACTTTTTAAATTTTATCACTGATCAATCCTTCTCAACTTCCCCTGAAAGATATGCAAGATACACATACATATACAAACACAGAAACACACTCCCCATTGAAGCTTCTCGAGAATATTTTGTTCTGTCATGCTTCTTCACTTTTGCCCTGCTGTTTTCTCTGTTCAAAATGTTTTTTTCTCCCTTATTTGCCTGACCAATTTATTTATCTTTAAAGATTCAGCTCTCTGCTTTAGTAGCACTTCCCAAGTTTGCCCCTTCTTTGTGTTTCCTTGTTACTCTATTCATATCTCTATCATTAACATTCATCATCCTGCGTATAGTTGTTGATTTCCTCATCTATCTCCTCCAGCTAAACTGTGAGCTCCTTATTAAGGTAGGATCATTATATTTTCTTGCTATATTCTGAGATCCAAAGTAGTATCTGGGCTGCAGGAGGCATCCAAAATCTGTTTTTGATGGGTAAATGAATGACTGCATCAACTAATGATACAATTGATCAATGAACAGTGACTAAGTAAGATTAGTAGCTAGTCTCTGGCCATCTTCTGCTCTATATAAGGGATCAGAGTAGGAAAGAGACTGAAATTAGAGCTCATGGCAATTTTAGGGAGGGAATTTTAAGTTCAGAACACCATAGCTTTTCTTTCAATAGCTCTGCAGTAGTTCCTGATTTTCCAAAGAGGACACTTTTTAATACAGAGGAGCTTCAGTCTTTTACCTGACCCAGGACTTATCACTCTATGCAGTTAGAGGTCAGTTCAGAGTTGGTAATGGAAGAGGGTGAAGTTTAAGGTCTAATATAGGAAGCTAACCACAGATAATTATGTCAGACGCATTTGAACCAGAGCAACTCCATCTTGAATAAGGGCTGGGTAAAATAAGACTGAGACCTGCTTGGCTGCATTCTCAGGAGTTTAAGGCATTCTAAATCACAGGATAAGACAGGAGGTCAGCACAAGATACAGGTCATAAAGACCTTGCTGATAAAACAGGTTGCAAGTAAAGAAGCTGGCCAAAACCCACCAAAACCAAGACGGCAACAAGAGTGACTTCTGGTCATCTTCACTGCTACACTCCCACCAGTGCCATGACAGTTTACAAATGCCATGGCAATGTCAGGAAGTTACCCTATATGGTCTAAAAAGGGGAAGCATGAATAATCCATCTTTTGTTTAGCATATAATCAATAAATAACCATGAAAATGGGCAGCCAGCAGCTCCTGGGGCTGCTCTGCTTATGGAGTAGCCATTCTTTTACTCCTTTACAGTCTTAATAAACTTGCTTTCACTTTACTCCATGGACTTGCCTAGAATTTTCTTGAGCGAGATCCAAGAATCCTCTCTTGGGGTCTAGATTGGGACCCCTTTCCGGTAACAATTAGACTAATCAAAAAAGCCAGTAGACAGATTACCATTAGTGTGGAGCAGTAATGTGTCATGGTTACCATTTCCAGACACTTGTTGAGAGAACATACATCTAAGACAGCAATTAAATTGGACACTGATTCTCTTTGGAGTGCTGGGGAAATGTGTGGATCTATAAAGGTATATTTTGTACACACAGCCATAAGCACATATACACACTTATGTACACACAACTGAGAAAAAACAATTAAATTGCATTTACTCCTAGGGAAGATAAAAGAGATTCTCTAATTTTTTGTTTTTGTTTTTTCTCACATCCAAGAACTTTATTACACACAGCTCTGCATAGAGGCAAGGGCTGGTGAGGGCAGATCCACTCCGGAAGTCTCTGTAATGGGAACCCGTAAGGGACACTCTAGCTAACATTCTAGATACCTGGCAGATGAAGGCAACTCCCCAGATGCGGGAACAGGCCAGATCTTTATAAATAAACATCCAGTGAAGAGAAATGACAACTCTAATTCATTTGCATACACAGAGCACTCTAGGAGTATGAGGCAACCGGGGACCTGGCGGGGTGATGAGTGGGCCCAGATGTCCATGGCACCGGGCGACTGCAAGCAAGGCCAGGGCAGCAGAAGATGGGTACTTGGGGTACGGTGCATGTACAAGACCAGCTACTTGGGGTGGCTGCCGGGTGTGTGTGTGTGTGTGTGTGTGTGTGTCTCAGGCTGTTCGTTCTGGAATGAGGAGGGGTGGTCTTTACATCATATTCTGTGGCTGGTGGGCTTGGAGAGGGGCTATTTTGTGGAGAGGATGAGGGCCATGATGAGACCACAGAGGCTGAGCACCTCAGCAAAGAGAGTATCAGAATCATGCCCACAAATAGTCGGGGCTGCTGGGCGATGCCCTGCACACTGGCACCTGCTACGAAGATGATGGCACAGCCGTCTGCCAGGCTGCTCAGGCCCACACTCAGGCCAGCACCCCGCTGGAGGTCCTATGAAAATAAAATTTAAATCAGGGCACATACTCTTACCTTAAAATCTCCACATTAAATGAAGCACTAGAAACAGATTTGTTAGTCAAAATCATGACCTGCCTTATGATTAGGCAGAGTGTCCGTATTTTGGGCAAGAGAAGGATCCCGTTGATCCAACCACTTGCCAGAGGGCTTGACATTCACATCACTAGAGATTAATTTGTTTAAGATGTCATGGTTTTGGAAATTTCCTATTGAAATATTAGTTCCCCTAGAAAGAATATATCACATTTACTTATAATGAACTCTAGACTCTTAAATGAATCAATTAGTTTAACATTGCCTAACAGACAGCCAAAG
This sequence comes from Hylobates moloch, assembly GCF_009828535.3. Classification (NCBI taxonomy): domain Eukaryota; kingdom Metazoa; phylum Chordata; class Mammalia; order Primates; family Hylobatidae; genus Hylobates; species Hylobates moloch. The sequence continues at coordinate 50,298,657 of NW_026652279.1, forward strand.
GAAATGGGACAATGGAAAGTTTCTTTTTTATTTATAGGTAAGAAAAGTCCAGCACCTGGGATATTGCCCTAAGAGAGTGAGCATCATCAAGAAGGTCCATCACAGGAGACTGCACAGCCATGGACAGCAGGAGGGAGGTGGTCACCTGGGGAACTGGGGTGAAGGCAAATTAGAGCAAGGAACTGACAAAGGAAGATGAGGAGATGCTGAAATCAAATCCATCCACAATTTTGTTAGTATTACAAACTAATTAATAGAAAAGGCAGCTTCTCAAAGTACCTAGCAGAAAGGGAAATAAAAATAAAAAACATATTTAGTCTATGTTATACACTGTAAAGACAACTTGGGTCCAGGTTTTAGACTGAGCTTAAGATTTTCAGAGTACTAGTCATAGCTAACTTCCACAACTACAGTGACTGCATCTATTCTGGGTATCACATTTAGTCTTCATCAATGAAATATCTAGGAAATATACTCTTCCTGGCATGTGTCAAAGACACTAAAATCCAGATATCTAAGGACATGTGTCTTAATTGCTTCTCTAGAAGTGGTGATAATTATGCATCCCACAGTCTAGTGACTTAATCCTTATTGCCACCAACTGAATCCCTTTTAGAGAATTTATCAGAAGTCGTGTGTATTTGTAGATTTACTATATAACTCTATCTTATCTTTACATTAACTTGTACCAAGCCAAAGCAACCCAACCCATGGCACTGTCTCTACAATCAGAAAGTTAATAAGTAGGAGACAGCTCCAGTCTTGAATACTTTAAAAGAGGTACAGTTAATTACACTGAAATAGAATTTGTTATTGAGTGATACATGAAGGGTGAGTACAAAGAAAAAAAAAAGATGGCCAATGGCTAGCCTCTTGATGATTGAAGTTAGGCTTAATTCGGATTGTAACTCATCTATTTCTGAGGTATGTGATCTTGATTTTAAATAAACATACTTGGTTTCCTTACCTAAAATATAAGCCCAGCTAGAATATTGCCCAATCATGGAATTACTAGGTTTTATTTCCCACCCACTGGTGGGGTTTAGGAGAGAGTTTCCTGGAAGAGGAGGCATGAAAAGCATAAAGAACTAGATGGCTGATTTCAAGTCTTTGGAGTGTTTGGCTGTGACCCATGAGCATTTTTAAAAGTTCAAAGAGCAGAGGCAGGTCAGAAAAGGGGAATCAAGAGTTAAGGGTCAGAGACCAAGTCAGGCCTTAGCTTAACAGGAAGGAAGAGGGCTAGGATCCCACGGAAGTGGGTGACAGCTGGGGACAAATTAGAAGGGGTTATGACTTGCTACAGATCAGCTCAGACAATAAAAATGCATTAACTCACAAGGTCATTGTGAGCACAGACTATTAAAAGTCATGTAATTTGAGGCATTTAAAAAACTGTACAGCCCTAACAGATATTACTATTTTTATCTTATGCAGTAAAGATGAAACAACTGCCAAAAAAAAAGTTTGTCAAGATAACCCCATCAGGGGACAACAAACAGCTGTCCTTCTTTTATCCTATGGAACATGCACTTGGCATTCACAGAAAACATGCCTTTGCTTCTCCTCATGTATCTGACACTCTTATCAGACTCAGGGCATTCACCTTCTGCTTTGATCTCTGGGTGCTTTTAGTGAATCCTCCAATTCTCAACCATAAAGGCTAATGCGATAGCAGGACTTCAGGCATTTTTCATCAAGAAATCTCTCAACTCCTGCTACGTGAAGTTAAAAAATGCATTTATGAAGGGCACAGTTATTTTTTTCCTGTTCTCCTATTTGTTGAGTGCTTTGTCCTGGTGGGCTGATGTGCTTACATTCCATTACCATAAATTCAATTGTTGGAGAATTTGCTCTCAATATTTTGCCCTCTGGAGACAAAGATACATTTAGAATGAATTGTCTTTAGCCAAGTTGCTTGCTTTCATTTTGTTGATGAGTTCTCTGAACTTTTTACTGCCTGTTTGAAGCTATTATTCCTTTTAAACAGCTTTTTATTTTCTCAAACATTACTGGTCACTTTACTGTCCAGTGAATACTTTTTCTAACTACAGGTAGACATTTAACTGCTAGCCATAGAGGAACTAGTATGCTAGAGATCCTTCCTTTATGTGTTAATTCAAAAGATCAATTTGTCATCGTTTTTCGTAAGGAACTATCTCTCTCCTCATTGGTCCTGTTGCTTTTCCCTCATTTTTCAATGATGTACATATTCTTGGGCAAGCAGGTTATGCTGCCTCTTTTTTATAATATTAATCTAGCATTCAGTGTGCTCCATTAATATGCCTTGGTTCAGAAACACAAAGTGGAATGCTCATCTCAACCTCGTTATCAAGAGCAGTTGTTGTTCTACACACTGCAATATTGGGGGGTCCTGAGGCCACAAACCATATGCATCTTCTCTGCATATAGAATATTAAACTCAATTTAATACAACCACAACCTAGTGTGAGGAAGACAGCCTTGGATTAGAAGTAAGGAAACCTGAGTCCTAATTTCTGTTCTGCATCAAAAAGTATAGAAATTTTGATTAAATTATCTCTAAGTTTCCTGATACGTTTAGAATGCCATATTTTTAAAATTTCCTTTCTTCATCTACACATACAGCCTATCAGCAATTGGAAAGGAACAGAGTGCTTGGGAAAGTCTCAACAATATAGATACTTGAGCTGAAGCTTGAAAGATGAGTGTAACATTCCCAGATAAATAAAGGAAGAAAGGGGATCTAAGTAGAGAAAATAGTATGTGCAGTGTCACAAAAGAGCAAAATAGCATGAAGTATTTTGAGAACTTTGGACAAATAGCTAGTTTTGGACTCAAGGGTTTCTCAAACCCAGAAGAACAACTTCTAAGCTAGTGAACTTTGTACTGTCACATCATATCACTACCTGAATAGACAGAACTTAATAGCTGACAAATTGACATTGAATCACAACTATATGAGGGATTGCAAAAGCTGGTGGGGTAAGTGGGTTTTCCCAGCTCTCAGAAAGAGGGAGCTTCACAACAGAGGCTCTAGGTCCAAGACCAGCAGATTTTGTTTCCAAGATGGTCTGAAGCTTCAGTCTGGTCTGAAGACCAGACCAGTGAAAGATTTCTGGAGCTTGAGTAAGAAACAGGTTTGAAGGAGATTAGTCCTTAGTATGATTGTCCACGGTGCAGCCAGAATGAAGAGCCAAACACAGTATAGTTGCTAGACAAAGAGGCAAAAACTAGACATGAAGTTCTGGGAAAGCAGGCTCAGGATGGAAGTTTGGAAGTACAGCCTGGAGATAATAGCAATAATATCTTCTACAAAGAAATTTTGTGGTGATTAAATTATATAAGGCAGTTAAAATTTAATGTAGTTTCTGACATATAACAGGCACTCAATAGTAGCTTTTGTTGTTTAAGGCACTGAAATGTAACCACGAAACGGCCTTACTCAAGGCCTTACCAGCTTCAAGTATAAAGGAACTAGACCAAAAAAGAGGGTCACATGTTCCCCAAGCCCAGAAATTGTTTTATTTTCCCCCTCTCTCCATGGAGTTCCATGTGATCTCCCACAGAGCACTCCCTAGTGCTTTTGCACTCTTATTATGGGACCCAGGCCTTATTTCACTCCTCCAGTGTTTGGGGTTACAGTACGTTGAGTTTGACATGGTGCCAACATGACACCATGACTTTGAACTAGAAGTTCTCCCCACCTCCAACTCAAAGGCCCAAGGGGCAGCTTTGGTGAACTATAGTCAGAGAGCACTAGGGTGTGAGTTGGAAGATCTGGGTTTTCTTTGGAGCTCTACCAGTAACAAGCTGGATGTCCTGTGCAAGTACTCAATTTGTCTTTACTGAATTTCTTATCTGGGAAAAGAGATGACTGAAATGGATGACACCCAAGGACTTCTCCAACTCCAGCACGATGAAACAATGACAGCACCTAAAGAACTCTTTATCACAGTTGCCAGAAAGGCTTGACACATCATCTTGAGCATTAAATTAGCATCAGCTATATAACGCCAGATACTAGACTTTAGCTAGAAGGAAAGTGACAAAGAGAGAAATAATGCCCACAATGCTCCAAAGTCATTCTTTTAGTCAACAAGATATTCTTCTCAATATCTCTGAGTTTGGATTAAAAAAGACATCAAAAGAAATTAAGAAGGAGGGACCAAGATGGCCAGCTAAAAACAGCTGCAAATGGAGGCTCCTGCTGAGAAGAACGAAAACAGTCAGTGAATCCTGCAACAGCAACTGAGGTGCCCAGGTTCTCTTACTGGGACTGACCAGGCGGTTGGTGCGACCCACGGAGAGTGAGGAAAAGCAGGCTGGTGTGATGGCCCACCTGGGAGCCACACAGGCCAAGGGGAGCTCCCACCCCCAGCCAAGGGAGGCAGTGAGTGATCATGCTACCCCACCTGGGAAACCACACTTTTTTCATGGATTTGTGCAGCCTGCAGATCAGGAGACTCCACCTCATGAGCCCATGCCACCACGGCCTTGAGTCCCAAGCACAGAGCCGTGCAGATTATCCGCAGCCACTTGGCCGCAGACTGCCTAAGACTACTGAGTTCCTGAGGGGAGGAGAAGGGCAGCCATCATCAGTGTGGTTGCCTGCTGCTTAAGATGACTGAGATCCCTGGAGGGAGGGGCGGCTGCCATTACTACACCTCCAGCCTGCTATTTTTTCCCTTGCTGGTGCTGGGGAGATTGGATGGTTTGGACCCAGGGGGACCCATGGTGCAGCACAGTGGCCGTGGCCGATTATGGCCAGTCTACCTATTTAGGCTGGACCCTGACCCATCCATCCTCACCAGACAAGGCCTCCCTTCAGGAATTTCGGCAACTCCAGCCAGGGGTTTAGGCACAGAACTCTGATCTCCCTGGGAATGAGCCCCTAGAGGGAGGTGCAGCTGCGGTTTCCACAAATCAGCACACTTCCTCATTCCCCTGCTGGCTCCAAAGAATCCAGGCAGTCCGGATGAGTGGGATTTCCCCCAGCACAGCACACTTCTTCTGACAAGGAGCAGCCAGAGTGTTTTGTTAAGCGGTCCCACATCTTGTGCCTCTTGACTGGGTGAGACCCCCCAACAGGGGTCACTGGACACCTTATACAGGAGCGTTCCCACTGGCATCAAGTCGGTGCACCTCTGGTATAGAGATCCCAGAGGAAGGAGCAGGCAGCCGTTTTTGCTATTCTGCATCTTCCACTGGTGACACCTCCAGGTACAGGAGGGACCCTGGTGAATAGGGTCTGGATGGACCCCCAGCAAACCACCTCAGCCCTATGGAAGAGGGGCCTGACTGTTAAAAGAAAAACAGAAAGCAAAACAACAACATCAACAAAAAATCCCCCACAAAAACCCAATCCAAAGACCAGCAGCCTCAAAGACTGAAGCCATATAAACTCATGAAGATGAGAGAGATTCAGTAAAAAAATGCTGAAAACTCAAATAGCCAGAGTGCTTCTTCTCCAAATGATCGCAACACCTCCAGCAAGAGCAAAAGATTGGGCAGAGGCTGATATAGATCAATTGACAGAAGTAGTCTTCAGAAGGAGGGTAGTAACGAACTTCACTGAGCTAAAGGAGCATATTCTAACCCAATGCAAAGAAGCTAAGAACCATGATAAAACATTGTAGGAGCTGTTAACCAGAATAACCAGTTTAGAGAAGAATCTAAATTACCCAATGGAGCTGAAAAACACAACATGAAACTTCACGGTGCAACCACGAATATCAATAGCTGAACTGACAAAGTGGAGGAAAGAATTTCACAGCTTGATGACTCTCTTGCTGAAATAAGACAGGCAAACGAGATTAGAGAAAAAAAAACAATGAAAGAGAATGAACAAAACCTCCTAGAACTATGAGATTATGTAAAAAGACCAAACCTATGACTGATTGGGATACCTGAAAGAAACAGGGAGAACAGAACCAAGATGGAAAACACACTTTAGGGTATCATCCAGGAGAACACCCCAACCTAACAAGACAGGCCAACATTCAAATTCAGAAAATCCAGAGAACCCCAGTGAGATAATCCATGAGAAGATTAATTCCAAGACATATAATCTTCAGATTCTCCAAGGTCAAAATGAAGGAAAAAATGTTAAGGGCAGCCAGAGACAAAGGCCAGGTCACCTATAAAGGGAAACCCATTAGACTAACAGTGGACCTTCTCAGCCAAAACCCTAAAAGCCAGAAGAGACTGGGGTTCATTATTCAACATTCTTAAAGAAAAAAATTTTCAACCCAGAACTTCATATCCAGCTAAACTTCACTTCATTTCATAAGTGAAGAAATAAAATCCTTTAAGGCAGAAATAGATTCCTTTTCAGATAAGCAAAATGCTGAGGGAATTTATCACCACCAGGCTTGCCTTGCAAGAGCTCCTGAATGAAGTGCTAAATATGGAAAGGAAAAACTGTTACCAGACACTGCAAAAACACACTGAAGAGCAAAGACTAATGACACTATGAAGCAACTACATCAACAAGTCTGCAAAATAACCAGCTAACATGATGACAGGATCAAATTCACACATTAGAAGTATTAACCTTAAACATAAATGGGCTAAATGCACCAATTAAAAGACACAGAATGGCAAGCTGAATAAAGAGTCAAGACTCACTGGTGTACTGTATTTAACAGACCCATCTCACCAGCAAAGACACACACAAGCTCAAAATAAAGGGATGGAGGAAAATTTACCAAGCAAATGGAAAGGTTCATAAAACAAATTCTTAGAGAACTACAAAGAGACTTAGACTTCCACACAATAATAGTGGAAGACTTTAACACTCTACTGTCAATAATAGGACACTGAGACAGACAATTAACAAGAATATTCAGGATTTGAATTTAGCTCTGGGTCAAGTGGACCTGATAGATACCTACAGAACTCTCTACGCCAAAACAACAGAATATACATTCTCCTTGGCACCACGTGGCACTTACTGTAAAACCAGTCACATAATTGTAAGTAAAACACTCCTCAGCAAATGCAAAAGAACTGAAATCATGACAATCTTTCAGACCATAGCACAATCAAATTAGAACTCAAGATTATGAAACTCACTCAAAACCACACAGCTGTGTGGAAATTGAATAACCTGCTTCTGAATGACTCCTGAGTAAATAATGTAACTAAGGAAGAAATCAAGGAGTTCCTTGAAACCAATGAGAACAAAGAGACAATGTACAAGAATCTCTGAGATGCAGCTAAATTAGTATTAAGAGGGAAATTTATAGCACTAAATGCCCACATTAAAAAGGTAGAAAGATCTCAGATTGACACCCTAAATTCACAACTAAAAGAACTAGAGAACTAAGAGCAAACAAACCCCAAACCTAGCAAGAAGACAAGAAATAACCAAGATCAGAGTGGAACTGAAGGAAATAGAGACACAAGTGACCCTTCAAAAAAATCAATAAATCCAGAAGCTTTTTTTGAAAAAATTAATAAAATAAATAGCCTGCTAGCTAGACTAATAAAGAAGAAAAGAGAGAAGAATCAAATAGATGCAATAAAAAATGATAAAGGGGATATCACCACCGACCCCACAGAAACACAATCAACCATTGGAGAATAGTATAAACACCTCTATGGAAATAATATAGAAAATCTAGAAGAAATAGATAAATTCCTGGATACACACACCCTCCCAAGACTGAACCATGAAGAAGCTGAATTCCTGAATAGACCAATAATGAGTTCTGAAATTGAAGCAGTAATAAATTGCCTACCAACCGAAAAAAAGCCCAGGACCAGACAGATTTACAGCTGAATTCCACCAGAGGTACAAAGAGAAACTGGTACTATTTCTTTTGAAGTTATTCCAAATGATTGAAAAAAAGGAATTCTAACTCATTCCATGAGGCCAGGATCCTCTTGATACCAAAACCTGGCAGAGATACTACAAAAAAAGAAAGCTTCAGGCCAATATCCCTGATAAACATCAATGCAAAAATCCTCAGTAGAATACTGGCAAACTGAATCTAGCAGCACATCAAAAAGGCTATCCACCACAGTGAAGTTGGCTTCATCCCCAGAATGCAAGGCTGGTTCTTCAAACACAAATCAATAAATATAATTCATCACATTAGCAGAACTAAAGACAAAAACCACAAGATTATCTCATTAGATGCAGAAAAGACCTTCAATAAAATTCAACGTCCCTTCATGTTACAACTCAATAAACTAGGGATTGATGGAACATGTCTCAAAACATTAGAGCCATTTATGACAAATCCACAGCCAATATCATACTTAATGAGCAGAAGTTGGAAGCATTCCCCTTGAAAACTGGCACAAAACAAGGATGCCCTCTCTTACGACGTCTATTCAATATAGTATTGGAAGTTCTGGCCAGGGCAATCAGGCAAGAGAAAGAAAGAAAAGGTATTCATGTAGGAAGAGAGGAAGTCAAACTGTCTCTGTTTGCAGATGACATGATCCTATATCTAGAAAACTCCATTATTTCAGCCCAAAAGCTTCATAAGCTAATAAGGAACTTCAGCAAAGTCTCTGGATATAAAATCAATGTGCAGAAATGACAAGCATTCTTATATACCAACAATAACCAAGCAGAGAGTCAAATCATGAACGAACTCCCATTCACAACTGCTACAAAGAGAATAAAATACCTAGGAATACAGCTAACAAGGGAAGTGAAGGACCTCTTCAAGGAGAACTACAAACTACTGCTCAAGGAAATCAGAGAGGACACAAACAAATGAAAAAAACATTCCATGCTTATGGATAGGAAGAATCAATGTGGTGAAAATGGCCATACTGCCCATAGTAATTTATAGATTCAATGCTATTCCCATTAAACTACTATTGACATTCTCACAGAATTAGAAAAAAACTGCTTTAAAATTCAAATGAAACCAAAAAAGACCTCATATAGCCAAGACAATCCTAAGCAAAAAGAATAAAGCTGGAGGCTTCAGGCTACCCAACTTCAAACTATTCTACAATGCTAATGTAACCAAAACAGCATGGTACTGGTATAAAAACAGAAACATAGACCAATGGAACAGAATAGAGATCTCGGAAATAAGACTGCACATCTACAACCATCTGATTTTCAACAAACCTGACAAAAGCAATGGGGAAAGGATTCCCTACTTAATAAATGATGCTGGGAAAACTGGCTAGCCATATGCAGAAAATTGAAACTGGACCTGTTCCTTACACCTTATACAAAAATTAACTCAAGAAGGACTAAAGACTTAAGTGTAAAACCTAAAACTATAAAAACTCTAGGATAAAATCTAGACAATACTATTTAGGACATAGGCACAGGTAAAGATTATTATAAAGGTAATGACAAAAGCAATTGCAACAAAAACAAAATTTGACAAATGGAATCTAATTCAACTAAAGAGCTTCTGCACAGCAACAGAAACTATCATCAGAGTGAAAAGACAACCTACAGAATGGGAGAAAATTTCTGGAATCTACCCATCTGACAAAGGTCTAATATCCAGAATCTACTAGGAGCTTAAAAAAATTTACAAGAAAAAAACAAACCCCATTAAAAGGTGGGCAAAGGACATAAACAGTTCTCAAAAGAAGACATTTTTGTGGCCAAGAAACATGTAAAAACAAGTTCAACATCACTGATCACTGGAGAAATGCAAATCAAAACCACAATGAGATAACGTCTCATGCCAGTCAGAATGGTGATCATTAAACAGTCAAGAAACAATAGATGCTGGTGTGGCTGTGGAGAAAACACTTTTACACTCTTGGTGGGAATATAAATTAGTTCATCCATTGTGGAAGACAGTGTGGAGATTCCCCAAAGACCTAGAAATAGAAATATCATTTGACTCAGCAATCCCATTACTTCCCATTACTGGATATATACCCAAAGGAATATAAATCATTCTATTATAAAGATACACGCACATGTATTTTCATTGCAGCACTATTCACAATAACAAAGACATGGAATCAAACCAAATGCCCATCAATGATAGACTGGATAAAGAAAATATGTTACATATACACAATGGAATACTATGTAGCCAAAAAAAGGAATCAGATCATATCTTTTGCAGGGCCATGGATAGAGCTGGAACCCATTATCCTCAGCAAACTAACTTAGAAACAGAAAATCAAACACCATATGTTCTCACTTACAAGTGGGAGCTGAACAATGAGAACAAATGGACCCATGGTGGGGAACAACACACACTGAGGCCTGTCGGGGCAGCAGGGGGAGAGAGAACATCAGGATAAATAGCTAATGCATGCAGGGCTTATTACCTAGGCGATGGCACATATTTACCTATGTAACAACCCTGCACATCCTGCACATGTATCTTGGAACTTAAAATAAAATAAAATATTTAAAAAGCAATATAAATAAATAAATAAATAGACATCAAAAGTATTACACAGCTACTTTTGGATACCTCAATAATTTGGTAACTGCATGCTATGTGATTCTTTTTTATAAGGCAATTAGAGAGTCATACCTTCATTGTATACCTACAGTATGTAGGTGTACTAGAGAGGTCCTCTCTGAACTGTATGTGTTTAATGCTTAACAAATATATAGTTTTAAAAACATATTCTATAACTTGGCTGATTCTCCCTAGAGGGGAAAAAATCCTCCTTTTTTCTATTGCAAATAACATATGGTGTCATGTGTGAACTAATAACTAGATTCATTAGTTTACACATTCCTGATAAGGGAAATTTAACTTTCATAATTAAGACTCTGCACAACAATTGTGTTACATTGTTATCCAGAGATAAATTCTTGCCAAACATTCCCTGTTCTCAAGCAGTTTCAAAGAGAGTTTCCAAAGGTCCTTTTCCCCTGCAAATCTTAATTTCCACTGTTTTATGAATTGAATGTTGTCATTCTGAAGAGCGATTCTCAGGAAAGCTGTGAAAAAATTTAAAATTAGGTATTTTTGATACATTTCAGATAGTCTTGATTATCAAAGTCAGCATAAATAAACAGATTCCTGTTAAAAATTTAAAGACAACAATATTCTTGTAGGAGAACAGTCTGTAAAAAGAAATGCTTCAGCTGCAGTGGAGTGAAGGAAGGACCTTCTTGAAAAAGAAGGGTTAATGGAGTGTGTGAATAAGACTTTTTTTTCAGTTCTAAAAATGGATTCTTCCAAATCACATCTTAAGTTCAAGACTGTTTTTGAGAGAGAAAGATGCACAAACAAGAATATATGTATATTGTTTTATTCTATTTCTTAGGAGAAACATAATAAACTACAGTATGAGTGATTCATACTAGATGTTAAGAGAAATGTCATGATAGTTTACAATAATATGCTCTGTAAGAGGTTACAGAGGAAAGAATTCAGTTATCTTTTTGTGGAGGCTCTAAAAGTAGAAGGGGACATTTAATCTGAGGGAGCTGGGACAAGTTAGTACCTCTTGTTCCATCATTTGTAAAATGGGAGAATCTCTCAGCATCCTTCTGATTTTGAAAATACTTCTGCCATACAAAGTGTATCTTTGGTTGAAGCTGGTACTCTTGGAATGGGGGAGTTTAGGTGAAACTTGGCTACGAACAGTATTTTCCCTCTCCTGGGGCTCTGCACCTAATAAATAAAACTGGAAACAATAGAAGAAACTATGACTTTTTAATATTCTTATATTTAAGCCATTCTTAAGTTTTAGTTCTTTAATGAAGTTGCTGCCATCCCATCAACCCCCTACTGTATTTGTTTGTCTTTTATTTTCCAGCATCTCTGACTAAATGCAATTCACAGAGGTCTTCTGGGTCGAGGGAGAGCTATCTTTCCTCAAAATCCTCAGATGACTTGAATGTATGAAGATGACCTAGCAATTCATCCTTGCTCACTGCTCCAGTGCTCTTACTAGTGAAAGCAATTAGGTGTTTGAAATGACACCAAAGAAGCTCTTTCTGAGTTGGGAGAAATTGGTAATAGTATAACACTTGGTGAATATTATCATCATTATTATTGGAACCCACTTTTTTTCCTGTATCTATTTTGCTCATTTCCATGGAGCTAAAGACATTGTGAATGATAAAGTAGAGTGGAAACCTGACCAGTGTGGCTCCTTCAGACTACATAGGAAATGAGGTTATCAGAAACTCCTTTTAATAATGCAAAAGCAGAAATGTTGAAACAAAGGTTTTGATGAATTATATTTTTAAGGCCAGACTGGTTCTCTATGTTCAAACATAAGCAAGAATTAGTTCCTTCACCAACATATTTGTACTGTTATATACACCAGCTTATGTCTCCTCATAGTATATGGTCCATTAAAACTAAGAAACATGACAGTGAAACTACTGATTTTTGACCATTTACCATAGCAACTCATCATGAGAAAGAACACATTGTAGCACTAAATCAGACAAATATTGCATCATGGAGACAATAAGGTTATTAAGAAAAAGATTTTTTTCTCTAACTTTTAAATATTAGGATGTTGTACTATGAGTTATTTTGATGTAGAAGTTAGAGAAGCAAATTCAATTTATCAGGAAAATTGCCTTCATATTTTAAAGCAAGAAATGGATTAAACAAAGAGATGTTTCAGAAAAAGTGTGATCTCCTAAAAACCGCACTATATAGTCTGTCTTTTTCCACCTTGACAATCTACTTTCTGTCCTTTTTGTATTCATAAGATCAAAAAAGTGGCAATAAATTGTTGCTTTTCCTAGTTGTGCCTGGATTGTGTATAGTATATGTTAGACAAACCTACTTTCTCCTGATCACAGCAAAGGGTTATAAATCTATCAGCAGAGTGATTCCCGGAGCATATGGCTCACGGGGGAAAATAGCTTGCATTTAGCCAGCTGTCCAGAGCTCAACAATTTTGGTAACATATTTCAGACTAGATAAACTAGAAAATATATTTAGAAAATGCAAGCCAAGAAATTTACATTAATCTCTTCCATTTGATTCAAAAACATAAATTGCCACTGCATTATTTCTTAGAGTAGAACTTAATTAAATTATTCCTGGTCACAAAAGATCTGATTGAACAGGAATAATATTCAACATTTTAGACCTTGAACTGATGACATCCATCTGGTTAAAACCATAACAATAAGCTTTCTGATAACTGGTAAGTTATTCAAGTGCATATCTGACATGATTTCTGAAACTGTAAAAGTTAAAAGAGCAAGGGAAAATCCATATACATAAAATGAATCATCTGCAAATTTTCACTAGCCTTCAGACACTTAAGTAAATATAAAACTCATTTTAAGATTCAGAGTTTATGAATTAAAAATGAGTGAGTTAAGAAAGAGCCCTGGACATATGGCTTAGTTAGGGGCTTGGACTGGGAAAACATAAGTTGAGCCTCAAGTATCTTGTAGTACCAGGATGAAAGGAAGTACTTTTAAAAGAAGGACAAAAGAAAAGAGAAAAGGAACAAAGATGGATGTCAAAAAGATACAGTAGCCAACTTGATAGAGCTTCCAGTGGTCAAATCTGAAGAAATTTGAGGAATAAAATAAACAACTGTAGCACTGAATTAAAATCCAGTGAATTAAAAATAATCCATGAATCCATACTAATAAATAAATAACTGAATAAGAAATAGATGGAGGATAAGGGACAAATCTTTCATACCCAATAATTCCAAGTAATATACCTCTAGAAAGCAAAACTTAATTCCTTTTCTTTTGAATGTGGGCTGGAGTTAATTTCACTTCCAAAGCATAGAGTATGAAAAGAAAAAATGGTAACTTTAGAGTGAAGAGACATGACAGACCCCACCTTAAGCCAATGATCAATGTTAACATCACTAATGATAAGTTATATTGATAATATGTGCCCATTATGATATGATGTAATAAAAAAGGCACTTCACCTCTCTGGTATGTTTCCCCAAAACTCATAACCCCAAAGTAATCATGAACTAACATCAGACAAACCTAAATAGAGGAGCATTCTACAAAATATCTGACCAGGCTCTTCAAACTTTCAATACATATTAAAAAAGGAAAGACTGAGAAATTGTCACAGTCTAGAGGAGACCAAAATGGCATGTTGGCTAGATGCAGTGTAGTATCCTGGAGCAGATCCTTAAACAGAAAAACAGCATTAGGGAAAAACTAATGAAATACAAATAAAGTCTGTACTTTAGTTAACAGTATTGTAACAAGCTTAATTTCTTAGTTTTGCCAAAGATACCATGATTATGTAAGAATTTAACATTAAGGGAAGCTGTGTGAAGGTATAGTGTTCAGTTTGAATTTTAAAAAATATCTAAACTCAGTTTGTGAGTCTGCATTTTCAAAATAAAGCCAGAACCCCATTTAAGAGTGTTAAAATAGCCAAGATGGGAGGATCACTTGAGGTCAGGAGTTCAAGACTAGCCTGGCCAACATGGTGAAACCCAGTCTCTACTAGAAATACAAAAAAATTAGCAGGGCGTGGTGGTGCACTCCTGTAATCAAAGCTACTCAGGAGCTGAGGGAGGGGAATCGCTTGAACCCAGGAGGTGGGGGTTGCAGTGAGCCGAGATCACCCCACTGCACTCCAGCCTAGGTGACAGAGTGAGACTCTGTCTTAAAAAAAAAAAAAAAAAAGGAATGTTAAAATAAATACAAGATCGCTTTGTTAGAGGAAGATTGTGCTTTCCACAGGTCTTCCTAATGACCTTTGAGAAAGATGGGATGGCCATCTATTGATGGATTCATTCTTGCCAAGATCTTTCAGTTTTTATAAAGGGTATTTGTTCTACCACCTTAATCGATGAATAAAAATATGGGTATGTATGAACTAATCTTATTATTGCATTCTCAAGCCTTGCCAGGAAGGAAAATAATAAATTCATTGTTGCTTATGCACTAAAATTTGAATAAAAGAAATAATATTTACGGAGGATTGCTTGAAAGATATGCAGTATGTCCATTTTTCTAGGCACTTTGAACTCTAGACCTGGTTGAAACATCATCAGGTTTGCCCAATGTGTTATAGGCATCACACTAACCCTCCTGGCAATTGCTTTATACTGCATTCTTCTTTGATAAAATTCTATTAACCTGAATTAAGAGATATATAGACCAATCCATGAAACTTATCACTGTATTTTCTAGAAGAATGCTGCTAGAGTTATTATTTCTCACATTACTCCATGTAATTCAGGTGTAGGATGTTTCCCAAGTATCAACAACAGAATTAAGTATATCTTTCTTGAGAAGTTGATGGGGCATTTTTATCTTATGCATCTTTTGGATTATGAAATTGATGTGTTTCCCTTTTTGCAATGAATGCCAGAAAACTCAGGATTAAATTTGTGGTGGGCATCTAACAAGTATATATAACTTCAGAACATGCATTCCAAACATTAATCTCACTTTGACTTCAAACATTTTAAGTTATTGCTCTTTTCTTTTATCATTTATGTGTATTATTTATATCATATTGTTGAGATCTGTTTATTGTTGAGAAGTTTTGAGAATGCAGATAGACAATTGTTTTTTCAAGACAATTAAAGATTAGCTATCACTCAGATAATCATTGTTAACATATTTCAGTATAAGCATGGGAATACTAGACATTTAATCATGCTGCATTTTATGTTATTACCTTTTTAAAGTCTGATTCAAGTCTTTTGTTTTGGAGAAGAGCGTGTATAAAGAAGGTATAAATAAATAAATACATTGATATAAAAATTTAAAAAACCCATTTTGGTCCTTGCTCTTATTTTTGTCTTGGTTAGATCTTTTCAATTTGTAGGTTGAATAAATTCTGTTTCTGTGTCTTCATATAGGCATTGAGAATCTTAACATTTAGGAATATACCTGTAGTCACCAATTTATCTTTAACACTAAGGATATAGAACATATTTTGCCCAATGCATAATAATACAGTGACCGACCAATCAATAATTCCTTAATTAATAAGGAATTGAGCATAAGCATTCTATTTCTTTTTGTCTTAATGGGAACTTGGAACAAATTTACCTTTTCCCTCTTAATTGAAGAATGGCAACATTCATTAGGTAACTATTGTAGTGAAAGTCTTACTCAGGGGCCTCTTTAGAGTTCTGCTAGTCTCTCCAGCAAGAACTTAACTAAATGAGATCTTAGAAGTAATAATCTTTTCGGTATATAAGGCATTGTAGAAGCATCAATGTGGTAATAATAATAATAGTAATAAGATTCATACCTATGTCTTTTTAAAATAGTGAAGAGAAGAGGAAAATAGAAGAACGAAATACATGGGTTGTGTAAATAACTTCTATTGGAGAAATCATGATCTTAATGCTTTTCAGTATGTCTTATTAAAGAAGATCAAGGCAGAGAAGAAAAAGGAGGAGGAGCAGGAGGAAAAGGAGATTTTTAAATAAAGGAGAAAATAGACACAAGCTAAAGGATTTTCATGGAAAAGCGTTAAAGAGGAACAAAAGAATCTCATTCAAAAAGGATGCTAAAGGCATTCTAAGACCAGGGAAAATGCTCATTGATTCACAATTTTGGACTGTTAGATCTGGGAGGGCATCTTTAATCTACTTTAATCTCTCTCTCTCTCACTTCCTCCTATTCCATTTTTCTCTCTTTCTCTGTCTCTGCATTCTTCCTCTGTCTCTTCATTCTCCTTTGGATGAGGGAATTGGGATCCAAAATGTTAACATAATCTTTCTCAAATTATACAGCTCTGGGGCAGAGCTAAGGTTAAAAACCTAAACCTCTTGATTTCTAGCCCAATTTTCTTTTTGCTTCAGTGGATGGGGACAAAAAATATAGCAATGCCAAAATGCAGTACACTCAAACATAAATCATGGTTAACTAAACTACTGCTAAGGTTGGGTGGTCAAGAACCGGACTTCCGTGTCTGTCTAAATTGGGAGTATACAGTTAAAGATTTCAGCAATTACTTGTATTTCTCTCCTGCTGATTTGTACATAATAAGTGATGAATAAATATAATCTATAATAAACTATTGGATTATTGTTGAATTTCTACCCAGGCTGACTCTTTAATTAGACCTTTGATGGTGGAGTTACTATGACCTCGAGCCCTTAGCTGCCTCCAACGTCTACTGCATTCCCCATGCCAGTCATGAACCCTAGATCACCCTGTTCTGTAAAACAGCTGGAGACAGTCACACACTGAGTAAACTTCATTCTCTAACCACTAGCCCTTGATAGATTCAGACAGTTGCTCCTAATTAATGTTCAGGAATTCTTTGTTCCCCTAATTAATTCTCTGGAAAGTTCACATTATAGACACTGTTGTGTTTTACTTCTATCTTCATGTCTAGTTTTATCTTCCGAGCCAATAACCCCATCTATTATTTCACTGAGAAACTTGAAGCAATTTTCTTTTCCTATTTCTGGAAACTATGTATGTAATTTGGGTACATATCTATGTACTTCTATACACTCATCTTCTTTCCTAGTTTAACTGCTACATCTGCCTCCTAGTCCCGTTTTCCCTTCCTCCATTTCCAACCTTCCCAATTTCCCCACCTCTTCATATTTTTTTCTGTCATTAATATCTGGTTTGCTCAAAATATTTCTTCAGTGATTCTCTCTCTCTCATACCTTTAAAAATGTTCATGTCTCCACCCTCTTGATGCTTATTTACCTGGCCCTGGCTCTTGGAAAATGCATTAACTCTCAGTATTTGAGTTATTGCTATTGTTTAAATCCTTTACAGACCTGTATCTCCAGCCCATAGCTTTCTACTGAGCCATGGCTAAATTCTACTCAATTATGTTCAAGACCAATTCAGTTTAGTTCAGTCCATTTAAGGAATTTTGATTTCCCATTTGTTATCACCTTTCACTTTTATATTTCTGACTTGTTACACCTTTATCTCATTTTTCTTGATTCTCTGATCTCCTTTTATATTTACAATTACTCCAGTAATCCTCCCTTCAGTTTCTCCTTGCTTCAATCACATTCTATTATGGTTCAAGACGGCATTTCTGTATAAAAGAAGTCACTCTTCTATTTCTGCTTTGGTATTACATGTCAGGTGTATAACCACCCATACTCATGGAATTGATAAACGTGTTTCCTGCATAGGCTCTTCTCAAGTAGCTGGTGATTAGTAACTGTCTGGCCAATTTCTTATTATCTCATATCCCAGTGATTAACAATGGCCTTCATGCAAGATTTGTTGCCAGCGGATTCTGAGCAAAAATGAGAGATTAAGCTCCCCAAAACATATTTTTGTTCACATCATCCCTCTCTTCAAAATTCTTCACTGTCTTCCCATGATGTATTCTATAGGGTAGAGCCCAAATCCTTCAGTCTGGAATTCAGGGTTTCTACTCAAGTCCACATCTCTAATCTCCTCACATCTCTCATCAACATGAGTACACCTCTTTTTACAAATCTACCAGATTTATCTACCCAGACCTGTGTGTGCATTTTCATTGCAGCACTTTTGCTTATGCCATCCTTTCCACTATAAATCAATAACACAACTATATCCTATCTACATCTTACCTATCTGATGCCAAAAACATTTTTAAAATAAAATTCAACATCCATTACTGCTTAAAACTCTTAGCTACCTAGGACCAGATAGGATCTTCCCTAATTTGATAAAGGATTTCATCCTAAACCAATAGCCAGTATCATATTTAACAGTAAAATTCAAATGACTTCTATTAAAATTCAAAATAATATAAGGATGCTGGCTATTACCAAAATGATTTCATACTGCATTTGATATCTCTATATTAAGAGACATTTATTTTGGAAAGGAGAAACCCAAGTTATCTTAATTTGCAGATTATATGGCTGTTGCCTACTTAGACAACCCAAGAGAATCAAACTTAAAGAGTAATAGAACTAATAAGAGAGTTCTCCAGGTTTGCTGATTATAAAATAAATATTCAAAAAGCAATAGATTTCTTATATACCTGCAATAACTAGTTAGAAAAAAATAGAATGAAATATTATTTACAAAAAAATACAAATATTTTATAATAAGAAAGAATAAATTTAACAAGAAATGTTCAGGATTTATATGAATAAATCTGCAACATTTAATGAAACCTATGTATCATATCAATCATTCAATACTCAATTCTGTCACCTCCAAAAATCTTTCCAAAACCAAGATAAAAATATTCTCTCTCATCTGAACTCCTGTCATTTTTATTGAAAATAACAGTCAACTAATTCTTAATCACATAGTTCTTTACATTTAGACTGAGATTCTCAAAAACAAAGGTAGTGCTATTTGTATGGTGCTTATCATATAACTTTGGTCACTTTAATCTTTTTAGCCTTGCTTTCTTATCTGTAAAATGGGAATTATGTGAATATGTCCATCACCAGGTTACTATGTAGGTTAAATATATAATTCATAATTAATGGTAATTTTAATAATTTATAGTAAATAACATTAGATAATTATAAAATCACATATTAATTATTTAAATTACTAGGTTAAGTTTGTAATTCCCTAGTGTACGACATGGCACATAATAAAGCCTCAACAAATGGTACTCTTTAGTTGTAACCCTTGGTACAACTCTTGGTTACACAGAGCTGACCAAAGTGTTGACAATTGTCAAGAATGAATAAGCCCTTTATTTCTAGGGATAGACATATGGGAAGAAACACAGGAAAAACACAGCAACTACAATCAGAAGTAAAGAAAGTCAGAAACCAGGTAAAACAAGGTAAGGGACTAGGAATCAGGAGAGCACATACATAGTTTGGGACTGCTTTATAGTAAAGGTTGCTGAGAAAGAATGGATCCAATGGATACTTCAGAGATCAGAAGTCTCTGAAGTAATGGAAAATCCTTCACATGTTTTTGAAAGAACATTACACTTATGCCAGTAGGAAGGTGGATGTATCCAGGGAGGTGACAATTTGGGTTTGCTAATGTTTTAAGAACTAATCATACAGAAAAATTAAAAATAGTAGCTCTCAAATCAACGGGAATATGAGTGTGGTGGCAGCAGCCAAACTGTACACTATTAAAATGTCACATCTATTCCTATAGTAAATGCACAGTAAATGTGCTTTGGATAAATGCCATGCACTTTAACAATAACTAAGATCACCTAGAGTGATCTTGATTTAAGGTATAATGAAACAATTGATTATTATCAACTGGTTCAAAAGCCAAGTTCCAATTAAAAATATTTATTCCACATGAGCTACAAAACTACCAAAGGATATTCTGAATCAGGCTTAAGCTAGCCAGTTTGACTTCAAGAGAAGTTAATTTTTAAAATTATCCATCTTCAAATTCTTCAAAAAGAATTTAAGGCAGCAAAATTCCTATTTTTATTCCACTTCTGGTAAATAGTATCAAATCCCACTTCTAGAACAGATGAGAACCCTCGTGTAATTTATATTACGTAACATTTATATGTCCTTAAGTATTTTATGATCAGCAAGTTTTCACCTGTATACCTAGGTAACAAACCTGAACGTTCTGCACATGTATCCCAGAAATTAAAGTGTTCAGTTAAAAAAAGTTACAAAAAAAAAAGAGAGAAATGATAGTGCTCTGTCTGAGATCTAGGTTAAAAATCTGACCCTGCCGCTTACTAACTGTGTTACTTGGGTGAGTTATTTACCCCCTTAAAAACCCATTTTCCTCATCTATACATTGTTTGACAGTAATTTCCACCTTTTGAGTTGTTTTGAGGATAAAGTGGGATAATTTATACAGAAAAACCTTAGTAAATTGTACTAATTACCACCATGAAAATAATATAAACACTATAAAATGTGTGTGTGTGCGTGTGTGTATGTGTGTGTGTGCGTTTCAAGGCCTTAAGAAGACAAGTTTATCAAGTGAATTGACTAAGCTGTAAGTTTTATGAAGGTTGGAACCATAACTGATTTTTTTTAACTTGGAGTTTAGCTCAGTACCTGGTATTCCACAGATATTTGTTGAGTGAAAAAAATGACTAAACAGATATATAGACATTCAAGAGGAGGCAGTTTTTAGAAGGAAGGTTTAGAAGGAAACTGGGTTATGCTCACTCATGCACCGCTTTTGTTGCCTCATGTCTTTTTACCAGGACAATACAAATTCAAGGAATTCAGGGACACTAAAATCTGTACAGTATAAAGTGAAAACACTGCCATCCAGCTGATAAATGTTTATAACTAAGAGTAAACAAGATAACATGGATCATAGCCTAGTTGTTGCATAGTACTTCCATTCTTCAAGTAACCCTCTGGGTTTCTTAGTAACCTCATGTTCTCAAAGATAATCATGCAAATCAGGATGATGCTTATCAAAAAAGATATAAAAGCACACTGATAAACTATACATCCAGTCAAGACCTAATCACACACCTTTGAAGATTTATGAGATGTCCCTATAGGAAAGGGTTGGTAAACAATAGGCAGCAGGACAAAAAAAAAAAAAGTGGCTGCTAGAATCATTCAGCTCACAAATGTACCGCCTTCTTCCTCACTTGGATAGGAGATCTTAGGGGTCACTCAGAGCCTTTGTGGTGTGGACTGCTTTGTCCTGGATCCTGTAGGAAAGTGAAGCTTGAAAGCACTTATCTAATAAAGACAAATGTGAATGAAAAAATATGTAAACCCCATGCAATAACTAAAGAGAACATGGCTAAAAGAACCAACTTTAGAATCAGGTTTATCAGGGCCAGAATCCTGTCTCCATCACTTATGAACAAAGTGACCATATTAAAGTAACGTAAAATTTCTGTGTCTTGGTTCTCATGGGAGTGATGATACTTTGTAGGGTGACTTGAGTACTCAATGCAACAACACAGGTCATCCATTTGGTGAAAGCATTCGATAATGAAAGCTATTAGTTTTATGTTAAGGAAAATGATCTCAATCTTGGAAATAGAAGCACTCTTTTCCCTATTTAAAAATCAATTAATAACAATCTTGCCTTTCCTTAACTTTTTAAATGCCTGAACATTAAGAGCTGAATTGTTGCTAATTGAGAGAATAGAAAAACCAGAGAAAAAAGAGACACGGGGCCATTGCTGAGGAAGAAAGACCTTTGTTTTTCATTTCCGATTAAGCCCTATCTGAAACCAACTTTCAGTGTGGGCTTGGAACTGGACAACCAGGTTCTAGTGGCACCCTGCCATTGTGTCCAGAATTGGTTCCTTCCCATGGGTTCTTGGTCTCGCTGACTTCAAGAATGAAGCCGCAGACCTCCGTGGTGAGTGTTACAGCTCATAAAGGTAGTGTGGACCCAAAGAGTGAGCAGCAGCAAGATTTACTGTGAAGAGCAAAAGAACAAAGCTTCCACGGTGTGGAAGGGGACCTGAGTGGGTTGCCACTGCTGGCTGGGTGGCCTGGGTTTATTCCCTTATTTGGCCCCGCCCATATCCTGCTGATTGGTTCATTTTACAGAGAACTGATTGGTCCATTTTACAGAGAACTGATTGGTCCATTTTACAGAGTGCCGATTGGTGAGTTTACAAACATTTAGCTAGACACAGAGCACTGATTGCTGCATTTACAATCCTTTAGCTAGACAGAAGAGTTCTGCAAGTCCCCTACCAGACTAGCTAGACAGAGCACTGATTGGTGCATCTACAAACCTTTAGCTGGACAGAAAAGTCCTCCAAGTCCCCACCCAACCTAGAAGCCCAGCCATCTTCACCTCTCACCACTACTAGCTGTGTTACCTTGGGCAAAATCCCTACCTCCCCAAGCCGCAGTGTCCACCTCTTTAAGATGAGAATGGTGCTACCTAATACAGACGGTTGTTGGGGGTTTAAATGAAATTAGAGTATACAATGATTAGCACAATGCCAATGAAAATAATACGTAGGACACCTTACAATCTAGAAATTTAATGTCGTTGAAGAATTCCTTATAAGGACTTAAAACAGTGAATTCAAGGTGAAATGAAGTATTACTGGCACTACATATTTCATAACTAGAGTTAAAATTGATGTCAATTTGGGAAAGGTTTTTATAAACTTGTGATAGACAATAAGCTCTTATTTTCCGTCTGATTTCCCCCCAAATTCTCCATTATTTTTCTCAAATCCTCACTAAATTTTGATTAATTTTTTTCCTCTTAGTCTTTCACGATGAGGTATTTGTCAAATATTTTACACTTAACTACGTGCTGTCACGTAAAATATCTCCAAATAACTTCAAATTCTAACCTGTAACCAAATGTGAAACCCCTGGGAAGACTGGAAAGTCTAGTAATGTCAAATTGAGCAACAAGGATACTTTGGGAACTCAAACCTTAAGGTGCAGTTAAAAAGAAGTTACCACTAATTGAGTACCTTTTACGTATCAGGTACTATGCTAGGCTTTTTACCTACTTAAGAGAATTCTCATAATAACACTGAAGGGTAAATACTATTATGCTCATATTTGGAAAGCAGACCTTGAGATGTGAGACAATTTGGTTAAGATCAAAGAGTTAAGGAATGGCAGAATCAGAGCTGAATTCTAATAAGTCTGTCTGACTTCAAAGCCTGCCCTTTCTTCCTTAAGCCTCTATCCCTCTCCCCAGGAAACTGGGCACCCACCCAAGCCCATGGCAGGGACCACAGCAACCTGCTGGTAACAATAGGGCCCACGCATCATTGCAGGCAGCACCATGAAATCCAGTCCCCATTAGAAGGTGGTGCTAAGGCAGCTGAGAGACTCCTTGCCCCAGACAGGATTGGCAATGGCACCAAGCTTGTCTGCAGGTGAGACCCAGAAAATCCAGCTTCAGCTGGCTTGCAAGAAGAAGGCAGAAGGGCAGGTAGAACCTGCAAGAGAGGGGTTTACAATTAACTTATTTGGTCCAGCAGATTTCACATCGTTATCGCTCACAAAGATGTTTAGTTTTGCTGTTAACATGGCACTTTTTTCAAATGAACTTTTATGTGCTGCCTTTATGTAAATGAATATGTAAGTAAAAGCTCAAATGTTCTCACGTGAGATCATCAAGGTACAGAGAACTAGGGCATCTGGGCCATTTGCTGGCTTACGTTGGGTGGCCTCCACGGCACCTCTGTGGGTCCATATAGTTCTCAGGAGTAATTTAAAAATCACTACATTACATATTAATTATTATTTCTCCAAGTGTACACAAAAATCAAACATACCGTTTTTACAATGCAGATTCTTGTTCCCCAGCTAAGACTTGCTATCTGGGGAGTTCTTAGCCAAATATCTAGAAGATTTCCATTCCTTGCCATGTTCCAAATAATTTATATATATAATATATATATATATGAATGTTAAGCATATGTATTATATATGTAGCTTAAAAGATTCAGAATTTAAAGAGCTCCATCATTAAGAAGGTCTTTTTCTTTCTCTCTTTTTTAAGTGGATAATATTTTTATTTTAATTTTGAGGTCTTAAGCTAAATTGTCTTGATATTTAAAGCTCTATTTCTGCAGCTTTCAGTACAGAGAAAAAGAGTCAATTGAAGTTTAATTAATGTTTTGGTTTAACTTGTATTTTAGCTTCAGGGATACATGTGCAGGATTGTTATATAGGTAAATTGCCTGTCACAGGGGTTTGGTGTACAGATTATGTCATCACCCAGGTAATCAACAGAGTACCTGATAGATAGTTTTTTTGATCTTTACCCTCCTCCCACCCTCTACCCTAAAGTAGGCCCTAGTGTCCTTTGTTCCCTTCTTTGTGTTCATATGTACTCAATGTTTAGCTCCCATATATAAGTGAGAACATGTGGTATTTGGTTTTCTGTTCCTGTGTTAGTTCGCTTAGGATAATGTCCTTCAGCTCCATCCATGTTGCTGCAAAAGACATGATCTCATTGTTTTTTATGGCTGTGTAGTATCCCATGGTATATATGGTACATTTTCTTTATATAGTCTACTGTTGATGGGCATTTAGGTTGATTCGATGTGTTTGCTATTGTGAATAGTGCTGCTATGAACATATGCATGCATGTGTCTTTATGGAAGAACAATTTATATTTTGGGGGGTATATATGCAGTAATGGGATTGCTGGGTTGAATGGTAATTCTGCTTTGAGTTCTTCAAGAAATTGCAAAACTACTTTGCACAATGGCTGAACTGATTTACATTCCCACCAACAATGTATAAGCATCCCTTTTCTCTATAACTTCACCAGCGTCTGTTATTTTCTGACTTTTTAACAACTGCCCTTCTGACTGCTGTTAGATGGTATCTCATTGAGGATTTGATTTGCATTTCTCTACTGATTAGTAGTATTGAGCATTTTTCATATGCTTGTTGTCTGAGCATATGCCTTTTTTTGAAAAGTGTCTGTTCATGTCCTTTGCTCACTTTTTTAATGAGGTTGTTTGATTTTGCTAGTTCATTTGTTTAAATTCCTTATAGATTCTAAATATCAGACCTTTGTCACATGCACAGTTTGCAAATATTTTCTCTCATTCTGTGGGTTGTCCGTTTTTTCTGTTTACTCTGTTGACATTTTTTCTTTTTTGTGCAAAAACTCTATAGTTTAATTAGGTACCATTTATCAATTTTTGTCTTTGTTGTAATTGCTTTTGGTGTCTTCATCATGAAATCTTCACCAGGTCCTATGTCCTAGGCACCTAGGAAGTAGATTTTTAAAGGGTTTTTATAGTTTTAGGTTTTACATTTAAGTCTTTAATTTATCTTGAATTGATTTTTGTGTATGGTGTAAGAAAGGGATCCAGTTTCAATCTTCTGCATATGGCTAGCCAATTATCCCAGCATCATTTATCAAATAGAAAGTCCATTCCCCATTGCTTGTTTTTGCCAACTTTGTCAAATATCAAATCATTGTTGGCGTGTGGCATTATTTCTGGGGTCTCTATTTGTTCCATTGGTCTATGTGGCTGTGTTTTTACCAGGTATCATGCTGTTTTGGTTACTGTAGCCTTACAGTATAGTTTGAAGCTGTATAGTATAGTATAATGTGATGCCTCCAGCTTTGTTCTTTTTGCTTAGGATTGCCTTGGCTATTTGGGCTAATTTTGGTTTCATATGAATTTTTAAACAGTTGTTTCTAATTCTGTGAAGAGTATCATTGGTAGTTTGATAGGAATAGCATTGAATCTATAAATTGCTTTGGGAAGTATGGCCATTTTAACAATATTGATTCTTCCTATCTGTGAGCGTGGAATGTTTCTCCACTTTTTATGTCATCTCTGATTTCCATCAGCAGTATTTTATAATTCTCACTGGAGAGACATTCTTCCTCCCTGGTTAGGTTTATTCCTAGCTATTTTATTCTTTTATTTGTGGCTATTGTGAATGGGATTGTGTTCTTGATTTGGCTTTCAGCTTGAAGGTTCTTGGTGTAAAGGAATGCTGCAGATTTTGGTACATTGATTTTGTATTCTGAAACTTTGCTGAAGTTGTTTATCAGATCAAGGAGCTTTGGGACAGAGACTATGGGGTTATGTATGTGTAGCATCATATTATCTTCAAACAGGGATAGTTTGACTTCCTCTCTTCCTATTTGAATGCCTTTTATTACTTTGTTGCCTCATTGCTGTAGCCAGCACATCCAGGACTATGTTGCATAGGAGTGGTGAGAGAGTGTTCTTGTCTTGTGCTGGTTTCAAGGGGAATGCTTCCAGCATTTACTCATTCAGTATGATGTTGGCTGTGGGGTTGTCATAGATGGCCTTTATTATTTTGAGGTATATTCTTTCAATACCTAGTTTATTGAGAGTTTTTGATGTTAAATTTTATGGGAAGCTTTTTATGTGTCTATTGAGATAATCATGGGATTTTTTAACATTCTGTTTATATAATAAATTACATTTATTGATTTGTGTTATGATGAACCAACCTTGCATCCCAATGATGAAGCCTACTTGGTCATAGGATATTAGCTTTTTGATGTGCTGCTGGATTCAGTTTGCTAGTATTTTGTTGAAGATGTTTGCATCAAGGATATTAGCCTGAAGTTTTCCTTTTTTGTGTGTCTCTGCCATGTTTTGGTATCAGGATGATGCTGGCCTCACAGAATGAGTTAGGGAGGAGTCCCTCCTTCTCAAGTTTTTGAAATAGTTTCAGTAGAAATTGTACCAGCCTTTCTTTATATATGTGATAGAATTCAGTTATGAATCCGTCTGGTTCTGGGATTTCTCTGATTGGCAGGCTTTTTATTACTGGTTAAATTTCAGAGCTTGTTATTTGTCTGTTCAGGAATTCAATTTCTTCCTTGTTCAGTCTTGGAAGCCAGTATATTTCCAAGAATTTATCCACTTCTTCTAGGTTTCCTAGCTTGTGTGCATAGGGGTGTTCATAGTAGTCTCTGAGGTTTTTTTGTTTGTTTGTTTGTTTGTTTTTCAGACAGAGTTTCGCTCTGTCACCCAGGCTGCAGTGCAGTGGCTCAATCTTGGATCTTTGCTCACTGCAACCTCCATCTCCCAGGTTCAAGCCATTCTCATGCCTTGGCCTCCTGAGTAGTTGGGACTACAGGTGCCTGCCACCACACCTGACAATATTTTTTTTGTATTTTTAGTAGAGATGGAATTTCACCATGTCGATCAGGCTGGTCTTGAACTCCTGGCCTCAAGTGCTCCACCTGCCTCTGACTCTCAAAGTGCTGGGATTACAGGCATGAGCTATCATGCCTGGCTAGCATTTTTTGTATTTCTGTGGGGTCAGGTCAGTGGTAATATCTCCTTTTTCATTTCTGATTGTGTTTATTTAGATCTTTTCTCTTTTTTTCTCTAGTAGCCTACCTACTGCTCTATTTATGTTATTAATTTTCTCAAAGTACCAATACTGAATTCATTAATCTTTTGTAGTTTTTTTTTGCATTTCAATTTCCTTCTAGAAATTCAGCTTGATTTTGGTAATTTTTGGTCTTCTGCACCTTTGTGGTTGGTTTTCTCTTGTTTCTCTAGCTCCTGTAGTTGTGATGTTAGTTTCTTAATTTGAAATTTTTCTATCTTTTTGATGTGGGCATTAAGTGTTATATACTTTCCTTTTAATATTGCTTAGCTGTAACACAGAGATTCTGGGATGTTGTATCTTTGTTCTCATTAATTTCAAATAATTTCTTGTTTTCCACCGTGATTTGATTGTTTACCCTAAGGTCATTCAGGAGCAGCTTGTTTAGTTTGCCTGAATTTGTATGGTTTGGAGTGATTTTTTTAGTATTGGTTTCTGTTTTTATTGTGCTGTGGTCTGAGAGTGTGGTTAGGATGATTTTGGGTTTATTTTTTTTAGTTTGCTGAGTATTGTTTTATCTCCGACTGTGAGGTTGATTTTAGAGTATTTGATAAAGTGTCAAGCTCAGGTCCTGCATATCTTTGTTAGTTTTCTGCCTCAATTTTAGGTCTAATACTGTCAGTGGGGTGTTTAAGTGTCCCACTATTATGGCTATATAAGTTACTTTGTAGTATCTATGAACTCATTTTATAAATCTAGGTGTGCCTGTGTGGGGTGCGTATATATTTAGGAGAGTTAGATCTTATTGAATCGAGCCCTTTTTCATTATGTAATGCCTTTCTTTTTCTTTTTTGATCCTTGTTGGTTTAAAGTCTGTTTTGTCTGAAATAAGGATTGCAACCTCTGCTTCTTTCTGTTTCTGTTTGTTGGTAGATTTTTCTCCATCCCCTTACTTTGAGCTTATGGGTCTCATTGCATATGAGATGGGTCTCTTGAAGACATTGTACCATTGGGTCTTGCTTCCTTTTCCAGTTGCCAGTCTGCCTTTTAATTGTGCCATTTAGTCCAATTACATTCAAGGTTAATATTGATATGTGGGATTTGATCCTGTCACCATATTGTTAGCTGGTTATTATGCAGACTTGTTTGTGTGGTTACTTTATAGTGTCAATAGTCTATGGACTGAAGTTTTGTTTTTGTTTTTGTTTTTGTTTTAGTGGCTGGTAATGGTCTTTCCTTTCTATATTTAGCACTTTCTTCAGGACCTCTTTTAAGGTAGGCCTGGTAGTAACAAATTCCCTCAGCATTTGCTTGTCTGAAGAGGATCTAATTTCTCCTTTGCTTATGAAGTTTAGTTTGGCTAGATATGAAATTCTTGATTAGAAGTTTTTTTCTTTAAGAATGCTGAATATAGGTCCCCAGTCTCTTCTGGCTTGTAGAGTTTCTGCCAGAAAGGTCCACTGTAAGCCTGATTTGGCTCCCTTTGTAGGTGACCTCCCCCTTTTCTCTAGCTGCCTTTTTTTTCTTTCATTTCAGCCTTGCAGAATCTGATGACTATGTGTCTTGGAGATGGGGGATGGTGTTCTTGTGTAGTATCTTGCAGGGGTTCTCATGCCCTGTATTTCATGAATTTGAATGTTGGCCTCTAGTGAGGTTGGGGAAATTTTCATAAATGATATCCTGAAATATGTTTTCTAAGTTGCTTGCTTTCTCTTTCTCTCTTTCAGGGATGCAATGGGTCACAGATTTGGTCTCTTTACTTAATGCGCTCATTTGCACCAGTGGGGACGTTGACCTGGGGGTAACGTGGTGGGCACTGGGCTGGCTGTCTCTGTGCATGTTTGTACCAGCTGCAATGGTTTTCCAGGATAGGGACTGGCAGGTAGGGACTGGTAGCAGTGGCATGGGAAAAGGAGAGGCAAGATCCACCTGCCTGCCTGCACACCAGCAAAATGATGTGGGGGGTGGTCATGGGTGAGTGCATGCTGGAAAAGTGGCACAGGGGAGACTGTGGTGGAGGGAAAGTGTGGGTGGGGGTCAGTTGGGGGAGAGTGTGGGTGGGCTGGTAGGGGTCAGAGGGGCCACTCTACTGGAGCTCTCCAAGAGTCAGGGGTGGTCTGCCTGTGCGGGAGCTGTGATGTGGACCCTGGGGAGGCAACCTGGCTGGGCATCTAAGGCTGCACTGCAAACAGGCATGGCTAGGCTGGGGCTGTGGGAGTTGCCAGAAGACAGGAGAATGCTCAGGTCTGACCAGTCCCATATCATGGACAAGATCACCCTCTCTGTTCAGGTCTGACAATTCACCTAAGGTTAAATTCTCCTAGGAGAGCAAGGTAGGTCTTGGGGGATGGGCATCCCTGGGCATGCTCTGCTGCAGATGATCCCACACCAAGACTTCTGGGCTCTGCACTGGTTGGAGTTCTGCCTACCATGTCTCTAAGCAGCTCTCCCTGCCTACTTACATATTCGTGGCATCTCCTGCTGCCAGGATTTCAGAGGTTTATGGTGAGAGTGGGTCAATTCTCACATGCTCAACTCACCCCTTATTCAGGAGGCACTGGGGGCCAGGAATGAGTCCCAGTGCACAGTAGCCAAGTGCAGGATTCCAAGCTGTGTTCTCCTTCCATCCACTCTCAATGCCTTTCCTTTAAAGATCTGTTCAGAGTGCACCAGTTTTCCCAATGTCTCAGTCCCTCGGTGTCAGGTATTCCTCCTGGCTGCATCTATTCAGCCACCTTGCCTCCAGCCTTAGAAGGTCTTTTTCAGTAAAGACCACAACTTGGCTGCAACTCCTCCCTGCTGAAATTACTTGCCTCTTGCTCTTGACCTAAAAATAATTGACAATGATGCTATCCAGTGACAAACTTTTCTTGCTTACGTGAGTTACAGGATTCTTCCAATATCTAATAAAAGTGTGAAAAAGTACAGACATACAAAAACTGTCACGATATAGACTAAAGTAAAAAAAATCTTGAAAAAAACCAACAATCTTTTGTTTCCTCCCCTAATTACATCTTTCATAAAATATTTCAGAGAAATAAAAAAATTGGGATTTTTGGCAAGATGGCCTAATAAGAATAGCTACATTGTGCAGTTCCCAGCAAGATCAATGCATAAGGTGGGGGATTTCTGCAGTTCCAACAGAGGTACCTGGCTATCTCACTGGGGCTGGTTAAACAGTGGGTGCAGCCTGTGGAAGGGGAGCAGAAGCAGGGTGGGGCATCACCTCACCTGGGAAGTGCAAGGTGTTGGGGAACTCCCTCTCCTAGCCAAAGGAAGCTGTGAAGGATTCTGCCATAAGGAGTGGTGCACTATGGCC
Organism: Hylobates moloch; assembly: GCF_009828535.3. NCBI lineage: Eukaryota > Metazoa > Chordata > Mammalia > Primates > Hylobatidae > Hylobates > Hylobates moloch. Next base: position 50,329,483 of record NW_026652279.1, read on the forward strand.
CAGATGCTATGCTTTTCCCGTGGTCTTCACAACCCACAGACCAGGAGATTCCCTTGGGTGCCTACACCACCAGGGCCCTGGGTTTCAAGCATAAAACTGGGGGGCCATTTGGGCAGATATCTAGCTAGCTGCAGGATTTTTTTTTTTTTCATACCCCAGTGGCACCTGGAATGCCAATGAGACAAAATTGCTCACCCCCCTGGAAAGGGGACTGAAGCCAGGGAGTCAAGTGGTCTAGCTCAGTGCATCCCACCCCCATGGAGCCCAGCAAGCTAAGACCACTGGCTTGTAATTCTCGCTGCCAGCACAGCAGTCTGAAGTTGACCTGGGATGCTTGAGCTTGGTGGGAGGAGGGGCATCCACCATTATTGAGGCTTGAGTAGGCTGCTTTCCCCTCACAGTATAAACAAAGCCACTGGGAAGTTCAGACTAGGCGGAGCCCACCACAGTTCCTTGAAGTAGCTGTAGCCAGACTGCTTCTCTAGATTTCTCCTCTCTTGGCAGGGCATCTCTGAAAGAAATGCAGCAGCCCCAGTCAGGAGCTTATAGATAAAACTGCCATCTCCATGGGACAGAGGACCTGGGGGAAGAGGTGGCTGTGGGCGCAGCTGCAGCAGACTTAAATGTTCCTGCCTGCTGGCTCTGAAGAGAGCAGTGGATCTCCCAGCACAGTGCTCAAGCTCTGCTAAGGGACAGATTGCTTCCTCAAGTGGGTTTCTGACCTCCATGACTCCTGACTGGGAGACACATCCCAGCAGGGGTCGACAGACACCTCATAAAGGAGAGCTCCACCTGGCATCTGGTGAGTGCTCCTTTGGGATGAAGCTTCCAGAGGAAGGATCAGGCAGCAGTCTTTGCTATTCTGCAGCCTCTCCTGGTTATACCGAGGCAAACAGGGTCTGGAGTGGACCTCCAGCAAACTCCAGCAGACCTGCAACAGAGGGGCCTGATTTTAGAATGAAAAGTAACAAACAGAAAGCAATAGTATCAACATCAACAACAAGGACATCCACACAGAAACCCCATCCAAAGGTCACCAACATCAAAGACTAAAGGTAGATAAATCCATGCAGATGAGAAAAAACCAGCGCAAAAAGGCTGAAAATTCCAAAAACCAGAATGCCTCGTCTCCTCCAAAGGATCACAACTCCTCGCCAGCAAGGGAACAAAACTGGATGGAGAATGAGTTTTACAAATTGACAGAAGTAGGCTTCAGAAGGTGGGTAATAACAAACTTCTTCAAGCTGAAGGAGCATGTCTTAACCCAATGCAAGAAAGCTAAGAACCTTGAAAAAAGGTTAGAGGAATTGCTAACTAGAATAACCAGTTTAGAGAACATAAATGACCTGATGGAGCTGAAAAACACAACATGAGAACTTTGTGAAACATACACAAGTATCAATAGCCGAATCAATCAGGCAGAAGAAAGGATATCAGAGATTGAAGATCAGCTTAATGAAATAAAATGTGAAGACATGATTAGAGAAAAAATAATAAAAAGGAACAAACAAAACCTCCAAGAAATATGGGACTATGTGAAAAGACCAAACCTACATTTGATTTGTATACCTGAAAGTAATGGAGAATGGAAACGAGTTGGAAAATACTCTTCAGGATATTGTCCAGTAGAGCTTCCTTAACCTAGCAAGACAGGCCAACATTCAAATTCAGGGAATACAGAGAACACCACAAAGATACTCCTCAAGAAGAGCAACCCTAAGTCACATAATCATCATATTCATGAAGGTTGAAATGAAGAATAAAATGTTAAGGGCAGCCAGAGAGAAAGGTTGAGTTACCCAAAAAGGGAAACTCATCAGACTAACAGTGGACCTCTCTGCTGAAACCCTACAAGCCAGAAGAGAGTGGGGCCAATACTCAACATTCTTAAAGAAAATAATTTTCAAACCAGAGTTTCATATCCAGCCAAACAAAGCTTCAAACGTGAAGGAGAAATAAAATCCTTTACAGACAAGCAAATGCTGAGAGATTTTGTCACTACTAGGCCTGCCTTACAAGAGGTCATGAAAGAAACACTAAATATGCAAAGGAAAAACAATTACAAGCCACTGCAAAAGCATAACAAATTGTAAAGACCATTGACACTACAAAGAAACTGCATCAACTAACGGGTAGAATAACCAGCTAGCATCTTAATGACAGGATCAAATTTACACATAACAATATGAACCTTAAATATAAATGGGCTAAATGCCCCAATTAAAAGACAGACTGGCATATTGGATAGAGTCAAGACCCATTGGTATGCTGTATTAAGAAGACCCATCTCACATGGAAAGACACACATAGGCTCAAAACAAAGGGATGGAGGAATATTTACTAAGCAAATGGAAAGCAAAAAAAAAAAAAAAAAAAGAGCAGGGCTTGCAATCCTAGTCTCTGATAAATCAGACTTTAAACCAAGAAAGATCAAAAAGGACAAAGAAGGGCATTACATATGGTAAAGGGATCAATAAAACAAAAAGAGCTAACTATCCTAAATATATATAAAACGCACATATATAATCATATTTTCTTTATCCATTCATCTATCAGTGGACACTTAGGTTGTTACTATCTCTTGGTTATTGTGAGTAATGCTGCAATGAACATGTAAGTGCAAATATCTTTTTGAGATAGTGATTTTATTTCCTTTGGATATATACTCAGAAGTCAAATTGCTGGATTATATGGTAGTTGTATTTTTAATTTTTTAGGGTACTTCCATACTGTTTTCTATAATGACTGTACTAATTTGCCTTCTCACTAGCAATGTATGAGAGTTCCCATTGCTCCACATCCTAGCCAACATTTCTTATATTTTGACATTTTGATAGTAGCCATCCCTAACAGGTATGAGATGATATCTCACTGTGGTTCTGATTTGCATTTCCCCAATGGTTAGTGACATTGAGTATTTTTTCATATACCTGTTGGCCATTTGTATATTTTCTTTTAAGAAATGCCTATATAGACCTTTTACCCATTTTTATATTGTGTAATTTGGTTTCTTGTTATTGAGTCGTATGATTTTATTATATATTTGGATATAAACTCCTTGTATATATGGTTTACAAATATTTCCTACTATTATATGGGTTGCCTTTTCATTTCATTGCTTCCTTCCTTTGCTGTGCAGCAACTTTTTACTTTGATGTAGTCTCACTTGTTTATTTTTGCTTTTGTTGCCTGGCTTTTGATGTCAAATCCTAAAATCATTGCTAAGACTAACGTCATGGAGGTTTTCCCTTATGTTTTCTTCTAGGAGTTTTATAGGTTCAGGTCTTGCATTTAAGTCCTTCATATATTTTGGGTTAATTTTTTTTTTTTACTATGGAGTAAGAGAAGAATCCAGTTTCATTTTTTCCATGTGAATATCCAATTTCCATTTATTGAAGAGACTATCCTTTCTGAATCATGTATCCTCAGTGCCTTTGTCAAAGGTTAGTTGACTTTATGTGTGTGTTTATTTCTTGGCTCCCTATCTGTTCCATTAGTCTATGTGTATATTTTTATGCCAGTACCACACTGTTTTGATAATTATAGTTTTGTAATATAATATGAAATCAGGAAGTGTGATGCTCTCACCTTTGTTCTTCTTAGTCAAGATTGCTTTACCATTCAGGGTCTTTCGTGGTTTTGTCTCGATTTTTAATTGTTTTTTTCTGTTTCTGTGAAAAGTTTCATTGAAATTTTGAGAGGGATTGCATAGAATATATAGTTTGCTATGGGTGGTAGGTACATTTTAAAAATATTATCTTCTAATCTATGGATATGGAATACATTTCCATTTATTTGTGTCTTCTTCAATTTAGTTTATTAATGTTTCAGAGATTTAAGTATAAAGACCCATCACGGCTGGGCGCTGTGGCTCATGCCTGTAATCCCAGCACTTTGGGAGGCCAAGGCTGGCAGATCACGAGGTCAGGAGATCAAGACCATCTTGGCTAACATGGTGAAACCCTGTCTCTACTAAACATACAAAAAATTAGCCGGTCATGATGGCAGGCACCTGTAGTCCCAGCTACTCGGGAGGCTGAGGCAGGAGAATGGCGTGAACCCGGGAGGGGGAGCTTGCAGTGAGCCAACATCACGCCACTGCACTCCAGCCTGGGCAACAGAGCAAGACTCCATCTTAAAGAAAACAAAAACAAAAACAAAAACAAAAAAAGACCCATCACTTCCTTGGTAAAGTTTATTCATATTTTATTTAATATTTATTTGTTTTATTTGCTCATATTTATGGAATACATGAGAAAATTTGTTACTGCATAGTCATCAAGTCTTCTATTGTTGTGTGGCTATTGTAAATGAGATTGTTTACTTTTTTCAATAGTTTACTGTTAGTAGCCGGGCGCGGTGGCTCACGCTTGTAATCCCAGCACTTAGGGAGGCCGAGGCGGGCGGATCACGAGGTCAGGAGAGCGAGACCATCCTGGCTAACACGGTGAAACCCCGTTTCTACTAAAAATACAAAAAATTAGCCGGGCCTGGTGGCGGGCGCCTGTAGTCCCAGCTACTCGGAGAGGCTGAGGCAGGAGAATGGCGTGAACCCGGGAGGCGGAGCGTGCAGTGAGCCGAGATTGCACCACTGCACTCCAGCCTGGGTGACAGAGCGAGACTCCGTCTCAAAAAAAAAAAAAAAAAAAGAATAATTTCTGGTAGGTATAGGTTATTTTTCTGCCTTTGTAACCCTAATAAATGCTGGGCCTTCACCTGGCAAATGTCTACATAAATTCACAGTCAAAGCTGAGTTTGAGCATAGTTGAGGCTAATGAAAGTCATTTCTGTAAATTTTCTTGTAAAGTTTAGTTTAGGGGTTTTACAGTGTGACACACAGAAATGTTCCATGAAGTTAATTTTTATATAAGTTACCTAATCCCAGCTACTGCTAAAAATTCTTCCCATTCTCTATTGTCCATGTTTTTCTGTCTTTTATGTTCATCCCTCGGGGTCTGTCCCTGAGATGATGGGCTCAGGAGCAAACCTCTTCAGTGGGACACTTCATATCACCATCCATATCCAGTTACCATGGAAATCTCTTCCTTTTTGATCTTATCTTCTTTTCCAACTTCATGACCTGTTATTTGTTTAACCTCATTGCTTCCCTTGTCCTTCTTCAATATCTTGCTTGTCCTCTCATTCAGTCTGCACCAAGTTGTTAGTGGGCAGCAGTGGAAACTGATGGGAAAGTCATACTGTGGTTCTAATCTCACCTTGGGGTGGATTATATAAGACAAGACTTTTCCCACTACCAAGATGTACTTTTTTTTTTTTTTTTCTAACCCAAGTCCTTTCATTAAGTAGAATCTCTGTCCTGGGCTTGAGTTACCTTACCAAAGACCCATTTCAGTTAACCTTGCTAAAAATATCCCAGGTTTAGAAGAAAAAAAACCCATTCCCCTACAGAAATGGAATATGTTCTAGAGAGTCTGTAGGTCTAAGATTTATGAAGTCTTCCATACAACTTATAACATAATTTCAATGGAAAAAAATGCAACCACAGTTCAAAAAAACTGATTTACATACTAACTTTTGAAATTGAAGCCTGTGAAATGTCTGTAGCTCTATTTCAATCTTTGTCATTGCTCCAGAAAACTACACTCTTGACTATATTTTGTTGACTAAAGAGGTAAAATGTTTAGGCAGAGGGACGCTGCAGAGTCTATTAATGAACTGGAGGGATGTAGCAAACAATAAGGAAAACTTCACAAAAGCAGTATATTTGTTTGGGTGAATGATATAGATCTCCTAATGCCAGAGACCCATTCCATAAATCAAATAAGAAACTGAACTGGTTCTTTCACTACAAATAAGTCATGGATTGATAGGTTAATATTCACTGTTCTAAGATCCTTACTTTTGAAATAGTATGTAAATAGCAAAAAATGTTATTGTAGTTCAGTTTTTATATTTTTATTCATTCTTACTTGTGTTAAACAGATAAATAGGTAGCTAAATGGACAAACACACATCTTGGTGTCAGTGTACATGGATTATATCTGTGTTCCCTAAGGCAGCTTGTGCTTCAGCCCTGCTTCTACTCCAAGGCTATTCTCAGCACTTTGTTGCAACTCACTCCCAAGTCCCTTCCCCAAAACACTTACAAATGAAGTTTTATGAACTCAAAGCCAAATGTAAATTTTTACAAGAGCTTTTGAGAAAAGTAGAGGAGAGTATTACTGCACACATCACATCCTAAAATATTACACCAGTTCTTTCGGCCAGTTAAGTTCTCTTTTTCTCCCCACCCTGGTGGCTCTTTCTCAATCTCTTTTAACTTTCCTCTCCATCTCTACACAGCATTGCCAACTCTGCATTGCTCCAATTTACTTCTCTCCTGGAGCCCTCCTTGCACCACCTGTACCACCACCACCACTGCATTTCCACTCACATTGAGAAATACATACTCTTAGGTTTTTTCAAATTGCATTCTTACGTATTACTTTGTTTAGAAAAATAAAGGAGCATTCTTGGGTGGAATCTATTTGCCAGAGAAGGTATGGTGTCTTGTAAATAACAGTTCTTGTTGAAATGGAGGTAAAACTCATATGGAGGGACGAGGAAGTGAGGTGACCCCCATAGCAATTCTTCTGGCCAGGCAGGGTATTTTTAAACAGACACAATTTAAGATAGAAACCTTCTGCTGCTAGAGCACGAAACATTTCAGAAATGCCATTCCATGCCACTACCTTCCCAGTGCACCTGGGACAGCCTCTTTTAGAGTTTTGGGGAGCGTGAACAGCTTCATATTCCAAATTCTGTATACAAATATTAATATTATAAACCATATACAGATAAGGGTCATTAAGCTCTATTTCTATTTATTAAAACAAAATAAACTCAGCTAGGAATAACCTTCCATTTTGCCCTCTGGGTTATATTAAGGATATAAAAATGTTTACATTATCAAACTGCTTCAAAATGAGAATTTGCACAAATATCATGGTAATAAATGGTAATCATCACAATCTCATCTAAGTTTTAAAAATCATTATTCCAGCAGTTCTTCACATTATAAGAGCTTGTCTTCCTTGCATATATATTTGTTCATGCTTTCCCATTTCCCATATTTTCACCTTAAAATTAGGAAAAGAGATTATGTGACAATCTGGATCTAACTGCTACTAGTTTTGGCTTACACCAAGGGAACCCTGCATTTGAAGAGAGTAGCTGCATAAATGGGTTTGTGCTTGATATGAAAAGTTGGATAGATCAGTAGATAAGCATAGATATTTACAACATTACTCCCCCTTTTGGGTTTCACAAGAGGTTCAGTACATTTTGGTTTAGAGAAGAACAAACCAGCGCTTAAGCCCTAATTGCAGCTCCAGGGTCTTTGAACAAAACTTACCATCATGAGAGGCATAGAGTTTCACAGCTCAACAGCCCAAAGTAAAAGAAGATAAATAGCTAGAAAAGAAGAGGTGAAGAAAGATGTAACTGAACAGGAGTAGAAAAGTGAGTTTTGTTTCTCTCTCCTTTTAACACAGCCAGGGGCTAACCAAGCATTCTGCTGTATGTTAAGAAATGCTCTCCAAGGGAAGTGTTTTGCCTCCAACTGTGAGTTAATGGGTGCAGCACACCAACATGGCACATGTATATATGTAACAAACCTGCACGTTGTGCACATGTACCCTAAAACTTAAAGTATAATAATAATAAAATTAAAAAAAAAAAACTAATTGGTGTTCTTAAAACCCTGGAAGAACCTTTTCTAGAACTGTAGATGCTATTGGGGTGGGGAAATATTCAGAAGGGGAAATTCTCAAAGAAACATTTTTCTTGATTTTCTTTTCAATGTGCAGGCAAGTCAGAACATGCAAGGAGGGAAACATAGAAAAACATGTGATCTGCACATTCCATTTACAGAGTACATATGTGTTATGGAAGAAGGATCCAGATTCTGCAAAAGAATTTCTAGCCAATCTGAAAAGTGTTGATTCAAATCTATTTTGTTCACCAAGTCACAGCAGCATTAGAGCTATATCAACCAGATTCAGTGGATAACTCCCATTTCCCAGGCCCTCTTCTGCAATGTCTGAAACCATAGGAACAGATATTCATTTAGGAGCCTCATAAAATATTGCATGCGTCATAAAAGTGAACACAAACATTAAAATACCCAACCCATAAAAGCTTTTCTGTGAAGAGGGAGAGCTGTGATAATATGGTACATGTAGAAAGTTTTCTGGTGATTTTCCATGGTACAAAAGTGATAAAACAAAACAAAACAAAAAACCTAAAATGCAGAAGCTCATAATATTCCCCCCACCTCCTTGCTACCTTCACCTGATCCCTACCAGTTCCCCTACATGCTCCAAGAAAACCACTTGATATCGCATACTTAGCTTCTCCCTTTCCTGAACTCCAAGTAGAAAAAGAACAAAATCCATAAGCAAATCACCAAAAAAGGTGAACCACACCCTGAGGGACACTGCAACAGGGGATACAACTGCCACGGGATATAACGTGCCAAAGGACTGAAAGGATACAGTGATGAGAGAGAGTTCACTGGGTAAGATGGCTGGGATGGTACGCTATCAAAGAGAAAGTTCTAGGCTAGTAGAAAAGAAGGTTTCTACAAAGTAGGAATGCTAGACACAAGGGAGGTTAAGAAGAGTTGTTATAGATCAACTATACGACACCCCTTTAAACGTTTTCAAAAGATATGAGTCAAGATTGAGATTTCTTTGGGGACTACTGTGCATCTTTAAAAGTGACACAGCTCTTGTCTGTTCATGTTGGACTTGGCTTTATAAGTGTAACACAAAGAAAAAAAATGAGAGTACGCTATATAAGTTTCTCTTTCTCTTAGATTACCAAAAATTTGTTAAGGTAAGTTTGATGCCTTTGTTTACATTGCTTAGTGAAAGTACTAAGTACAGTGTGCAGAATCATGCACATCGAATAAATAGTGTAGAGCCATTTTCTGGTATGTGTTAAAATGGCAAAATGTTCTTTTTCATTCAGACTTCAAATAGTTTATGTTTTTCTTTATTAGTGGAAAATTTGGTAGAAAAAACAAGTTTATAAAACCATGTAAATGGATAAATAATGAAAACAAATAACCAGCTGGGTTGAGAATTGTACCACCCAAGCCAGAGGGCTAATCCACAATGGTAGGATAAATGTTTGGTAGACAACCATGATAATCACCTCTCAAGTCCTCCTTCAATGTGCTGGGTACTACATTGCATGGTGTCCCCCATCAAAAATCACATCTGTGAATATGTTTGTGAATATGACTTTATCTTAAGGTCTTTGTAGTTATAATCAAATTAAGATGAGTTTGTAATTGATTAGAAGGGGCACTAATCTAATTACTGGTGTCTTTATAAAAAGAGGAAAATTTGGAGACAGACGGACACACAGAAAGAATACCATCACCACCATCAAGGCAGAGAGTGATGCATCTACAAGCCAAGGAGATCAAGGATTGCCGGCAACCACCAGAAACCAGGAGAGAAGCATAGAACAAATTCTCTCTCACAGCCTCCAGACTGTGAAAGAATATATTTCTGGTGTTGTAAGGCACCCAGTTTGTGATCCTTTATTATAGCAGCCCTTGGAAACTAACACATGTTACGACCTGAAGATCAAATCTTGCATGGGTCCATCTGGTTTTCCAACATGGAAAGACACTGATTCTTGTTCTCCAACTGGTATACAGATTTGTCCTATTTACATATTTTGATGGTAAGTTTAGAACTGGAACTGTAGAGCTGGAAGCAGATTTGGAACCTATTTTCCTTTATTTCTGTGAGTCTTTTACTTTAGAAAAAAATGCATTAGATTAAAAGAAAATGAAAAACAAAGGCCATGTAAATAGGTAAAAATAGACTGATAGAAAGACCCATGTAAACAGAGATAAGGAAAATGTGCTATTATGCTTCAATCTGCCAAGAACTGGGGTCTAAGGGGTAGGGATCAATAAATAACACTCTTTTCTGCACCCAAGTCCAGAAACATTGAGTGATATGGAACAGGACTCAGGTATATGGATTTTTAAAATATTACCTTTATTGTTTATGAAGTTATTGGGAGGATGTGACTTAGTGTGAAGACCAACTAGACATGCAAGCACTTTCTCTTCCCCTACTCCTAGTCCAATCATAGCACTCAAGGGAAAAGTCAATCTGTAGACAAGTTGCACATACCCAAAATTTCTGCTTTACAGTGAGAATGGGAGACGAAGGGAGACTGACACACCATTACATACGGGTTTGAATATATTATCTTCCCCCAACTGAGAAACATAGCCCCATGTCCATTCTTGACCTGATACTTCACTCTGCCTTCTTGGGGAGGAGTGATTTAGGAATAGAGAAAGATGCCAGAAGTACGTCTCCAGGGGGCTCTCACTGTATGGAATCCAGAGGGTGGGGAGGGGAATGTATTTTGCTATAGCATTAAGATTAAAGCTTTTCTTATTTTTTACTGGAGCATCCACTGGCTTATTTTTTTTTAATACTGTGTAATACCATAGGGTTGGAAAACTTAAATCCAATAAACCAGTGGGAAGACAGCATGTAATATGAGGGAAAGGAGAATGAACCCCTTTCATTAATTAAAATATCAAAATTTAGTACTAGCATGTTTTTAACAAAAGAAAACGTTTAAATTTCAAACAAGGTTAATACAGAGAAGGGAGAAGAATTTGGAAAACTCATGTCTATTCCAGTCATTGTTTAAAAATGCTCTATAGTCCATCTTCATCAGAATTACTGGAAAGGTTTGTTAAAAATGCAAGGTCTTGGGCCTCACCCCAGACCTATTGAATCAGAATCTCTTGAGACAGAGATGGAGAATCTACATTTAACAACTTCTTTGAGTAATTCAAATGTACACTGAAGATTGAAAATTATCTACTGGTCGTAGGACAGCATCTACCTGGTACTACAACTTTATTTGACCCATGGTCACAGCACAAAATTGCCCTTATTTCTCCTGAGATTCTAAAATGTGTTTCTTTTATATTAGGTAAGAAGTATCATTTATAAATAACAATTGGAAAATATAAAACATAAATCAAGATATAGGGAAAACTGTACCCTTTCTTAGTAAAGTGAGAGAAAGGAAGAAAATGGCAACAGAATTTTGGGATGTACTGCAAAGCTGGTCTGGTGCCAGCTCACACTTGAACAATTCTTTTTATTCACATCCAGAAAATGTTTTTAAATCTGCAACTCTCTGGTTTATGCACATATGATTTTGATTACATTTCAGGCTACATAGCTACATACCAATTAGTTTGTACAGATTGGCTGAAGTGCTGCACATCCCACTTGGAAATCCTTTAACTAGATTAGAAACCCCTGGGTCTGCACATTGAAAATTATTTTCCAGAAGGAACCTACAGTAATTAGTGATTATTAGGTTTTCTGGACCAGCTGTTTCACAGTCTGAGACAGTTAATCCATAAATGCATTAATTGTATTAGACTATGTAGTTAAGAAATAAAAAGTCTACTAAGTGGGAAAATTACTGAGCTATTCTAGTTTATGGCAAACAAATAGTGTCAGTGATTAACTGTCTCTAAAGCATGATACAGACAAATTAGCTCTTGTGTTTGAGTCAATGAATTATGGATAAATATCATTGACTGTGAATTTTCACAAGTATATTGATCTTTTCAATATAGTTAGAGGAGTTTGAGATTTATAATTTAGATTTAGAGGAGTTTGAGACTTAGAGAGTTTGAGATTTGAAAATACATTGGTAAAACATAAAAATACAAAATGACGTATCATTGTTTTCTATCGATTAGATTATTTGGCCATTACCAGAGACCTAAAGAACTCTTCCAGATGTTAGTTGGCAATGCAGAGTACCACATCATCTACCTCTGCATTTTTGTGATCTGAAAAATCTGGACTACTAGAAACAAATTTTGTTAATGCAGTGAATTCTAGTATTCTGATATCAATTATATATTTTCCCAACTCTTATAATAATTTTCAGACATTTTTAGTAACACAATTTTAGAGGTTACCACTATTTATTATATAGTATTTAGGGATACTATATGATATTAGGGATATTTCGCCTTTTCACGGAACTGAACATGGTTTCATATAATACTCAAGTTGTTCAATAGATGTTCCTAGAATTGAATCATCTACTTCAGAGTGTCAGTTAAGGAAATAGATGCATCCCACCAAAGACTTTTTTATATTCCCAAAGTACACAATCCCCTTTATTCTATTTCGTGAAGATAGTGAACACCAATGCACTCCTCAAATACTGAGAATCATCCTCCCAGAGAGAATCTCTGTAATATTACTCAGATCTATTGGAGGAGATAGAAAGTTGAATGCCACTGATGTGGTCCAACCATATCAGTTACAAAAATGAGGCCATTTAGACTAAGAATATTAGGTAACCTAGGTTATATTGTGGAACTGATATTAAACTAAAAATTGTATCATAGTCAGATGCATAGTAAAATGTGTTGAATTGTGTGAAAAGTAACATCTGAGAGTATGGAGAATCCTGGGATTTTTATTTCTAGGCAAAATTGAGTAGTAGTGGCTAGATTTATTCTCTCATCAAACCAACTAAAAACATAGACAAAATACATGAAACATCTATTGACAAACATCAGGTGGCACAGAACAATGATCACTGAGAGAAGAAGGACAAACAGGTGAGCCATATAACTTCCCTAGCTTACTTCCTGGAGAGAGTTTCTGGACTAAAGCACAGGGAGAGGGAAGCCACACAGAAACCAGCAAACTCGCTGAGTGGAGAAGATGGAGATTGGTGTCTAGGTGATATGGTTTGGCTCTGTGTCCCCACCCAAATCTCATTTTGAATTGTAATCTGAATTATAATCCCCAAGTGTCAAGGAAGGGATCTGGTGGGAGGTGACTGGATCATGAGGGCAATTTCCCCATGCTGTTCTCATGATAATGAGGGAGTTCTCACAAGATCTGATGGTTCTATACGTGTTTGACAGTTTTTCCTGCGCTCTCACTCTCTCTCCTGCCACCTTATGATGAAGATGCCTGCTTCCCCTTCTGTCATGATTGTAAGTTTCCTGAGGCCTCCCCAGCCATGTGCAAATGTGAGTCAATTAAACCTTCCTTGGTTACAAATTACCCAGTCTTGGGTATTTCTTCATAGCAGTGTGGGAATGGACTAATATATTGGATGAGTCAATATGGCTAGAGTTAAAAATTAAAATACCTGAGAGGAGAGATCTGCACAGAGAAAGAGTTCTGAGGATATGTCAAGGGTCCTGAGTATTAAGCAGCATATTTTTATGAAGATACTACCCATGATGGAGAAAAATCTACTCAAAAGGCTGAGTATAAGTAATCCCTGGAGCTCAAACATGACTGGGAATAATTTATGTTCCCCTCAACCAGAGTGAAAAACTTTATTTTTATTTTTTATTTATCTCAATAGGTTTTGGAGGAACAGGTGGTATTTGATTGCATTAATAAGTTCTTCATTGGTGATTTCTGAGATTTTGGTGCACCTATCACCTAAGCACTGTACACTGTACCTAATGTGTAGTCTTTTATCCCTCACACCCCTCATACCTCTTCCCTTGAGTCCCCAGAGTCTATTGTTTGATTCTTATGCCTTTGAGTCCACATAGCTTAGCTCCCACATATCAGTGAGAACAAATAATGTTTGGTTCTCCATTCCTGAGTTACTTCACTTAGAATAACGGTCTCCAATTCCATCCAGGTTGCTGCAAATGCCATTATATCATTCTTTTTTTGTGGCTGAGTAGCATTCCATGGTATATATATGCCACATTTGCTTTATCCACTTGATTGATGGACATTTGGGTTGGTTCCATATTTTTGCAATTGCAAATTGTGCTGCTATAAACGTGTGTGCAAGCATATTTTTCATATAATGACTTGTTTTCCTCTGGTTAGGTATCCAGGATTGGGATTGCTGAATCAAATGGTAGATGCACTTTGACTTCTTTAAGGAATCTCCACATTGTTTTCCATAGTGGTTGTAGTAGTTTACATACCCACCAGCAGTGTAAAACTGTTCCCTTTTTACCACATCCCTGCCAACATCTATTATTTTTTGAATATGGCCATTCTTGCAGGAGTGAGGTGGTATTGCATTGTGGTTTTGATTTGCATTTCCATGATAATTAGTGATGCTGAGCATTTTTTATATGTTTGTTGACCATTTGTATATCTTATTTTGGGAATTGTCTATTCATGTCCTTAGCCCACTTTTTGATGGAATTGTTTTTTTTTTTTCTTGCTAATTGTTTTGAGTTCATTGTAGATTCTGGACATTAGTTCTTTGTCAGATGTATAGATTGTGAATATTTTCTCCCACTCTGTGGGTTTTCTGTTTACTCTGCTGACTGTTCCTTTTGCTGTGTAGAAGCTTTCTAGTTTAATTAAGTCCCATCTATTTATATTTGTTTTTGTTGCATTTGCTTTGGGGTTCTTGGTCATGAAGTTTTTGCCTAAGCCAATGTCTAGAAGAGTTTTTCCAATGTTATCTTCTAGAATTTTTATGGTTTCATGCTTTGATTTAAGTCTTTAATCCATATTGAGTTGATTTTTGTATAAGGTAAGAGACAAGGATCTAGTTTCATTCTCTACATGTGGCTTGCCAATTATCCCAGCACCATTTGTTAATTAGGGTGTCCTATCCCCACTTTATGTTTTTGCTTGCTTTGTTGAAGATCAGCTGATTGTATTTGGGTTTATTTCTGGATTCTCTATTCTGTTCCATTGGTCTATATGCCTATTTTTATACCAGTACATTGCTGTTTTGGTGACTGTGGTCTTACAATATAGTTTAAAGTTGAGTAGTGTGATGCCTCCAGATTTGTTCTTTTTTCTTAATCTTGTTTTGCTATGTGTGCTCTTTTTTGGTTCCATATGAATTTTAGGATTGTTATTCTCTAGTTCTCCGAAGAATGATGGTGGTATTTTGATGAGAATTGCATTGAATTTGTAGATTGCTTTTGAGATTATGGTCATTTTCACAATATTGATTCTGCCCATCCATGAGCATGGGATGTGTTTCCAATTGTGTTGTTTATGAGTTCTTTCAGCAGTGTTTTGTAGTTTTCCTTATACAGGTCTTTCACCTCCTTGGTTAGATATATTTCTAAGTATATATTTTTTTGCAGCTATTGTAAGAAAGGTTGAGTTCTTGAATTGATTCTGAGCTTGGTTGCTGTCGGTGTATAGCAGTGTTGCTGACTTGTATACATTAATTTTGTATTCTAAAACACTGTTGAATTCTTTATCAGTTCTAGGAGCTTTTTGGATGACTGTTTAGAGTTTTCTAGGTATACAATTACATCATCAGCAAACAGTGACAGTTCAACTTTCTCTTCACCAATTTGGATACCCCTTATTTCTTTCTCTTGTAAAATTGCTCTGGCTAGAACTTCCAGTACTATATTGAATAGATGTGGTTAAAGTGGGCATCCTTGTCTTGTTCCATTTCTCAGGGGAAATGCTTTCATTTTTTCCCCATTCAGTATAATGTTGGCTGTGGGTGTGTCATAGATGACTTTATTACATTAAGGTGTGTCCCTTCTATGCTGATTTTGCGGAGGGTTTTAATCATGAAAGGATGCTGGATTTTGTTGAATGCTTTTCTGCATTTATTGAGTTGACCATGTGATTTTTGTTTTTAATTGTTTATGTGGTATGTCACATTTATTGACTTGTGTATGTTAAACCATCCCTGCACACCTGATATGAAACCCATTTGATTATCATGGATTATCTTTGTGATATGCTGTTGGATTTGGTTAGGTAGTATTTCGTTGAGAATTTTTGCCCCTATACTCCTCAGGGATATTGGTCTGTAATTTTTTTTAATGTCCTTTCCTGGTTTTGGTATTAGGGTGATACTGGCTTTATAGAATAATTTAAGGAGAATTCCCTCTTTCTCTTCCTTTTGAAATAGTGTCAATAGGATTAGTAGTAATTTTTCTTTGAATGTCTGACAGAATTCACCTGTGACTCTGTCTGGTCCTGGACCTTTGTTTTTTTGTTTTTTGTTTTTTTTTGGTAAGTTTTTAATTACCATTTCAATTTCACTGCTTGTTATTGGTCTGTTCAGAGTTTCTATTTCTTCTTGGTTTAATCTAGGGGTGTTGTATACATCCAGGAATTTATCCATCTCCTCTAGGTTTTCTAGTTTATGTGTGTAAAGGTGTTCATAGTAGCCTTGATTGATCTTTTGTATTTCTGTGATATCAGTAGTAATAGCTCCTGTTTCATTTCTAATTGAGCTTATTTGGATCTTTTCTTTTTTTGTTAATCTTGCTAATAGTCTATCAATTTTATTTATCTTTTTAGGAAACCAGCTTTTTGTTTCTTTTATCTTTTGTATTTTTTGTTTCAATTGTATTTAGTTCTGCTCTGATCTTGGTTATTTCTTTTCTTCTGCTGGGTTTGGATTTGGTTTGTTTTTCTTTCTCCAATTCCTTAAGATGTGACCTTAGATTATCTATTTGTGCTATTTCAGACTTTTTGATGTAGGCAATTAAAGCTATGAACTTCCTTCTTAGCACAACCTTTGCTGTATCCCAGAGGTTTTGATAGGTTGTGTCACTATTATCATTGAGTTCAAAGAATTTTTAAATTTTCATCTTGAGGGTTCTTTTGGAGTTGATTTCCAATTTTATTCCACTGTGGTCTATGAAAATACTTGCTATAATTTCAATTTTCTCAAATTTGTTGAGACTTGTTTTGTGGCCTGTCACATGGTCTATCTTGGAGAATGTTCCATATGGCTGATGATTAGAATGTACATTTTGAAGTTGTCAGATAGAATGTTCTGTAAATATCTGTTAAGTTCATTTGTTCTAAGGTATAGTTTAAGTCCATTGTTTCTTTGTTGACTTTTTATCTTGATGACCTGTCTAGTGCTGTCTGGAGTATTGAAGTCCCCCACTATTATTGTGTTGCTGTTTGTCTAATTCCTTCATTCTAGTAGTAATTGTTTTATAAATTTAGGAGGTCCAGCATTAGGTGCATATATATTTAAGACTGTGATATTTTTCTGTTGGACTAGTCCTTTTATCATTATATAATGCCCCTCTTTGTCATTTTTAACCTCTGTTTCTTTACAATTTGTTTTGTTTGATTTAAGAATAGCGACTCCTGCTTGCTTTTAGTGTCCATTTGCATGGAATATCGTTTTTACACCGCTTTACCTTAAGTTTATGTGAGTTCTTATGTGTCAGGTGAATCTCTTGAAGACAGCAGATTCTTGGTTGGTGAGTTCTTATTGATTCTGCCATTGTGTATTTTTTAAGTGGAGCATTTAGGCCATTTACATTCAATTTTAGTATTGCAAAGTGAGGTACTATTCTATTCATGGTGCTATTTCTTGCCTGAATACTTTTTTTTTCATTGTGTTGTTGTTTTATAGGTCCTGTAATATTTATGCTTTAAGGAGACTCTATTTCAGTGTTTTTCAAGGATTTGTTTCAAGATTTAGTTTCTTTTAGCAGTTCTTGCAGTGCTGGTTTGGTAGGGTAAATTATCTCAGCATTTGTTTGTATGAAAAAGACTGTATCTTTTCTTCATTTATGAAGCTTAGTTTCACTGGATATAAAATTTGTGGCTAATAATTGTTTTATTTAAGAAGGCTTAAAATAGGACCCCAGGCCGGGTGCGGTGGCTCACGCCTGTAATCCCAGCACTTTGGGAGGCTGAGGTGGGTGGATCACAAGGTCAGGAGATCAAGACCATCCTGGCTAACACAGTGAAACCCCGTCTCCACTAAAAATACAAAAAAAAAAATTAGCCGGGCGAGGTGGTGGGTGCCTGTAGTCCTAGCTGCTCAGGAGGCTGAGGCAGGAGAATGGCATGAACCCCGGGGGGCGGAGCCTGCAGTGAGCCAAGATCGCGCCACTGCACTCCAGCCTGGGCGACAGCGAGACTCTGTCTCCAAAAAAAAAAAAAAAATAGGACCCCAATCCCTTCTATCTTATAGCTTTTCTGCTGAGAAATCTGTTAACCTGATAGGTTTTCCTTTAGAGCTTACCTGATGCTTTTGCCTCACAGCTCTTAAGATTCTTTTTATTGTCTTGAGTTTAGATAACCTGATGACTATCTGCCTAGGCAATGATGTTTTTGTGACAAATTTCCCAGGTGGTCTTTGACCTTTTTGTATTTTGACGTCTAAATCTCTAGCAAGGTCAGGGAAGATTTCCTTGATTATTCTCTCAAATAAGTTTTCCAAACTTTTAGACATCTCTTCTTCCTTGGGAACACAAATTATTCTTAGGTTTGGTTGTTTAATGTAATTCTAAACTTCTTGGAGGCTTTGTTTCTTTTTTAATTTTTTTATTTTCTTTTTCAGATTGAGTTAATTCAAAATCCTTATCTTTGGGCTCTGAAGTTCTTTCTTCTACTTTTTTGATTCTACTGGTGAGACTTTCCAGTGCATTTTGCAGTTCTATAAGTGTGTCCTTCATTTCTAGAAGTTGTGATTGTTTTTTTATTTATGCTATTTCACTTGAGATTTTTCCATTCATATCTTGTATTATTTCTTTGATTTCTTTAAGTTGGGCTTCACCTTTCTCTTGTGCCTCCTTGATTGGCTTAATAGTCAACCTTCTGAATTCTTTTTCTGTCAATTCAGAGGTTTTGTCTTGGTTTGGATCCTTTGTCGGTGAGCTACTGTAATCTTTTGGGGGTGTTAAAGAATCTTGTTTTGTCATATTACCAGAATTGTTCTCTGGTTCCTTCTCATTTAGGTAGACTATGTCAGAGGGAAGATTTGGCACTCAAAGGCTGATGTTCAGATTATTTTGTCCTGTGGGTGCTCCCTTGATGTAGTGCTCTTCCATTTCCCCTAGGAATGAGGCTTCCTGAGAGCCAAACAGCAGTGATTATTATTTCTCCCCTGGATCTTTTTTTTTTTTTCCTAATTTTCTTTTTTTTAATTTTAATTTTAATTTTAATTTTTATTATTATACTTTAGGTCTCCCCTGGATCTAACCACCCAGTGAGCTACTGGCCTTGGCTGGTACTGGGGAGTGTCTTCAAAGAGTCCTGCGACATGGTCTGTCTTCATGTCTCTCAGCCCTGAATACCATCACCTGCTCTGGTGGAGGTAGCAGGGGTGTGAAGTGGACTCTGTGAGGGTCCTTAGTTGTATTTTTGTTAAGTGTGCTGGTTTTGTGTTGGTTGACCTCCAGCCAAGAAGAGGTGCTTTCAAGAGTTCATCAGCTGTGGTTGCATAGGGAGGATACAAGTTTGCCCTAGGATCAGGTGGTGGGCAATCTCACTGCTGGGTATATACCCAAGAGGTAGTATATATCAGTATATCAAAGAGATATAAAAGAGGTAATCAGTATATCAAAGAGATACCTGCATTCCCCTGTTTATTGTAGTACCTGTATTAACAATACTTAAAGGGAAATTATAGCACTAGAAATTTGTATCACAAGAAAAAGTTGTCAAATAAATTACCTGAGTGTCTGCCTTAAGAATAGAGTAAGGTAAAATTAAACTTATATAGTAAGCAGAAAAGCACAAAATTGTAAAATTGGAGGAAAAATCAATGAAATAGAAAACAGAGAAACAATAGTAAAAGCAAAAGCTGGTTGTTAGAGCAGATCAACAAAATGTATACATTTCCACTTAGACTGATGAAAAAGAAGACACAAATGATCAATATCAAGAATGAGAGATATACCATTACTAAACATTCTACAGAAGTTAAATAGTAATGAAAGAATAAATAAATTATGCCTATACGTTTTTAAGCTTAGATGAAATTCCTTGATAGCCACAAACTGCCAAAGCTTATTTAAGAAGAAATAACTTGAATAACACTGTATCTCTTAAAACAATTGAATTTGCAGTTTAAAAACCTATTACAAAGAAAACTCCATGCTCAAATAACTTTATTAATGAAGTTTACCAAATATTTAAGATAAATAATATACCTATTGTATACATATTCTCTCAAAAAATCCAAGATGAAGGAAAAATCCCCAGGCTTATCTAATGAGGCCAGCATCATCCTGATACCAAAACCAAACGTGTTATGTAAGAGAAAACTATATTTCTCATTCACATAGATGCTAAAATTTCTTATATAATTTTAACTAATTGAATTAACCAATCTATGAAAATATAACATACTATTAAAATGAGATTTATTCTAGGAATACAGATATAAATTTAAAATCCAATCAATGCAATTCACCATGTTAACAGACTAAAAAGGACATCCATATTATTTTCTCAATAGACAAAGAACAGGATTTAACAAAATAATACTGTATCCCTGATTAAAAAAAAAAAAAGTCTACAAACTAAGAATAGAAGGGAACTTCCTCAAGCTGATGACTAGCATCTAAGAAAATCCTACAGCTAACATTGTGCTTAATGTTACTTGAAAGACTACATGCTTTCCCTTTAAGATGAGAATGATAGATGGCTGCTCTTACCACTTCCACACAACATTATATTGGAGGCTCTATTCAATGCAAAGTTCAAGAATAAGAAATGAAAGCCCCCAAAACAGCTGTGCTTCATCACTCTGGGGTATTTGGGGTACTTGAAGCTGCTATACCTCTCCCTCGCAGAGCCTGGGATACCGATCAGCTCCTCCATCCCAGGGTCTAGAGTCCCTTCTACATGATGCCTCATCCTTTAGGACCTGAGTTGCCATCAAACTCTATTGGCTCAGCTTGCGAAAACTACAGATATACCTGCTCTCTGAGCCCAAACTTCCAGAACACCCTTTCTGCCCCAGAGACAGGCCAGTGCTATATCCTACATTGCAGGCATAGAATCACAGCTGTAACTGGGTCCCTGGGCCTAAGCTGCTAGGGGGCTCTCAGAATCACAGATTCTGGTTCTATGAGCAACCTGCATTCAATTCTGCCACAGGGAATGAACTTGTGCCCCAAGAGTCAGGTGCCACAATAGATTAATTAGAGTCTGAGCCTAGGACCCCAGACCCACAGCTACTTTGAACACCTGTAAAGACACATAAAATAAAAGGATGCAAAAAAAAAAAAAGATATTCCACACAAATGAAAACCAAAAGCAAGCAGGAGTAGCTATGCTTATATAAGATAAAACAGCCTTTAAGACAAAAAGTGTAAAAGAGACAAGGTTATTATATAACAATAATCTTGATAACAACAAAAAAACCATTGGATTTACAATGTATTTTAGACTAAATGTACCTAACAGACATTTATAAAACATTTCATTTATAAATTTATAATATAAATTTACAATTTATAAAACATTTCATTCAATGGGTTCAGAATACATACTCTTTTCATCACCAAATAGAAAATTTTCCAGGATAGACCACATGTTAGGCCGCAAAACAAGTCTCAACAAATGTAAAGAATTGCAATTGTATCAAGTATCTTTTCTGATCACAGTGGGATAAAACCAGATATTAATAACAATAGGAACTTGTAAAATTGTACAAATACATGGAATTTAAACAACATCACTTGTACAACCAATGGTTTGATGAGGAAATTTAAACAAAAATTTTAAAATGCATTGAAGAAATGAAAGTATGTTGTGTTTACAACATACCAAAACCTATAGAATACAGCAAAAGCAGTATTAAAAGGGAAGTTTAGAGCAATAACCTACATCAAAAAAGTGGAAAAAATTGAAATAAAAAATCTAACAATGAACTAGAAAAGCAAGAACAAACTGAGCCTAAAATTAATACAAGAAAAGAAATAATAAAGATCAGAGCACACTGTACCCTATAAATATTTACAATTATTATGCCTTTTATTACTATTAAAAATAGTAATAAAGGGTTGGGCATGGTGGCTCATGCCTGTAATCCCAACACTTTTGGAGGCCGAGGCGGGTGGATCACGAGGTCTGGAATTTGAAACCAACCTGACCAACATGGAGAAACCTTGTCTCTACTAAAAATACAAAATTAGCCAGGCATGGTGGCTCATGCCTGTAATCTCAGCTACTCTGAAGGCTGAGGCAGGAGAATCGTTTGAACCCGGGAGGCAGAGTTTGCTGTGTGCTGAGATTGTGCCATTGCACTCCAGCCTAGGCAACAAGAGCAAAACTCCGTCTCAAAAAAAAAAAAGTAACAAAAGAAAAACCTTAAAATGTAATTGTAAAAAATTAAGGATCAGCTGGATTTAATAAAATGTTAGTTTTTTAGAAGAAAAATGGCTATTATTGTGCAGGTAAAAATATGTAATATTTCATTATTTTACTCTACAGGCCATTGTTGAGCACTTTCTATGTACTCATCACTTAGATAAATACAGTAAGACACAAGAAGAGAAAAGCCATGGTTTTTATAAATGTGATGTATTTTCTAAAAAGAGTTGAGGTTATCTGAGAAAACCCATAACATGTTTGAATTCCCTTCTGTTTATTTTCTAATTTAGTAATATTTTGCCATACATAAGAATGCTGCATTGTTGTTTTATTGGTCAGGCCCTCAAGAGTCTTAAGTGAGCCCTACCTGGTGAGGGTATCTTTGGGGAAGAGGAGCAGTTGAGGCCGATATGAAGAAAGTCTGTGTAAAGGAAGTGGCATTTGAGATGTCTCAAAGGGACATTTCAAGTTTGCCTGTCTGGTGATAGGAAAGGAGAAGGGAAGGGAATTCTAAGTAGAGAACAAGGTGGTGCAGTTTTGGAAGTCTGTAAATGTGCGTGCAGCCTTATTCAGTGCTGCAGTAGTTTAGTCCAGTATGGCAGGAGCACATAACACACTGTAAAGGCCAAGGAAGAAGGGGAAAGGGTATTTGGTGAGTAGGCTTCAGCCAGGTCCCCAAAGGCCTCTTGAGCTGTGCTAAGCTCCAAGTTGTTCTTCAAAGATAATGCTGTGTCTGTGATTGAATAGAGAGCAGCTCTAATTCCCAAGGAGATTTTAGGGAGGTGTGGATATGGCTTGACTTGCAGGCTCCCGGGCTTGTCTGTGTCATTTCACCTTTCCACGCAATATTCCTGGTCATTTGGAGGAGGGTGTTGTTGGCTGAAATCATAAGTAGCCAAAGTTATTCCCAAAAGACGTTATTTTATCCATTGCTATGAACTCATCTTTCTACAAGTAGAAAGTCATTTTTGTTTAGAATCAAACTGAAAATCAGTTGTTCTGCCATAGGACAATTCTCCAAACCACCTTATGTGTTTTCAGATTGTTTTTTTCTTCAAAAATTTCTTTTGTCTATCTGGAGTGTTTGTCCTAAATTCAAACCTAAAATTGATAACAGGTGGAACATTTCTTTAGGTATTTCATTCTCAGAATCACACACCATTAGCTCTTCAAGCAATTTTAAACTTCATTCTTGTTGAGATGCATTTTCAATTGTGCCTTTTATTGATTCAAATCTTAATGTTTCAGTGAGCACAGTCATTGAGTTGTGGCTTTGCTATTGCTAATCATATCACAAATTTCAACACAGTCTATATTCTAAAGGGTTTGAGTAAAAGGCCCAGGTTAAATTTTGTTCAACTGAAGTATATTTTTCAAAAAGAAAAAACAATCAAAAACACAAAAATACATTTGAATTTCAGAGATCAACCAGAAATTGGGTTGTGAAATATAAATCATTTTCTGGTCTTTGTCCCGTAAGCTATAGAAAATACCAACGAAATTCTTAAGACTAAGGGCATGATTTTTGTGACTTTTGTTCTATAACTGGAACACTAAAACATAGAGTGACCTTAATTTTGGTAAGCCAACTTAGTCATGTATAGCAACGAATACATGTCATTATTAAAGATGGTTACAAATGTAACTTTTGTTCATTGGCTTTCTTCTGCGATCGTCATTTATGTCACAGGGCTCTCTCTTTTCTTTGCCTTTATTTCCTTGGATTTCTCATTCTTTTTTTTTCTTTTTTTTTTTTTTTTACCTTTTCATTTCTTGTGTGTGTGTCTGCATGTCTTGTTTTTTTTGAAAGCCTTTGGGCATTCTCTCTCATTTCATCCACATCACCTATTTATAATTCTCCTTCTTGCTCCAACTCTGTCCTCTTCAATCTTTTTTGACCAATGTGACCTACCCAGCTACTCATCTCTGTTTTGCCCATCTCATTTTTTTCATTGCCACCTTATTCTTTAATTCATACTGGATTTTTTAAAAATTTAAAACAAATTATTTCTTCTTGTTTTATTGATTATTTTCCAATTTTTTTGTAGTGGGTAATTTTATGCACTCAAATATTTAGTGAATATATATTTTATGTAGCTACTCTGCTAGATATTACAGAAATATCGTAAAAAAATACCCTATATATAATAACCCACTGAGGGAGTTTGAGCTGTGATATTTACTTAGAAACACAGCTCATAGAAGACATTGTATACCATGATAAATAGTTTGTGGGGGCATTATAGGTTTTTAGAAGATAGCATAATCCTAGATGGGTTTTAGAAAGATGGTTTTCCTTATACAGTTTTGTAGAAATTCATCCATTCAAAGGCACATTTAGAAAAGAATAAATTCTGATCATTTTAAAGATGAGCCTATGAGTTCTTCATATTCTTGTCATCAATATCCTGCATTCTCCCAACATAATTTAGGTCTCAATACATATTTTGTTGTTGCTATTGTTATTGTTATTTTCTTTTTATTAGAATAAACGAGAAAAGTATGGTCAGTTTGGAGGGTGTTATAATTAACTTCTGTTAGTTGCCAAGTTGGAATAACAGAGATGAGATTTGCCCTCCTGTAAAGCAACTAAAAAGTTGAACAAAATGTTAATAAATGGTTTTTAAAACATTTTACATTGGGCAATAAAGAAGAGTCATAACAAGAGACAGGAAATGAGTGAGTTGAGTTCTCTGATTACCATCTTATTGCATGGAGAGAGTTTTTAGGCCATAGCACTTGAAAGGGTAACTCAAGTAGATCTCAGGAGTCTCCATGCTTTGAAGAAGTAGAGATGGGAGTACCGGAAGACAAAAGATCGCAAGAATTACTAAAGCAAAGTATCAGAAAGAAGAGAGGTCACAGAGAACTTCAGAGATGTGCGGAATATCTCTTCTTGTCTTCCAATCAGTGCATGTGTTTGAGAAAACTACTCAGGGCTAGAGAAATAAAAATTAGTAAATTAAAACTGACACAGAAATGACAAAAATGATAAAATTAATAAACCATGATACAAACTGATACAGTTAAGCTTTGTGTCCCCACTCAAATCTCGTCTTGAATTGTAATCCCCATAATGCTCATAATCCCCACGTGTCAAGGGAGAGATCAAGTGGAGGTAATTGAATCATGGGGACAGTTTCCCCCATGCTGTTCTCATGATAGTGAGTGAGGTCTCAACTGGATCTGATGATTTTATAAGGGGCTCTTCCCTGCACTGCTCAACATGTCTCCTTCCTGCTGCCTGGTGAAGAAGCTTCCTTGGTCCCCTTCAACTTCTACCATGATTTAAAATTTCCTGAGGCCTCCCCAGCCATGCTTAACAGTGATCAATTAAACTTCTTTTCTTTGACAGTTCTTTAAGCAGTATGGAAACAGACTAACACATAAACTTGTTTCTTTAATTGCATTTGATATAATTTGGAAGCCAGGGAAAATCATAAACAAGTTAAGCAAAAATATGGTAGATATATAAAAGAAAAAAATTAAAATTATAAAGATGAAAAACATAATGTTTGAGATAAGATTTTACTGGGTGAAATTAATAGCACATTAGACTGCAGAAGAAAAGATTAGTGAACTTTAAGACATAGCAATGAAAATTATCCCAAATAAAGAAGTGGGGAAGACTTTTTAAAAGGCAGAAAACATAGCGTCACTGAGCTGTAGGACAGCTTCAAGCTGCCTAATATACATGTACTTAGAATCATTGAGGAAGAGGAGAGTTAAGAATAGAAAGAAATTCTTGAAACAAAAATTTGTAAAATTTTTCAAAATTTACTTAAAACTGGTTATAAAGGGAAATGTTAAAAGCAATCAGAATAAACATTATGTATAGATGAAGAGCAGTAAGGATTACAGAAGATTTCTGCTTGAAAATAATGTAAGTCAAAGACAGTGGAGCAGCTTCCAACTATTGAAGGGCAAGAAAAAAGCAACTGCAATAACAGAATTCAGAACTCATCAAAACAGTATTTCAAAATCAAAGGTTAAATAAAAACTTTTTCAAACATACAAAAGTTGAAAGAATTCATCCCCAGCTGACCTGTACTAAAATAAATATTTTTAAAGAAATTCCCCAAGCTTAAGAAAAATGATACCAGGTGGAAGTCTAGATATAAACAAAAGAAAAATAACTTTACGTGCAAATATAAAATATGCATTTCTAATTATTTCACAGTTAAAAAACTACTATTTAAAGTAAAAGTAATAGCAATATGTTGTAGAATTTATAACATATATAGAAATAAAATGTATGACAATAATATCCAAAAGGCCAGTAGGGGAAAAATAAGCATAATATTGAGGCTCTGAACTTTAGAGTATGTAACTTTATATAAGATTACTCTAAGGTAGAGTATAATAAATTAAAAGTGTACACCATGAACCCTAAAGAAAGCATTAAAATAATATAATAAAAATGTATAGCTAATAAACCAACAAAGGAGACAAAATGGAATTATAAAATATGCTCACTTAATCCAAAAACAAAGCATAAAAAGAAAAAATGGGGAGCAAAAAAACAGGTGGAGCAAATAGAAAAAAAGAGGATGACAGATTTAAACTCAAATATGTTAGTAATTACAGTACATGCTATTGTTTGGTTGGACTAAAAAGCAAGAACCAATTATATGATGCCTATGAGAAACTCACTTTAAATATAAAGACAGAAATAGATTAAAAGTGGAAAGATGGAAAAAAATATACCATGGTAATCATAACTAAAAGAAAGGTTAAATGAAATGACTATGTGAATATCAACTAAAGTATATATCTGAGCAAAGAATATTAGGGATAATTTTAGAGATGAGGAAGGCTATTTTATAATAATATATAGTCCTATAATCATGATGACATAGCCATCGAAAACTTTTATGCACCTCATGACAACTTCAGAATACATGAAGCCAAAACTGATAGAACTGAAAGAGAAACAGTCGATTCAACAATTATAGTAAAAATTAATATCCTTTCCTCAATAAATTATACAACATTAGTAAGGATACAGAAGACTTGAAGAGTGCTGTCAAACAACATGTTCTAATTGCCATTTACAGAACATGCCACCCCCAGATAACAAGCATATACATTCATCTCAAGTGACATGGAACATTTTCCAAACTAGATCATGTTTTAGCCATAAAACATAACTCAGTAAATTTAAAGGGTTTTGACTTATACAACATATGCTCTCTGACCATATGAAATTAATTTAGATGTCAACAACTGAGAGATATCTGGAAAATCTCCAAAATATTTGGAAATTAAGTGGAACACTTCTAAATAACTCATGAAGCAAAGAAACATCAAAGGATAAATTATATTGTACTTTTAAATAAAGGAGTTAAAAACACAAAATATAAATGTGTGGAATGCAACTAAAGCAGTATTGAGAGGGAATATAGCACTAAATACCTCTTCTTGGAAAAGAAGGAAGGTTTCAAATCAATGATCTCAGCTTATATTTTAAGAAATAAGAAAAATAAGAGTAAATTAAGCAAAAATTAATCAAAAAAAGAAATAATAAAAATCAGAACATAAATTTTTAAAAGATATAAAAACTAAAAACAATTAACAAAGCCAAAAGTTAGTTTTTAAGATCAATGAAGTTAATTAGCCTTTAGTCAGAATGAGAAAAAAGGGAAAAGACACAAATTACCAATATCAGGAACGAGAAAGTTGATGTTATGATAGACTCTATAAGATATTAAAAATAATACATAATAAACAATTTTGCACCAACAAATTTGACAACTTAGGTAAAATAAATAAAATTATTGAGTGACATAAACTACCAATGCTCATTTAAGAAGACATAGACAATCTGGGTAGCCCTTATCTATTAAAATATTTAAACCTACAGTTAAAATTTTTATCGTAAATCAATGCAATCCCAATAAAAATCCCAGAAACTTATTTTGCAGATATTGACAAACTGATTCTAAAGTTTATATGAGAGACAAAACACACAGAATGGCCAACATAAGATTGAAGAATAAGAACGAAGTTGGAGGACTGCCACTACCTGACTTCAAGACTTATTAGAAAACTACAATAATAAAGACAGTATGGTAAGTAGCAAAAGAATAGACAAATAGATAAATGGGACAGAACAGAGAATGTAGAAATAGACCCACATATAGTCAATTGATCTTTGACAAAGGAGCATCATATTTGATGGAAAAAAAAGGTAGTCTTCAACAAATGGTACTACAACAGCTGGACCTCCACATCCCCTGCACAACACACACACACACACACACACACAAAAGAATCTAGAAATAGACCTTACCTCTTTCACAAAATTAACTTGAAATGGATCACAGACCTCAACATAAAATGCAAAACTATAAAACTCTTAGAATGTAACATAGGAAAAAATCTACATGACCCAATTGAAAAATGTACCAAAGACCTTAACAGGCACTTCACCATATACAGATGGCAATGAGCATATGAAAAGATGTATCACATCATATGTCATCAGGGAAATGCAAATTAAAAAAACAATGAGATACCACTACACATCTCTTAGAATGGCCAAAATCTGACACTAACAACACCAAGTGGTGACAGGGACGTGGAGCAACAGGAACTCTCATTTATTGCTGGTGGGAATGCAAAACCATACAGCAACATTGGAAGACAGGTGATTTTTCTGTAAAAGCAGACACATTCTTGTCATATGACCCAGAAATTTTGTTCCTTCATATTTAACAAAAGGTAGCTGAGCCTTATGTCCACACCAAGACCGGTACATGGTTATTTATAGCAGCCTTATTCATAATTACTAAAACTTGAAGAAACCAAGATTATTCCATTAGGTGAATGGCTAAATGTACTGTGGTACATCCAGACAATGAAATATTATTTAGTACTAAAAATTAATGAATTATCAGGCCATGAAAAAAAGATGGAGAAACCTTAAATGCATATGACTAAGTAAAACAAATCAATCTGAAAAGGCTACACAGTTTAATGAAATTATTTGACATTCTGGAAAAGACAAAACTGTAGAGACAGTCAAAAGATCAGTGGTTGCCAGGGGTTGGGAGAAGGGCAAATGAACAAGCAGAGCACAGAGGATTTTTATGGCACTGAAAATACTCAGTATGTTATTATAATTGTGGGCACATGTCTTTCTTAGTCCATTTGTGCTTTTATGCCAAATTACCATAGACCAGGTGGCTTATGAATAGCAGAAATTTATTTTTCACAGTTCTGGAGGCTGCAAAGTCCAAGATCAAGGCACCTGCAGAATTCATATTTCATGAGGGCATTCCTCTCTGATCATAGATGGCCCCCTCTCACTGTGTCTTCACATGATGGAAGGGACAAGGCAGTTCTCTGAGGCCTGTTTTATAAGAGGACTAATCTCATTCATGAGGCTCTGTCCTTATGTCCTAGTTAGCCACCTCCCAAATGTCCCACCTCTTAATGTAATCACTTTAGAGATTAGGTTTCAACTTATGAATTTGGGCAGGGGGGAACACAAATATTGACACCATTGCAAGTCATTATACATTTATACAAACCCCTAGGATATACAAGAGTCAACCCTAGTATAAATATGGCCTTTGAGTAGTTATGATGTGTTAATGTAGGTTTGTTAATTGTAACAAATGTACCACTTTGGAAAGGGATGTTGATGATGAGGGAGGCAACATTTGGGGTGGGGGACAGGGGTATATGAGAAATCTCTGTACCTTTCTCACAATATTCTGTGAAGCTAAAAGGTATTTTCAAAAAATACTTTTTTTTTTTTTGAGATGCAGTTTTGTTCTTTTTGCACAGGCTGGAGTGCAATGGCACAATCCCAGCTCACTGCAATCTCTGCCTCCTGGGTTCAAGTGATTCTCCCGCCTCAGCCTCCCAAATAGCTGGGATTACAGGTGCGTGCCACCAAGCCCAGCTAATTTTTTATATCTTTAGTAGAGACAGGGTTTCACCATGTTGGCCAGGCTGGTCTCGAACTCCTGACCTTGGATGATCTGCCCACCTTGGCCTTCCAAAGTGCTGGGATTACTGGAATGAGCCACCACGTCTGGCTCAAAAAATACTCTTTAAAAATATTTTACTGCAGAAAAAAATCTGCAGGTTCAGAGAATTTTTCTGAAGAATTTTACCATGGATTTAAAGGAGGAGTGAATTTATTCTCTTTTTAAAAATTTTTTACTGATACATAATCATAGTATATATTCTTGTATATAATATTGCATGGTATAATGTGATATTTTAATACATGGATACAATATGTAATGATCAAATCACAGCAATTCAGATATTAAACACCTCAAACATTTTTCATTTTTCTGTGTTGAGAACATTCCAAGTCTTCTCTTCTAGCTACTTTGAAATATATAATAGATTATTGTTAATTATTGTCACTCTACTGTGATATCAAATGCTAGAACCTATTCTATCTAACTAAATTTTTGTACTCATTAACTAACCTCTCTTCATTATCTTCTCTCTCCTACTGTTTTTGACTTTTGGTAACCACCATTCTACTCTCTGACTTCATGAGATCAACATTTATAGTTTTCAGACATGATTGAGAACATATGATATTTGTTGTTCTGTGCCTGGTTTAGTTTACTTAACATAATGTCCTCAAGTTTCATCCATGGTGCCACAAATGACAGAATTTTGTTCTTTTACAGCTAAATAGTGTTTCTTTGTGTATATACACCACATAGTGTATCCATTCATTCATTAATGAACACTTAGGTATTGTAAATAGTGCTGCATTATGTCTGCCCAGCAGCAGGATTGCTGAACCATAGGGTAGATCAATTTTGTTTCTGGAAGATCCTCCGTACTGCTTTCTATAGTGGCTGTACTTATTCACATTCCTTTCAACAGTGGAGGAGGGTACCCCTTTCTCTATACCCTCACCAGCAACTGTTGTTCCCTGTGTTTTTGATAAAAGTCATTTTAACTGGGGTGAGATGATACCTCATTGTGGTTTTGATTTGCATTTCTCTAGTGATTATGTATGTTGAGAATTTTAGATAAACTTTTTGTCCATTTGTATGTCTTCTTTTATGAAATGTCCATTCATATTATATCCTTATTTAAAATAGATTATTTGGGTTTTGTTTTTTGTGTTTTTTTTTTTTTTTTTTTTTTTTGCTAATGAGTTGTTTGAGTTTCTATGTTCCTGGAAGGCAAACTCCAAAATTGGGACTTAACCTGGGAGGGTTTTTGTCTTTGCCCAAGAAAGAATTCAAGTGTGAGTCACAGGTGTTAGATAGCAATCTTTTATTGAATGGTACTATTCCTTGTGGAGCACAGCTAACTCATAGGCATTGCACCCAAAGTAAGCAACATATGGGCTCTTAGCAACTGTGTTTATACTTAAACCTACTTTCAATTACATGCAAATTAAGGGGCAGGTCAATGCACATTGAGGAGCAGGTTATATACTTTCTAGGAAAGGGGCAGTAACTTTTGGATCATTGCCATAGAAAGGAGTGGTAACTTCAGATTACTGCCATGGCATTTGTAAACTGTCATGCACTGATGGGAGTGTCTTATGTCAATGAGCAATGAGGGCAGCTAGGGATTACTTTCATCACCATCTGCTGGTTCCTGCTGATTTCTTCACTTTATGCTCTCTGGACCACATCCTGTTTCAATCAGCAGAATTGTGATCTGAGAACAAGTTCTGCCAGTCTCCCACCTCCTTTATATTCTTTTTATTAATCCCTGAGAAGGAGAGTTTGAAAATATTTTCTTCTGTTCTGTAGGTTTTCCCTTACTATATTTATTGTTTTCTTTGCTGTGCAAATCTAATTAGTTTGATGTAATACAGTTTGTCTATTTTTGCTTTTGTTGCCTGTGCTTTTGAGATCTCACCTAAAATATCTTTGCTCAGATGAATGTCTTCAAGTGTTTTCCCAATGTTTCATTCCAGTAGTCTTACAGTTTCAGGTCTTACATTTACATCTTTAATTCATTTTGATTTGACTTTTGTATCTGGTGAGAGATAGGAGTCTAGTTTAATGTGCCGCATTATACTAGATATGGGATATCCAGTTTTCCCAGCAACATTTATTGAAGAGATTGTGCATTCTGCAATGTAATTTCTTGGTGCTCTTGTAAAAAAAAAAAAAAGAAAGAAAAAGTTTCCTATAAGTGCATGGATTTATTTCTGTGTTCTCTATGCTTTTCCATTTGTCCTATGTGTCTGCTTTTATGCCAGTACCATGCTGTTTGGGTCACTAACGTTTTTTAGTATATCTTGAAGTCCAGTAAGTATGATACCCCCAGCTTTGTTCTTTTCATTCAGGATTGCTTTGGCTATCCAGAACTTTGGTGGTTCCAAACAAATTATAGGATTATTTTTTCTATCTCTGTGGGGAATTTTAGTCTTGTGATGGAAATTACATTGAATCTGTAGATAGCTTTAGATAGTATGATCATTTTAACAGTATTAATTCTTCCAACACACTAGCACATGATATCTTTCCATTTTGGGGTGTGCTCCTCAATTCATTTCATCAGTGTTTAATAATTTCTATTGTAGAGAACTTTTAATACTTTGGTTAAATTTATTCCTAGGCATGTTTGTTGTTGTTGTGTTTTCTTAGTGCAAATGGTTTGCTTTTTTTATTTTTAAAAATTGCTTGTTGATAATATATAGAGATGCTACTAATTTTTGTATGTTAATTTTGTATTATGAAACTTTACTAAATTTGTTTTTATCATCCTAATGTTTTTGGTGAAGTCGTTAGATTTTTCTAAATATAGAATTATGTCATCCATAGACAAGGATATTTTGATATCTCCCTTTCCATTTCGAATATTCTTTATTTCTTTCTCTTGCTTAATAGCTCTGGTTAGTACTTCCA
Source organism: Hylobates moloch (assembly GCF_009828535.3). Taxonomy (NCBI): domain Eukaryota; kingdom Metazoa; phylum Chordata; class Mammalia; order Primates; family Hylobatidae; genus Hylobates; species Hylobates moloch. Next base: position 50,362,433 of record NW_026652279.1, read on the forward strand.
GTAATTTGTTGAATAAAAGTAATGGAAATGGGCATTCTTGTTTTGTTCCAGATCTTAGGGGAAATGCTTTTACTTTTTTCCCATTGAGTATGATGTTAGGCATGGGTTTGTCACAGATTGCCTGTGTTGTTTTGATGTATGTTCCTTCTGAACTCAGTTTGTTCAGAGTTTTTATCATAATAGGGTGCTAAATTTTAATTAATACTTTTTCAGCATCTATTGAAATGATCCCATATATTCCTTGATTCTGTTAATGTATCACATTTACTGATTTGCATATACTGAACCATGTTTGAATCCATGAGATTAATCCCAGTTGATCATGGTAAATGATATTTTGAATGTGTTGTTTAATTTGGTTTGCTAGTATTTTGCTCATTATCTGTGTATGTTTGTTAATCAAGGATATTGGCCTGTTATTTTCGTTTTTTGTTGCTGGTGTATGCTTGTTTGGTTTTTGTATCAGAGTAATGCTGGCCTCAAAGAATGAGTTTAAAATTATTCCCTCCTTTTCAATTTTTCTGGAATAATTTGAATAGAATTGGTATTAGTTCTTTCTTAAATGTTTAGTAGATTTCAGCAGTGAATCCATCAGGTCCTGGTCTTTTCTTTAATGGGAGACTTAATTACTGCTTTGATCTCATTACTCATTGTTGGTCTGTCCAAGATTTCTACTTTTTTATAATTCAGTGTTGGTAAGTTGCCTGTTTCCAAAAATGTATCAATGTCTTCTAGGGTTTCCAATTTATTGGCCTATAATTGTTCATAATATTGTCTAATAATCCTTTGTTCTGTCATGTCTCTTGTAATGTTTCCTTTTTTGTCTCTGATTTTATTTACTTGGGTTTTCTCTTTTTTTCTTAGTCTAGCTAAAGGATTGATAATTTTATTTATCTTTTCAAGAAACCAACTTTTCATTTTATCTTTTGTGAATATTTTTAAGTCTCAACTTCATTTATTTCTGCTCTGATCTTTATTATTTCTCCCATTCTAATAATTTCAGGTTCTCTTTGTTCTTGCTTTTCTGTTTTCTTTAGGTACATTGTTAGATTGTTTATTTGAGGTCTCTCTACTTTTTCAATGTTGGCATTTATTGCTATACATATTTCTCTTATACCTGTGTTTGCTGTATCACATAGCTTTTGGTATGCTGTGTTTCTATTTTCATTTATCTCAGGAAATTTTTTAATTTCCTTTTCAATGACTTCATTTGTTCATTCATTATTCAGGAGCATATTATTGTCATAAATTTGTCCAGTTTCCAACATTCCTTCTGTTGTCGACTTCTACTTGTATTCCACTGTGGTCAGAAAAGATACTTAATATGATTTCCATTTTAAAAAATCTTGTAAGGCAAGTTTTGCGTCCTGACATATGGTTAATCCTACAGAATGTTCCATGTGCTGATGAAAAGAATGTGTGTTCTGCAGCTGTTAGGTGAAATGTTCTATAAATACCCGTTAGGTTCATTTTGTCTAAAGTGCAGTTTAATTCCAAGGTTTCTTTGTTGATTTTCAATCAGAATAATCTGTCCATTGCTGATAGTGGGGGTATTGAAGTCCCCTACTATTATTGTATTGTAGTCAATCTCTCCTTTTAGGTCTATTGTACTTACTTTACGTAATTGGGTGCTCTGGTGTTGGGTGCATATAATTACAATTGTTATATCCTCTTTTATATTGACCCCTTTGTAATTATGTAATGACTTTATTGTCCTTTTCCCCCCATTCTATACTTAAAGTCTATTTTATCTATCATAAGTATAGCCACTTCTGCACTTTTTGGTTTTTATTTGCATGGAATATCATTTCCTATCCTTTTACTATTAGTCAGTGTATGTCTTTATAGGTGAGCTGCATTTCTTGTAGACAGCCTCTAATTGGCATTACTTTTTATCCACTCAGCTACTCTATGCCTTTCAACTGGAAAATTTACTCCACCTACATTCAAGGTTATTTTTCATAGATAAGGATACTGTTGCTTGTTTTCTGGTTGTTTTACAAATATTTTTCCATTTTTCCTTTCTTACTGTCTTCTTTCGTCGTTAAGTAATTTTCTATAATAGTATGTTTTGATTCTGTGCTATTTATTTTTAGTGTATCTATTATAGGGTTTTGCTTTGTGGTTACCATGAGGCTTGTGGAAAACATCTTATAACTATAACAGGTTATTTTAAACTGATAAAACAAGGTTTATTGTAAAGAAAAGCAACAAAACCGAACTACACATTAATACCACACCTCCAAAATTACGACTTATTGATGATTCAATTTACATATTTTAATATTGCCTATCTCTTAACCATTGTTGTAGTTATTTTTTTTTACACTCATGTAAGGCTATAATAATTGCAAATAATATGGCACACGAAGAGAAGTCCAGGCAATTATAGGAAGTCTGAAAACTCCCAGTGCAGTCCTCCCAAGGTCTTTTCTCAGTTGCTCATGAAGCATTTCATCTTTGCATTATGACCTTTTCAGATATGTATGGGGTATCTAAGTTCAGCATAGTCCAAATGCAAGTTTACTGAAGGGCCTCTTACACCTTGACTGGTCACTTCACTACAGCCAAGCTGTGTAACAGGTTAAACCAGATGCAAACCATCAATCCATATATCCTAAACAGTGTAGACAAGATAACATGGAGTGCCTCCAGGGGAGTTTGGAATTTTAAACTAAAAGACGTGTTCTAAATCACTAGCCATAACATCCCATTCTTATCTTGACCAATGGTCAGTAGCAGACTTCCCGATGTCCCCGGAGATAAGCACAGAGCCTACCAAATCCAGCTGTAAGATAACCCTATCCTTGCATAGTGTTATTGTCTCCATTTTACAGATGAGCAAATTAAGACCTTAACTTGTTAAATAGCTAGCCAAGGCCATATAATTGGCAGATGGCAGAACTGGGATTCCTCATAGGAAGAAGTTAAATGACTTCTGAAAGTTGGTGCTAATACTGAACAAGGCTTGATTTAGGAGGACAATCCAGGTTACAATACCAAGTTCATTGTTTTTGGATAAATTGTCTCTGTCATTCAAGATGGACTTTGAAAATTAGAGAAAATTTCAACATGCAAAAATATAGAGGCATGGGGGAGTATTCAGTGAGTAGAAAGCAACTGCAAATAACTAACCATGACTTAAAGGTAGGGTGGTGTCTGAAGCTCATATAATTTTGGCAGCCCTTTTAAAACAGATAGAATGTAAATTGCATATATAGAATTAAGGATGGAAATGAATATTTAAAGTGAGAAAGAAAATTATAACAAATTACAGATTTAAGTAACTGGAAAATTCCAAAACCATCACATAATTTAGAAAAAAAAATTTAATATTAACTATCTGACATCTCTCTATATTTTTTCTTATATTCTTTTGGCTACGTACTTTAAAAAGTAGATTTCACTTTTTAAAAGTGTTAGATTTAGAGAGCAGTTAAGACCAAGAATCCCCTATTATTACCATCATACATTTCTCACTTTGTTTGTTAATGGACTAACACTAATACAATATTACTAAGGTTCATAGTTTATTCAGATTTCCTTAGTTTTTTTAAATTTTACTTTAAATTCTGGGATACATGTGCTGAATGTGTATCCCAGAATCCCATGAGTATCATCTAAGCTCATGCATTCAGTATTTGTCCTAATGCTCTCCCTCCCTTTTCCCCCAACCCTCTGACAGGCCCTGGTGTGTGATGTTCCCCTCCCCATGTCCATGTGTTCTTATTGTTCAACCCCCACTAATGAACGAGAACATGCGGTGTTTCATTTTCTCTTCCTGTGTTAGTTTGCTGAGGATGATGGTTTCCAGCTTCATCCATGTCTCTGCAAAGGACATGAACTCATTCTTTTTTATGGCTGCATAGTATTCCATGGTGTATTTGTGCCACGTTTTGTTCATCCAGTCTATCACTGTTGGGAATTTGGGTTGGTTCCAAGTCTTTGCTATTGTAAATAGTGCTGCAGTAAACATAAGTGTGCATGTGTCTTTACATGAGAATGATTAATAATCCTTTGGCTACATACCCAGTAATGGGATTGCTGGGTCAAATGGTATTTCTGGTTCTAGATGCTTGAGGAATTGCAACACTTGCACAATGGTTGAACTAATTTACACTCCCACCAACAGTGTAAAAGCGTTCCTAGTTCTCCACATCCTCTCCAGCATCTGTTGTTTCCTGCCTTTTTAATGATTGCTGTTCTAACTGGCATGAGATGTTATCTCATTGTGGTTTTGATTTGCACTTTTCTAATTACCAGTGATGATGAGCTCTTTTTCGTATGCTTTTTGGCCACATAAATGTCTTCTTTAGAGAAGTGTCTGTTCATATCATTTGCCCACTTTTTGATGTAGTTGTTTGCTTTTTTCTAGTAAATTTGTTTATGTTTCTTGTAGATTCTGGATATTAGACATTTATCAGATGGATATATTGCAAAAATTTTCTCCCATTCTGTAGGTTGCCTGTTCACTCTGATGATAGTTTCTTTTGCTGTGTAGAAGCTCTTTAGTTTAATTAGATCCCACTTGTCAATTTTTGCTTTTGTTCTCATTGCTTTTGGTGTTTCAGTCATGAAGTCTTTGCCCATGCCTACATCCCAAATGGTATTGCCTAGGTTTTCTTCTAGGGTTTTTATGGTGTTAGTCTTAAATTTAAGTCTTTAATCCATCTTGAGTTAATTTTTGTATAAGGTGTAAGGAAGGGGTCCAGTTTCAGTTTTCTGCATATGGCTAACCAGTTTTCCCAGCACCATTTATTAAATAGGAAATCCTTTCCTCATTGCTTTTGTCAGGTTTGCCAAAGATCAGATGGTTGTAGATGTGTGGTGTTATTTCTGAGGTCTCTGTTCTGTTCCATTGGTCTATATATCTGTTTTGGGACCTATATCTTGCTGTTTTAGTTACTGTAGCCTTGTAGGATAGTTTGAAGTCAGGTGGCGTGATGCCTCCAGCTTTGTTCTTTTTTGCTTAGGATTGTCTTGGCTATCAGGGCTCTTTTTTGGTTCCATATGAAATTTAAAGTAGTTTTTTCTAGTTCTGTGAAGAAAGTCAATGGTAGCTTGATGGGAGTAGCATTGAATCAATAAATTACTTTGGGCAGTATGGCCATTTTCACAATATTGTTTCTTTCTATCAATAAGTATAAATATTTTTTGCATTTGTTTGTGTCCTCTCTTATTTCCTTGTGTAGTGGTTTGTAGTTCTGCTTGAAGAGGTCCTTCACGTCCTTTGTAAGTTGTACTCGTAGGTATTTTATTCTCTTTGTAGCTATTGTGAATAGGAGTTCACTCATAATTTGGCTCTCTCCTTGTCTATTATTGGTGTATAGGAATATTTGTGAATTTTACACATTGATTTTGTATCCTTAGACTTTGCCAAAGTTGCTTACCAGCAAAAGGAGTTTTGGGGCTAAGGCAATGGGTTTTCTAAATATACAATCATGTCATCTGCAAACAGACAATTTGACTTCCTCTCTTCCTATTTGAATACGCTTTATTTCTTTCTCTCACTTGATTGCCTGGCTAGAACTTCCAACACTAGGTTGAATAGGAGTGGTGAGAGAGTGCCTCCTTGTCTTATGCTGGTTTTCAATGGGAATGCTTCCAGCTTTTGCCCATTCAGTAAGATATTGGCTATGGAACTGTCATAAATAGCTCTTATTATTTTGAAGCATGTTCCATCAATACCTAGTGTATTGAGAGTTTTTAGCATGAAGGGGTGTTAAATTTTATCAACGGGTTTTATCACCTCTATTGAGATAATCATGTGGTTTTTGTCATTGGTTCTGTTTATGTTGTGGATTACATTTATTGATTTGTGTATGTTGAACCAGCCTTGCATCCCAGGGATGAAGCTGACTTGATCATGGTGGATAAGCTTTTTGATGTTCTGCTGGATTCAGTTCGTCAGTATTTTATTGAGGATTGTTGCATCAATATTCATCAGGGATATTGGCTTGAACTTTTCTTTTTTTGTTGTGTCTCTGCCAGGTTTTGAAATCAGGAAGATGCCAGCCTCATAAAATGAGATAGGGAGGAGTCTCTCTTTTTCTATTCTATGGAATAGTTTCAGAAGAAATGGTACCAGCTTCTCCATGTACCTCTGGTAGAATTTGGCTGTGAATCCATCTGGTCCTGGGCTTTTCTTGATTGGTAGACTATTAATTACTGTCTCGATTTCAGAACTTGTTACTAGTATATTCAGGGATTTGAATTCTTCTTGGTTTAGTGTTGGGAGGTTGCATGTATCCAGGAATTTATATATTTCTTCTAGATTTTCTAGTTTATTTGCATAGAAGTATTTATGATACTCTGTTTGTATATCTGTGGGATCAGTGGTGATATCCCCTTTATCATTTTTTAGTGTATCTATTTGATTCTTCTTTTTTCTTCTTCATTAGTCTGGCTAGTGCTCTATCAATTTGATTAATCTTTTCAAATAACCAGCTCCTGGATTAATTGATTTTTTAAGGGTTTTTCGTGTTTCTATCTCCTTCAGTTCTGCTTGTTCTTATTTATGTTTTGTCTTCTGCTAGCTTTTGAATTTGTTTGTTCTTGTTTCTCTAGTTGTTTTAATTCTGATGTTAGGGTCTGGATTTCAGATCTTTCCTGCTTTCTGATGTGGGCATTTAGTGGTATAAATTTCCCTCTTAACACTGGTTTAGCTGAGTCCCAGAGATTCCGGTACGTACTCTCTTTGTTTTCATTGGTTTCAAAGAACTTTGTTATTTCTTCATTAATTTTGTTATTTATCCAGTAGTCATTCAGGAGCAGGTTATCAGTTTTCCATGTAGTTGTGCAGTTTTAAGTGAGTTTCTTAATACTGTGTTATAATTTGATTGCACTGTGGCCTGAGAGACTCTTTGTTATGATTTCCATTCTTTTGCATTTGCTGAGGAGTGTTTTACTTCCAAATATGTGATTGATTTTAGAATAAGTGCTATGTAGTGCTGAGAAGAATGTATATTCTGTTGATTGGGGGTGGAGAGTTCTGTAGATCTCTGTTAAATCTGCTTGGTCCAGAGCTGAGTTCAAGTCCTGGATATCCTTGTTAATTTTCTGTCTCGTTGATATGTCTAATATTGATGGTGGGGTGTTAAAGTCTCCCATTATTGTTGTGTGGGAGTATAAGTCTCTTCATAGGTCTCTAAGAACTTGCTTTATGAATCTGGGTGCTCCTGTATTGGGTGCATATATATTTAGGATAGTTAGCTCTTCTTGTTGAATCGATCCCTTTGCCATTATTAATGGCCTTCTTTGTCTCTTTTGATCTTTGTTGGTTTACAGTCTGTTTTATCAGAGACCAGGATTGCAACCCCTGTGTTTTTTGTTTGTGTTTTTGTTTTTTGCTTTTGATTTGCTAGGTAAATATTCCTCCATCCCTTTATTTTGACCCTCTGTGTTTCTTTGCATGTGAAATGGATCTCCTGAATACAGCACACCAGCAGGTCTTCACTCCATCCAATTTGCCAGTCCGTGTCTTTTAATAGGGGCATTTAGCCTATTTACATTTAAGGTTAATATTGTTATGTGTGAATTTGATCCTGTCATTATGATGCTAGCTGGTTATTTTGAACATTAGTTGATGCAGTTTCTTCATAGTATCGTTGGTCTTTATGTTTTGGTGTGTTTTTGCAGTGGCTGATAGTGGTTGTTCCTTTCCATATTTAGTGCTTCCTTCAGAGCTCTTGTAAGGCAGGCATGGTGGTGACAAAATCCCTCAGCATTTGCTTGTCTGTAAAGAATTTTATTTCTCTTTCACTTATGAAGCTTAGTTTGACTGGATATGAAATTCTGAGTTGAAAATTATTTTCTTTAAGAATGTTGAATATTGGCCCCCATTCTCTTTTGGCTGTAGGGTTTCTGCAGAGAGATCCACTGTAAGTCTGATGGGCTTCACTTTGTAGGTAACCTGGCCTTTCTGTCTGGCTGGCCTTAACATTTTTTACTTCATTTCAACCTTGGAGAATCTGACAATTATGTGTCTTGGGGTTGCTCGTCTCGAGGAGTTTCTTAGTGGTGTTCTCTGTATTCCCTGAATTTGAATGTTGGCCTGTCTTGCTATGTTGGGCAAGTCCTCCTGGATACCATCCTGAATTGTGTTTTCCAACTCAGTTCCATTCTCTCAATCACTTTCAGGGACCCCAATCCATCACAGGTTTTGTCTTTTCACATAGTTCCATATTTCTTGGAGGCTTTGCTCATTCCTTTTCATTCCAGTTTTGTTCCCTTGCAGGAGAGGAGTTGTGATCACTTGAAGGGGAAGAGGCATTCTGGTTTTTGTAATTTTCAGCATTTTTATGCTGGTTTTTCCTCATCTTCATGGATTTATCTACCTTTGATCTTTGAGGCTGATGACCTTTGGATGGGGTTTTTATGTGGGTGTACTTTTTGCTGATGTTGATGTTATTGTTTCTTGTTTGTTAGTTTTTCTTCTAACAGTCAGGCCCCTCTTCTGCAGGTCTGCTGCAGTTTGCTGGAGGTCCACTCCAGACCCTGTTTGCCTGGGTATCACCATCAGAGGCTGCAGAACAGCAAAGGTTGCTGCCTGCTCCTTCCTCTGGATGCTTTATCCCAGAGGGGCACCGACCTGATGCCAGCCCGACCTCTCCTGTGGGAAGTGTCTGTCAACCTGTGTTGGGAGGTCTCTCCCTGTCAGGAGGCACGGGAGTCCGGGAACCACTAGAGGAGGCAGTCTCTCTCTTAGCAGAGCTTGATCACTGTGCTGGGAAAACCCTTCTTGTCAGGATCCACTGCTGTCTTCAGAGCCGGCAGGCACAAACATTTAAGTCCACTGAAGTGGCACCCACAGCCGTCCTTTCCCCCTGGTGCTCTGTCTCAGGGAGATAGATGGGAGTTTTATCTATAAGTCCCTGACTGGGGCTGCTACCTTTCTTTCGGAAATGCGCTGCCAATAAAGAGGAATCTAGAGAGGCAGTCTGGCCACAGCCACTTTTCTGTGCTGTGTTGAGTTCTGCCCAGTCTGAGCTTCCTGGTCTCCTTAGCACTGTCAGGAAACCCGCGTACTCAAGCCTCAATAATGATGGATGCCCCTCTCCCTACCAAGCTCAATCATCCCCAGTAGACTTCAGACTGCTGGCTGTCAGTGAGAATTTCAAGCCCGTGGTTCTTAGCTTGCTGGGCTCCATGGGAGTGGGACCAGCTGAGCGAGACTACTTGGCTCCCTGGCTTCCGCCCCCTTTCCAGGTGAGTGTGTGGTTCTCTCTCACTGGGGTTCCAGGCACCACTCATTTGGAAATGCAGAAATCACCCACCTTCTGCGTTAGTCTCCCTGGGAGTTGCAGACCACAGCTGTTGCTATTCTGCCATCTTGCCAGATCCCCCCAGTTATTATTTTTAATAGTTTTGTCTTTTAGTCACTATACTTTAGTTATAAATTACTTAATTTGTTTATTTGTTTATTTATTTAAAGTTCTGGGGTACATATGCAGGTTTGTAATTAGGTAAACACCTGCCATGGTGATTTGCTGCACCTATCTACTCATCCCCTAGGTATTTTAAATTTATTTTCATAGATTACTGGGGAATAGGTGGTGTTTGTTTGCATGGGTAAGTTCTTTAGTGGTGATTTGTGAGATTTAATGCGTCCGTCACCCAAGCAGTATACACTGCACCCTATTTGTAGTCTTCTAACCCTCACCCTTTTCCACCCCTTACCCTTTAGTCCCCAAAGTCCATTGTGTCATTCTTATGCCTTTGCATGTTCATAGCTTAGCTCCCATTTATGAGTGAGAACATATGATATTTGGTTTTCCATTCCTGAGTTACTTCACTTAGAATAGCAGTCTCCAATCTCATTCAGATTGCTGTGAAAGCCATTAATTCATTCCTTTTTATGGTTGAGTAGTATTCCATCAAATATATATACATATATCACAGTTTATCTACTCACTGATTGATGGGCATTTGGTTTGGTTCCACATGTTTTGCAATTGTGAATGTGCTGCTATAAACATGCATGTGCAAGTATCTTTTTCATATAATAACTTACTTTCTTCTGGGTAGATACACAGGAGTGGGATTGCTGGATCAAATGGTAGATCTAATTTTAGTTATTTAAGGAATCTTCACGATGTTTTCCATAGTGGCTGTACTAGTTTACATTCCCACCAGCAATGGAGAAATGTTCACTCTTCACTGCATCCACATCAACATCAAGTGTTTTTTGCTTTTTTGATTATGGCATTCTTCTGGGAGTAAGGTGGTATCACATTGTGGTTTTGATTTGCATTTCTCTGATCATTAGTGATGTTGAGCATTTTTTTCATGTTTGTGGGCGATTTGCATACTTTCTTTTGATAATGATCTATTCACATCCTTAGCCTATTTTTGATAGGATTGTTTGGCTTTTTCTTGCTGATCTGTTTGAGTTCATTGTAGATTCTGGATTAGTCTTTTATCAGACATATAGATTGTGAAGATTTTCTCCCACTCTGTGGGTTGTCTGTTTACTCTGCTTACTGTTCCTTTTGCCATGCAAAAAGTCTTTAGTTTAATTAAGTCCCAGCTATTTACCTTTGTTTTTATTGCTTTTGCTTTTGGGATACCGGTCATGAAATCCTTGCCTAAGCCAATGTCTAGAAAGATTTTTCCAATGTTGTCTTCTGGAATTTTTATAGCTTCAGGTCTTAGATTTACATCCTTAATCCATCTTGAGTTGATTTTTGTATAAGGTAAGAGATGAGAATTCAGTTTTATTCCCCTCCATGTGGCTAGCCAATTATTTCAGCACCATTTGTTGAAAGGATGTTCTTTCCCCACTTTATGTTTTTGTTTGCTTTGTTGAAAATCAATTGGCTGTAAGTAACTGGGTTTATTTTTGGGTTCTCTATTCTGTTCCATTGGTCTATGTGACTGTTTTTGCACCACCACCATGCTGTTTTGTTGTCTATGACCTTACAGTATAGTTTGAAATCAGGCAATGTTATGCCGCCAAATTTGTTCTTTTTGTTTAGTCTTGCTTTGGCTATGCAGGCCATTTTTTGATTCCATATGACTTTTAGGATTGTTTTTTCTAATTCTGTGAAAAATGATGGTGGTATTTTGATGGGAATTGCATGGAATTTGTAGGTTGCTTTTGGCAGTATGGTCATTTTCACAATATTGATTCTACTCATCCATGAGCATGGGATGTGTTTTCATTTGTTTGTGTTTTCTATGATTTCTTTCAGCAGTGTTTTGTAGGTTTCCTTGTAGAGGTCTGCCGGCTCCTTGATTAGGTATTATTATACTTTAAGGTTTAAGGGTACATGTCACAATGTCAGGTTTGTTATATGTATCCATGTCCATATTGATTCTTCACTTATCATCCCGGAATGTGATGTTCCCCTTCCTGTGTCCATGAGTTCTCATTGTTCAATTCCCACCTATGAGTGAGAACATGCGGTGTTTGGTTTTTTGTCCTTGCGATAGTTTACTGAGAATGATGTTTTCCAGTTTCATCCATGTCCCTACAAAGGACACGAACTCATCATTTTTTATGGCTGCATAGTATTCCATGGTGTATATGTGCCACATTTTCTTAATCCAGTCTATTGTTGTTGGACATTTGGGTTGGTTCCAAGTCTTTGCTATTGTGAATAGTGCCGCAATAAACATACGTGTGCATGTGTCTTTATAGCAGCATGATTTATACTCCTTTGGGTATATACCCAGTAATGGGATGGCTGGGTCAAATGGTATTTCTAGTTCTAGATCCCTGAGGAATCGCCACACTGACTTCCACAATGGTTGAACTAGTTTACAGTCCCACCAACAGTGTAAAAGTGTTCCTATTTCTCCACATCCTCTCCAGCACCTGTTGTTTCCTGATTTTTTAATGATGGCCATTCTAACTGGTGTGAGATGGTATCTCACTGTGGTTTTGATTTGCATTTCTCTGATGGCCAGTGATGATGAGCATTTCTTCATGTGTTTTCTGGCTGCATAAATGTCTTCTTTTGAGAAGTGTCTGTTCATGTCCTTTGCCCACTTTTTGATGGGGTTGTTTGTATTTTATTATTTTTGCAGTTATAGTAAAAGGGGTTGAGTTCTTCATTTGATTCTCATCTTGGTTACTTTGGTGTATAGAAGAGATACTGACTTATGTACATTAATTTTGTATCTGGAAACTTTGCTGAATTCTTTTATCAGTTCTAGGAGCTTTCTGAAGGAGTCTTTAGGGTTTTCAAGGTAAACAATTATATCGTCAGCAAACAGTGACAATTTATGTCCTCTTTATCAATGTGGATGCCCTTTATTTCTTTCTCTTGTCTGATTGCTCTGGCTAGGGCTTCCACTACTATGTTGAAGAGAAGTGGTGAGAGTGGACATCCTTGTCTTGTTCCAGTTCTCAGAGGGAATGCTTTCAACTTTTCCCCATTCAGTATTATGTTCACTGTGGGTTTGTTATAGATGGCTTTCATTACATTAAGGTATGTCTCTTCTATGCTGATTTTGCTGAGAGTTTTAATCATAAACGGATGCTGGGTTTTGTTGCATGCTTTTTCTGCATTTATTGAGATTATTATGTGATTTTTGTTTGTAATTCTGTTTATGTAGCATATCATATTTATTGACTTGTGTCTGTTAAATCATCCCTGCATCCCTAGTATGAAACCCACTTGATCATGGTGAATTATCTTATTGATATGTTGTCGGATTCAGTTTCCTCTTTCTCTATCTTGTGGAATAGCATCAATAGGATTGGTACCAATTCTTCTTTGAATGTCTGGTAGAATTCAGTTGTGAATCCTTCTGGCCCTGGACATTTTTCATTGGTAATTTTTAAATTACCATTTTAATCTCACTGCTTGTTATTGGTCTCTTCAGGGTATCTAATTCTTCCTGATTTAAGCTAGGAGGGTTGTACCTTTCCAGGAATTTATCTATCTCTTGTAGGTTTTCTAGTTTATGTAAGTAAAGGTGTTCATAGTAGCCTTGAATGATCTTTTGTATTTCTGTGACATCAGTTGTAATATCTCCCATTTGGTTTCTTATTGAGCTTATTTAGATTTTCTGTCTTCTTTTCTTAGTTAATCTTGCTAATAGTTTAGAAATTTTATTTATCTTTTCAAATAACCAGCTTTATGTTTCATTTTGTTGTTATTGTTGTTGTTGTTTCCATTTCATTTAGTTCTGCTCTGACCTTGGTTATTTTCTTTCTTCTGCTTGGTTTGGGTTTGGTTTGTTTTTGTTTCTGTAGTTCTTTGAGGTATGACCTTAAATTGTCTGTTTGTGCTCTTTCCAACTTCTTTATATAGGTGTTTGGGGCTGTGAACTTTCCTTTTAGGATAACCTTTGCTGTATCCCAGAGGTTTTGCTAGGTTGTGTCACTATTGTTATTCAGTTCAAATATGTTTTTAAATTTTTAACTCAATGATCATTCAGGAGCAGGTTATTTGATTTCCATGTATTTGCATGGTTTTCAAGGTTCTTTTTGGAGTTAATTTCCAGTTTTATTCCACTGTGATCTGACAGAGTGCTTGATATAATTTCAATTTTTTAAAATTTTTTGAGGCTTATTTTGTTGCCTATAATATGATCTATCTTGGAGAAAGTTCCATGTGCTATTGAATAGAATGTATGTTCTGTGGTTGTGGGATGGAATATTCTGTATATATCTGTTAAGTCCATTTGTTTCAGGGTATAGTTTAAATCCATTGTTTCTTTGTTGACTTTCAGTCTTGATGGCCTGTCTAGTGCTGTCAGTGGAGTATTGAAGTCCCCCACTATTATTGTGTTGCTGTCTATCTCATTTCTTAGTTCTAGTAGTAATTGTTTTTTAAATCTGAGAGCTCCAGTGTTATGCACATATATGTTTAGAACTGTGATATTCTCCTGTTGGACAAGGCTTTTTATCATTATATAATGTCCCTCTTTGTCTTTTTTAACTGCTGTTGCTTTAAAGGTTGTTTTGTCTGTTGTAAGTATAGCTACTCCTGCTCGCTTTTGGTGTCCATTTGCATGGAATGTCTTTTTCCACCCCTTTACCTTAAGTTTATGTGAGTCTTTATGTGTTAGCTGAGTCTCTTGAAGGCAGCAGATAACTGGTTGGTGAATTCTTATCCATTTTACAATTCTGTATATTTTAAGTGGAGCATTCAGGACATTTACAATCAATGTTAGTATTGAGATATGAGGTACCATTGCATTCATTTGTTGCCTGTATACCTTGGTTTTTTGTTTTGATTTTTTAAATTGTGTTGTTTTATATGTCCTGTGAGATTTATGTTTTAAAGAGACTCTGTTTTGATGTGTTTCCAGGAATTGTTTCAAGAGTTAGAGCTGCTTGTAGCAGTTCTTGAAGTGCATGTTTGGTAGGGGCGAACTCTCTCAGGATTTGTTTGTATGAAAAAGACTGTATCTTTCCTTCGTATATGAAGCTTAGTTTTGCTGGATACAAAATTATTCACTGATAATTGTTTTGTTTGAGGAGGCTGAAGATAGGGCTTCAATCTCTTGTAACTTGTTGCTTTCTGCTGAGAAATCTCCTGTTAATCTGATAGGTTTTCTTTTATAGGTTACCTGGTGCTTTAGTCTCACAGCTCCTAAGATTCTCCCCTTTGTCTCAGCTTTAGATAACCTGATGACAGTGTGCCTAGGTGATGATCTTTTTGTGATGACTTTCCCAGTTGTTCTTTGTGCTTCTTGTATTTGGATGTCTATGTCTCTAGCAAGGCTAGGGAAGTTTTTCTCAATTATTTCCCCAAATATGTTTTTCAAACTGTTAGATTTCTCTTCTTCCACAGGAACACTTACTATTATTATTATTCTTAGGTTTGGTCTTTAAATATAATCCCAGATTTCTTGGAGGCTTTGCTCATATTTTCATATTCTTTTTTCTTTATCTCTGTTGGATTGGGTTAATTTGAAGACCTTGTTTTCAAGCTCTGAATTTCTTTCTTCTACTTGTTTGATTCTATTGCTGAGACTTTCCAGAGCATTTTGCATTTCTGTAGGTGTGTCATTGTTTCCTGAAATTTTGATGGTTTTTTATTTGTGCTATTTATTTCATTGAATATTTCTCCCTTCACTTTTTGTATTTTTTTTTATTTCCTTATATTGGGCTTTGCCTTTCTCTGGTGCCTCCTTGATTAGCTTAATGACTAACCTCCTGAATCCTTTTCCAGGTAAATCAGATATTTCTTCTTGGTTTGGATCCATTGCTGGTGAGGTAGTGTGATCTGCACGTGTTAAAGGACCTTGTTTTTCCATATTACCAGAGTTGGTTTTCTGGTTTCTTCTCATTTGGGTAGGCTATGCCATAGGAAATGTTGAGGGCTAAAGGCTGTTGTTCAGATTCTTTTGTCCCATGGGGTATTTCCTTGATGACTCTCCCCCTTCTCCCATGGAAGTGGATTCATGAGAACAAAGCTGTAGTGATTGTTATATCTCTTCTGGATCTAGCCACTCACTAAGTCCACCAGGCTCTGGGCTGGTACTGGGGGTTGTCTGCAGAGAGTCCTGTAATGTGAACCGTCTGTGGGTCTCTTAGCCATGGATATCAACACCTGTTCTGGTGGAGGTTGCAGGGGAGTGAAATAGACTCTGTGAGGTGTTCTTGGCTTTGATGGTTTAATGTGCTGTTTTTGTGCTGGTTGGCCTCCTTTCCGGAGGTGGCACTTTCTAGAGAGCATCAGCTGTGGTAGTATGGGGAGAAATAGGTTGTAGGTGGAGCCATAGAACTCCCAAGAGTATATGTCCTTTGTCTTCAGTTGCCAAGGTGTGTAGAGAAGGACCATTGGGTGGAGGCAGGGCTAGGCACATCTGAGCTCAGACTCTCCTTGGGCAGGTCTTGCAGTGGCTCCTGTGGGGGGTGGGGGTGAGGTTCCCAGGTCAATGGAGTTATGTTCCTAGAGGGATTATGGCTGTCTCTACTGCACCATGCAGGTTTTCAGGAAAGTGGGGGAAAGCCCAAAGTCACAGGCTTCACCCAGCTCCCACGGAATCCAAAATGCTGGTCTCACTCCCACCATTCCCCAACAACAGCACTGAGCCTGTTTCCAGGCAGTGAGCAAGCAGGGCTGAGAACTTGCCCCAGGCTACCCACCTCCCAGCTGTGAAAGCAAGTATGACTTTTCTTCTTCCCCTGCCTGTGGCGTCTGCATGCCAGATTCACACCCTCCCTTGACTTCTGGCCAGGAGACGTCCTGATCAATTCAAATTGTTACAAAGTTCAGCTGGAGATTTCCTCCTCTCTGTGGCCTTTTCCCAGTGGCTCTTTCCCTCTGCAATGGATGCCTGTGAAGCTAGGCAGAAATGGTTTGCTAGGGGAACCAGCAAGATCACAGGCTTCCTCCTGCTGCTTCCTCTACCCCTGAATTTCACTCAGCTCTCTAAATTATCTCAGCTCCAGGTAAGGTCAGAATCTTCTCCTGTAATCTTGACCTTTCATTTCCCCAGTGAGGGTGTGTGTTCAGGGGTGGATGATCTCCCTTTCCCACTTCTACATTTTGGGCACTCACAGTATTTGGTGTGTCTCCCAGGTCCTGTAGGAACAATCCACTTTCTTCAGAGGGTCTGTGGGTCCTCTAGGGTTTCCTGATTTATTCCTGCAGTCATTTCTGGAGCAAAAATTCATGATGCAAACCTCCACACACTGATTCATTCGCCCGAGTCAGAGCTGCAGTCTAGTCCTGACTCCTGTCCACCATAATCCACTGGCTGCAGGTGAAAATGGCAGTAGCAGCAGCTGAGGCTGTGATGTCCTTGTCTTCTCTGGAAGCTACAGTGGTGACACTCTCACCCCCTTGCCTGTGTCCAGCAGGGTGCCAGATGGCACACAGAGATGGGAGCCTTTTCCTCCTCAGTTACTTGGCTCCAAATCCTCTCAGTTATAAGTTACTTGTTATTTATCCCAATTATATTCTGAATTGTTTTTTGACCAGTGAGTTTAATACCTTCAGATG
Source organism: Hylobates moloch (assembly GCF_009828535.3). NCBI lineage: Eukaryota > Metazoa > Chordata > Mammalia > Primates > Hylobatidae > Hylobates > Hylobates moloch. The sequence goes on from NW_026652279.1 coordinate 50,379,343, forward strand.
TTTAGATGTTTTCTTTTTTTCTTTTTGAGATGGAGTCTCACTCTGTCACCCAGGCCTCCAAAAAACTATACAACTTTGAATAATAGTAGTGACTTTAAAAAGAATATGTACATTTTCCTTCATACTTATAAGGAAATGATTACTACTGATGCCTTGATCACTATTTTTTTTTTTTTTTAAACAGAGTCTCACTCTGTCACTAAGCTGGAGTGCAGCGGCGGATCTCAGCTCACTACAACCTCCACCTCCTGGGTTCAAGTGATTCTCCTGCCTCAGCCTCCTGAGTAGCTGTGACTACAGGCACATGCCACCATGCCTGGCTACATTTTTTTTTTGTATTTTAGCAGAGATGGGGTTTCACCGTGTTAGCCAGGATTCTCTCAATCTCCTGACTTCGTGACGAACCCCCCTTGGCATCCCAAAGTGCTAGGATTACAGGCGTGAGCCACCACACCCAGCCCATACCTTCAGATGTTTTCATGTTACAGATTAGCATCCCTTCTTTCATACTGAAGAACTCCTTTTAGCATTTCTCGTAAGACAGATCTGGTGTTGCTGAGTTCCCTCAGCTTTTGTTTGTCCAGGAAAGTATTTATCTCTCCTTCACGTTTTTTGGGTAATGTATTCTTAGTTGGCAGTATTTTTCCTTTAGCACTTTAAGTGTAGAAACTCACTCTCTCCTGGACTGCAGGGCTTCTGTTAAGAAATCCACTGAAAGCCATACTAGGGCCTCATTTAATGTCATATGTTTCTTTTCTTTTGATGCCATTAGTGTTATTTTTTTGTATTTTACTTTTGCTAATTTTAATATGATGTGCCTCAAGAATTTTATTTTTGGGCGAATTTGATTGGTCACCTCTGAGCTTTCTGTGCCTGGATGGTGTCATATTTCTCCAAGCTTGAAAAATTTTCAGCCATTATTTCCTGAAATATGCTTTCTGGGTCTTTTTTTCTCTTACCTTCAGGGATTTCTACTATGTGTAGGTTACTTCATTTGACGGTGGCTTATAATTCTTGTAAGCCTTTTTCTCTTTTGTGTATTTTTTTTTTTTTTTCTCCTCTGATAGGGTAATTTCATATGCTTTGTCTTCTAGCTTCCTAATATTTCCTCTGTCCATTTCTGCTGTTGAAGCTTTCTTTTTTTTCTTTTGAGATGAAGTCTTGCTCTGTGCCCAGGCTGGAGTGCAGTGGCATGATCTGGGCTCACTGCAAGCTCCACCTGCTGGGTTCACGCCATTCTCCTGCCTCAGCCTCCCGAGTAGCTGGGACTACAGTGCCTGCCACCATGCCAGCTAATTTTTTTTTTGTATTTTTAGCAGAGATGGGGTTTCACCATGTTAGCCAGGATGGTCTCGATCTCCTGATCTTGTGATCTGCCCACCTCGGCCTCCCAAAGTGCAAAGCTTTCTAACAAGTTTTTCACCTCACTTATTGTATTCTTTATTTCTAAGATTTATTTATTTATTTATTTATTTTTGTCAAATTTCTCATTTTGCTCATGGATTGTTTCTCAAATTTTATTTATTTTTGCTTTTCATTTTCTTATGATTCCCTCACCTTTTAAAGAAGATTATTCTGAATTCTGTGCCTGACATTTATAGATATTTAGTTCTTCTGGGTCCATCATTGGAGGTTTGTTAGAGTCTTTTGGTGGTGTAATATTTCCCTGATTTTTCACAACTATTACATCTTTACATTGATGTCTGCATATTTCAGGAGGCAATAAACATCCATGTGCATGTGTCTTTAAGGTAGAATGATTTCTATTCCTCTGGGTATATATGCAGTAATGAGATTGCTGGGTTGCATTGTTTTTAGCTCTTCGAGAAATTGCCACACTGCTTTCCACAAAGGTTGAACTAATTTACACTCCTACCATTAGTGTATAAGTGTTCCCTTTTTACATGACCTCACCAACATCTGTTATTTTTGACTTTTTAATAATAACTATTCTGACTGGTGTGAGATGGTATCTCACTGTGGTTTTGATTAGCATTTCCCTATTGATCAGTGATACTTATCTTCTCATATGCTTCTTGGCTGTATGTATGTCTTCTTTTGAAAAGTGTCTGTTCATGTTCCTTTATCCACTTTTTAATAGAGTTATTTTTCTCTTGAAAAATTTTTTAAGTCACTTATAGATGCTAAATATTAGACTTTTATTAGATGCATAGTTTGCAAATATTTTCTCCCATTCTATAGGTTGTCTGTTTACTCTGTTGATAACTTTTTGTTTGTTTGTTTGTTTTATTTTTGTGGTGCAGAAGCTCTTAAGTTCAATTAGATTCCCCAAAATGTGTAAGTTTTAAATTGCATGCCCTTTTGAGTAGCATGATGAAATCTCACATTGTTCCACTTCAACCTGCCCAGGATGTGAATCATCCTTTTGTCCATTCTGTCTCTGTCACCCACCCATTAATCACTTAGTAGCCTTTTCACTTATCAGATTGACCACCATGGTATCACAGTGCTTGTGTTCGTATAATCCTTATTTTACCTAATAATGGTCCCAAAGTGCAAGAGTAGTGATGCTGGCGGTTCAAATATTCAGAGAGAAGCAGGAAAGTACTTTCTTTAAGTGAAAAGGTGGAAGTTCTTAACTTAATAAGGAAAATAATTGTATTCTGAGGTTGCTAATATCTACAACAAGTGTTCTATTCAGGAAATTGTGAAAAAGGAAAAAGAAACATGAAAGTTTTTAACTTGTGCCTCAAACTGTAAAAGTTATGGTCACAGTGCACAATAAGTGTTCAGCTAAGATAGAAAAAGCATCAAATTTGTGGGGTGTAAGACATGAACAGAAATGATGGCAGCTGGGTTCAATACTATGCATGATAGTTTAAGGTATCCATGGGGCTCTTGAAACATATCACCCACATATAAGTGGGGACTACCGTATAAAAAACATTTAAATTTCAATGATAATAATAAAATGGAGAAAATATTCAGGTAGTCATGCATCAAAATGATATGTGAACTGCAAGTAAGCACACGAACAGATGCTTAACATCGTGAGTCTTTAGCGACATGAAATTTAAAGCAATCATAGACTGTGAAGGGCCTGGGACTTTACTTGCATGCTAATAATCTAGCCTATTACTGTTTCATGGATCTTGGCAGAAGATGTAAGATTGAGTAGATACAAAGAATTGTATTTATCAAGGCACAGGAAGTAGCAGAAATATAACATTTGTTCAGTTCACCTTTTCCTGCAAGTCCCAAAAGGTGGTGAGAAAGGGATATGGCGGATACTGCCTATGCAATTTGTCTGTTTGAAGCAAAACTGAGGAACTCTGAACTTAGAAAACTTAAATACTTTATACTGGACAGTAAGCATGACTGACCAGGGAGGTCTTCTCTGTCTTCCAAGACTGTTTGCTATTAAAAAAAAAAAAAAAAATAGGCCAGAATAAAAGGGCACTCAGCGCCTCTGCTCAAAAGATGTTCAGAAATGCAAAAGATCCATGCGGAATTGCCTCCAGAAAATAAAACAAAACAGAAATATATAATGTTATCAGCTGAATTTCATCTCACTTCCCCCAATTCATATGTTAAAACCCTCATCATATACCTCAGTCACATACTTCACAGAGCTCACGTACCTCAGAATATAATTAGGCTTGGAGATATGGCCTTTAAAGAGGTGATTAAGGTTAACAAGGCCATTCTGGTAGACCTTAATCCATTCCACTTAAACCTATTCTGGTAGGCCTTCATCCAATCCACTATTTATAAGAGGAGATTGGGACATAGAGACAGCAGGAGCACATGTGCCCAGGGTGACAACTTTGTGAATAGCCAGAGGGAAAGCAGCCATCTGCTAGCCAAAGAATGGGGCCTCAGAAGAAACAACTTCCCAACACCTTAATCTTGAACTTTCAGCCTCTATAACTGTAAAAAAACAAATTTCCATTGTTTAAATCACCTAGTCTATAATACTGTGTTATAACAGTCCTAGCAAATAATTACAGTTACTATTACAAACCTATCAGAATGGCTAAAATTAAGGAGTGTAGTCTGGTGTGGAGTTGGCTGCTAATGAAGAGTAGAAAGAGATTTGAAGAGCTGCTGGGCTGAAGAGTGAAATAAGGAGTCAGCTGGCAATAAAAGAAAGGATTGCCTGGCAATTTTTAGGGCTCTACTGAGAGAGCAAGGAAAAATTGGGGGGCCATCAGTGGGGCCGTAACTTTCTGTTAAAATAAAGTTCTGCTATAAACTATTTGATCAGCTGTAAAACTCTCATTTTTCCTGCATTTCCTACACTTTTTTCTAGTCTAGTTGAATGTCAATTGCATCATACCAACAAATGAATCAAAAAGAGAATGTTAGTTTATTTCAACCCAAGTATGTCAGGGCTCACTTGCAATAAAAGAGTCTCTTATGATAGAACATTCTCTGAAATCACCACTAAAAATCAGTATGAAGGATTGATGCGTGATTTGAGCCATCAACACTCAATACCAAGAGTAAATGGATGTTTGGATTATCCATGGCCAAAAATTGTCAAAATTATTATGGCAGAGAGTAGGGGGACAGAACCTCAGGAGCTAGTGCGTGTAGATTTGAAATGTGAACCACAGAGTCCAGGCCAGACTGAGACACACACTTAGTTAGAAGTGACTAAAGACAAAATGGAAGTGCCCAGAAATTCAGAGGTTTTGTGGGAAAGGCACAAGGGAAGAGAAGGGAAGGAAAGAAAGAACAGGAAAAGTGGAGAAAAGCTAATATTTAATGTATACTTATTCTGATATGCAACAGTATCACTATTTTATAAGTGGAAGAAATGGAGATGTAGAGAGGTTGGATAACTTATGAACAATCATAGAAGTATGAGGCCACCATTCAAACTTAGGTCTAATAATGCAGTTCATGCCCTTTTCACTACTCTCCAGTAACTGTTAAGGTAAAGAGCAATGGGAGTGAGAAAGGAGAGACAGAAAGTCAATTAAAGAGAAGCTTGAAGTCCAAGTTACACAAGTTGATGCATGGAGGCCTGAAGATAAATTTCAAGGTGTGGCTACCCTTGCATTTGTTAGAATAGAGTGAAGATGAGCTAATAGTATGAGAAATGATAAAGACCTGGACCCTTGTACATGTGACCAGAGCATAGGTTTGGAGATTTTAGGTAGTGTAGAGAACTGGAAGAGAGCAATTGAGAGACTGAGAGTGTGTGTGTTCAAATACTTATTTCTCATAGCTGCTGCCTCAAACTAGACAAAATGATTTATACCAAGATTCTATGTTCTTTCTCCTTATCTGATTCTATGAAAGACAAAAAAAAACAAAAAAAAAGCGTGAGGGTAGGAATGTCATGTTTTGTTTTGAGAAGTTTTTCCTTTAAATAAATGCATAATATACAAGTCACATGTTTCACTGTTTCTGTGAGAAGGTACATAGAACTCAAGAGTACAAAGATACTATGTTTCTCAGTCCATTTGCTATTTCGATTTGTAATAAAAGATTCATTTGCTCTTGGATTCTGTTCTCTGATCCTGACCACAGCCATGATTTCACTTTGCAGTGAGAAGTACTGACTATGAAATATTAGTCGATTAAGTCAAGAAACCTCTGGCTTGGTATCAAGGAAAGTACAGTTTCCCAGTTCATCTGACAAACCTGCTGTTTTGTTCATCATGCAAAATAGGAAAATATTGCTTCATCTTCATTAAACTCTGTGGGCAGAGAGGGTGTGTTTCTCGTGTTTCTGAGCATCTGAGAGGTAACAAGGGCTCTGTGCAATTCGTGTTTTAAGATCTCCTGGATCCTTCAAAAGCCCCATTGCTACTGGTTCCTGAAACAAGGCTGTCATAAAACTCAAGGTATTCAAGAAAAATGAAAATACTGTGACTCACACTGTCTGTGCTGCTTAAGTTACTGAAATTGCACAGTCTATTTATGCTAATAAAAATCCCTGAAAATCCATTTGCATAGTATGCACCCAGAAGTCTTTAAAATAGATAGAGAAAAACTGTCAAATAGTTGCTATACATAGATACTCTATTGTTTAATTATTTAGATGACTCTATTTAATTATAATTCAAAGGGATCATCTTCCGCAAGTGCAATTTTTAAGATAGAAAGGGACTTTTAGTTTAATAAGGTCCAAAAATAAAATTTATTCAATTTTTCTCATGTCTTATCTAATTAGCTGAGTATCTGGAACTGACACATGAAGAATATTAACTATTTTTGCATGCTTTGATTTCTAAATAATATTTAAGTGCCCACTCTGTGCCAGGTAATTTGTATGTGTTATTTTATCCTTCCAACAACCTTATGGAGTAGGTATTACTGTAGGCACCATTTTAAATCTGAGAGTGCTGAAGTCTGGGGGGTGGTGATAAATAACTTGTTCACACAGTAAGTGGTAGAGCTAGGATTTATGTCTACCCGAAAAGAGCACAAATTAAAATTCAAACATAAACTTGGTGTATCTCCTACATTGCATATCTTTTCTAATAACAATATTTAATATAATAACATTTATTATTTCCCATGTTTTAAGTATTGAATATAAAGTATTTAATCATTACAGTGATTCTATGATGCGGATGCTGCATTTGACAAATGCAGAGGACTCCCATTGGTAATCAGTGACGGAGCTAGAACTGAACTCAGATCTAAATTATTTTTCATAACCACTATCTTACCTTTTTAGTTTCAGCTTGACTGTTATCAAAGTCATCTATGTAAGTGAGGCAGAAGAATCACTTGAATCCGGGAGGCAGAGGTTGCAGTGAGCTGAGATCGTGCCACTGCACTCCAGCCTGGGCGACAGGTGAGACTCTGTCTCAAAAAAAAAAGACCATGGGCTCTGAAACCTTACTTGTAGTTCGTTGTATATAAAAGATTTAATACACATACAGTGTTCAATACAAGGCCTGAAATATAAGAAGTGCACAATAAACTTAGGTATTATTAATCTATAACATAGGTATTAATCTATAACATAGTGTTTCCAAGATGTAGAGATGTCAAAGAGAGCAGAAATCTAAACAGAGGCACTGATGCTGCTTCCAGGACCCTTGCCCATAACTCCGTGGTGTGTTCCATGTTCTGAGGCATGGGATTAATATACAATTAGTTCCTATAGGTAGATGTGTATATATGCATGGGCATGTGTATGTGTATGTGTGTGTGTGTGTGTGTGTGTGTGTGTGTGTGTGTTTCATCATTGGGTCTTTCTTTGAGGTTCTTTCAGTCTAAATGACTTTGTTTTTTAATCCCATCTGCTTGTTTCGCCCAACATAGCCTCCTTCTTTCTCTTTTTACTTATTCTAGTTAATTTTTTTAAATCATTAACCAAATCCTAATATAGGCGACAAAAGTAGGGAGAGACATTTATGAAAACCAAATAGTAATCAAAGGCATGTTTCTCAGCAATGTTGCTTGCCATCCAGTGCTAATGTAGAAAGCATGTTAATTCTGATAGCTTAGTGGATGACAGCAAACTTGTGTGGCTCTGTCCTTCAGGCCAAATCTAACCCTCTGAAACATCCTGGCCAAGGTCAATGCTTGGAATCATCCTAAGGTTCTAGAACACATTAATATGTTAGGTAATTCCCTTTCACAAGGTATGAGTCAGACCCATCTCTGCTATGTAGTAAACAGAAGAATCAGGTGTCCCACACTTGACTTTTAACCTATGATGTTTTTTAGATAATTTTCCTTTTGAAAGAGAAGTTTCCTTTTGAAATCAACCCTAATTTTCTAAAGAATCCTGGTCTGTGTCTCATGATGAAGAAACTACAAGGAAATCATACTCTTCATAGTCATTCTTATTTATTCTTGTTTTGTTTTCAGTTAAGGCTTTGCACATTATTCAACCATTAATCCTCTCAGGATCTATAGGTTGATTACCCATATGTTGCATTTCCAGGGTCTACTGAGTCAAATATTTTGCAGAAAAGGTGACTGGGAGCCCAACCTTCCAGAGTAGGAGGAAATAAATATATGTCAGTTTGCTCCAGACTCCAGGTCTTCTCACCTCTTATTTGAAGAGAACTGCCTTTAAGTGGTCAGCTGTGAAAATTTAACACAGTTGTGAGGTCTTCTAGGAATTTAGCTGCACTGGGCTCTAGGAAAAAATGAAGAAAACAGGGGTAGTACGATTACATCTAGAAGACACTGGCATGGCCATTAACATATGATGACCAGAAATAGTGCCTTTCTTAGCACTTCTGTCCTATATCATGAACAGATGAAGTCATTCTTAGTTTGAACTGCCATCATCAATATACAAGGCAGTCCAATGAGAAGTGGTCACAGAACAGAAGGACAGATGGCAGGAGCTAGTGGCCATCAGCTTAGTGACAGTCATAGTTTCTGATCACCTGCCCATTGAGAGAAGAAACACAACCAGAAATCAGAGACAGTGTCTAGCCTTCCACCACCAAATACATCACCAGTGATGGTGACAGGAACTAAGCAGTACAGACCCTAGCAGAGCCTGGGCTTCTGGGTAGGGCTTTGGATGTGGCAGAAATCCAGGGCACGTCCTACATACAGAGACTAATCCAATAAACAGTGGCATATACCAGGTATACCTGATTCTTGGCCTATTGGGGGTGGGTGCAGCAAAGCCAAAGCTAAATCACACCAGCTAGTAGTTTGAACCTACTAATTACAGTGTATCTAAAACTTTAATGTGCATATACATTGCCTGATGAGCCTCTTAAAATACAGATTCTGATTGTGGGAAGATGTGAGGCTGGGTTTACATTCTGCCTTTCTAACAAACCCCCAGAAAATGATACTGCTGGGCTGAGGACCATACTTTTCCACTGGAAAAGAAAAATACTGCTGGCCTTGTTTGAAATTCACCAAGAAATATGAGTGAAAGCTAGAGGTGAGGAAGGTAAGTGCAGACTAGAAAAAATTAGTACCTTGACTTCAGAGAGGCTGGGGAATGCAAAGTGACTTATAGTTAGTGACTGTGCTGTCAGTGCCAGTCAGGGGCTTACAGAGTCCCAGGAAGTGAAGCCTGGGACTATGGGGTCATGGTACCCTAGTACAAGCATTCTCTGATCCCTTTGGGCAACAATAGTCTCAAGGAAAGGAGACAACAGAAGGCTGCTCTCCTGGGACTCCTTGACCAACAGATTTCCTCTGAAGTGATGTGTTCTCCATCGTGACAGAGGCAATAACAAAGGACAAGTATTGGCAGCACCTTTTCTGATAAGCCCATCTCTGTTCTGTTCATATCTCAGTTATATCATTTATCCTCTCCTGATGGGATAGCCAAGTACAGAGCTGGAGGTATACTGTTCATTTATTGTGGAAGCTATCTGAAGCTCAGGAAAGAGAAAAAAATCCTCTCATCCATGAAAAACCAGTGATCTATCTCATTGTTGCAAGAGAAAACTGAATTCAGAGTAGTGAAAAATAACTTCAATGACAGTCTTTTTCTCCCCTAAAAATATCAGTTTCCTCTCCCATATCAGCCAACTATCCATATTCTGCCAAACATATCAGAAGATGCCAGTACCAAGCTCCTACCAACCTAAGAAGTAAATTAATAATCCAAGAATAAAGATAAGTTAGAAACTTGAACAAATTGAGGCTCATGTTTTGAAAATGAGCACAGTCCAAGTGGTTTTATTGTAGCTAATCTGAGTTCTAGTCCAGAGCACAGAAATTATGATTCTGGTTCTCTGAGCACTAGTAGCCATTAACCTCAGAAAATAAATGTTTGGTAACTTCCAGAAATTTTCCAGTTATGAAGTCTGATATTATGCACCAGGAATCTTTGTACTCCCAGCCACAATGGAGGATATTCAAAAGAACAATGTATAGACTTTCCATGTCAGTTTACAACATGCTTCATCTCCTACTATCTCCAAAAATGACAGCTTGATTATAATGTAATTATCTTTTGTCGTGAAACTGGTGCATAATTTTATTTCCAGATGGGTTTATGTTGCTTATATTTAAACTCATTACTGAAAAAGCAGTCATGGAGCAAAATATAAATAAATAAACTAAAGGCAGACCACTATAAATTCCTTTAAAGAGGAGAGTCTAAGTTAAGGACTATGGGGAAAGCACTCCGTTCTGTCTTATGTCATGCATATTCCGCTGTTTGAAAGTTAAATATCTCTCTTTTAAGAGGACAGAGGCAGTTCTGAGTCAGTGGAGATGTTTCTATGGAAATGAAGAAATATGCAAATGCTGCTATAAAGAGCATGAAAGCATTCCTGCAACAGATATTTTGACCAGAATGGGGTTGGGGGGACCACAATAAACAGAAAGGGGACATGGATAAGCTGGTGTCAAGTCCCACTGGACAGCATGCAGCTAAGACACCATGTTATACAAATGAATGGGAAAAAATTATCATCGTCATAATCCCACAAATAGTATTCTTCATGCTTGTGGAGGAAGAGTTTATTTCCTATTCTGCTCCTACAGAGTCTTCGGTAGATTTAGTTCTTTTGATTTCCATTTTGACTGAAATTGATAGTATTTGCTTAAATTTTAAGTTCTGAAATATTCTATAATTTGATTTAGTAAGTCATAATGTTAAGAGATTCTTGAATTAGGTCCTCCCTGTCCAATCACATGGCCTTCAGAGGGTACTTGATAAGGTTGACTTATTCATTTACCACACAACTCTTAAGTACCATGTGCTAGGCACTGTAATAAAAACAATGCAACTGGGGTTATCAGGAGGATGCGTGCAGGTTGTAATAAGCACCCTGATGAGAAAGCATTTTAACTTTGGAAAATGCCTCATGGTGATGGTGATGTTTGACTTGAGTTTTGAAGAAAGTAGCCAGGTGGATTAGCATGTGGATACTGATATCTCTAAAAGGAAGAGGAAGGACAAATCAGGAGAGGTGATGCTTAGTGTATATGTGTGTAAACGCTGGCCAGTGTAGGGATGGATCATCTCTCTGAGTTAGACTTATTTTTGTTTTGTTTTGTATTGTTTTTATAATAAGCTATGAGGCAGACCTTTTAGGTTATCAAGAGAGCTAGAGACCAGTCTGGTGTTATTCTATTCCCTATTCATCATGACTCTGAGTAATGTTACCTTACATTCACATATTCACTTTGGTTCCAGCCTTTTTTTTTAAATATACTTCTCGCTTAGATATTGGAGCAGATTTAGACCTCTAACCTTTGTATAAAGTAGTTACAGAGTTTTCTCAAAACAAGACATGTGCTTCAAAGGGAGAGAGTACATCGACCATTGGTATAGCCTCTCTGAAGGCAGGTACGATTTGTGGTGATGACACTAACAGTAAACCCATCATCTCATAAATAGACAGAGTAGTCAGATTTTTCTTGTTTCCTATACTAGCAACATTGAAACACAAGTTTTCATTAAGAAAATATTACATGTTCTATTTGCTACAATGCTGTGGCATGCACATTGTTTAGAAAGGTGCACATAGATCTTAATGGGACTTAAGTCATAATTTGTTTTTCCATTCCTCTCAAAACATAGAAAAAGAATGAATGTTATGGTATTAAGGAGGCTATTCGGCCTATAAAGGGGAACTAGACCCAGAGTCTCTGGAGATAGGTACAGTCCTCTCCTTCTGTATTAGTCTGTTCTCACACTGCTATAACAAAATGTCTGAGACCTGGTAATTTATGAAGAAAAGAGGTCTAATTGGCTCACAGTTCCATAGGCTATATAGGAAGCATGGCTGGGGAGGCTTTAGGAAACTTGCAATCATGGTACAAGGTGAAGGGGAAGCAGGCATGTCTTTACCTGGCCAGCAGAGGAGAAAAAAGAGAGATGGGGAGGTGCCACATACTTTTAAACAACCAGATCTCATAAGAACTCTATCATGAGAACAGCACCAAAGGGTGAAACCCACGCCTATGATCCAATCACTTACCATCAAGCCCCACCTCCAACATTGGGAATTACAATTCAACATGAGATTTGTGCAGGGACATAAATCAAAACCATATCATTCTGCTCCTGGACCTTCCCAAATCACATGTCCTTCTCATATTGCAATATACAATCATCCCTTCTCAATAGTTCCCAAAGTTTTTTTTTTTTTTTTTTTTTTTTTGAGACGTAGTCTCGCTCTGTTGCCCAGGCTGGAGTGCAGTGGCGCAGTCTCGGCTCACTGTAAGCTCCACCTCCCAGGTTCACGCCATTCTCCTGCCTCAGCCTCTCCGAGTAGCTGGGACTACAGGCGCCCGCCACCACGCCCGGCTAATTTTTTGTATTTTTAGTAGAGACGGGGTTTCACTGTGGTCTCGATCTCCTGACCTCGTGATCCGCCCGCCTCGGCCTCCCAAAGTGCTGGGATTACAAGCGTGAGCCACCGCGCCCGGCCCAAAGTTTTAACTCATTTCAACATTAACCCAAAAGTTCATAGCCAAAAGCCTCATCTGAGACTAGGCTAGTCTCTTCCACCTATGAGCCTGTAAACTTAAAAATAAGACAGTTACATCCAAGATACAATGGGGGTATAAGTACAGTCCCCATGCCAGTCTGAAAACCAGCAGGACAGTCATTAAATCTTAAAACTCCAAAATAATCTCCTTTGACTCCATATCTCACAATCAGGACATACTGGTGCAAGGGGTGGGTTCCCAAGGCCTTGGGCAGCTGTGCCCCAGGGTCTTTGCAGGGCTCAGTACCTGTGGCTGCTTTTACGGCTGGCATTGAGTGTCTGTGGCTTTTCCAAGTGCATGGTGCAAGCTGTTGGTGGATCTACCATTCTGGGGTCTGGAGGGTAGTGGCCTTCCCACAGCTCTGCTAAGCAGTGCCCCAGTGGGACTCTGTGTAGGGGCTCCAACCCCACATTTCTCCTCTGCATGGCTCTTGTAGAGGTTCTCCATGAGAACTTTGCTCCTGCAGCAGACTTCTGCCTGGACACCCAGGTTCTTCCATTATCTTCTGAAATCTAGGTGGAGGCTCCCAAACCTCAACTCTTGTACTCTGTGCACCCACAGGCTTAATACCACATGAAAGCTACCAAGGCTTTTGGTTTGCACCCTCTAAGGCAATGGCCCAAGCTCTACCATTTAGCCATGGCTGGTGCTGGAGTGGCCATGATGCCAGGACCAGTGTCCCAATGCTGCACAGAGCAGTGTTGTCCTGGGCCTGGCCCATGAAACTATTCTTTCCTTCTAGGCCTCCAGGGTTGTGGTGGGAAGGGTGCTGCCACAGAGGTCTCCAAAATGCCTCCAAGGCCTTTTTCCAATTGTCTTGGCTTTAGGACTTGCCTTCCTTTTAGTTATGCAAATTTCAACAGCCTACAGCCAGCTTCAATTGCTCCTTTGAAAATGGGCTTTTGTTTTCTACCATGTACCCGAGCTGCAAATTTTCCTAACTTTTATGCTCTGCTTCCTTTTTAAATATAAGTTCCAGTTTCAGGTTATTTCATTGCTCATGACTACTGACATTAGGCTGCTAGAAGCAGCCAGGCCATTCCTTGAATGCTTTGCTGCTTAAAACTTTCTTCCGCCAAATACCCTAAATCATCACTCTCAAGTTCAAAGTTCCACAGATCTATAGAGCAGGAGCACAATGTGACCAACTTTTTTGCTAAAGATTAACAAAAATGACCTTTGCTCCAGTTCCCAATATGTTTCTCATCTCTATCTGAGACCTCCTCAGTCTGGACTTCACTGTTTATGTCACTATCAGCATTTTGGTTACAATCATTCAACAAGTTTCTAGGAAGTTCCAAACTTTCCCTCATCTTCCTGTCTTCTTCTGAGCCCTCCAAACTGTTCTAACCTGTGCCCATTACCCAGTTCCAAAGCTGCTTTTAGATTTTCAGGTATCTTTTTAGAAATGTCCCACTCCTGGTACCAATTTTCTGTAGTAGTTTTTTCTCACACTGCTATAAAGAAATGCCTGAGACTGGGTGATTTATAAAGAAAAGAGGTTTAATTCACTCATGGTTCCACAGGCTGTACAGGAAGCATGTCTGGGGAGGCTTCAGGAAACTTACAATCATGGAAGAAGGTGAAGGAGAAGCAGGCACATCTTCACATGGCCAGCACAGAAGAAAGAGAGAGAGGGGAAGTTGCCACACACTTTTAAACAACCAAATATTGTGAGAACTCTGTTGTGAGAACAGCACCAAAGGGGGAAATTCATCCAGATGATCCAATCACCTCCCACCAGGCCCCACCTCCAACACTGAGGATTATAATTCAACATGAGATTTGGGTGGGGACACAAAGCCAAAGCACATCACCTTGTCATGGTGCAGTATGAATAGGGAGGCCAGTGAATATGGAGCTCTGATTTATAAAATTACAAAACATATACACTTGAACAATATTTGGGAAAGAAGCTAGGCTACATGAGAATATAGACAACTGAAGAAGAGAAATTATCCTATTGTAGTAAACAAGGAAGGTCATATATACATTGAGACAAACACTAGAATAATTGGTGTAGACCTTCCCTAAGCTGGCCTAAAGGGTTTCATTATATAGACATAATTTGTCCACACAGGTATGAATTATTGTATAAACAAAGTATAATGGAGCATCTCCAGCAAAATAGAGTGTAAAATAAATCTGTCTCTAGTAATTGGGCAATCTATTCAGTTCACTGTTATTCTGAACAATAGAAGTCTCAGAGAAACTCCTTTTGGCACTCCAAGTTCAGAAAAATGAACCTAATGTAATTGGAGGGCTCCATAGGGTAAGGCACTGACCTTTGAACATTTTTAGCAGAAGGACCTGGAAGACTATAACGTGGAAAGATAGATTTTCTCCTTAAATCACAATAACTTTCAGGTGGTTACACCAAAGTGCTCTGAGACTATCTAAGATTAAATGACATTTCTGAAGCCAGGAAACATGGTGCACAAGAAAGAGACACTGTAGGAAGCAGGACTTCCACTGAGCTGCAACTACTCAACAACCTAATGTAGAGGATTGAGTAGAAACCACCATGGGAATTTAAAAAATTGCTTTTATATGTTTAGGAAAATGAAACTCATGTTAACGAGTTATGGTATAGAATTTTCAAGTCTATATGGGAAGAACTGTTACTAGTGAGGTAATAATAGATATTATAATTGTGCCTTCAAATACACAGTATAATTTTTTTTACAGACTCCAAATTGTGTAAAGAGTTAAGACTGGAAGTTATTCAATACGATGTCAGAAGTGTCAATTTACTTTCGTTCTTCAATAAGTTGTATTACATTTGCAAATATCCCCTTATTAGCCACCACTGCACCAGGGGTATAATTTTTTCCACTTAGTTGCATTTGTTACACATTCTTAAAAATGTCCTCTGACATTTGAAAAAAACAAGAAAAATATAACAGTGGTTGTAGTGTCAGTTTAACTTAAACATACTAAGGTTACTGTTAGTACTCATGTGAGGTGTTATATTTAATGTTTGGATTAGAACTCTTGAAGGCCAGGATTATTATCCTTAGATCCAGTAACCTGGGATAGCTTGGGACTAGTTACACTGATATGCTAAAACAGAGCCATCTTACCTGACATTATATAAAATATTATTTATATATTTTGTAATATTTTATTAATATTTTAATAATAGAAGAAAATCTCAGTGATATTGCTTGTTTAGTTCCAGACCATCTAAATAAAGCAAATATGGCATTAAAGTAGTTACACATTTTTTTATTTTCTAGTGCATATAAAAGTTGTGTTTACACTATACTATAGTCTCAAGTGTGCAACAGCATTATGTCTAAAAAAATGTACATACTCTAATTAAAGAATATCAATAAAAACTCTAACAATCACCTGAGCCTTCAGCAAACCATAATCTTTTTGCTGGTGGGGTATCTTGCCTCAATATTTCTGGCTGCTGGCTGATTAGATTGGTGGTTGCTGAAGGTTGAGGTAGCTGTGGGGAATTTTTTAAAATAAGATGAAAATGAAGTTTGCTGCATTGATTAACTCTTACTTTCACTAAAATTTTTTATCCACAGTAGAAGCTCTTCCAAAATTGTAGTCAATCCTCTCAATCCTAGCCACTGCTTTATCAAGTAAGCTTATGTAATACTCTAAATCCTTCATTGACATTTCAACAATGTTCACATCATCTTTACCAGGAATAAATTCCATCTCGAGAAAAATAACTTTCTTTGCTCACCCATAAGGTGCCACTCCTCATTTGTTCAAGTTTTATCATATGATTACAACAGTTCATTCACATCTTCAGGATCCACTTCTAATTCTAGTTGTCTTGCTATTTCCACCACATCTGCAGTTACTTCCTCCACTGAAGTCTTGAACCCCTCAAAGTCATTCATGAGGATTACAATCAACTTCTTCCAAACTCTTGTTAGTGTTGATATTTCCACCTTCTCTCATGAACCACAAAATTTTTTTTATGGCACATAGAAAGGTAAATCATTTCTAGGTGTTCCATTTTCTTTGCCTGGATCCATCTGAGGAATCACTATCTATGGCAGTTATAGCCTTACAAAATGTATTTCTTACATAATAGGACTTGAATGTCAAAGTTACTCCTTGATCCATGGACTGCAGAATAAACGTTGTGTTAACTGGCATGAAAACACTATTCATCTCCTTGTATATCTCCATAAGAGCTCTTGGGTGACAAGGTGCATTTGCAGTGAGCAGTAATATTTAAAAGGAAACTTCTAAGCAGTAAGTCTCAAGAGTGGACTTAAAATATTCAGCAAATCATGCTGTAAAAAGATGTGCTAGTATCTGGGCTTTGTTGTTTCACTGATAGAACATAGGTAGAGTAGATTTAGCATAATTCTTAAGGGCCCTAGTATTTTTGGAATGGTCAATGAGCGTTGGCCTCAACTTAAAGCCACTAGCTACATTAACCTCTAACAAGACAGTCAGCCCATTCTTTGAAGCATTGAAGCCAGGCATTAACTTCTCCTCTCTAGCCATAAAAATCCTAGATGACATATTCCTCTAATAGAAGGCTGTTTTGTCAACAATGAAAATCTGTGGTTTAGTGCAGCCACATTCACCAATTATCTTAGCTAGATCTTCTGTATAACTTGCTGCTTTCCCTGTATATTTATGTTATGGAGATGGCTTCTTTCCTTAAACCTGATGAACCAACATCTGCTAACTTCAAATATTTCTCCTACAGTTTCCTCACTTCTCTCAGCCTTCATACAATTAAAGAGAGTTGCGGTCTTGCTTTGGATTAAGGGAATATTGTGAATATTTTAATCTATTCAAGCCACTAAAACTTTCTTTATATTAGTATTAAGACTGTTGCACTTTATCATTCATGCACTCACTGGAGTAGTACTTTCAATTTCCTTCAATAATTTTTCCTTTGAATTCACAACTTGGCTCTTTTTGGTGCAAGAAACCTATCGCAGCTTTCAACATGCCTTCCTCACTAAGCTTCATCATTTCTAGGTTTTGAATTAAAGTGACAGACGTGTGACTCTTTCACTTTAACACTTGGAAGCCATTATAGGGTTATTAATTGGCTTAATTCTAGTATTGTTCTGTCTCAGGGAATAGGAAGGTGCAAGGAAAGAAAGAGAGACGGGGAAAGGCCTGTCATTGGAGCAGTCAGAATACCCAACATTTATTGATTAGGTTCACCATCTACAATGGGCATGGTTCTTTGTGCCCAAAATAATTATGGTTGTAACATCAAAGATCACTGATCACAGACCACTATACTGATGATGATGATGATGATGATGATAATAATAATAATATAGTTTACAGTACTGTGAGAATTACCAAAATGTGACACAAAAATAAGCACATGCTATTGGAAAAATGGCACAGAAAGACTTTCTCAGTGCAAGGTTGTCACAAACTTTAGTGAAAAAAACACCACCACAATATCTGCTAAGTGCAGTAAAACAAAGCACAATAAAAAAAGTATTCCTGTATAAGATGAAGAGGACTTTTCTTCAGAAATTAAGCAAGTTTGACAACAAAGGTAACGCATTATATAAATTAGAAATCAATTAAATCTTTGTAGGGCAGGTTCCAAACTCTTAAAGTAAAAGTATCTTTACTTCGAAGCTACGGAGACTAGTCTGTGTCACACTGAACATCATCATTTTAGAAATTTCAGGATATTCCCTGTTCAAATAAATACCATCCTCCTCCTTTCATATTATTTCCTTGAATAATAGTCTAATACAAGGTTATACAGTGCCTTAAAGGGTATTTCATCCATTCTTCCCAATAATTAAGAAAAATTGAGAAGTAGAATACTTTGGGAGATTCTTATAATGTCCTGCCTCTTGTCCTTTGGCTGTCAAATGATAACCTTTTCTTCACATGCTGTATTAGATTCTTAGGGCTACCATAACAAAGTGACACAGCTGGATGGCTTACAAAAATAGAAATTTATACTCTCACAGTCCTGGAAGCTTGAAGTCTAAAATCAAGGTATCAGCAAGGCAGGGCCATGCTCCCTTTAAGAACATCTTTGCCTCTTTCTGGCTTCTGGTGGTGACTGTCAATCTTTGGTGTTCTTTGGTTTCAGTTGCATTTCTTACATGGCACTCACTCTGTGTGTTTTTGTCTTCACATGATATTCTCCTCTTCTTATGAAGAGATCAGTCATACTGAATTAGAATCCACTGTAATGACTTTATCTTAACTTGATTATATAGGCAAAGACTCTATTTCAACATAAGATCATACACACAGGTATTGGGGGTTAAGACTTCAACATATCTTTTGTGGGGTATATAATTCAACCCATAACACCAAAAAAGTAGATAAACCAGGAGACCTTGGGCTATTACATTCTCAAGATCTGGATATAAGGACAAAATGAAGTCATTGTGTAGATATATAATGATTCAAATCCATCCTGCCCTGAGGAGTTTAGGCAAGGATTTCTGGATGATTAGAAGACTTGAAAATTTCTGTTGAAGTTCATTTTGAATTCTACTTATTATGACTATATAACAACTGTAGCACTTTACAGATATACCTAGACCCATTAAACCTTGTTTGTGAATCTTACCAGAATGTAGAGAGAGCTTACCAGCAGAAAATTATGACATTGCTTTTTTCTTCTCTTAGCTCATTCTCTCACAGCCCAAATCAGAGTTCATTACTGCTACACCATAATAGCCAAGTGCTGAAACTGCAAAACCCCAGTTATGAGTATAGCTTTTTGATTATATAGTTTTAAAATACTTG
This sequence comes from Hylobates moloch, assembly GCF_009828535.3. NCBI lineage: Eukaryota > Metazoa > Chordata > Mammalia > Primates > Hylobatidae > Hylobates > Hylobates moloch. Next base: position 50,398,444 of record NW_026652279.1, read on the forward strand.
GATATGTTTTATTAACAAACCTTTTCCAGCCAGATCTCAACAAACTTACTTGAGGCTGAACTTCTTACTGTATAACTTACATCCACTATGAAAACCTATATATTTTCATGGCAAAAAAGGAGGCCATATTGGCTTTTTTCTAACAAGGTTTATGTCTTAGCCCATTTTGTAATGCAATAATACCACAGACTGGGTAATTTATAATGATTAGAATTTATTTCTCAAAGATCTGGAGAATGAGAAGTCCAAGACCAAGGAGCCAGCATCTGGTGAGGGCCTTCTTCCTGCATCATAACACAGTGTAAGTCATCACATGTCTAAAAGGCAGTGAGAGGGTAAGACAAAGAGAAAGAGGGAGAGAGAGGAAGAGGAAGCAAATCCACTCCCACAATAACAAACCCTCTCCCACAATAACAAACCCACTCTCACGATAATGGTGTTTGTTCATTCATGAAGGCAGAGGCCTCAAGACCTAAACACCACTTAAAGATCTCACCTCCAAGTACCATCACAATGGCAGTTAAATTTCAACATGAATTTTGGAGGGGATAAACATTCAAGCCATAGCAGTTGTTATAAAAAGTTCTCTTCCACCACAGTGCATTTAATTAAGGCCTGTAGTGTTGCCTCAATTCCTTTCTGATAGGAAGCAGGAAAATGAATAAATTCATTTGTATTTTCAACTATTCAATGTTTGCTTTGGGATGACAAAAGAAAAAAATAAGTGGAAGGGGAAGGTGAATACAAATCCAAATTTCTCTTAATAATAAATTTGTATCTGCAGTTTCCTCTCCTGAGTGCCTGTATTAGTCCATTTTCATGCTGCTGATAAAGACATACCTGAGACTGGGTAATTTATAAAGAAAAAGATGTTTAATGGACTCACAATTTCACATGGCTGGAGTGGCCTCACAATCATCGCAGAAGGTGAAAGTCACGTCTTACATTGGTGGCAGGCCAGAGAGAGAATTAGGACCAAGAGAAAGGGGTTTCCACTTATAAAACCATCAGATCTCATGAGACTTATTCACTACCATGAGAACAGTATGGGGGAAAGCAACCCCATGATTCAAGTATTTCCCACTGGGTCCCTCCCACAACATGTGGGAATTATGAAAGCCACAATTGAAGATGAGATTTGGGTGGGAACACAGCCAAACTGTATCAGTGCCAGACCAACATATCAAAAATCTGGGCATGTGTCCACTATAGGGATCTCAAACTTAATGTATCTTAATCTAAATTTATAATATTTAATCTATACCCAGCTTCTTCTCCCATATAGCATCTATGTCACTGAATTGCATAACCACCTAAGCTGTAAACCTATATAAAATTCTTGTTATCTTTCCTTTAGTCCTCACATTAAGTTGATCACCAGATTTTATGAATTCTACCTCATAAGTATTTCTCAAATATGTCTACTTTCTGCCCCTCAACAGCTGCTTGTTTAGTTTTGATCCACATATTTCTCACTTGGGTTATTACAACAGCTTTCTAATTGCCTCCAATCTTGTCTTCCTCTCATTTATTCATCACATTATAGCCATGCAAATATGATCAAATTGAGATGTTTCTTCTCTGCTATTGTACAATTTACTCATTTAATTATTCAGCCAATAAGCAATGAGTGTGTACACTAAACCAAACGTTGAGGGAATGATGGGTGATTGATTTTCATTGATTCTGTTCAAAATTACAAACCAGAATGTTATGATGAAAAAGCTTTAATGTTATGAAAGTATATAGGAGAAGTGCCTGACCTACATGGAGGATGACAGAGTAAAGTGAGAAAATAAGAGAAACTCAGGACCCAACCTTGGAGAAGTCCAGCATTTAAAAATTGGGTAGAGGAGTATGGACTTATAAGGAAACCTGAAGTGCAGTCAGAGAGGCCTTGTATTGTACCAGAGAGGCTTAATTAAGAAAGAGAGCCTTTCAAGGAGAGTGGTCAGCTGTGTCAAACTCTTCCGAGAGGTCAAATAAGACAAGGGTCTAGAAAATATCCCTTGGATATAGTGGAGGTAATTGGCAACCTTAGAAAGAGTGGATTGCCTGAACTAATTAAGGGAGAGTACAGACTAGACTGAGCTAAACAGAGAGTATGATCTGAAAAAAAGGATGCAGTAGAACTGAAACTTTCAAGTGCCTGTTTATTTAGACTGGCTCCTGGCCTCCTCTCCAGCTCCTTTTTTCATCACCTCCTACCTACTGTATCCTCCATCCCTGCCAAATGCAGCCCTTACTGCCACAACAAATGACTTGTAATTTGCTCAAGGTTCCACAGTTTCCTTTGCTTCAGGGCGTTAGAGTATGCTTCTCTCTCTGCCTGAAGGGCCTTCAGCTTTCTCTTAGCTGGACAGTTCCTATTTCTCATTCAAAAGTCAGCTCAAGTGTCACTACCTCAGGAAGGCTTTTGTAATACCCACTCCAGCCTCATACTACTAGTGTCACCATCACAAGCCCATGTTCTTTACATGTTTGTGCTTAATATCCCACTCATGCCCCTAAGGTTATCCTTACAAACTTACTCAACTTTGAATCTGCTTATCTATTTTTCCCAAAAGATTGTAAGTTGCAAGATAGTAGGAACTTTATGCACTCAGAATATCTATGAAGAATGAATGATTATTTCAATGTGCTGTTGGTGACATAAGAAGCATGTCTCTGGCTGACCTCTCTATGGAGTCACCATTCTCTATTCCTTTACCTTCTTAATAAACTTGCTTTCACTTTACTCTATGGACTTGCCCTGAATTCTTTCTTGCATGAGATCCAAGAACCCTCTCTTGGGGCCTGAATCTGGATTTCTTTCTGGTAACATCTTCCTGGTGAACCCCAAAGGGATGATACTGAGGAGATCCCTGACCCAAAGGAAATAGACTGCAGTACCAATTGGCAAACTTTGAGTAAGTGGTGGGGTACCCAGGAAAAGGATGGAATTGGGTTAGAGACCCAATTTAGGGGAGCTAGAGTTTTTCCTAAGACAATGCGGGTTAAAGGTCCCTCTTAATGAAAGGGAAGGATGCCTGATTAAACTTGGGTTCAAGGCCCAACTTAGGAGGATTAAAGTCCTAAGATTTAGGGGGTTAGAGGCCCCTCTCAGTAAAGTTCCTCTTGGCTAAAAAAGGATCTGGCACTATGGAATGTTAACCATCATTATCTTTGGATTAACCTGCCTTGCATTTCTTTGCTGATGGCTGTGGGTGACAGAATTAGGAATGTACAGGACCATGGAACATGGGAGCTTTTTCCTCCCCAAAGGGGAAACTTAAGAGCCAGTGGGACTGCTGGAAAGGTTCCCTTCTTGACCGACAAGTAGCCACTTGAACTTTTGATTCAGTTTCGCTGGGATGGTTGGGTCTTTGGCCTTCCTGAGCTCTTGGCCTTCCCCTACCACAGGAAAGTGTTGATTAATCAGGAAAAAAGAGGCCAGTCTTAAGCTATGGCAAATCTAATGTGCTTTGTATGTCTTTCTGTATTGTTCTGTCATTAAAAGGGATACCTTAGGATAGAATGCAGGCCTAGGACACCCATAAGCCCACTGTTCAAGATGGCCTAGCAAACTGGTCAGTTGTAAACTTTCCTGCAAAAAAAAACTGGATGAAGTTTACCTTTTGTCTTTTTTTTTTTTTTTTTTTTTTTCTTTGCTGCCCAGGCTGGAGTGCAGTGGTGCGATCTCAGCTCACTGTGAGCTCCACCTCCTGGGTTGACGCCATTCTCCTGCCTCAGCCTCCTGAGTAGCTGGGACTACAGGCGCCTGCCACCACGCCTGGCTAATTTTTTTGTATTTTTAATAGAGACGGGGTTTCACCATGTTAACCAGGATGGTCTCGATCTCCTGACCTCGTGATCTACCCACCTCAGCTTCCCAAAGTGCTGGGACTACAGGCTTGAGCCACCGCGCCCGGCCCCCTTTTGTCATGTTTTATGTCTTTGGGCACTTGACCTTGTAACCATGTGGCAATACTTTCTCTTGATTTCCAACATCCAGCAGATAGGAATTTTGGGGTCCATGTCATAGTTAGCCCTAAAAGTTACCTTAAACAGTTAAAATCATTTGCAAGCTGAAAATTGTCTGCTTTAGGATCCTCATGGGAAGGGCAATGGAGAGTGCCCAATGCTGTAGCTCAGTAGCTAGGGCTTTGTCTTTTCAAAAAGGCAGCCCAGGTTCAATTCCCAGCTTAGGGAATGTGTCCATTCTAGTTTGATATCTGCATGAACATTTGTTGGTTCTCTTCCTCTACATAAACTGTCTTGAATTTTCCTTTCTCTGAGCACCTGGCAGTTTACCTGTGGTAAAGTTCAAAAGCCAGAAATATTGGTGGTTTGGCATGGCTGAAGTTGGATAATAAGAAATTTTAAAGAATTTTTTTTTAAGAGTGCTATGGTTAAAAGTCCAAAAGTGGCTATTCAAGCTTTAAGAGCCTGGGACTCCTTGGGAAAAAAATGAGGTGCCAGAGACCACATTTTGGGAAAAAAAACCCTGTTTCCCTCTTGGAAACCTAGGAATTGAAAGTGAATAGATTCCTCTCAAATTCTAAGGCTTTATTCTGTTTTGCATTGCATTATCTGATTTTTTTTTTTACTTTTGTTGGTATCAGAAATTACTTTGCATTATGGGAGAGATTTGGAGTGTAATAACTAGGTAGGAAATGTCCTTTTAGGAATGGCTGATGGCAGTTATGGGTGAATACTTAGTTCTTTGCATGTTTGGATTAGAGAAGCATGCTCTTGGCCACCTTGAAGGTATGGAAATACCTTCTTATCTTCAGCTGAGAGATAAGACTCCAGTGGAAGATAAGCTGATTCCTTCTTGTTTGGGTGGAGGGATTTACGATCTGGTATAAAATGGGACCCTTAATTTTGGGGGCTCTGTTTTGCCTTCCAGCTGTGCCTGCTTATTAGGCCGTAGAAACTGCATGCTTTCCTGACCCTGTTCCTCCAAGGGCTCCACTCTGAAGCCAGTAATCCAATTAAGAAACTGACAAATAAAAAATCTTACAATTACTGAATCTTGTGTCTGTCGGTGTATTTATATATGTTGTGTGTGTGTGATATAAAAGAGCTTTTATTAATTGGTTTAAAAATAAGAGCTGAAATCACTATTTTATCAGAAAAATGAAAACAGTAATGTCTTTCAGTTCACATGACTTTAGTAATCTTTGGGAAATAAAGACAGTTTTACATGCAAGGTGTGCAAGAAAAGCTGAATGTGTGAGCAAGTTGTAGAAGGTTTGTGAAAAATTAAGCTCATAAAAAAATTCTGTGTGTGAACATATTGGCTGAAGTTAAAGGAGTATTCAGTTTTTCTGTAATTGAACATTGGAATAAAAGCACAGCAGGTTTTTCTTAGAATACTGATCTGCTCTTTCACAAAAATTGTAAAGGATTATAAAAGGTTTATGATCTGCTTTGCTGGGGAGGTGAGGAAAAAAAGTTTATAAAGATCTTGCTTTATGGTCAAACTGATTAAGATTGAGTAAATTTGTCTATAAGGTTTTATTAAGAATTGGGTTTAACATTAGTAGTACCCTAATGTAAAGGTGAAATTTGGCTTATTTGGTATAAAATCCATACAGGAAGCATCATCAAATATGAAATAGTTTGGCTTTCTTTAGGTTATATTTGTATAACATGTTATTGGGTTATATTTGTATAAATATATTATAAATAAAAATGTGTTCCAATGAAAAACTCCTACAATTCTAGACTTAGTGTATGTTGTTAATAGTTATAATTGTTATGTAAAATTTTTATATGCCACAGAAATAACTGAAATTTCCCTTTCAATTGTGGTTTTAATATGGCTGCCCTAAGACTTTTGTCACCCACAGGCAATTGTTGTCTTGTTTTGATCCTCTTTAGAAGATGGTTTATAATCACTACAGGACTTTGGCAGGTGCTCTTGAATGCAGGTCTGATAAGATTGAAGATTGTAACATCAGAATAGAGGAAAGACTTTCAGGACTCATGCACAGCTAAAATATTTGTGAATATCAAACAGGACAGTAGTTAAGTGCATAGACTGAGCTAATAGAAGATTGAAGAAATCTTTTTTACTTTACTTAAAATGTTGCTTATTATTTGTTTTTCAGAGTCAAAAAACTTTTGAGCTATGTACAGCTTTTAACAGTTAAGTAAAGTACACTTCTGTAAACAAAATTTGGAGCATATTTGTTTCTCTCTACCTGATTTCCCCAGAATTTGAAAACTAGTTATCAATATTCTTAACTTATGTCAGTATAGTTATTTGCATAAGTACAATAAGGATGTTTTCTTTTGTAACAGGACACAATTCAGGAAACTGGTTATTTTACCAAGGCTTTGACTAGAATGGCATGTTTTCCTTTAAGGAATTACACTTGACTTATAGAGCCAATAAAATTCCCTTGGGAAAACTGGCCTCATATCTTGTCTACACAGACCTTGTGCAGGGGTTCCAACCTGGATTAGAGAAGCATGCTCTTGGCCACCTTGAAGGTATGGAAATACCTTCTTATCTTCAGCTGAGAGATAAGACTCCAATGGAAGATAAGCTGATTCCTTCTTGTTTGGGTGGAGGGATTTACGATCTGGTATAAAATGGGACCCTTAATTTTGGGGGCTCTGTTTTGCCTTCCAGCTGTGCCTGCTTATTAGGCTGTAGAAACTGCATGCTTTCCTGACCCTGTTCCTCCAAGGGCTCCACTCTGAAGCCAGTAATCCAAATTAAGAGCCCAGGAGCTCTAAGTTATCTTGGGACCTCAAGAGGAGAGAATTTATGTAACTCATAGGTATTTGAAGGTATAAATCCGTGTCTGAGCTTGGCTCTAAAAAAGTCTTATCTGAGATTCCTTCTATGGAACAAAGTTCCATCTAAGTCAATTTTAAAATCCGACGTGAAAAATAATTATTCTTGCTGCACTTTATACAAATAATCAGGCCAAGTATAATAAAGCAAATCAGTCTTAGCATGATTTGTCTTTAGTAAAAATGGAAAGCTGGGAAGAGAAAAATTATGCTTCAAGAACTATGCTACATTTGTTATTAGATTCCAGTCTCATCAGTTGTTTCTAAGATTTTTCCTGCAATTTAGACTGACTGCTTGTCCTGTGAACAAGCCAGTGATCTCTGACTGCAGCTCAGTAGAAACAAGAGGGATGGGTAATGTAAAAATCCAGATCAGTATTCTAATTCTGGACACATATTGGAATCAGTTAGGAACCCCATATCAGCTTGGTTCCAGCAGTTGCCCAGTTCATGGAAAGCCTTCTTGTTTAGTTTACTTGGGATAATTTTGCTTATTTTGCTTTACTGTTGTGGAATATATTGCTGCTATACTCTTTGTATAGGAATGCAGGATAAGCTTACTGAATATTTTTTAAATTTAACACTTATTAATCTTCCAGATATTACCTTTTCAAGAAGGTAGAGAGAAATCAGGTAGAGAGAAACAAATATTCAAGAGTTATGAATGGCCTTCAACATACCAATGCTTTCTGACTGAGCTCCTCCCTACCCTGAATACAAGAGACCCTAACAGTTAGGCAGGAATATCATTGCTCCTATTCAGTCTGAAGAAGTTATAGAAGATGGATCTTTGTCCCTCTATAACTCTCAGGATTAAGGGTTTTCTTATAAAAGGGAGTGTCAAAATATATCAGAGGCATTTGAATCAGAGCAACTCCATCTTCAATAGGGGCTGGGTAAAATGAGGCTGAGACCTACTGGGCTGCATTCCCAGAAGGTTAGGCATTCTAAGTCATAGGATGAGCTAGGAGGTTGGCACAAGATACAGGTCACAAAGTCCTTGCTGATAAAACAGCATGTGGTAAAGAAGCCAGCCAAAACCCATCAACACAAAGACGGTGACAAAAGTGACCTCTGTACATCCTCACTGCTCATTATACATGAATTATAATGTATTAGCATACTAAAAAATACTCCCTCCAGCATCATGACAGTTTACAGATGCCATGAACACATCAGGAAGTTACCATATATGGTCTAAAAAGGGGAGAAACACTCAGTTCTGGGAATTGCTTATTAATTCCCAGAAAACTCATTAATCCACCCCTTGTTTAGCATATAATCAAGAAGTAACAATAAATATCCTTAGTTGAGCAGCTCAAGGCACTGCCCTGCCTATGGAGTAGCGATTTTCTATAGCAGCAGTGGTTCTTTCCTGGAATATTGACCCCTTGGGGACACAACATCCCTGTACATGTTCAGAGAAGGGATTTTGAAGGTGGACAGATATGGGACTAATCTCAGCTCTTCTCTGAGTCTCAGTTTCATCACCTATAAAATGAGAGTAATTTTAATACTTACATCACTTTGTGGGTACAAAATTGGAAAAATCTATGTAGAATTCCTAGCACGGTTCTTGACTAATAACTAAAAGCACACATGGTAAATATATGTTAGCTATAATTGATAGCACTTATATTAGTTTCCTGTTGGCTGCCATAACGAATTATCATAAACGCCGTGGCTAAAAGCAGCACACATTTATTTTCTTAGAGTTTCGGAGGCCAGAAGTTTATAATGGGTTTCACTGGGCTAAAATCAGGTGTTGGTAGGACATAGCCCTGGAGACTCCAATTGAGAATCCATTTCCTTATATTTCACAGCTGTTAGTGACTGGTTGTATTTTTAGGTTTGTAGCTCCTTTCTCCATTTTCAAAGTCAGTGGCATAGGATTCCTCTCTCTCTGCTTCCCTCCACTTTCTTCAAATAGCCTTCTCTTCTGTGCCAAATTTCCCTTTGCCTGCTTCTTATAAGGACACTTGTCATTGCATTTAGGGTCCACCTAAATAAACAAGAATAACCTCCCAGTTTCAAGATATTTAACTTAATTACACCTGCAAATTGTCTTTTGCTATATAAGGTAATTTTCATGGTTCCAGGGATTAGGACTCTGGATATTTTAGGGAGCTATTATTCAGCTGACCACGCTGCTATTATTATTATTATTATTATTATTATTATTAAAGTTGATGGTTAAAATAGATAATTGGTGGTTATATACAAAAATAAATACCCAATCAATGTATATAGTATCTGTGAAAAATGCATGGTGCTTACAATCTATTACTGCAGATCAAAAAATCCTTATAGATTAAGCTTCTACTAAACTTTTACACTTGATGAAAAAGGACTACAGAATCCTAGCTTCTATTTAACTCAAAGGGAAAAAAATCCCTTGCGCTTTCCAGGAAACAAGTTGAGTCAGATTATATTTTCTGAAGATAAGTGAAAGTGCTCAAGAAGGTCCAAAGATGATAGCTTACCTTACAGAAGTAAGCAGCTATTGATTCTTTATCTGACATGGTCAGACATGGTTGCATCCTTTCTCTTCTACCATGCAAAATCACAGCAAGATCTAGCTGTGTTTGAAGCTACTAATGAAGGTAAGTTGGGAAACATTAGATTTATTTCAAACCTAGATGCCTTTTCTTAAATTTGTCAGTGTGCTCTATTGAAAGAAACCTAAAAGGTTTGCTGTTATATTACAGATCTTCGCCAGATCTCTATGTTTTGCATTTGCTGGCAAATTTCGCCATTTATTTTCCATCCAATATGTCTTCCTTGATTGAGGGGCAGTGGGATTGGAAAATAATTCTGAAGCATATCAAAAATTAATAAGAGAAATTATAATTGCAAACAATTCTGCAGAGTGTATTCTTCTAAGCATGTCATTAAAGAGTATTTTTACATAAAGCCTCTACATTCCAATTTTTTTCCTATAGCTCAAAGAAAAAACAAACAAAAATTGGAAAGAAACTGTACATTTCTGAATTTCAAAACAAGTCTGGAAAGTTTTCTTCATCATGACATGCAGATTATCATTTGTTCAAATTATAAACTCCAAAATTGGGGATATTGACATATGAGATAATCAGAACAAGTAATGCAGTCAATGGTGTGTGTCTCTCTCTCTCTGTGTGTGTGTGTGTGTGTGTGTGTGTGTGTGTGTCTGTGTGACAGACAGAAAGAGAGAGAGAATTAGGAAAAAAAGAAAAAAGAGATGGAGGAAAGAAAGAATTATTTAAAAGCAAGTGCTTTTTAAAAACCCGTTTTCTTCCCAAATGATTTAGTGAATCCTATAATTGTGATTAAAGTAGAAAACAAAAGAGGAAATCAGAATTAGCTTCCAAACAGTTTTGCGTCCAGTCTAGGCAACTCTGACACAGCAGACTGCTAATATAACTTAACACTAGAGCAATGTTCTTCTATAACCTCAAACATCACAAATAAGTGTGACTGCCTTCAATGTGTGGAAAGCAATACACTTAGTAAATAATTACATGTGCAGTTGAATTAGGAATGAGCTCACATCTTGAGTTTTGAAATAAAATTATATCAATCCAGAGCAGCCCCTGGCATTTGTCCTGGTCCCTTACCCCACTCTCTTTCTCAAGGAGGTGGAGGGGGCAAGTTCAGTGCAGGGTCCAGGGGTGGTAGGGAGAATTCACCCAAGTCAGTGTAACAAAGGGAAGGTAGAAAAGGATGCTGCACCTCACACTGCTAAAACTTTGTGTTCTACTGTAGAAGATTACCCTGTTCTGCATATGCACATTCCAGAGAAAAAGCAACCTTGGGGAAAGGTCATTACAGGCTTATCAAAAAATATTATGAAACATAATTAACAAACAACAATATTATTTTCTTCCTCTGTAGCATAGCCACATAATATTCCCAGGCTTGGGAATGGTGGCAATCAAGGAAAATGTGTTACCCTCTTTCAGGCTCAGGTTCTTAAACAATTGGTATTCTCTGAGCTATGGAATGCCTTGTTCTACCTCTGCAGGTTGGGCATTTATGACTATAATTGACTGGGAGGTGTAATGTTCAAGAACTTCTTAACAGGTAACCAAAAGGAGAAATTAGCATGAGTTTCTCACTTGTTCAGGAGCCTGCAGATTCCATAAAAGTGCCCCCTGAATAATGACCAAGTTATCATATCTAAGTATCTTAGGAAATTATTAAACTCAACTACAATTACTACAGCCTTAATAAAGTGCAACTGAAGAGCACATAGCAGCAGTAATTGTGTGGCAGAATGATTAAACAGCAGGCTGCAATAATTATTCCAATCCATCTTCAGAGATGGAGTTGAAGCTCTAACAATCAAATCAATCAATTAGTGAAAAAGAGCACTGAGGGGGAAAAAAATCAATGAAAAACAAGTTTTCACAACAAAGCAATAAATCAATTTCAGATAACTGTGATGCACTGTTGTACAAAAAAGTGGTATGATACCAGTTATTGCAATTAAATACTAAAGCAGTGTTTTCATTGTCTATAATTTCAGCTCAAACTGGAGAAGGACATAATTTTTGCCAGCCTTTGTGGAATTTAAATACTCAGGATTAAATTTAGATGTTTAAGACTAATGCCAAACCAGGAAATCTCCTTTTTCAATAAGCCTCAAGTTCCTCTTACTTTCTTCTGCCAGACACTCAAACAACCTTGGATAATAGTCTTCGTGCTCAGCCTAGAAAAAAGTCAGGGGTTCTCTGTATTGTATTTTACAACTTCCAAAGCATTTTGCCATATTATCTATGGATTTTCTAGACAAGTTTCAGGGAGGTAGCAAAAGTATATATTTTTAATTTATTTATTTTACAGAGAGGCATACTGAGTGTATTAGTCTGTTTTCATGCTGCTGATAAAGACATATCTGAGACTGGGAAATTTACAAGAGAAAGTTTTATTGGACTTACAGTTCCATATGGCTGGGGAGGCCTCACAATCATGGTGGAAGGTGAAAGGCACATCTCACATGGTGGCAGACAAGAGAAGACAGCTTGTGCAGGGACACTCCTCTTTTTAAAATCATCAGATCTCCTGCGACTCACTATCACGAGAACAGTGCAGGAAAGACCTGCCCTAACAATAGAATCATCTCCCACTGGGTTCCTCACATGACACATGGGAATTGTGGGAGTTACAATTCAAGATGAGATTTTGGTGAAGACACAGCCAAACCATACCAAACCACATCATTCTGCCCTGTTCTCTCCCAAATCTCACATTTCCTCACATTTCAAAACCAATCATGCCTTCCCAACAGTCCCCCAAAATCTTAACTAATTTCAGCATTAACTCAAAAGTCCACAGTCCAATGTCTCATCTGAGACAAGGAAGGTCCCTTCTGCCTATGAGCCTGTAAAATAGAAAGCAAGTTAGTTACTTCCTAGATACAATGGGGATACAGAGATTTGGTAAATACCACTGTTCCAAATGGGAGAAATTGGCGAAAACAAAGGGCTACAGGTCCCATGCAATTCTGAAATCCAGTGGAGCAGCCAAATCTTAAAGATTCAAAATGATCTCCTTTGACTGCATGTCTCACATCCAGGTCATGCTGATGCAATAGGTTGGTTCCCATGTTCTTGGGCATCTCCACCCCTATGGCTTTGCAGGGTACAGCCTCCCTCCTGGCTGCTTGCACAGGCTGCTGTTGAGTGTCTGCAGCTTTTCTGGGTGCACAATGCAAGCTGACAGTGGATCTACCATTCTGGGGTCTGGAGGATGGTTGCCCTCTTCTCACAGCTTTAATAGGTGGTGCCCCAGTAGGGACTCTGTGTGGGGGCTCTTACCCCACATTTCCGTTTCCCATTTCCCTAGCAGAGGTTCTCCATGAAGGCCCCACCCCTGCAGCAAACTTCTTCCTGGACATTCAGGTGTTTCCATAGATCTTCTGAAATCTAGGCAGAGGTTCCCAAGCCTCAATTCTGGACTTCTGTGCACTTACAGGCTCAACATCACATGGAGGCTACCAAGGCTTGGGGCTTGCACCCTCTGAAGCAAGAGCTTGAACTCTACATTGGCCCCTTTCAGTCATGGCTGGAGCAGCTGGGATGCAGGATACCAAGTCTCTAGGCTGCACACAGCATGGGGACCCTGGGCCAGACCCACAAAACCATTTTCTCCTAGGCCTCGGGCCTGTGATGGAGAGGCTGCTGTAAAGACCTGACATGCCCTGGAGACATTTTCCCCATTGTCTTGGGGATTGACATTCAGCTCCTTATTACTTTTGCAAATTTCTGCAGCCAACTTGAATTTCTTCCCAGAAAATGGGGTTTTCTTTTCTATCACATTGTCAGGCTGCAAATTTTCCAAAGTCTCATGCTCTGCTTTCCTTATAAAACTGAATGCCTTTAACAGCACCCAAGTCACCTGTTGAATGCTTTGCTGCTTAGAAATTTCTTCCACTAGATACCTTAAATCATCTCTCTTGAGTTCAAAGTTCCACAAATCTTTAGGGCAGGGGCAAAATGCCACCAGTCTCTTTGCTAAAACATAACAAGAGTCACCTTTGCTCCAGTTCCCAACAAGTTAGTCATCTCCATTTGAGACTACCTCAGCCTGGACCTTACTGTTCATATCACTATCGGCATTTTTGTCAAAGCCCTTTAACAAGTCTCAAGGAAGTTCCAAACTTTCCCACATTTTCCTGTCTTCTTTTGAGCCCTTCAAACTGTTCCAACCTCTGCCTGTTACCTAGTTCCAAAGTCACTTCCACATTTTTGGGTATCTTTTCAGCAATGCCCCACTCTACTGGTACCAATTTACTGTATTGGTCTGTTCTCATGCTGCTGATAAAGACACATCTGAGACTAGGAAATTTACAAAAGAAAGAGGTTTTTTGGACTTACAGTTCCATGTGGCTGAGAAGGCCTCACAATCATGGTGGAAGGTGAAAGGCACATCTCACATGGTGGCAGACAAGAGAAGAGAGCTTGTGCAGGGAAACTCCTCTTTTTAAAGCCATCAGATCTCGTGAGATTCACTATCATAAGAATAGCACAGGAAAGACCCACTCCCATAATTCAATCACATCCTACTGGGTTCCTCTCATGACACGTGGGAATTGTGGAAGTTACAATTCAAGGTGAGGTTTGGGTGGGGACACAGCCAAACCATATCACTAAAACTCAGAGAAGTAACTTTTCCAAGGCCACATAGATGGTGAATCAAACAAAGATAGGGCCATGTGTCTTCCTACCTCAATTACTCTATACTGCTTGGATGACTACTAAAATTCAGAGGAAATAATTTAAGGAAAACTCCCAAAGTCATCTTCTCCCTGTAGGTAGCTGCAAGAGACTGAAGTCAGCATGGAGAGATGCTGAGTGGTCACAAGGAGGGCTTAGTGCAGACCTCTGAGATACAGGCCCATCCTTGAATAGGCCACAATGGTCTTAAAATGACATCTCTTAGGGCCACTCTAGATGGGACTGGAGCCTCCAAGGCTCAGTCTGGTGCAGGCTTCTGCTTCTTGTATTGTCCTAAAAGGGATTTTGACAGTATCTTTGAGCCATTTCTGTTGTAATACTGATTAACAACATCTATTTATACCATTGACAGAATACTTAGAATGTGCTAGTCGCTGTGTGAAGTCTATTACATACATTATCTCAAGTTAATTCACAAAAATACATTCACAAATGAGTATGAACTATAGCTTGTGAACTATATTCAAAAACGAGTATGAATGTCCCCTTTCATATATTTTTTTTAATTCAAGCTCAGAAAAGTTAACTTTTGCAAAGTTACAGGGCAATTAAATGGTGAAGTCAAACCTCACACTCAAGTTTTTTACTCTGCACCAAACTGCTTCTCACTTAACACTTCGTTTCCAACATTTTGGTTGTTTAATTAGTTACGTATAATACAAGGGATATTAGCATTTCTCTTTGGCATCGCCTTCCAAACATTTCAAAAGAGTATTTCTTTTGATCTCAGTTTCTAAGAAAAACTCAAAATTAGTGGGTACAGAAAAGATGAATACAAATTTCTCTTGGGTGGTTTATAAAATCAACCCATAATTTAAAAAACTGAAGTTATTAAATAATGGCAGGAAAGTGATGTGTTATGGGTTCCCAAGATCACGGCCAGGTTAAGTGAACTGCTAGAACTCATACAACTCAGCGTAAAGTTGTACTCATGGCTGTGCTTTATTGCAGAGGAAGGATACAAAAATATCAGCCAAGGGAAAATGTGCATGAAGTCCAGAGAAAACCAGATTCAAGCTTCCAAGAGTCTCCTCCTCCCAGGAGAATGATACTGGATACACTGAACTCCTCTAGCAACAAATTGTGACAATACACATGACATGTTGCCTATCAGAGAGGTTCATTAGAGATCCAGTGCCCAAAGTTTTTACCTAGAGCTGGCCACTTAGACTCTGTCTACTAAACACATATCTAAATTCAAGACTCCCAGAAGGCACACAGACATTCAACATCAATTATATTATTTGCACAGTTTAGGCACAGTGAGGCTTTCTTATCAGTAATGATAGGAATCTTCCAAAAACCTAAGTTTCCATGCTTTAGGCAAAGGCTAACTTTATAAGCAGGACTTCAATGATTGGAAAGACTGCTATGCTAACACTTTTCTAAGCAGATGACTTTTGTCATGATTTTTCATATTATTTTTTTCTTCTCCGTCTTCCTTTCCTTCCTTCTTTCCTTCTCTTTATGAGAACCGGAAACCAAGACTGTTGGGATCCATTTTAGCTAATGCATTAGGCAAGTCAGACATGCATTTCCACCTTGCATTTCCTGGTTAGCTTGCCACCTTTCTTACAAAAGTCTGGTCATGATTTCTTCTGAGAATCAAACTCTCTGGAATCTCAACCTCATGGTCTCTCTCATTTCTCTCAGTAGCTTCCAGGCACTGAAGAATCCTATTTTGGAGCTTCTAACCTAGGTGTCCCTCTTAATGGGAAGAACTATTTGATATCGTCCCTTGATGACTCACAGGACTCACTGTTCATATAGAGTTCCCAGGAATTCCATATTGCTCATGGAGGGAGTTCAGATAATACATATTCTCTTGCAAAATTATCAGTCCCTTCTAAGGCCTCAAACAGAAGCACTAGGTGGCAGCTCTGGATTGACCCTTTAAAATACAGGGAAGGCAAGGAATATTGCCTCCAGGGAGAAGCAGATAACATGAAGGGAAAGTACAGACTGGAGGGCAAGGAAGAATGAGAGAAAGTAGTTTAAAGAAAGAGACAAAAACAGAGCCAAAAGGCATCCTCAGGTTAAGGTGATCCTAGGTCAGAGAAGATTCAGAGCTGAAATGGTAATAAAACCCAAAAGTCATGAGAGAGAGAGAAACGTTACTTCATAACTCTCTTCATTAAATAGTTCACACATTCAACCAGCCTGATTATCCTGTGTAGGAGGAATAAATAATTATTTAAGAGAATATCTACATATGAACCTGTTGACACCACACAGATACCAGCCAATTATTAACCAGTTGTTTGAATTGAAATACATTTTTATTTATCTTCAATTCAGTTTGATTTGTGTATATCTACCTTTATGGGTACTGAAAAACAAATCATAGAGTTTTTGCTATGGGGTGGGAGGCATTTTTTTGTTTTGTTTTGTCTTTTGTTTTGTTTTCTTTTGAGACCGAGTCTCGCTCTGTCGCCCAGGCTGGAGTGCAGTGGCACGATCTCGGCTCACTGCAAGCTCCACCTCCCGGGTTCACGCCATTTTCCTGCCTCAGCCTCCCTAGTAGCTGGGACTACAGGCGCCCACCACCGCGCCAGGCTAATTGTTTTTGTATTTTTAGTAGAGACGGGGTTTCACCGTGGTCTCGATCTCCTGACCTTGTGATCCGCCCGCCTCGGCCTCCCAAAGTGCTGGGATTACAAGCGTGAGCCACCGCGCCCGGCCCGAAAACCAATTGCCTTACTTTCAACATGCCTCCCTCAATTGTCTTCCTCTTTCCTCCTGAGGATCTGTTTTTTGCCACCTCCTCCATCCCACCCTTTCTGTTCCCTTTCTCCTTCTCTTGATGCCCAAGTTCCTACAATGTCTGGTGACCTCTGCCCCCTCCTCTCTTCCAGCCACATTCCCTGTTTTGTAAGTCCTTGAAATAAATGGCATTTCTTCATTATGTGTTGGACCTCACTTAGGTCCTTGTTGGAAATACTTTATTCTACCCATGGCTAGGAGCCTCCATGGAATCAGGCAAATGCCCATTCAGCTATGTCAGCTGAATATTGTCTTAGACTTAGCATGTTGATAAAAAATGAGATTTTTTGTAATTTAAAATTGGAGTTGTTATGAGAAAACAACTCTGCAAAACCATGTTTAAAGATTTTCCTATTGTGTTACCTGCTTAACGGGCATTCAGAGAGAAAAGGCCAGCAGCCAAGGGGTTTCTGAAAGGAGCTGAAAGCTGCTGATCCAGTTCAAAAGGGACAGAGAGGATTTTTAAAACAAATTCTATGCAAAATAAAAACCATCCCAGTGAGAACCTTAAAAAGAGGGACTCTAACTGACTTTTCATAAGGCAGCCAGGTACTCTCCACTCTTTGGTGGTGAGCTTACTGTGTGACAATCCTTTATTACTGTGGTTTTGACTCACAGGGGAGAAAGTCAGAAATAAAGAAGGGAAGGCCAGTATTTTGATGTCTGTCTGCAAAAGGATGTGGAACTGCCTCATTTTGATAAGGAAACTGCTAAATGAAGACAGCTGCAGGCTCTTTTAAACTCAAAGATACGTTTAGCCTGGAAAGGACTGAAGCAAGACAGCTAGTTGGAAATGGCAGTGCAAATGAAGGCAATGCATTCTGCATCCCTCCCTGTTCAGATTGTCTGTTTGCCCAGAGTTTCTGAGGCTAATAAAAGTTGAAAATCACTCTGCACCTCCAATTGGATAACAAGTGACATAAACATTAATTTCATGGACTCTGTATATAAGTACTAGGAACTCTTCACAGAACATTTTTTAACTAAATTTTTATGATTCATGTAATTCATAATTATTCTAAAATAGCAAAATTTAAGGTGATCATGTGTATCTATCTATATTCCCAGTTGGAACTGACAAAGATTTAAATGTAGCCAATTATCAGAATCACTAGGAAATTTTAGTAGAAATTTCTAGGCTTACTTCCAGAAATTCTTCTGCAGTAGGTCACAGATCTCTGTGAAAATCTAAGCTATTGACTTTCATACAAATCAGGTTTGGTATTCTCTGAATATCACTACTAGCATTCCAAGTTACCAGAATTGCAAATATAGTTTAAAACAGAGCTTCTATAATTAATATGCACATCATTCATCCAGGAATATTGTTAAAATGTAGATTCTGGTTAGTATCTCTGGGATCCAGAATAGATTCTGCATTTCTAACAAATTTCCAAAGGATGCTGACATTGTTAGTTTCTACACTTTGAGAGTAGCTACACAGTAGACTAAGCCCGCAAAATCTCAGAGACTGAACACACTGAATGCTTGCTTCTCACTCATGGAAAGCCTGGTGTGAATTGGTTGCTTCTTCTGCACCTCATAGCTATGACATTTGAAACTTTTGGCCTCCAAAGTTACCAGAATAGGAGACGAAAGGGATGGAGGTTGGTGCTGTGGCTCTTAATTGCCTCAATCTAGAAACAATGCATGACGTTTACCAGTACTAGGCATGTGGCCATAACTTAACTGCAAGGGAGGCTGAGTAATATAGAGAAGCTCATGTAAATTTGGTGTTAGTGGCGTCTGCCACAGGGGTCTACTGTTGGACCTAAATAGTTAAAATTTTAAAATATCTAACGGATAAATGCTTGGTTTTATCTTCGTTTGCTAATTGTGTTTTAGTCTAAACTACACCATGCCACCAGAATAAAATCCCTTCCTCTTTGATTCACTTGGCTGCATAGAGTCATTATTTTGTCAACTATATGAACCCCAGGAAGCATGATAATATGATCCATTATTACATTCTATATAAAGTTACATTATGTTGGATTATAACGTTTGCATTCAATAACATATTTGTATTTGGAATAAAAATACTAAAAGCAGGAAATTCCCAATAAGTGTATCATGGAAATAATGGTGGGCTTGCAAATCCAGAGAGCAGGTAAGCAGAATCATCAAATGTAACACAATTCACTTCAAGTCCTCTGTTCAGACTGGATCCTTTCACTTAATTGTATACTCACCTCCTTCCATCCTCTTCGATAACCAACATTCAGAACACCCTTTCTAGCTTTCCTGGCTTAGGTAAGTAATTTAGCTTTGTTGAGTCTCGGTGTCTTCATGGGTAAAATGGGAATTTAGAAACTATGCCTCATAGGATTGTCATAGTGACAGAATAGTCAATAAATATTCCCCTCTTAGAAACAGATTCTAAAGAAAATGGAAAAACTTAAAGTAGGAGAAAGGGTAGATTTAAATACATTTAGAGAACTGCTCTGAGTTTCATTATGCCTTGGTTTCATGCATCAATGTTTATAAGTATAAATATTATACATGGAGGAAATGTTGAGACAATTGTCAAATCATCTAGGTGAGACCCATGGAGACAAGGAGATCCTCACTGGTGACTGGAAGATCAGTGTTAATAAAATAGAAATCTCTCAGTGCCCCTTCAGTACTACGATTCTATAATAATAACATTACTTCAATCACATGATTCCCACTTTTTTCCTACAAATATTGATGTTTTTACATAAGCCTAGTGACTCCCCTTGTTTTGTTCTCCAAAGCTTGTATAATGTCTTTGCAGAAAGTTTTTTACTATATATTTAATGATTACATAATGTTATTTTGATGAACATTCTGATTTCTAGATGACAGAGATTTTTAATGTTTGAAAGCTTATAGAATACTTTGTTAATTAAAAAAACTATAAGCCCCTCTTTCTTAGAAAAATTCACATTATCTGTACACATAAATTGGTATATATAATCTCAAGAGGTTCACAGACCTCCAATGCCTTATATGGATTCTCGGCCCTGTAGTGACAACTTGGTTAGCTTTTTAAAATTTACCAATAAATGCTATTAATATGCAGGAAATACAAGTGTTTCTGACAGAATGAAGCAAGTAATCCCACAAACGCTCATGGGATGACCAGAAAGCCTAGGAAAATCCCAAGATAATAGGATACCTTTTACATTTTCCCAAAATTTCTTGCCTCTGCTGCACTTTTTCTAAAATGGAGATTTTCTCTTTCCATCACATCTTCTGTGAAGCCTTCCTTGATGCCACCAAATAAAATTAATCTTTTCTCCATTATATATCACCTATCAGGGAGTCAGCATGTGGAGGCAATGGTTTATACATCTCTACATCTTCAGCATCTGATCCAGAAAATGGTAGATAGTGACCATTGAGTATTTATTTAACTCTGCTGAATGGCAAGCCACATTGATCTTTTTGAACATTTTTTTTGTGTATAGCTCATCAGAGGCAGAATAAGCAGAACATTCCTGACAGACCACATCACCAGCCCCTCCTTTGCCAGATCATGCCTAGCTCAGCATGGGACAACTATTAGTCAAATTAAATTAAATTTCATTTAATATGCTTGTCTCATTTCTTCTGACAAAGAAGTTAATTATACAATAATCTAAAACAAAAGACACGTTCTTTAAATTTATATGAAAATTGGAGTGACCAGAAAGAAGTGAGCAGCATTATACAGAGAGTCCATTCCAGTTATACAATTGAGACTCTATGACTGAGGTTTTCCATTTATCTCAAAAGCTTGGAATAAAGTTTCATTTTGTCATGGAAGTGTCACTATTGATCTCGGGAGGAGAACAATCAGGAATCAGAAAAATAAACAGATTGTTAGATTTCGAGGCACATTATCAGAAAAATACAAAGCATCCAATTAAATTTCCATTTCAGGTAAAACAACAAATAACTTTTTAGTATAAATATGTCCCAAATATTACATAGAATATATTTATCCAAAAACCTTTGTTAATTCACCTAAAATTAAAATTTAATAGACATCCTCTCTTTTTATTTGCATAATCTAGCCACCCTAATTTAAGGGCCAAATCCTCACAATCAAAAAAAAAGAAAAAAGAAAAAAGCTCTGCAGTATCACCATTCTCATCTCCTCCCTGAGAATCCTTTTTGAACAACTTTCATTTGCATTTTCATT
The DNA here is from genome assembly GCF_009828535.3 of Hylobates moloch. NCBI lineage: Eukaryota > Metazoa > Chordata > Mammalia > Primates > Hylobatidae > Hylobates > Hylobates moloch. The sequence continues at coordinate 50,419,366 of NW_026652279.1, forward strand.
TACCATGTTCCAAAGACATTGCTTTCAACTCTAAGTAACTAGTTTTTCCTAATGGCAGCCTGTAAGCCTGTAACTTCCCATATCGTTTACATTTGTGGTAATTGCATTTCTAAGAAACGTAAGATTCTCAGCAATTCTGTTTTCCATTTTTTCCCCAATGGGTGGTTTACAAGGAGGAGGGGCTGGTACCGAATATTCTTGGTTGTCGCTCCTGAGCTCTCCTCCTTGCTGGCATGTGTTGTGTGAGGATGCCAGCTGTCACCCTGTGGTTGTCTGGTGGGGCTATCCCTTTGGGGAAGAGCAGACAGTCCCCCCTCAAAGAGGGGAAAGGCCCCCAGAGGTCAGCAAAGGCCAACACCTGTTGGGTTTTGAGAGTGTTCCAAAGCGAATTCAAAAGGCCTTGCCTTGCTATTTATATTGGGAAAGGACAAAAGGGACTTAAAATCTTGAGACAGCTGATCAAGACACAGCACAGTTACATGTTGGCAAAAGAGAACAGATGTGGCTTCTGATGAACTATGTATAGGATCAACCTGGGAGTTCCTCTCAATCATTTTGATGGATATAGAGCATCAGCACATGTGTCAACTCTCCATGGGTCACTGCATGGATTTCTCTGTTTGTTTTTTGTTTTGTTTTGTTTTTGGTTTCCATATGAACCAAATACTCTGGGTTTATTTTGCCCCCGTATATTGAACAACATGACATTTTAGTGGTATTCCATTCTAAGTTTGAATCTTGCTAAACTATCCATCACTTTCCTTGACAGTGTTGGTGGTCTTAGTGGTATTTTGAGAAAATAAGCAAAGGTCAAAAAGCATATGAGGCTCTGTGACCAAAATTACAACATTTTAGTAAAATATTTACTAAGCTGTTTATTTTTTTTGAATGTCTGCTTATCTGTCCCAAATGTGCCCAATGCCACATTAAGACCAATGTATTTAGTGGAATGCCTAGGGGAAGTTTTAAGCTTGGAAAATAACTAGGACCTTCTAGTTCTTGATAATCTTCAGGACATAAAATAAGGGTCACATTTACTTCAAAGAAGTACTGTTGCCAGTAAGATCAAAGGTTCATCTTGCACCAGGCTTCACGGCAAGCTGAATTGTACTCATGGCCTTACAACATATGGAAGAGCAATCTGTATCATTCTACTGAAGGAGGATGCACATCACAGCTCTTTGAAAATGGCTTTTCAAGCTTATTCCTAGTATTCCGTGGCATAGATCTGATATTGTTACATGCCTTTGCACCATGTTATTACTGCTTGCAAACCATCATAAATGTTTTTCCCAACTTTTTCACTTGACAAATTCTGACTTTTTTTTTAAGACACAACTCAAATATCACTTCTATTCAGTATACCCATGGCCCTTGGGTCTACCCTGTAGGAGCCCTGACCCCACGATAGGGTGGGATTCAAGGAATGGAATTAGTTAAGGTAGCCTGACCCAGTATGAGTGGGTAGAAAATTAAAATGATTAAATTAAAATTAAAATTAAAATGATAAGAGTAATCTAAGGTTGGGATTGGGGAGATAACTCACTACCAGGTAAAATGGCAAGTAAGAATGGAGTAAGTTTTAAGATCATTAGCTGAGAATGAATTGTTTGTATCTGAAGTTGTAAATCAGTGTTGAAATATCCTTTATATATGTGGTGTATAGTGTAGAGCCAACGTGAGATGGTGAAGTCCACTCCGACTGATCACAATTTGTTATTGCTTCACATATTGATTTTTGCCTTTCATCTTAGTTGTCACCTCTAGATCCAGAGTCCTTGTTTTTCAATATTATCACAATCTCTACCATAATGCAAGGCATGTAGTAGGTGTTCAGTGAGTGTTGCTGATTGACTCATTGCCTATAGATTTGTAACTTCTTCAAGGGGGCAGTGTAAGTTAGTGACTTGTCTCTTAGGCGTAGTTTTTACCTTTACAGTGGTGATGACTAGTTCGCAAGGATTCTACGTCCTTGGGAATGTTGGACAATGACACTTTATAGACTGTCAAATATGCTTTATTATCGAAGACAGTGGAATCAAACTCACTTCTTTACCTCATCTTAGACCTATGTACATAAAAAGCCAACTCCAATAAGGTATGGAACACAAATTACATGCAACTGTGGTTCCTGCTTCAACATTTGTAATGGGATAAAACAAGATTTATTTGAAGATCAAAGGGATTGTTGATAGGGATATGTTGGGGGCTAAGGAGTATGTTAGGGGCTAAGACGAGAAAAGCTGAAAACAAAAAGAACAAATTCTATAGCTTTTCCCTGGTGGGGAAAAGCAGAGAATAAGTTATGGGCTACAAAAAGTTATAATCTTGTACTGCCTCCACAACCCATCCTGTCTTCTTCCCATGGATCTACTTTAATTTACCACCCATTTTCCAAAGGCCAAAGACAGGAAAATCCCAATTTCAGTGGAATCAAGATTGTTCTTGATTTTCTACACCTTAGGACCTTGCCACTCAAAGTGTATTCCGAAGGTCAACAGCATTAGCATTGCATAGGAGCTTGTTAGAGTTGCAAAATCTCAGGGCCTAGCCCAGACCTACTAAAGGAGAATCTGTATTTTAACACGATCCCTGGGAAATTTATATGCACTCATGATAATATGGGAAGCTATGACCTAGGGTAAGCAATACACAGAGTGTCATCCTTCAAGAGAATTCACCCTAAGACATTTTAAAATCACTCCAGAGCATAATTGCCCATTCACTCTTGTTTCCACATGAGTTCTGGCTTGAACCTTCTATCATCATGCTCCTCCCAACAAAGCTTACCCAGCCTTTGCACAGTTCCTGTAGTCACTGAGATGATCAGCTACCTATTCACTTTTCTATTCCTCATTTACAATATGAACTCTACAGAAAATCTTGGTCAGCAAGAATGGCCAACTGACTCACTGACCAGTATCTAAGTTATTATTACATGCCACCTTTTGTGCTTTCTCCTTTGGTGGCAGACATTAGGGTTTTCTCAGTTGCAGGTGAAGAAGGAATATTTGGATTTTCTCTATCAACATTATTAATTTTTTTGATTGTATATCAAAATTATTAACATTTCCCCTGTATACTTTCATCTGGATATTTAAAAAAAAAAGGATATAACTTTCAATCTGACCTACTCTGACTGGTACCTGAACAATAAATGACTCTTTTAAGGGAGAGCTCTCCACCCTGCTGCATTCTTCTCTGTGTCCCCAGGAGGCTGACTTCTAGAGGCTGTATTAGCTAGGTTGGGGTGCCCTTGGCCTTCTAGGTAGATTTGGCCAGTGGAAGGCATGAAGATACTAAAGGATGAGAAGAAAAAGAAGTCTGGGTGTTTTTCTGCCTTCCACTTCCCTACAGATCTCCTTGCCATTTAGGCCTACGAGTGGTAATAGCTTCTGGCTGATATTAACACCTAAGTGTTTTATCATCTATTATAGGTAAGCTTGATCCTGCCCATATCTTTTAACATAATGTCTTTAATAAAGTCTCTTTAATTCCCTCTTTGAGTACTCACTCCCATCTGCGTCCTGCCAAGACCCTGACTGATTTAGTCACATTGTTTTCTTTACTCTCAGCTTAGTCTTAAATATGCACAATGTAGCACACTTGAAGGTTCCTGTTACTTTTAATTAGATCATTGTTCACTTGACACCTCTCTAGCCTGTTTGCAAGTGACCTCTCTTGGTGCTCTAAGTCAATGCTTCTCTAATCTTAATGACTTGCATACACATCACCTGAGCGATCTTGTTACAATCCAGATTCTGACTCAGAGGTCACGAGTGGGGCCTGAACTGTTTGACTTCTAATGAATTCTTGGATACTGAAGGTGCTTGGGCCCACAGACCACACTTTGAGGCTTCAATTCAAATATTGAAGACCAAGAGGGATGAAGGAGAGCAATGGTTCTCCAAGCATACTTAGTTCTTAACCAGCAGCATCAGCACCATTACAAATGCAAATTCTGGGTCCCTAACCCAGACCTACTTAATCAGAAGTTCTGGGGTGGGGATCAGCAATCTATGTTTTAGCAAGCCCTCCCAGTGATTCTGATTCACAGCTAAGTTTGAGAATCACTGAAATAGAAGATTGTGCACTTGTAATAGCTATATTTGAGTTAAAATTACTTGAGTGACTTCACATAAAACAATGCATGGATTCCTCAGAATAAATCTACTCAATATAGAGAAGCAATATGATGCAGGAAATTGATATTAGCTACATTGACAGAATTTTAAATTTCTGCTATTGTCATACACAATATCATGAAGGAAAAGAAAATTACCAATAAATGTGTTTTGAAGATAGTATATTTCCTCAAGATTCAGTTCATTTTAATCATACCTATAACACTCAAATCTATGGTAGGTACTGCAAGAGATACAAATCTCTCGTCAGTCTTTGTCTTATGGAATTTATAACCTCATGGGGAGAAAAAAACAAGCATTGGCTGGGACTACTGTAAGGCTTCTTTCTAGGATTCAAATTATGAAATCAGAGCATAAGGAACGATCAGAAGTCTGTAAAAAGGCAGCATGGAGATAGAATATTTCCTGGACTTGAAGCAAGATGGACAAGAATCAGGTGATTCTTGGATAAAGGAGTGCCACAGAGATAAACACTATTGAATTCTGTTGTCTGGTTTAGCCCTACTGTGAAGCTGCTTTTGACTAGAGTATCTTTTGTACCAAACTTTTGAATCACAGCATTGCTCTGATTACCTGCCTACCAAGCAAATTTCTGGCTTTTGCTATTGCATTTGTTATATACCCAGAGGAGGACCATCCACTAGTATGACCAGTTTACTAGACAGTTGATCTCATTCTAAATTAACATAATTTCATTCTTGGCTCATGTTCATACTTTCGTGCATTTAAGAATTGTGAGCTAGATGTGATTGACCTGGAACACTGACAAGATATAATTTCTGAATAGTGAGGCTAGAATTACAGGTTGGACCACAGCAGTTTCTCTACTATTATGCTACCTATACAGTTTCTTTATGGATAACCAACTAGTCTCTAGTGGTAATATCCATCTCAATATACATCCCATTTAAACCTTTGAAAGTCACACAAATAATTATATGACAAGGCCATGGCAGTTGCATAAAAGTGGTCTGCCTAAGATAAATATTCAAAGGAAGAGTCGAACAGGTCATATTGGGAGATATGCTCAGGAAGATCAGTAAAGCTTAGAGAATGGGTAGACTTTTTTTAATTGAAAAAGAATTCAAATAGCATAAAATCTACCTTTTTTTAGTGTATGATTTAGTGGGTTGTTTTTTTTTTTTTAAGACAGAGTCTTGCTCTGTCACCCAGGCTGGAGTGCAGTGGCACAATCTCAGCTTACTGCAAGCTCTGCCTCCTGAGTTCACGCGATTCTCCTGCCTCAGCCTCCCGAGTAGCTGGGACTACAGGTGCCCACCACCATGCCTGGTTATTTTTTTTTTTTGGTATTTTTTAGTAGAGACAGGGTTTCACCATGTTAGCCAGGATGGTCTTGATCTACTGACCTTGTGATCTGCCCATCTTGGCCTCCCAAAGTGCTGGGATTACAGGTGTGAGCCACTGCACCCGGCCTATTTAGTCATTTTTAATACATTCACAAAGTTGTGCAACCATCACCACTAAATAATTCCAAGTATTTAGACTCCCAAATTGATTTGTATTTTCAATGCAATGCCAAGACCATTCAATGGATAAAGAATAGTCCTTTCAACAAATAGTGTTAGAACAATTAGCCACATGCAAAGGAATAAAGTTAAATTTTTAACCCCATACAATATGCAAAAATAACTGAAAATGGATTAAAGGTCTTGATGCAAGAGCTAAAACTGTTAAACTCTAAGAAAACATAGCAGTAAATCTTTATGACCTCATATTTGGCAACAGATTCTTTTATGTGGCACAAAAAGCACACAAAAAAAGAAAAAATAGATAAATTAGACTTCATCAGAATTAAAAACTTTTGTGCTTCAAAAGACACAAAATCACAAAAATAAAAATACAAAAAATATAAAATAAATGAATAAAATAAATAAATAATAAAATAAATAAATAATATATAAATATAAATATAAAAAATAAAAAGACAATTCACAAGATGGAAGAAAATACTTGCAAATCATATATCTGAGAAAGAGACTTGTATCCAGAATATATAAAGAATATATAAAGAGCTGTTACAACTCAATAATAAAATGAGAACTTGATTTAGAAACCTGCAAATGATGTGAATAGACACATCTCTAGAGAAGATATATAAATAGCTAATAGTGCATGAAAAAAAATGCTCACATCATTAGTCATTAGGAAAATGCCAATAAAAAACCACAATGAGACACCACTTCACAGCCACTAGGATGGCTATAATCAAAACGACAGACAATAATAGTTGTTGGTGAAGATTTAGAGAAATTGAAATCTGCCTACCTTGCTGTTGAGATTGTGAAATGGTGCAGATACTTTGGAAAACAATCTGGCAGTTCCTCAAAAAGTTAAACAGAATTACCATATGGGTCAGCAATTTCATTCCAAGACAATTGAAAACATATGTTCACAAAAAAATACACAAATGTTCATAGCAGCATTATTCGTAACAGCCAAAAGATGTAACAACCCAAATGTCTATCAACTAATTAACAAACAAAATGTGGTGTAGTCGTACAATGGAATGTTACTCAGCCATGAAAAGCAATGAAATATTGATACATGCCATAACATGTATGAACCTTAAAATATTATACTAAGGGAAAAAATGCCAGTCACAAAGGACCATATAGTACATGATTTTATTTCCATAAAACGTCCAGAATAGGACAATTTAGAGATACAGGAAGTGGATTAGTGGCTGCTTAGGGCTGTGAGGGAGGGAGATGGAGATACTAGTAGATTAGTGGTTGCTTAGGCCTGTGGGGAGGACGGGATGAAGATACTAGGGGGTAGTACCTAAAGGTTAACGGGTTTCTTTCTGAGGTGATGAAAAATGTTCTAAAATTGTTTGTGGTGATGATTGCTCAACTGTGAATATACTAAAAACCCTTAAATTGTATATTTTCAACAGGTGAATTTTATGGTATGTGATATATACCTCAATAAAGCTGTATTGTTTTATTTTAAAAAAAAGTCAAAAAGAAATGATGGAGAGAAAACAAGTCCTTGGTATTGTTTGAACTATTGGACTATGCCTTGCCTAAAGTCATTTCTGCCTCAACACTCTCAGTTACATGAACCCGATAAATATCTCCATTCTTTACATCAATTTGAGTTGAGATTTTGATTACTTGCAACATACTTGGGTTCATAACCAACATACACTGTGGCAATGACTTATCAGGAACAATTGAGTTAAGAAAGCAGGTTGAGAGCAGGGAAGAGAAAGAAAGGCTATGACAATAATTGAGAGAATGACAGGCAGCAAAAAAGAGTTGGCAATGTGGATGCTGAATCTAGAAGACTGGAAGACGGAAAATTGAAAATGTCTGAAGAGACAAATCTTAGGAATTGGAGATCCTCTGCTGAACTCTGAGCCCTGGCTGGTAAGGACAGTGTTTAATTCATCATTGCTGCATTACACAGTTTAGCTGCTGTAATAATTCCAAAACACCATTTGCTTTCAACTATCATTTATTTCTTGCTCATATGATATGTAGACTGTGAGTCAGCTGCAGCTCTGCTTCAGGCTGCAGCTCTCTTGCCTATGGCCTCTCGTTCCAGAAGCCAGGAAGAAGGGGCCAGTCCTCTCTGGGAATACTTCCCTCAGGCAAGGGAAGACAGGGGCCAGAGCATTGGCCAAACTTGCAATGCTTTTTGCTCACTCATATCACAGCTCATATTCCTTTGCCCAAAATATGTCACATGGCCAACCAACCACAAAGTCAATGAAGCAGAAAAGTATTACTTTCCACATAGAAAACATTGTAAATCACACAGCAATGAGCGGGGATATAGTACCTTCTCCAGGAGAAGGAAGAAGTGAGTAATTGTTAACAATAACTCAATTTCCCAAAATTGCTTTCCCATACCTATCATTCTACCTGGTATATTGTAGATAGCAAACACTTATTTATCATTTGAACAAATTAGGATATAAATGAACAACTATATGCATTGATAAATGGAGAAAGAACCTTTTGTGGAGATGCAAAAGGAAGAGGAAAAGATGAGTTTATGTTGATTTTGAAGAACTAAGAAAGGTAAGGATAGAGATTATTCAACTAATAATTGTAAAGTTGGAGAAAGAGAGTGAAAGTTAAGAGTGAAAGAGAGACCAATGGGAGAGAGATGCTATGAAGTAGGGGAGATGACCAAGGAAGACTGTGTACAGTGAGAGGAGAAATGGGTTGTTAGAGCTGGAAGAGAAATAGATGCCGTGAAAGATCGGTCAGGTTGTGGTCAGAGGCCAGAACAATGCAATGTCAAGGGTTTTGAAAAGAAAAGGTGGTCAATAGTGTCCAAGGTACGTTAATAACCATTAAATGATAGAGTTCTGTCACCTTTTTTTTTTTTCTACAGAGGTCCATTTCACACAGGAAAATAAGTTAATTGAAGGCTATATGTTAGCAAAAACCTAATTAAATTTTGTGAAGGGTGAAAAAAAGATACTTTGAAGGAGAAAAAAAAAAGATTCAAACTCACCTGATTTAAAAATTAAGCCCAAGCAGCAAACAAAAATTAATACATATAGCAAACATGTAACCATAAACTTCAATTCCCTATTATAGCCAGTTAAGAGAGAAGTAGCAAAGGGAATGAACGAGAATAATAAAGGAAGAGAGGAAGAAATGCAAAAAAAGGAGGCTAAGACAAAACGAAACTAAAAACAAGGAAGCAGTCTCAGCCTAGTGGTTCTCAACGCTGGCTACATGTTAGAATCACCTGGGGAGATTTTAAAAAATACTCATACATGGGCTCAACCATGCGAGATTCTCAACTAATAGGCCTAGAATAAGACCTGATATTGGTTTTTTTTGTTTGTTTTTTTTTTCTGAGACGGAATCTCGCTGTCTCACCGAGGCTGGAGTGCAGTGGCGCGATCTCGGCTCACTGCAAGCTCCGCCTCCTGGGTTCACGCCATTCTCCCGCCTCAGCCTCTCCGAGTAGCTGGGACTACAGGCACCCGCCACCACGCCCGGCTAATCTTTTGTATTTTTAGTAGAGATGGGGTTTCACCGTGGTCTCGATCTCCTGACCTCGTGATCCACCCGCCTCGGCCTCCCAAAGTGCTGGGATTACAAGCGTGAGCCACCGCGCCTGGCCCTGATATTGATATTTTTAAAGAAAACTCCCAGGTGGTCTTAGAGGTACAGAGGAGAAATGGAGTGGCATGTGGGGTGAGGTAAATTACTTTTGTCCCATCTCATAGTTTACTTGGACTATAGGCTCTAAGAAATCTTCAAGATGAAAATTAGCTATCCCAACAGGCACAGTTCAGCTGCTTTTTACTCAAGACAGTGAGAGTGATGAAATAAATAGGAGCTCAGGAGGTAAATTCCTGAAGACCTGGCTATAATTCTGTTAGGCCTTAATATCTCTTGGCATCTTAAATCTCATAGCATATCTGGGTCTGTTTCCACAACTGCAAAATGGAAACGTATAGGCAAGATGATTTCTAAGGCCATTATCACAGTTTTGATTTGAAGAGTCTTAGAAGGGGAGAGGGTAGGATGGCCAGTCAAAATCAGCTCTCTCCTGGCCTGTATTGAATGATCGATTGCACTTAAATGTACACTTAGTACGTATTTTAAGGAAAAGCAAAAACGTGGTTGGGTGGAGCTAGAAAGAAAAGGCTCTTTTAATTTCAGCATACATGAAAGTTTCATGTTTGGGTTTTTTAAAAAATAAATATTGCTGAGTGGCACTATGTGTTTATGCTTTGGGCCTTTATTATTAATAAAATGGCACTGCTTTTCCCATTATCTACAAATGATCTGAAGTACCTTGAGGGTCAGAAAAACTTTAGCCAAGCAAGACAGTAAGGCTTATGTGGAAAATGGATGAGAACTATTTGCCTATTGGAAAGAAAAGAGGGTTGTCAGAGAGCTTCAGATTCTAAACTCTATTTTCAACTTTAGCTTCAGACAGGGAGGGAGAGGCAAGAAGGGAAATATAAAGGCAGAATTAGGGCAAGGATTGCACACCCCTACCAGCCCCAGCCCCATTACAACACTGCTTTGTACAGATGGCAGTTGCCACTTGGTCCTGGCTTTGCAGCTTCTAGGTCACCCTCTGTGCCAAGGAGAAGCAAAGCTCATGGCTTGTTTGCACCAGAGGCTGGAAGTTGCACTGACTCTTTATTGAAGTTGGTCTAACTTGCCCCACTGCAGATGTTCAAGGCCCAGAGTGCTCTGGGAGAATCAAGCCTTTTCATTGCATTGCTTAGACTCATGCATCTCCCCGTGTGAGCACAGTTCAGAAGCTACCTGGCACATTTTTAAAGTGAAGAGGAGCCATACATTATGGAAATGTTTATATTAATGGATTTGATTTATCTCCAACTTTCTTTCAAAATGACCCAATTCATAGTAGCACCCTATATCAAGAAATAAATACAAATGAAAGAAGATCTAGTTAAAATATCACATTTTCTTGCTCTTCCGGGTAGGATTAGTTGTTCCTTATCTGTGCTCCTCAGTTATTATAACAATAGCTACCTTTCATCAGATGTTAGAAACATCAGCGGGCTAAGTGTTTTACATACACTTAATGCTCACAAAGCCCAAGGCTGTAAGAATTATTATTTCTCCACGTTCAGATACAAAAACAGCCTGAACGAGGTCAATCCATATGATCAAGATTGCTCAGCTAATAAATGGCAGAACCAGAATATAAACACAGAATGATTAACTCTGGAATTTCAACTACTACTAAATACTGCCTCTATCAAGCACGTCTTCTTTAAAATAGTAGAAATTTCTGATTATAAAAGTCATGCATGACCATCATAGGTAATTTGCTTAAATCAAGAAAAACTTAAAAGTACTCATTCTTCATAACCTTCTCTACTAGTTACACTAGACCTTGGTTAATATTTTTGTTTTGTGGCATTTTAAAAACTTTTATAAAAAATGTTTTACTGGATATATTATTTGCACTTTTCCCACAACACTGAATTCTTCATGAATACAAATTTTAACTGAAAATAATAGTTCATAATAATTTACGTAAACATCCCCCTGGACTTTTGGATTTCTCTTTTTCTGCTGTTATAAATATCACTAGGATGAATCTCTTACACAGAAACCTTTGTACCCACTTCTGATCATTTCCTTAAGATACATATCAAGTGGCCTGTTAAACATCTCTTCTCTGGGAACCACCTGCTCCTCCCACAGGTGTTTCCTATATTTATATACAAGCTGTGGAATCCTGCATTTCTAACCATACCTAATGGGTGCAGTGTTGTATGCCAGACCCAAACTAGTCTACTTAGTTTTGGAATTTGGCATTTTAACCTGAGAGACATAGACACTGAGTGTTATTTCTAGCCAAGTCACATACTGGCAGCATTCCAGAGGAAGGATGATCCTGCTGATAAGATCGCCAAAGCTGCTGCGGTTCCTGCCCTTCCCAAAGACTGGAATTTTACCCATTCCTTGTATATCCCCAGATTCACCAGTATCTTTTCAATAAATACCCTTATTTGGACACACCATGTCTGGTTGGTTTCAGAAACTTTAAATTAAAAGAGACTTAATTAGTGAAAAAGAAAGTAATGTTTCTTGAAGAGGTACTATTTGGTTAAATTTAAGGTCATTCATGCATGTTGCCAAGTTGTTCCCTGGAAATTTCTATAGTTTGCATTCCCATCAGAAAACACAAGGGAGGATCCTATTATTTTTAATATTTTTGCCAAATTTAAAGGCAGATAGTACCATGTCATTCTTTACATTTGTATTTCATTAGTTACCAATAATGTTTAACATTTTTATATGCTTATTAGTTATATTTTGTCAACCTCTGTGCCTATTTCCATTTGCCTACTGTTAACTAAGGCTTTCTCTTACTGATCTATTGACATCTTTATATATTGAGAATGTTAACCTTGATGAGAATACTTCTCACATTTTGGTGTAATTGTGTAATTATGTATCTGTCACTCCCCTCCCACCACTGCCTTTCCTATATTTGAAGCTTCTGCCAGATTGAACTGTACACAATTCTTGTATTAGAATGAACTAGTGTATGCTGTGTTACCAAATAGTCCAATATCTCAGTTGCTTCACACACACACACAAAAGGAATATTTTTTTTAAGTTTGTTAGGGGTGGCAGGATCCTGCTCATTTAAATGCTTAGTGACCCAGGTTGTTGGAAGCTCCATCTTGACTCATGTTTCCATAAGCACTGTGACAGTTCAGGCAATTTGGTGAAGTGTGTGCTCATTCTGCCCAGAAATAATGTACATCCCTTCTGTTCATATTTCATTAATCAAAATGACCCATGTTGTCTAACAAATTTCAAGTGAGAAGGGATGTACAATCCTACCACATGCCTGGCAGGAAGGGAGAGGCAAAATATACATGAAAGGCCAATGGCTACCACATCCCTGTGCTATCTCACCATTTCTCACAGCTTCATGCTACTGGAAGGCTCTCCTTCTAGTTCTTCATGTTCAAATTCCACCAGAGCTTCAAAGGTCATGTCTTTTCTGAAGTTGTTTCTTATTTACTCCAAATGGAATTTATTTCATCATCCTCTGAGCCACCTTAAAATCTTTACTAAGAGAGTAATTTCTTTCCATCTTTATTTACAGTCACTTATATACATTTTTCTCTCTTTCACTTGAATTGTGAGCTTCTTCAGGGAAAGCTCTGTATCTGATTTGTGTTCATATACTTTACAGGGCTTAGTCCAGTGCCTCATATATTAAACTTGAGATAAATATTCCTCGAGTGAAAAACATATACAAGTCATAACTTATAGACATTCATTTTTGCATAATACCAAGATTTACTTGAAACTCAATTGTGTTAATAATAATTAAATTTTTAAACATGCTAAACTTTTAAAAAACTTTTGTTTTAGGTTCAGGGTACATGTGCACGTTTGTTCTATAGGTAAATTGCATGTCATGAGGGTTTTGTGTACGTATTATTTCATCACCCAGATAATAAGCGTAGTACTTGATATGTGGTTTTTTCAATCCTCACCTTCCTCTGACCCTTTGCCCTTAAGTAGGTATCTGGTGTTCCCTTCTTTTTATCCATATGTACTCAATGTTTAGCTCCAACTTATAAGTGAGAACATGTGGTATTTAGTCTTCTGTTCCTGTGTTAGTTCACTTAGGATTATGACCTCCAGCTCCACCTATGTTGCTGCAAAGGACATGACCTCATTCTTCTTTATGACTGCTTAGTATTCCATGCAGTATTTACCACATTTTCTTTATTCAGCCTACTGTTAATAGGCATTTAGTTTGATTCCACGTCTTTACTATTGTGAATAGTGCTGCAATGAACATACATGTGCACATGTCTTTATGGTAGAACAATTTATATTTCCTTGGGTACATAGCCAGTAATGGGATTTCTGGGTTGAATGGTATTTTAAGTTCTTTGAGAAATCACCAAACTGCTTTTCATGTTGACTGAACTAATTTACATTCCAACCAACAGTGTATAAGTGTCTGTTACTTTTTGACTTTTAATAACAGCCATTCTGACAGGTGTGAGATGGTATCTCATTGTAGTTTTGGTTTGCAATTCTCTGATGATTAGTGATGTTGAGCATTTTTTCATATGCTTGTTGGCCATGCATGTGTCTTCTTTTGAAAAGTGTCTATTCATGTCCCTTGCCCACTTTTATGGGTTTTTTTTTTTTTTTTGGCTTGTTAATTTGTTAAAGCTCTTTACAGATTCTGGATATTTTGCCTTTGTCAGATGCATAGTTCGCAAACATTTTCTCCTATACTGTAAGTTGTATATTTACTCTGTTGGTAATTTCTTTTGCTGTACAGAAGCTCTTTGGTTTAGTTAGGTCCCATTCATCAATTATTGTTTTCATTGTAATTGCTTTTGGCATCTTTGTCATGAAATTTTTGTCAGGTCCTATGTCCAGAATGATGTTTTCTAGATTATCTTCCAGGGCCTTTATAGTTTTAGGTTTTATATTTAAGTCTTTAATCCATCTTGTGTTGATTTTTGTATTTGGTGTAAGGAAGGGGTCCAGTTTCAATCTTTTGCATATGGCTAGCCAGTTATCCCAGCACTATTTATTTATTTATTTATTTATTTATTTATTTATTTATTTATTTATTTATTTTGAGATGGAGTCTTGCTCTGTCGCCCAGGCTGGAGTGCAGTGGCCCAATCTCGGCTCACTGCAAGCTCCGCCTCCCAGGTTCATGCCATTCTTCTGCCTCAGCCTCCCGAGTAGCTGGGACTACAGGTGCCCACCACCACGCCCAGCTAATTTTTTCTATTTTTAGTAGAGACGGGGTTTCACCGTGTTAGCTAGGATGGTCTCGATCTCCTGACCTTGTGATCCGCCTGCCTCGGCCTCCCAAAGTACTGGGATTACAGGCATGAGCCACCACACCCAGCCCCAGCACTATTTGTTGAATAGGAACTCCTTTCCCCATTGCTTGTTTTTGTCTACTGTGTCAAAGATCAGATTCTCATCAGTGTGCAGAATTATTTCTGGGCTCTCTCTTCTGTTACATTGGTTTATGTGTCTGTTTTTGTCCCTGTAACCATGCTCTTTTGGTGACTGCAGCATTGTGGTATAGTTTGAAGTAGGATAATGTGATGTCTCTGGCTTTGTTCTTTTTACTTAAGATTGCTTTGGCTATTGGGGCTCTTTTTTGGTTCCATATGAATCTTAAAATAGTGTTTTCTAATTCTGTGAAGAATGTCATTGGTAGTTTTATGGGAATAGCATTGAAGCTATAAATTGCCTAGGGCAGCATGGCCATTTTAACAATATTGATTCTTCCTATCTGTGAGCATGGAATATTTTTCCGTTTGTGTCATCTCTGATCTATTTGAACAATGTTTTGCAACTCTTGTTTTAGAGATCTTTCATCTTCCTGATTAACTGTATTCCTAGGTACTTTACTCCTTTGGGGCTATTGTGAATGGGATTGCATTCTTGATTTGCATTCAGCTTGGATGTTGTTGATTTATAGGATGCTAGTGACTTTTGTACATTGATTTTTTTCCTGACACTTTGTTAAGTTTATCAGATCAAGGAGCTTTGGGGCAGAGACTATGGGGCTTTCTGGTATAGAATCATGTCATCTGCACACATGGATAGTTTGACTTCGTCTCTTCCTATTTGGATGCCGCTTATTTCTCCCTCTTGCCTGATTGCTCTGGCCAGGAATTCCAGTACTATGTTGAATAGGAGTGTTGAAAGAGGTGAAAGAGGGTATCCTTGTCTTGTTCTGGTTTTCAAAGGATATGCTTCCAGCTTTTGCCCATTTAGTATGATGTGGGCTGTGGGTTTTTCACAGATGGCTCTTATTATTTTGAAGTCTATTCCTTCAATGAGTGTGTTGAGAGTTTTTAATATATAGACATGCTGAATTTTATCAAAAGCCCTTTCCTGCATCTATTGACATGATCATATGGTTGTTTTTAGCTCTTTTTATGTGATGAATCACATTTATTGATTTGCATATGTTGAACCAACCTTGCATCCCAAGGATAAAGCCTACTGGATCATGGTAGATTAGCTTTTTGATGTGCTGCTGGATTTGGTTTGCTAGATTTTGTTGAGAATTTTTGCATCTACAAACATCCTAAACTTAAAACTAGCAGGTCCCTTGACTTTATCAACGTTTCTTAATTCAGTGATTAGTTGAGAAAACTGTTAGCTGCAAAGTGCTTGATAAAACTACAGACTCTTTCTCTTCAGGTGCATGTGCCAGTGGTCAAACTTCCAACACTTTTCAGAAAGGACTCTTGCATTACTGAACATGTCACTTATGTGGTCTTGAGTTGGGCATGGTTTGAAATTTTTGCTATTCTTACTTTTGAATATAAATCACTGTTGGTTTACCGTCATCTTTTCCCATTTATATGGGTATTCATTTACTTAACCCTGTATAAGGTTTTTATATTATTTAATCCTTTATATTGTACTTTTGAACTCTAGTTTTGGACAAGAAATTTACATATATACATATATAGAAACATACACACACATATATATGTATAAAAATATATAATGTGTATGATGCATATTTATATATACATCTATATATACACAGACATGTATATCTGTAATATATACAATTATATGTGTAATATGTATACATATATACACACATACATAATTTGCACACATAGATATAGAATCTTTGCATTTATTGTTTCTTCAAATCTTCCTACAGCAGCAGATTTTCATTATTTACTTAAATATCAGCTCCCTAACTTCTTTCCCTGACCACCCTGGTAGAATAGCTTCTGACTGTCCTCCTGAAACTCCCACCTTCTATTCTATTCCTTGTTCTTTTTAGATCTTATTATGGCTTGAAATTCTCTTATTAGTGTGCCCATTTTATTTGATTTTTATTGTTATTCTAGCCACACTCAAAGTCAATATCTTCCCAATAAAATGCACTGTCTAGAAGATGGGGATTTTGTTTTTTAACTATACAGACAAGAAGCAAACATTGCCTGACACAGAGTATGCAGTCAAATAAATATATTTCAGATCAATGAGTGAATGAATAAAAGATTCTTTCTGGAATGACTGGGTGAACTGTGCAGCCATTCATTTGTAAATAAAATGCAAAAGCAGGAGTAATTTTAGAGGAATCATAAGTTCATCTTTGAATATGTTGAGTTTGAAGTTCCCGTGTGATATTCAGATACAGATGTCAAACAGAAATTTGGTCATACAGATCTAAAACAAAGGTCAAGGATATAGAGGTGAAGGTCATTTGCTTATATTTGATAGCTGAAATTATGAAAATTGCTAAGTGTCCTGGGTAGGTACAGCATAAGAACAGAAAAGGACAAACTGGTGTCCCAGACCTTCCTCTCTGAAGTCTGCTCCTCCCAACAACTGCAATAGGCAGGAGTCCCAGAAACCTTCAACTCTTGACGGTGCAAATGGCCTTGCCACTTTAATATCATTGGCCTCCCTATCAACCAAATCAGCTCAGGAGAACTGGCCCTGCATAGTCTATTTATCCTGGTCTGTTAGATGCGTGTTCGTCCCTGATGCTACAGATGTAGGAGAATCAATACATCCCACAGGACCTTACAGAAGCAGATAGCAAACCCCACTTGCTTACCCAAACACTTGCTCTCAGCCCTTCTGGCAAAATTCCCGGGAAGAAAAGACAGGAATGTGAAAAGAGTGTTTTATCAGTGATACACAGCAACAGCCAGCTGTCTCCCTAATGATTATTTGTATTCATACAGAGATCTGTTCAACAAAGAGATCTGAGCTCAGAAGGAACTCCTCTTTAGTAATACACACCACAGGCCCACAAAGGGTTTTTATAAGTTACTATATCTCTGCCCTGGGGCTATTAGAAGCCCAACATGCAATTCAAAGTCTCTAAGAATAAATAAAAGTTGAATCTTGTTCTATAGTTAAGGACACTTGAGTCATAGCAACCTGCCGGGTAACTCCCGAAGATTAATTCTGACACCAAAAATCACACTCCTGCTTCCTAATTCCCATTCTGGAGCTCTTCCTATGTTCTAACAATAGTTTCCTAAAACTCTCCTAAAACCTTCTAGAGGTTTCATCAGCCTCAACTCATTAACCAATATAATACCATTCAAGCATTATCCAACAAGCTGAAACAAAGTCAAGGCCGATTTTGTCCAAGAGTATACTATCTATAAGCTTCTCTGCAGCTCTTATACCTTAGCCATTGAGCACTGTATGCTAAGATTAGACATTATCATCCATACGATGCTTAAATTTCCTTCTATGATTTGCTCATGAAGCATTCATCAATTTTTGTTTGCATTGTAATTGCTTGTTCCTGCTTGGACATGTAGATTTAGGAAATTCACTACCTCCGAGGCTAGTGTATTTAATTTTTAGGTAGATTATTAGACAATTCTCCCATGTGCTGGGCTGCAAACTGTTACACTGTATTTTTTCCTTATTAGCTTTAGTCCGGTACTCTGAGCCACCAAGAATAAGTCTGAAACTTCTCTTCCAAAATAAATGCTGCAGATTTAGTGAGAGAATTATCCACCCCTAAGTCTTTTCCTTATATGACATAAATCTCCTCGATTCCTTCTGCATGTCCACATGCATTCCCAGTTTGCCAGCTTCTGTCATTCAATCTGGAGAAACAGCCTACTCCTCCTCAAGTGTGCTCTGTCCAGCGCAGAGTAGAGGTTCTGTTAGTGTTGTCCTGAACCTCATTAGGCTTTTTGGCAGTCATATCATACTGCTGATTCGAACTGAGCTTACAACTCACTCTAACAGGATGTTAAAGTGTTTAACATCCTGCTGTGAAATGATGCCTCCTTTACGACGTTCTTAGGCAGCTAATATCCTGATCCCAAGTGTAGGACTTTGTATTTACCTCTGTGAAATTGTATCTCACTGGATTTGACTTATATTTTCAGTTTGCCATTTGATGTTGTCACCCAAATCATTAATAAAAATTATAAACTGGACAGTGTCAAAGATAAAACTCTGTGGCAAAGAAACTAGATTAACACTGATGCATTAATTAATCATTTTGGTCTCATTCAACCAGTTACTAAATTACCTACCTACATCCTTGCTGGCCCACAGCACTGCATCTGGTTTTGCAGGTAACACAGAAGACCTTGCCAAATGCCTGGCTGAAACCCAGACTCACTCCATTCATAGCCATCTGCAAATATTCAGTTGAGTAACTTTATCGACTTAGTCTCTGTTTAACAGCTTAAAAACGACATTGAAAACATAGTTTTTCGATGTCAAAATGCTCCACAGTAACTTGGCCTTTTGGCTGAGATCCAGGCAGCCGTGAATGTGCTCCACGCTTGTAAACATATACCTTGGTGCTACGTCAGGTTTCTGTTCAGAACTCATTCTGTACCATTCTCATGTCTGCCTCTGGGTTCTGGGTACATTTCACCTTTGAGTCAGCCTCAGATACCTGAGAGCTAATAGACATTCCTCAGTTCTCTTTGAAACATTACTTACTTAGTGGAGGAAAAGATAGCCTGGAGTTTTAACACTTTTCAAGAGGTGGGAGGGTGATGGATCAAATAGCTGTAGCTGGTGCTCTGAAAGCAATCTTGCCACCTCACATCGCAGGAATTGCTCCTGACTGCCCTCCCCATGTTCTCTGGAATACTGGAATAGAGGCATATTATTCTACAGATCATCAGGAAATTTCCAATTGCCCTCTGATGTAGATTACATAACATTTTAACTTCCTGGTTCAAGAAGTCAAGACACCTCTTCTTTGCCTCTACAAAAAGCCCGCTGACAAACCCAGGACTCCTTCCTTATATTATCATCTTTAAATATGTACCAAAGTATTTCACTAAGAAATGGTTCCTCACAGGATAGTCTATTGTTCCAGACAGTCAGGATTTCTTGGAGGCAGCGGAGGTCACCAGCAGCCTTTATAACAATATTAGAGTTTCAAGGATCCCATAAATTCCTTGATTCCTTCTCTTCATTTTATAGAAGAGAAAATTCACAGAGATGTTGAATGAGCTGCCTGAGGTCACAGAGCTAACTAAACACAGAGTCAGAATAAGAATTCGGCTCTCTTGACTTAGCATCTAATGTTCTTCCTACTCTTACAAAGA
The DNA here is from genome assembly GCF_009828535.3 of Hylobates moloch. Classification (NCBI taxonomy): domain Eukaryota; kingdom Metazoa; phylum Chordata; class Mammalia; order Primates; family Hylobatidae; genus Hylobates; species Hylobates moloch. Next base: position 50,439,097 of record NW_026652279.1, read on the forward strand.
AGAGCAGTGGAAAACAGCAAGGAAGTGGGAATGTTCCCTGACCCCACAAGAAATGTCCAAAACTACTGCTGCTTATACACCATTTCCATGCCTGAGAGACAAAAGATAGGAGGGCATCTCTGACAGTCTCATTCCGCAGGGTCAGAGACCAACCTCTTCCTCTAATGGAACCGACTGGGGATAAGGGCCATGTGTACCCCTGCCCCATCGTTTCTGGTTCACTGGTGCCTGAACATTAACATCCTATCAGCTCAGCATGGGCCCTTATATGCACTGGGTGAGAAAGGAGCACTTTCTTCTAAACACAGCCATTTCTCTCTTTCTTTCTCTGTGCACCAGCAAAGCTCCCCAAGTTTATAGCTTGGCTCCAGTGTGTTAGCAGCTTCTATGTCTTTCCTTTGTACTCTCACATGAAGAGAACCCCAAACCTTGAAAGTCTGTTTTATTTTTTCAAAACAACCCAGCACCACAAGGAGGCTTTCTCTCTCTCTCTTTTTTTAAATGGTAAAGTTAGCTTTAATTATTTAACTATCAGATAACTCACAGGCTAAAGTAATAGAGGAGGGCAGAAAAAAGAGCCATTTATTAATTCAATCAGATAAAAGGAGGGAGAAGGGCCTTCTGCCTGACTCCAAGAAACACCAAGAAAAAATCCTTGTGTCCCTAGGCTCTGACAGCAAGAAGTCCTCAATTTTGTTATAGAATCAACCCAAAGGTACTAACTTAAAATTCGGACAGACAAGGCCAACATAGTCTTTTTGAATAGTGATCCCCAAAACATAACAATGGTCAAGATTAAGGTCATCTTGAGTGTTTTTAAAATCAAGTCTTATCTGCAGAAGTGGATGCCAGTATGCGGATTTAGTCAAAGTACATAACTTGAATTTTATGTAGTCTGCTTGAAATCATCTTCTAGGGATAATGGACTGTAATATTTCTGATTTTACTTTATTTAGGATCTTACATCTATCATTGTATAAGCATCTATGAGAACAAGGAAATAATGATGACTTTCATGTAAAACATTCTGGTATGGAGAAAACCAAGAGGAACTTGTACATGCGGAGGTTGTTTTCTAGGAGGAACTTTGGAAGGAGCTATTTTCAGAGTCAGCCCATCTCTATAAAGCCAGACCAATCATATCTATTTCTGCAGAATAAGACTGAAACCATTGTTGAATGCTGAAAAAATGACAGTATATCTTGCATTTATTGACCTTCCAATATTTATGGATTTTATTTAATATAAAATCTGGAGGGAGAGGGGAATTAATCTGTTATCTCAAAGGCACTGCTTGTGTCCATCAAGAGAGGGGCACTCCTTGCACCATGCTAAACTCCATCTCATATACTGTCAAATGCCACAGCTGATGGCATCTCAGTGCCTGGGGCAGAGATAGTGTGGTGGAGGCAGCCTTGCTCTTTAGCGAACTTATTTTCTCTTTTTCCCAGGCATACAGTTAGACTATGTTTTCCATCTTGTGTTGCAATTAAATGTGGCTGTTGATGCTTTCTGGCCAGTAGAATGTGAATGATGCGATTCATGTCTAGGCAGTCTGAGACCTGATACAGAAAATCAATCCATCAGTGGACCAGAGGCCTAAGCAATGATAGAGTCACAAGAAAAGAGGAAACTGGGTTTCTGAGTGCCTGTGTAGACAGGAGCCCTACTATACCCCTGCTACCAATTGTACTTTACATGAAGAAGAAATAAACTTTTAGTGTGTAACCACAGATATTTTGGGGTTATCAGTTCCAGTAGTTAACTTTCTATAATACAGGAATCAAGACAGGAAGTGGAATGCTGACTTAGTGAAAGCCCAAGATGTGTGCTATTGTTTCAGTGGTCAGGTAGCAGACAGTGATGAAATAAAAAGAGCAAGCTATAGTTAGAGAGTCTTGCTATTCTCCGGCCCAGTATTTCATGTAAGTGTCATCTGCAATAACTGAAGGAAAGGAGCACATGCCTCTGAGCCTAAAGCTGTAAGAAAAGTGGTTGGAAAGAAGTAGAGTGAAAGTGTGTTGTTGCTTACTCTTAAATGCCTTCAGTACAGGCGCTCAGACAAGAAATAAATGCTTTTCATGAATAGATTAAAAGGAATAAAGTCTAAAAATAAAAAGTCTTACAAGTTTGGAAATCCAGCTGCTTCTGGACTCCAAATTCTAAGAGATAAGACTGGAAAAGGTCCCGAACTGCAAAGACCCACCAAAATTCTTGCTTAAACACACCAGAGTGGTGTTGCAGCAAAGAGCAGAATAAGGGGATCATCTTGGCATTCAAACCTATTGTTTCAGTGAGCCTCAAGTTAGCTGCCAGGAAGTTGAGAGAGGGATGCATAGAGATGAAAAAGAAAATGAAATCAGGCTTGAGAATTATGTCTAGGAAAGAACTTGAGCATGATTGCTCTTGCATGGTACTGATTAGAAAAGGCAAATAGATCAGAAGCCTATTCAGTCCTTCAGGAAGTTATATTGCTGAACTAATAATATTTTTGCTCTAACAAGGCTTCTTTGTTTGTTTATGGCTTAAAACGATTCTTGGGTCCCCAAACTTGTATGAGCAGGAAGCAGGCTGTGAAAGCTGTAGAGCTCCTGAGAAGACTGCACTTGCTGTGCCCCCTTCAGATATGGCCATGGAGGAAAACAGAGAAGGATAAAATTCCCACTGAGTAGAGCAGGAGTCACAGAGAATGAGAGAGAGGGGAGTTTCTTCGTGAACACAGATTCTGGGGCTGACCAAGTAACTTCTCCACTCAGAGAGGGCCCTTTAAAATACCTGGCCAGGAGGATTTCAGAAATATATAGCAGACCTATGGCGGCTCTGTGTCTCTTATTCTGCCCTTTCCCATATTGCTTGAGCATTGTTGGGGGAGGAGGGTGGAGTGGAGGAGTGAAGAGTGGGAAACTGATAACTTATTATTTCACTTCATAAATCAGCAGGGGCTCCACATCCAAGCCTGGTAAGGACATACATTTCCCATAGATGCTGGACTTTGAGCGGGATGTAGGAACTGGCTGAGACTTAGAGTCATCTGCCTTCAGGAGAAGAAGGATGGGTCCTATACATGGGAGAAAGAGTGACATTAATATTTAGTGACCAGGAGAATAAACTGTGGCATGAATTATCTAGTCATACAAGCTATTTTCTTCCAGTGCGTTCAATTAAACTATTGTTTCATTCTCCTTTGTAGGTAGCCAAGTTCTGGCAATTAGACATATGGGCAGAAGTATGTCCACCTCCAAGCCTAGACCATGAGTAGTTCAAATGTGCCATACTCACTCTTCTCCCTCATTTTCCAGCTGCAGCCTGGGAAATCAATAGAGGACTCCAGGACTGGCAAGGAGGAGGAAGCCTCAGTGCCTAAATGCAGAAGCTCCATCCCTACCCTTCCTCTAACACTTATTGGACTCAATGTGAGCACAATAAAATATTGTGCAAAGCCACTGAAATCTGGGAGTTATTTCTTCCAGCAGCAAGCCTTCCCTTACTAATATAGGTGGGCAGAGTGCCAACCACCTATACTTAGATCATCTCTAATTGAAGAAGAACCCTGACAGCTCATTAGCTCCCAGAGAGATTGACTTCTAAAATAATTATGTATTATTCATTTTCTTCCTGTGTATCAAACCCTGAATCACAGGACACGAAGTATCCTATCACGAAATGAAGGCCTGATTTTAAACCTAGGCTCTTCCACAGATTAGCTGCTTGTTTTTGGGGTAGGCCATTTAAGTATTCTAACTAGTTACCTTATAGAGTTTTTGTGGGAGGAAATGAGGAGATGTGAAAGTCCTTAGTGCAATTCCTGGCATATAGTAGGTATTCAATGAGAGTTGGTCTCCTTTCTTTTTTCTATAATAAGAAGTAATGGTTATTGAGCTTTTACTATCTGCTAAGTGTGCTAAGTGCTTTATGTGTGTGGGTGTGTATGTACACACACACATATATAATATCTTATTTAATCTCATAGCAACCTTATAATGTTGGCACAACTATTAACCAAATTCTGCTGATGTTGGATGTAGGGTAAAGGGTGATTGGGATTGCCCAAAGGCACACCATCACATCATCAGTAAAGGAAGTGAAATACAGGAATCCAGCTCCAGAGCCCGCCTTCCCACTGTCTGTCCTACAGTGCTTCCCAGAGTCATTTGGCCTAGGAAAGGGAGAGAGCATTCCTCCCAGGTGTTGTAAATGCACAAAGGTCTTACACCATGGAATCCAGTCCTGTGTCTTCTACATGGATTCCTTTGATCCACTAGGTTTTTATCTTATTCTTTTTATATTTGCTCCCTTTAACATATTATCTACACAGCTCCTCATTAACAGGACTATATATAAAAAGCAAGCGTAGTTGTTTGTCTGGTCTTGCCTGATGTGTGGATTGAAGAGAAAGTCAAACAGAAGCAATTAACTGAGGTCTTTGTTTTCTCCTCTATGACACTTGCTGAAGTGCCTACCCTGTCCCACTTAAAAAACACATACTCAGGGGTAGCAGTAATGATTTGCATGCCTCCTTTTGAGTGAACTGAGAACAGTGATTCAGGAATCAAAGTGTAAACCATTTACTCAAAATTAAGCATTGAAACTTAATGTTATTATAACTGGTCACCCTTTGGCAAATCTCACAGTGGAGTGTACCGCCTGGAGTGTGGTGTAACCCACAGCAGAAAAGGATTCATCCTCAAAGTGAAAGTTTGAGCATTCAGAGAGACAGACTCTACCTGATCAATGGCATGGAGCCTACAGGTGTAATTCATAGGTGTCCATGTGTCAGCCTGTTTAGGAGAAATGCATCCCCTACTGTCTTGCTGTTTTTATTCTATCAGTAGTGGTATCTTATTGTGGTAACATTGTCAACACCAAGAGAAGGCTTATTAACTCCTAACCTTTTGGGTATTTTTTGTTTTTTGTTTTGTTTTGTTTTGTTTTGTTGAGATGGAGTCTCGCTCTGTCGCCCAGGCTGCAAGCTCCACTTCCTGGTTTCACGCCATTCTCCTGCCTCAGCCTCCCTAGTAGCTGGGACTACAGGTGCCCACCACCACGCCTGGCTAATTTTTTTTTTTTTTTTTTTTTTTTTTTATTTTTAGTAGAGACAGGGTTTTACCGTGTTAGCCAGTATGGTCTCAATCTCTTGACCTTGTGATCCTCCCACCTCGGCTTCCCAAAGTGCTGAGATTACAGGCATGAGCCACCATGCCCAGCCTATTTTATTTTCTATTTTGGTTTCCTTATCCTTTGCTAATCCAAGATCTTCTTTCAACTAAACATTTTTTCTTAGTATAAAAATCACTAGAAGCAAAGGCAAAGCTTAGTGGATGTAATAGACTCAATTAACTTGATAGTTCAAACTTTAGAATGGATTATAGAAAACTTCCTTCTGCTCTCTCTTTCTCTCTCGTGCTTTACATCCATCCTGCCCCTAGAATGCTTTTCAATTTATAAGTGTTTCTGTTAATATTTTCAAATAATTTAAAGTATTCTTCAGCCTTTGCCTTAAGTAAGTTCTTATTCAAGTTTCTTAAAAGTGATTGTAACACATGGTGATTGTTGAACTTGTTTGTGCATTTTGTAGATGAGTAATTAATTTACAGGGTTTACCAATGCCTCCTAAAAGTGAATCAAAGACAAGTAGTGTGTTCTGTCAACTCCTGGAGAGGTGCATGTTACTCTTTTGGAAGAAATGTATCCTATGTTTTTTAAAGGAAAGTGGGAGAAAAACCTTAACTGGACAGAGGTGAGGTCACCTTGTTTATAAATGGAATCAGTGTCAGTGTTTTCAATTATTGTTAGCAGAGGAAGGTACTTTGTTAAATACTGCGTGGTTTTTGGGAAAGCCACTAGAGACATAGACCATAGTTTATTCTTGCCACTGGTAAGTTGACAGTAAGATATTAGAGTGATAATCAGCAGGACAACTTTTAAAAGGAAACTCGTGACTTAAGAGTTACCAAAATAATGTGTATTTGAGAGAAGACACGAAATAAAAACTTAGCTAACACAATTATACAGCAGCTCCTCCGTCACTGCTCTTGGGGATTTCTAATGTATAGTTCCCATAAAATGGGTATTAATGTTAACTTACAAAAACACGATTTATAAATTTAGAAAAGGAGACTTTATTTTTTATAAAGGGAGGTAGCTATCCCACAGGCTAAGAAGAGCAGCCTCAGGCAAAGACCAGAGACAGGCTCTTTGAAGGAGGAGGGGCTGGAATAGGAGCTTTTATGCTGAAAGGGTTAGCAAAACATACATATTAAACATGTCACAGGAGGAGGTATGGATATTCATGAAGGTGGTCCTGACATGTGCATATTGAGCAAACATGCATACAACATAGGACTCACGTTTATTTTGGAATGGAGACTGAGTATTTAAATGTATTATAATTAGGTCCTAGGTGTCAAAAAGTCTTTTCAGGACATGAAGGCATGCAAGTTTGCAGCTTCTGTAATCCAACTAGAACCAGTCCATGGTCCATGGTCTCCTTATCAGGAGAAAGTTACTGAAATCAGTCTCTTTTCCAATCAAAGCTGTCCTTACGGCTGGTGGAAAGAGGGTGTCAGTTAGTCAGGGCCTGTTAACTGGAGGAGTTGTAATTGTCTTAATATTGTTTATCCAAAGCCAGTACTTGTTTAGCTGCTAGTGAAAAAGGAAAACCTTGTGGCAGTTAGAGCGTAGTTTATTCTGTAAGTGTAAAGGTGAATGACTTAACCCTTTCCTGGCATGACCTTTGATCTTGTTTATAATCTGGTATCTTACAGCCACAGAGAGTCTGTTCTGTCAGTCTTATGATCTCCATTTTACATTAATGCTGGTTAGTTGTGTCTAAGCCATAAAAGGGAGAGGAGTATAATAAGGCATGTCTGACTTCCCGTTCTGTCAAGGTGAGGAACTCAGTTTTAAGATTTTCCTGGGACCCCCTTGGCCACAAGGAGGTTCATTCAGTTAGGGAGGGGTCAGGCTTAGGATATTATATTTAGTTTACATTTATCATTACAAATTGTATCACTTACTCCTTCTGCAGTCCCTAGGAATTTAGAAATATGGTCACCTTCTCCCTGTCTTTTCAGCTGACTATTGAACAGGGCCTTACAGAAGAGCACACAGGCTCTCTTTTGAGTGTGGCCCACTGTGGACCACAGGAAATAAATATCCACCCCTTACCTTCACATGCTCTTGGAGTGTAGGCTGATCCTAAAGCAGCTACTTTCACTTCAGCTTATCCATCAGCATCTATACTGTTTGCCTGTCTCTTCATTTTTCACATGACAGTCAAACACGAGTCCATGTGTCCTTCAACTTAGGGAATATGTATCAAAATCTTCTAGTCATCCTCTTAAACCCTGCCCCCCTTTCAAGGTAAAGGAGAAAGAGATGCATCCTTCCCTCCTCTCCTCCTTGGTAGAGCCAAGACTCATATAATAACACTTTTGAAAGAAATCCTATCCACAGTCCTACTCTACCCACCTTCAACAACCTGAAACTTTATACACTCAGTGTGAAGGAGGGGTTCAGAAGTTCTGAAACTTGTGTTACTGAAGTTACCTTTGACATTTTGCAACTTAGTCCCAGAGCCTCACTGCGAAATGTCACACCCCTCATACCTTAGCTCTTCCACACAAACTTCCAATTTCACACCCTAATATATTCGTTATTGAAAATTTGGAACTCACAAGATCACACAACAACAAAAAATAAAACTCACTGATAATCTCACTTCCCATACAAACACAACCACTGTTGGCACATGGGGGAATATTCGTTGTCTTTTTCTTTTGCCTAGGAATACATTTAAAAATATATACTTTTATAAAATGGGGTTATGCTATCATACCATTTGCAAACTGTTTTTTTAATATATTTTTGAACAACTTTCTAAGTTGACAAATGTGTTACCAGATATTTTTAATGGCTGTTTTAGATACCATCTTTGGACATATAACTGTTGATTTAACAAATTATTTATTATTAAGATACTTAGACTTTTTAAAAATAATTTCACCACATAGAAATCACTCTTCTGAACATCATCGTGGATGCATTTTTGCATTTATAGTAAAATATAAAATCAATCAACAAAAAATATATATTTATATAATACTTTATGCAAATATAAAATATAAATAATATAAATATAGAATAAATAATAAAATTAGATATGTAATCAATAGTAAAAATAAAAAGTAAAATATAAATCCTACCATTCAGGAGTAATATTGTATGCTGTAATCTGTAATGATTAAAATTCACATAAGCCTGAGTTAAAGGTCTAGAGCAGACTTTGATTTCATATGTTATGGAGAGAGGGCAAAGCCCAGAAAGTGGATTCTGGAGTATTCAACACGAATTTTACCCATTTTCACAATTTTTTTTTTCTAAAGTCAGCTCTTATTCTTATCATCTACCTATGAAAGTCACCAAATACTATTAATTCTATTTTAGAAATATTTTCAGGATTCAGCTCCTCCTCTCCATCTTCACTAACATTACTTTAATTCATGCCTTCACCATTTTTCACCTAAATTGCTATAATCACTTCGACGCCCTCCCTTACCCTTCATCCACACTGACACCGGAATGAGTCCCCTTAAAACATAAATATTCTTGCATTACTTCCCTGATTTAAGTTCTGTGCTGGCTTCAGATGACTAAAGGGTATGTCTAAATGACCCAAGGGTAATTTACAGCAGCTCAAGCCCTTCCCTGTGTATTTCCTCATTTCCAGTTTTACCTCCCTGGCTTTCCCATTGCCCCTACCCTGCACTGATTCTTTATCCATACTCAATTTCTCCTATTCCCTAGATGCACTGTGCTTTTCCTAATGGTTTCCATGCAGGTGCTCTTTCCTTTTGTCTGGAGTGTCCTAGCCTTGCCCTTTATTCATCTTTCAAACTCACACCTACTATCTCCTCTCTCTTCTCCCAAAGTGTCTAGGTAGAATCCATTGCCTCTTCTTACTGCAATTTGCAGTTCAGATTTCTTAGTCTCATACTTGCCTGTATCACGTTGTATTCCTTTTTATCAGTTTATGTACCCATCTGTCTGTCTCATTAGATTGAGAAATGCTCAGGGTCAGGAATTTTACCTCCCTTCCACATGTAGCTATTAGAAATGTAGAATATGCTCAATAAATTAGTATTATCATTTAGAGATCTTTTTAACATTAATAAAATACTTCTCAACTTGCCCCAAACATAATAAAGAAATGTCTTCCTTTCTCTTCCTCCACTTCCTCCTCCTCCTCCTCCTCCTACTGTTCTTCTTCTTCTCCTCCTCCTCCTCCTCCTTCTTCTTCTTCTTCTTCTTTTCTTCTTCCTCTTCTTCTTCTTTTTTTAGACAGATAGGTTCTCACTTTGTCACCAGGCTGGAGTACAGTGGTGTGATCATAGCTCCCTGTAACTTCGAACTGCTAGGCTCAAGCGATCTTCCCTCCTCAGCCTCCTGTGTAGCTGGGACTATGGGCATGGACCACCATGCCCAGCTAATTTTTAAACTTTTTTATAGAGTGTGGTCTCACTATGTTGTCCAGGTTGGTCTTGAATTCCTAGCTTCAAGCAATCCTCCTGCCTCAGCCTCCCAAAGCACTGGGATTACAGGCACGAGTCACCATGTCTGACCTCTTCCCATCATTTTATACCTAAAAACATAAAGCCAAGGGAGAAGGAAGTCATAGCTTCAAGTCTGAAGCGAAAGACTGACTCAGGAGGCTGAAAATGCCATTCTCTCTCTGATTTACTCGATGACAGCAGACCCAAGTTGACTTAAATAGTGTACATTACAGAAAACCACAGATTGCCACATTAAAATTGAAGTCTAAAGATTTTAAAATATATTTATCATCCCATTGTGCTGGTTGTGTACAATAACATGCATGATATTTCTAAAACACAAGCCCAGAAAGCTGATCTGGGCTGCATGGAATAGGACTCCAACTCAAGTAAACATCATTTTTAAAGCATGCACTAAATGATAGATTTAAATTAGAATAAAAAGACAGAAAACAGCATGTGAAACACTTCATTACCTTTTACATTTTTATGAAGCCTAGGGTAGAGGCAAGCATTAAAATAACAAGATTGAAAAGTGGCTGGTGAAAAGGTCTTTAGCACTTCTTGGCTGACATTTTTAAAAGGGCTTATTAATGCAAACACCCTGCGGCTTTCATCCTACACACACAGAAACTGAATCTCTAAGGCATAGACAGACAGGAAGGGAAATCTGCCCTATTTGAAATGTTTAATAAAAGAGGGTGAAAGTAGCTTGCAGTTTCTACTCCTTCCATGTTCCCTTATTGACCCCCTTCCATAACCAACTTCCCAAAAGTCAAGCTGAAAAAATGTGGTTTCAGTACTTATCCCAAACTCTGCTGGCTGCCATGCCCCTGCCTGGAACCACTCTAGGCTGCTGAGCAGTGAGGCCTGCCCCATTGCTGATGGAATTACATGATGATAGTCTGTCACTGCTCTGGGGGAGAAGTGGGCAGCCAACTTGACCCTCTGGTATTTGGACAATGCATGAGAAACCCCCGATACAGAGGCCAATCCGTCCTCTTTCTTTTCAAATCTAGTGAACGGAGTCTCTGCTAGCTGAGGAAATTCTGCCCAGTACTCAGAAGTTAGATGTAAGACTGTTTTCTATCATTATTCCTGTTGGCCCCACATTCTAGAACCCTGTTTCCTGCTTTTTATGTCCTATCTCAAAATATTCTTAAACCATGTGATGGTCTTTACTGTTCCCCTTGGAAGCCATGCCCCATTCTGCTCTGTGATGGTTAACATTGAGTGTCAACTTGGTTGGATTGAAGGAAGCAAAGTATTGTTCCTGGGTGTGTCTGTGAGGGTGTTGCCAAAGGAGATCATTTGAGCCAGTGGACTGGGAGAAGCAGACCCACCCTCAGTCTGGGTGGGCACCATCTAATCAGCTGCCAGTGTGGCTAGAATAAAGCAGGCAGAAGAAAGTGGAATGAGGAGACTTGCTGAGTCTTCCAGTCTTCATCTTTCTCCCATGCTGGAGGCTTCTTGCCCTCAAACATCAGACTCCAAGTTCTTCAGCTTTTGGATTCTTGGACTTAGACCAGTGATTTCTTCAGCCACAGACTGTAGGCTGTACTGCTGGCTTCCTTACTTTTGAGATTTGGGGATTTGGACTGGCTTCCTTGCTCCTCGGTTTGCAGGTGGCACGTTGTGGTGCCTCACCTTGTGACTGTGTGAATCAATTTTCCTAATATACTCCCCTTCATATATACATATATCCTATTAGTTCCATCCCTTTAGAGAACCCTGACTAATACATGCTCCCCGTATCCTTTTATCTCCATGCAACTGGAGATTAGAACAAAGTTGTCAAAATTCCTTTATTCTTGTTAAGTGCTTCTTAAACACTTTGTGAGACTTTTGCCTTCTTGTTTATTCTGTACAACTACTACAATTTCCCTCCTCCACTCTCTCCTCCCAGTGCATTCTAACCCCACCCTCTCTAATTATTTAACATGTAACAAACCTTTTGGAGAGCCCCATGGAGAGATTACAAGTCTGTCCTATCACCACCCTCACCAACCCAGACTAAAATTTTGCACATTGCCTTAGTTAAGAGAGAGAGAGAGAACTAGGTAGAAGCAATCCCTACATTTTCAAACTCTCTATTCATAGGAAGAAGAACATTTCAAAAATACTTAAAATTCCATTTGATACTTCAAAGGCCTGAGTCAAGAATATGGTAGTTTCTTGAAAGTCTATAACATTCATACAACTAGAACTCATTTTTTTAATCCTGTGCCTTTTAAAGCACTGCTGATTCCTTGCTGCGAAGTAGATCAAATATCATAACTAAAATGACCCTGCTATTCCACTGTGTCCCTAATTATATTTTTAGAGCCAAGGATCCGTACAGCTTAATGGTGATCTGAAGATCATCTAATAAAAATTACACCCATTCTCACCATTTACAAAAAAAGAAATGGAAGCAAAAAAAAAAAAAAAAGACTTGTCTATGTCAGAAGTGAAAGTAATGTTTATTAGCAATTAGCTCTCCTGACTACAACCCACTGCTCTTTTTGTCATTCCATGAAGACTCTTACTTAACTTACTAAAGATCACCTCACAGTACTTCCCCACATCCTATGACAGCAGAAATTGGATGCCCAGCACATGACTTTTAATAAATAAATGACACATCAAATGGAACAAATTTTACAAGAAAGGCCTGAGACAGTATTTTTTTTTGGTTTTTTTTTTTTGGTTTTTGTTTTCCTTTTCCTGACCAAGACCAGATTCTCTTCTGCCTCAAGATCTTGAAGAAGCATCCTACTAACATTGAGGCAGAGATACCTTTTTGGGTGGTATTGTAACAACAGTGTTCAAGTCTGATACCTTGAAACTCAAGGGCACACTAGAGGGACAAAGCAGCTAGAGATACTAGTAAACTCATAGGGCATGACCAGTTCTTGAGGATATTTCAAGATGAGGGGACAACTATAACATAAAATAACATGTTTAGCAAACACAATGAAACTGGCTTATACAAATTTTTTTTCACCCCTAAGTACTCATTCAGTAAAAATATACATAATATATCCTAATACACAGCCATCTCATAAAATATTTTCAAACATCTTTTTTTGGAAATTGCTATAAAAAGCCTATGAAACATTCTTTTGAATGTCATCAAAAGATTTCATAGATTTTCCTTAAAGATTGATTTGGTTATTAGAAATAGGCAAAAGTCGGTGGAGCCAAGATGGCCGAATAGGAACAGCTCCGGTCTCCAGCTCCCAGCCCCAGCGACACAGAAGACAGGTGATTTCTGCATTTCTGCTTGAGGTACTGGTTTCATCTCACTAGGGAGTGCCTAACAGCGGGTGCAGGACAGTCGGTGAAGCGCACTGTGCGCGAGCCGAAGCAGGGCGAGGCATTGCCTCACTCGGGAAGCGCAAGGGGTCAGGGAGTTCCCTTTCCTAGTCAAAGAAAGGGGAAACAGACGGCACCTGGAATATCGGGTCGGTCCCATCCTAATACTGCGCTTTTCCAATGGGCCTGGAAAACGGCACACTAGGAGATTGTGTCCTGCACCTGGCTCGGAGGGTCCTATGCCCACGGAGTCTCGCTGATTGCTAGCACAGCAGTCTGAGATCAAGCTGCAAGGCGGCAGCGAGGCTGGGGGAGGGGCGCCCGCCATTGCCCAGGCTTGCTTAGGTAAACAAAGCAGCCAGGAAGCTCGAACTGGGTGGAGCCCACTACAGCTCAAGGAGGCCTGCCTGCCTCTGTAGGCTCCACCTCTGGGGGCAGGGCACAGACAAACAAAAACTCAGCAAGAACCTCCACAGACTTAAATGTCCCTGTCTGACTGACAGCTTTGAAGAGAGTAGTGGTTCTCCCAGCACGCAGCTGGAGATCTGAGAACGGACAGACTGCCTCCTAAAGTGGGTCCCTCACCCCTGAGCAGCTAACTGCGAGGCACCCCCCCAGTAGGGACAGACTGACACCTCATTCAACCGGGCACTCCTCTGAGACAAAACTTTCAGAGGAACTATCAGACAGCTGAATTTGTGGTCTCACGAAAATCCGCTGTTCTGCAGCCACCGCTGCTGACACCCAGCCAAACAGGGGCTGGAGTGGACCTCTAGTAAACTCCAACAGACCTGCAGCTGAGGGTCCTGTCTGGTAGAAGGAAAACTAACAAACATAAAGGACATCAACACCAAAAACCCAGCTGTACATCACCATCACCAAAGACAAAAAGTAGATAAAACCACAAAGATGGGGAAAAAACAGAGCAGAAAAACTGGAAACTCTAAAAAACAGAGCACCTCTCCTCCTCCAAAGGAACGCAGTTCCTCACCAGCAACGGAACAAAGCTGGATGGAGGATGACTTTGATGAGTGGAGAGAAGAAGGCTTCAGACGATCAAACTACTCTGAGCTACGAGAGGAAATTCAAAACAATAGCAAAGAAGTTAAAAACTTTGAAAAAAAATTAGAAGGATGGATAAATAGAATAACCAATGGAGAGAAGGGCTTAAAGGAGCTGATGGAGCTGAAAGCCAAGTTTCGAGAACTACGCGAAGATTGCAGAAGCCTCAGTAGCAGATGCGATCAACTGGAAGAAAGGGTATCGCTGATGGAAGATGAAATGAATGAAATGAAGAGAGAAGGGAAGTTTAGAGAAAAAAGAATAAAAAGAAATGAACAAAGCCTCCAAGAAATTTGGGACTATGTGAAAAGACCAAACCTACGTCTGATTGGTGTACCTGAAAATGATGGGGAGAATGGAACCAAGTTGGAAAACACTCTGCAAGATATTATCCAGGAGAACTTCCCCAATCTAGCAAGGCAGGCCAGCATTCAGATTCAGGAAATACAGAGAACGCCACAAAGATACTCCTCGAGAAGGGCAACTCCAAGACACATAATTGTCAGATTCACCAAAGTTGAAATGAAGGGAAAAATGTTAAGGGCAGCCAGAGAGAAAGGTCGGGTTATCCACAAAGGGAAGCCCATCAGACTAACAGCTGATCTCTCGGCAGAAACTCTACAAGCCAGAAGAGAGTGGGGGCCGATATTCAACATTCTTAAAGAAAAGAATTTTCAACCCAGAATTTCCTATCCCGCCAAACTAAGCTTCATAAGTGAAGGAGAAATAAAATACTTTACAGACAAGCAAACGCTGAGTGATTTTGTCACCACTAGGCCTGCCCTAAAAGAGCTCCTGAAGGAAGCACTAAACATGGAAAGGAACAACCAGTTCCAGCCACTGCAAAAACATGCCAAATTGTAAAGACCATCGAGGCTAGGAAGAAACTATAGCAACTAATGAGCAAAATAACCAACTAACATCATAATGACAGGATCAGATTCACACATAACAATATTAACGTTAAATGTAAATGGGCTAAATGCTCCAATCAAAAGACACAGACTGGCAAATTGGATAAGGAGTCAGGACCCATCAGTGTGCTGTATTCAGGAAACCCATCTCACGTGCAGAGACACATATAGACTCAAAATAAAGGGATGGAGGAAGATCTATCAAGCAACTGGAAAACAAAAAAAGGCAGGGGTTGCAATCCTAGTCTCTGATAAAATAGACTTTAAACCAACAAAGATCAAAAGAGACAAAGAAGGCCATTACATAATGGTAAAGGGATCAATTCAACAAGAAGAGCTAACTATCCTAAATATATATGCACCCAACACAGGAGCACCCAGATTCATAAAGCAAGTCCTCAGTGACCTACAAAGGGACTTAAACTCCCACACAATAATAATGGGAGATTTTAACACCCCACTGTCAGCATTAGACAGATCAACGAGACAGAAAGTTAACAAGGATATCCAGGAATTGAACTCAGCTCTACATAAAGTGGACCTAATAGACATCTACAGAACTCTCCACCCCAAGTCAACAGAATATACATTTTTTTCAGCACCACACCACACCTATTCCAAAATTGACCACATAGTTGGAAGTAAAGCTCTCCTCAGCAAATGTAAAAGAACAGAAATTATAACAAACTGTCTCTCAGACCACAGTGCAATCAAACTAGAACTCAGGATTAAGAAACTCACTCAAAACCGCTCAACTACATGGAAACTCAACAACCTGCTCCTGAATGACTATTGGGTACATAATGAAATGAAGGCAGAAATAAAGATGTTCTTTGAAACCAACGAGAACAAAGACACAACATACCAGAATCTCTGGGACACATTCAAAGCAGTGTGTAGAGGGAAATTTATAGCACTAAATGCCCACAAGAGAAAGCAGGAAAGATCCAAAATTGACACCCTAACATCACAATTAAAAGAACTAGAAAAGCAAGAGCAAACACATTCAAAAGCTAGCAGAAGGCTAGAAATAACTAAAATCAGAGCAGAACTGAAGGAAATAGAGACACAAAAAACCCTTCAAAAAATTAATGAATCCAGGAGCTGGTTTTTTGAAAAGATCAACAAAATTGATGGACCGCTAGCAAGACTAATAAAGAAGAAAAGAGAGAAGAATCAAATAGATGCAATAAAAAACGAAAAAGGGGATATCACCACCGATCCCACAGAAATACAATCTACCATCAGAGAATACTACAAACACCTCTATGCAAATAAGCTAGAAAATCTAGAAGAAATGGATAAATTCCTCGACAAATACACCCTCCCAAGACTAAACCAGGAAGAAGTTGAATCTCTGAATAGACCAATAACAGGTTCTGAAATTGTGGCAATAATCAATAGCTTACCAACCAAAAAGAGTCCAGGACCTGATGGATTCACAGATGAATTCTACCAGAGGTACAAGGAGGAACTGGTACCATTCCTTCTGAAACTATTCCAATCGATAGAAAAAGAGGGAATCCTCCCTAACACATTTTATGAAGCCAGCATCATCCTGATACCAAAACCTGGCAGAGACATAACCAAAAAAGAGAATTTCAGACCAATATCCTTGATGAACATTGATGCAAAAATCCTCAATAAAATACTGGCAAACCGAATCCAGCAGCACATCAAAAAGCTTATCCACCATGATCAAGTGGGCTTCATCCCTGGGATGCAAGGCTGGTTCAACATACGCAAATCAATAAATGTAATCCAGCATATAAACAGAACCAAAGACAAAAACCACATGATTATCTCAATAGATGCAGAAAAGGCCTTTGACAAAATTCAACAACCCTTCATGCTAAAAACTCTCAATAAATTAGGTATTGATGGGACGTATCTCAAAATAATAAGAGCTATCTATGACAAACCCACAGCCAATATCATACTGAATGGGCAAAAACTGGAAGCATTCCCTCTGAAAACTGGCACAAGACAGGGATGCCCTCTCTCACCGCTCCTTTTCAACATAGTGCTGGAAGTTCTGGCCAGAGCAATCAGGCAGGAGAAGGAAATAAAGGGTATTCAATTAGGAAAAGAGGAAGTCAAATTGTCCCTGTTTGCAGATGACATGATTGTATATCTAGAAAACCCCATTGTCTCAGCCCAAAATCTCCTTAAGCTGATTAGCAACTTCAGCAAAGTCTCAGGATACAAAATTAATGTACAAAAATCACAAGCATTCTTGTACACCAATAACAGACAAACAGAGAGCCAAATCATGAGTGAACTCCCATTCACAATTGCTTCAAAGAGAATAAAATACCTAGGAATCCAACTTACAAGGGATGTGAAGGACCTCTTCAAGGAGAACTACAAACCACTGCTCAATGAAATAAAAGAGAATACAAACAAATGGAAGAACATTCCATGCTCATGGGTTGGAAGAATCAATATCGTGAAAATGGCCATACTGCCCAAGGTAATTTATAGATTCAATGCCATCCCCATCAAGCTACCAATGACTTTCTTCACAGAATTGGAAAAAACTACTTTAAAGTTCATATGGAACCAAAAAAGAGCCCGCATCGCCAAGTCAATCCTAAGCCAAAAGAACAAAGCTGGAGGCATCACGCTACCTGACTTTAAACTATACTACAAGGCTACAGTAACCAAAACAGCATGGTACTGGTACCACAACAGAGACATAGATCAATGGAACAGAACAGAGCCCTCAGAAATGATGCCGCATAGCTACAACTATCTGATCTTTGACAAACCTGACAAAAACAAGAAATGGGGAAAGGATTCCCTATTTAATAAATGGTGCTGGGAAAACTGGCTAGCCATATGTAGAAAGCTGAAACTGGATCCCTTCCTTACACCTTATACAAAAATTAATTCAAGATGGATTAAAGACTTACATGTTAGACCTAAAACCATTAAAATCCTACAAGAAAACCTAGGCAATACCATTCAGGACATAGGCGTGGGCAAGGACTTCATGTCTAAAACACCAAAAGCAATGGCAACAAAAGCAAAAATCGACAAATGGGATCTCATTAAACTAAAGAGCTTCTGCACAGCAAAAGAAACTATCATCAGAGTGAACAGGCAACCTACAGAATGGGAGAAAATTTTTGCAACCTACTCATCTGACAAAGGGCTAATATCCAGAATCTACAATGAACTCAAACAAATTTACAAGAAAAAAACAAACAACCCCATCAAAAAGTGGGCAGAGGACATGAACAGACACTTCTCAAAAGAAGACATTTATGCAGCCAAAAAACACATGAAGAAATGCTCATCATCACTGGCCACCAGAGAAATGCAAATCAAAACCACAGTGCGATACCATCTCACACCAGTTAGAATGGCCATCATTAAAAAATCAGGAAACAACAGGTGCTGGAGAGGATGTGGAGAAATAGGAACACTTTGACACTGTTGGTGGGACTGTAAACTAGTTCAACCATTGTGGAAGTCAGTGTGGCGATTCCTCAGGGATCTCGAACTAGAAATACCATTTGACCCAGCCATCCCATTACTGGGTATATACCCAAAGGACTATAAATCATGCTGCTATAAAGACACATGCACACGTATGTTTATTGCGGCACTATTCACAATAGCAAAGAGTTGGAACCAACCCAAATGTCCAACAACGATAGACTGCATTAAGAAAATGTGGCACATATACACCATGGAATACTATGCAGCCATAAAAAAGGATGAGTTCATGTCCTTTGTAGGGACATGGATGAAACTGGAAAACATCATTCTCAGTAAACTATCGCAAGGACAAAAAACCAAACACCGCATGTTCTCACTCATAGGTGGGAATTGAACAATGAGAACTCATGGACACAGGAAGGGGAACATCACACTCCGGGGACTGTTGTGGGGTGGGGGAAGGGGGGAGGGACAGCCTTAGGAGATACACCTAATGCTAAATGACGAGTTAATGGGTGCAGGAAATCAACATGGCACATGGATACATATGTAACAAACCTGCACATTGTGCACATGTACCCTAAAACCCTAAAGTATAATAAAAAAAAAAAAAAAGAAATAGGAAAAAGTCACTCAGCTAATTGGAAAAGACAAGGTAAGCAAAATTTTATTTTGGTTTAAAAAGTTGTACACAGAAAATGACACCAATTTTCTGAGTTATTTTGAAGACATTTAGAAAAACATCATTTCAAAAATAATCTAAGGAATGACAGTGTCATTGGAATAAGAATACAATCTCTGCAGGTGATTAAATCAGAGTCAACTTCCATTTATTCAAGTAAGTTTTGGTATTGTGATTCAAAGACCAGCCACAAGTATGACACGTTTCCACAATGAAATACATGCTGTCATTTATGCAAATGTTTGAAAAGATTTTAATTGCTTAGAAAATATTGTTTTTATAATGTTAAATTTTAAAAAGCAAGATATGAGGAGGAAGAGGTGGAGCAAAATGACCAAATAGAAGCCTAAAGCAACTGGCTCCACCAGAGAAACATCAAACTGAACAACTATTCACACAAAAATCACCTTTATACAAGCCAACAATTAAGTGAGTGATCACAGCACCTGGTTGTAACACCATATTAAAGAAAGAAGCACTAAAGAGGTAGGAAATACAGACTTGAATCACCTTCATCACCCTTCCCACATCCTTTGGTAGCAGCCATGTGATGCTTAGATAGAATTTGTGCACTTAGGGGAAGGAGAGCACAGTGTGGGACTTTGCATTGAAACTCGGTGATGCCCTGTCAGAGCAGAAAGCAACATAGGGCTGAAATGTACCAGTGCCCACTGAGGGAGCATTTAGTGCAGCCCTAGCCAGAGAAAAATCATCCATCCTAGAGGCTGGAACCTAAGCCCCTGAAGCCTCACCGCAGTGGGCTAAAGTATTCTGGGGTCCTATATAAATGTTAATGGCAGTCTAAGCCACAAGGACTGCAATTCCTGGGGAGATACTCCTTCTGCTTGAGGAAAAGAGAGGGAAGAATAAAGAAGACTTTGTCTTGCAGCTTGGGTACCAGCTTTGCCACAGTGGGCTAGAGCACCAAGCAGGCTCCTGGGGTCTCCAGTTTCAGGCCTTGGCTCCCAGATGGCAATTCTGGACCCACCCTGGGCCAGAAGAGAGCGAGGCCTGGCAGCACTCATCATAAACTGAATGAAGAAACTTTGGGTCTTGAGTGAACATGGGTGATAACCAGGCAGTACCCACTGTGGGCCTGGGTCAGTGGTAGCCACATAGAGGGATTCCTCTGCTTGAGAGAAGAGGAGGAAAGAATGGGAAGGGCTTTTTGTCTTGCAGCTTGGATACCAGTTCAGCCTCAGTAGAATAGAGTACCAGGTAGATTACAAAGTTTCCTGAGTTTCTAAGCCCTGGCTTCTGAATGGCATCTCTGGACCCAGCTGGGGCTAGGAGGGACTTGCCGCCCTGAAGGGAAGGACAAAAGCCTGGCTGGATTCAGCACCTGCAGATTATAGATTCTGTGGGCCTTAACTAACCATGGGCAGCAACCACATGGTAGGCAACATGGGACTTGAGTGATGCCCAGTGCTATACTAGCTTCAGGTCTGAACCAGTGCAATTCCTGTGGTGATCACAGAGGTGCTTGCATCATCCCTCCCTCAGCTCCAGATGGCTCAGTACAGAGAGAAAGAGATTCTACTTGTTTGGGGGAAAGTAAGGGAAGAGAAAAAGAGTATCTGCCTGGTAATACAGAAAATTCTCCTGAATCTTATCCAAGACCACCTAGGTGATACTTCTGTGAGTCTGCAAGAGCTACAGTGTTAATGTGCTTAGCCTGCCTCCTAATGGATGTACAGCTGCAGTGACAAAGACTTAGATCACAACACCCACGTTCTTACAAATACTTGGAAAGCCTTCCCAAGAAGGACAGGTACAAATCAGCCCAGACTGCAAAGACTACAATAAATACCTAACTCTTCAATGCCTAGACACTGATGAACATCCACAGCATCAAGGCCATCCAGGAATACATGATCTCACAAAACAAACTAAGTAAGTCACCAGGGACGAATCCTGGAGAGACAGAGATATGTGAACCTTCAGAGAGAGAATTCAAAATAGTTGTTTTGAGGAAGCTCTGTGAAATTCAAGATAACACAGACAAGGAATTCAAAATCCTATCAGATAAATTTAACAAACAGATTGAAATAAATAAAAATAATCCAGCAGAAATTCTAGAGCTAAAAAAAATGCAATTGTCATATGCAAGAATACATCAGAGTCTCTTAATACTGGAATTAATAAAGCAGAAGAAAATGCTAGTGAGCTTGAAGAAAGGCTCCTCGAAAATACACAGTCACAGGAGACAAAAGAAAAAAATAAAAAAGAATGAAGCACACCTACAAGATCTAGAAATTAGCCCCAGAAGGGCAAATTTAAGAGTTATTGACCTTAAAGAGGAGGTAGAGAGAGAGAGATCAGGCTAGAAAGTTTATCCAAAGTATAACAACAGAGAACTTCCCAAACCCAGAGAAAGATAGCAATATTAAAGTACAAAAAGATTGTAGAACACCAAGCAGAGTTAACCCAAATTAGACGGCCAAAGGTCAAGGACAAAGAAATTGTCCTAAAAGCAGCAAGAGAAAAGAAACAAATAACATACAAAGAGGTGCTCCACTTTGTCTGGCAGCAGACTTCTCAGTGGAAACCTTATGGGCCAGAAGAGAGTGGCATAATGTATTTAAAGTGCTGAAGAAAAAAAAACTTTCATCCTAGAATAATATATCCAGTGTAAAAATCCTTCAAATATGGAAGATAAATAAAGACTTTCCCAGACAAATAAAAGCAGAGAAATTTCATCAACACCAGATCTGTTCTATAAGGAATGCTAAAAGGAGTTCTTCAACCTGAAAAAAAAAAAGACATTAATGAGGAATAAGAAGTCATCTGAAAATGCAAAACTCACTAGTAGTAGTGAGTACATAGAAAAACATATAATATTGTAACACTGTAATTGTGGCATGTCAACTATTCCATATCTGGATTGGAAAGACTGAAAGATGAGCCTCTCAAAAATAACTACAGTTTTTCAAGACATAAACAACATAATAAGATGTAAAGAGAAACAAGAAAAAGTTAAAAATGATGGAATAAAGTTAAACTATACAGTTTTGATTAGTTTCCTCTTTGCTTGTTTGTTAGATTGTTTCTTTATGCAATCATCACTAATTTGTCATGCATTTAAATTAATGGGGTATAAGATATTATTTGCATTCTTATGGTCACCTCAAACCAAAATCATACAACAGACACACAGAAAATCAAAAGCAAAAAATGAAAACGTGCTATCAGAGAAAATCACCTTCACTGAAAAGAAGACAGAAAGGAAGGAAAGAAGAAAGAGAAGACCACAAAATAGCCAAAAAACAAATAACAAAATGGCCGGAGTAAGTCCCTATTTATCAGCAATAACACTGAATGTTAATAGACTAAATTCTCCAATCAAAAGAAACAGAGTGTCTGAATGGATTAAAAAACAAGACCCAATGATCCATTGACTACAAGAAACACACTTCACCTATAAAAACACACATAGACTGAAGATAAAGAGATAGAAAAAGATATCCCATGTGAATGGAAACCAAAAAATAGCAGGAGCAGCTTTACTTACATCAGACAAAATAGATTTCAAGACAAAAACTATAAAAAGAGACAAATAAGTTTATTATGTAATGATGAAGAGGCCAATACCACAAGAAGTTGTAATAATTGTAAATATATATGCGCACTGGAGCACTCCAATATGTATCACACACATTGTTAGAGCTAAAGAGAGAGATAGACTCCAATACAATAATACCTGGTGACTTCAATACCTCACTTTCATCATTGGACATATCTTCCAGACCGAAAATCAACAGAGAAACATCAGATTTTAGTCTGCACTATACATCAAATGGACCTAATAGACATTACAGAGTATTCCATCCAATGGCTACAGAATACACATCCTTCTCCTCAGCACATGGATTATTCTCAAAGATAAACCATATGTTAGGCCATAAAACAAATCTTTAAAAATTCAGAGAAATTGAAATTATATCAAGTATCTTCTCTGATCATAATGGGACAAAAGTAGAAGTCAATAACAAGAGGAATTTTGGAAACTTTAGAATTACATGAAAATTAAACAATATGGTCCTGAATGACCATTGGGTCAATAAAGAACTTAAAAAGAAAATTTTAAAATGTCTTAAAACAAACAACAATGGAAACACAACATAACAAAATCTATGGGATACAGTAAAAGCAATACTAAGAAGAGAGTTTATAGCAATGAGTACCTACATCAAAAAAGTAGAAATACTTCAAATAAACAACCTAACAAATGTTCTAATACCTAAAGTATTAGAAAAAACTGAACTCAAAATTAGTAGAAAAAATTCATAAAGATAGAGCAAAAAGAAATGAAATTGAAACTAAAAAAGACAAAAGATCAACAGAATGAAAAATTGTTTTTTTGATAAGATTAGCAAAATCCGCAAACCTTTAGCCAGATTAAATAAGAAAAAGGAGAGAAGATAAAAATAAATAAAACCAGCAATGAAGTAGGGGACATTACAACCAATATTGCAGAAATTGAAATTATCATTAGAGACTACTATGAGCAACTATATGACAATAAATTGGAAAACTTAGAAGAAATGGATAAATTTCTAGACACATACAATCTACCAAGATTAAGCCAGGAAGAAATCCAAAACCTAAACACACCAATAAGTAGTGAATTTGAAGTTATAATAAAAAATTTCCCAGCAAAGAAAAGCTATGACTTCACTGCTGAATTTGACTAAACATTTAAAGAAGAACGAATATCAATCCTACTCAAACTATTACAAAAAATAGAGGAGGAGGAATTACTTCCAAACCCATTCTATGAGGCCAGTATTACTGTGATGCCAAAACCAGACAAAGACACATCAAAAAAGAAAAGCTATAGGCCAATATTCCTGATAAACATTGATGCAAAAATCCTCAACAAA
Organism: Hylobates moloch; assembly: GCF_009828535.3. NCBI lineage: Eukaryota > Metazoa > Chordata > Mammalia > Primates > Hylobatidae > Hylobates > Hylobates moloch. The sequence goes on from NW_026652279.1 coordinate 50,462,933, forward strand.
ATCGTAGCAAATTAAATTCAACAACACATTAAAAAGATCATTCATCATGACCAAGTGGTTTTTATCCCTGGGATGCAAATCAATCATTGTAATACATCAAATCAATAGAACTAAGGATAAAAACCATATGATCATTTCCATTGATGCTGTAAAAGCATTTGATAAAATTCAATATCCCTTCCTGATACAACCCCTCAGAAAACTGGGTATAGAAGGAACATTACTCAACATAATAAAAGCCACATATGATAGACCTACAGCTAGCATCATATTAAATGACGGAAAACTGAAAGCATTTTCTCTAGGATCTGGAACACGACAAGGATGCCCACTTACTCCATTGTTATTCAACAATGCCTGAAGTCCTAGCTAGAGCAATCATAAACGAGAAAGAAATAAAGGGCATCCAAATTGGAAAGGAAGAAGTCAATTTATCCTTGTTTGCAGATGATATCATCTTCTATTTTGAAAAACCCAAAGACTCCACAAAAAAAACTATTAGACAAATTTAGTAAAGTTGCAAAATATCAAACCAACATACAAAAATCAGTAGCATTTCTGTATGCCAACAGCTAACAATCTGAAAATGAAATCAAGAAAACAATCTCATTTACAATAGCTACAAAATAATAATAATTAATAATAATAATAAGATACCTAGGAATAAACCTAACCAAAAAAGTGAAAGATCTCTACAATGAAACTATAAAACATTGATGCAAGAAATTGAAGAGGATTCACACAAAAAATGGAAAGATATTCCATGTTCATGGATTGAAAGAATTAATATTGTGAAATTGTCCATACTGCCCAAAGCAATTGGAGATTCAATGCAAAATACCAATGACATTTTTCACAGAAACATAAAAAATCCTAAAACTTATATGGAAGTACAAAAGACTCAGAATAGCCAAAGCTATCCTTTGAGCAAGAAGAACAAAACTGGAGGAATCACATTACCTGATTTCAAATTATACTAAAAAGCTATAGCAACTAAAACAGCATTGTACTGGCATAAAAACAGACACATTAACCAATGGAACAGAATAGATAACCCAGAAATAAATTCATACATTTACAGTAAATTCATTTTCACTAAAGGATCCAAGAACGTACATTTGGGAAAGGACATTCACTTCAATAAATGATGCTGGGAAAACTGGATATCTGTATGTAGAGAAATAAAACTAGATCCCTATCTCTCACCATATACAAAAATCAAGTAAAATGGATTAAAGACTTCAGTATAAGACTTCAAACTAGAAAGAATACATACTCAGAATATATAAAGAGCTCATACAACTCAATAAAAAAATCTCATAATTTGATTAAAAATAGGCAAAAGATCTGAATAGACATTTCTCAAAAGAGGACATACAAATGGCAAACAGGTATGTGAAAAGGTGCTCAACATCACTGATCATCAGATAAATGCAAATCAAAACTACAGAGATATCATCTCACCCCAGTTAAACTGGCTTTTATCCAAAAGACACACAATAACTAATGCAGGCGAGGATGTGCAGAAAAGGGAACCTTCGTACAATGTTGGTGGGAATATAAATCAGTACAACTACTATGGAGTACAGTTTGGAGGTTCCTCAAAGAACCAAAAATGAAACTACCATATGATCCAACTACCTTACTACTAGGCAAAAACATCACTAGGGTATACCAAGTGAAAGCAAATCAGCATATTGAAGAGATATCTGCCTTTCCACGTTTTTTGCAGCACAAGGCACAATAGCCAAGATTTGGAAGCAACCTAAGTGTCCATCAGCAGATGAATGGATTAAGAAAATGTGATACGTATGCCCAATGGAGTACAATTCAGCCATAAAAAAAGAATGAAATCATGTTATTTGCAACAACACAGATGGAACTGAAGGACATTCTGTCAAGTAAATAAGCTAGGCACAGAAAAACAAACTTCTCATGTTCTCACTTATTTGTGGGAGCTAAAAATTAAAACAAGTGAACTCATGGAAATAGAGAATAGCATGATGGTTACCCAAGGCTGAGAAGGGTGATGGTGGGGAGGGGGATGTGGGGATGGTGAATGGACACAAAAATATAGTTAGATAGAATGAATAAGATCTAGTGTTTCTTAACACAATAGGGTAACTACAGACAATAATAATTTACTGTATACCTCAAAACAACTAAAAGAGAATAATTGGATTGTTTGTAACACAAAGAAAAGATAAATATTTGTGTGATGGATACCCCATTTACTCTGACATGGTTATTATGCATTGTATGGTTACGTTGAAATACCTCATGTACATCATAAATATATACAACTAATATGTACCCACAAAATTTTTTAAAAAGCAATATAGAAAATTGTACATGAAAGGTTATCACAATTACATAAAAATAGGCATAAATAATATTGGAGGAATAGAGGCTGAAATGCTGAAAGTGATAGTATTTGGATAGTGAAACAGCACGTCATTACATTTCTACTTTTTGGTGTTTTCTAAATTTTTTCTAATGAACAGATATAATCTATAAAATGAGAAAATCATTTGTTTCTTTTAAAAAATTATTATATATGCGCATTTCCTCATAACCAGTAAGAGAATTGCTTATATTGGCTTCAAACCATGATCACTTCCCTGCACCATACTTCATCTGTAACAAAAGTGGTTGGGTAATTATCATCACTCTAAAGGCTTTGAAAAAGGCCAACATGCAGCAACCAAAGATCCTAAGATTAAAAACCTAGAAAAGTCACAGCACAATAAAATGGTACGATTTGCTTCTATTAAAGTAGTATTTTGTTAATTTGAATAACTTATACCATAATTAGACTAAATTTTTAACCATATATTCATTTTAGAACAATGTAGCCATATATATATTAAAAAGCTTAATCACAGGGGGAGAAAAAGGGTGGATAGCAGGCGGGACTAACTTGCAGCTCCCACTCAGACAGACGGAGCAGCATGCGGAGACTCACATCGTGAACTTTTGCTCCAAGAACAACCAAGGAACATACCAGGGAAGCTGAGAGAATCCACAGACCCTTTGAAGGAAGCAGATTTCTGTTGCTGGCTCCAGGAGGCAGCCAAAAAAATGTGAGTGCGCAAAGTGTGAAAGTATGAAAGGGGGATCATCTGCCCTTGAGCATACATCCTCACTGGAGAACCTGAGGGTCCACATCATGGAAGAAGAACTTGACCTTACCTGGAGCTGAAACAAATTTAGAGAGCCAAGTGAAATACAGGGGTAGAGGAAACAGCAGGAAGAGCCCTGCATCCACTCTCAGTCCTCAGGGAAGCCATTTCTGTCTTTGTCTCGCAGGTGTCCTTAGGGAGGGCTGCCAGTGGAGTTGGGGAAAGACCACAGGCAGATGGAAAACTCCAGCTGAACTCTGTAACAATTTCAACTTTATGCGAAGTTTCCTGGACAGAATCTAGGGGAGAGGGTGAACCAGGGGTGTAGACACAGCACAGAAGTTGCAGCAGATGGGGAGTCACAAAACCTGAAAGCCCTGCTTGCTTTCCCAGCAGGCACGCCTGCAGCCTGGGACAAGTACTCAACCCTGTTCACCTGCTGCCTGGAAATAAATTTGGTGCTGTTGGGGGGCATGGTGAAAGTGAGACTGGCCTTTCAGGTTGCATGGAAGCTGGCTGAGGCCTGTAACTGCCAGCTTTCCCCCACTTCCCTGGTTACTTCCATGAGGCAGAAGAGGCAGCCATAATCTCCCTGGGAGCATAACTCCACTGGCCTAAAAACCACACCTCCATCCCACACAGCAGCTGCAGCAAGCTCTGCCCAAGGAGAGTCTGAACTCAGACATATCTAACCCTGCCTCCACATGATGGTCTTTCTGTATCTGCCCTGGTAGCTGAAGACAAAGGACATAATCTCTTGGGAGCCCTATGGCTCTACCCTGCCTGAGAAACTTATAACGGGAGACCCTAGGGCAAGCTTGTATCCTCCCTATACTACTGCAGCTGATACTCTCTTGAAAGCACCACCTCCTGGCTGGAGGCCAACCAATACAAAACTAGTGCAATAAACAAAAGCACAACCAAGGACCCTCACAGAGTCCACTTGACTCCTCTGCTTCCTCCACTGGAGCAGGTGCTGGTATCCAGGGCTGAGAGACCTAAGATGGATCATGTCACAGGACTCTTTGCAGATACTTCCCAGCACCATCCCAGAGCCCAGGAGCTCCACTGACTGGCTAGATCCAGAAGAGAAATAACAATCATTGCAGTTCATCTCTCAGGAAGCCACATCCCTGAGTACCAACATATAGGAAGCACCCTGTGGGACTAAAGAATCTGAATGTCAGCCCTTGAGCCCCAGACTTTCCATCTGATATAGCCTACTCAAATGAGAAGGAACCAGAAAAACAATTCTGGTAATATGACAAAACAAAGTTCTTTAATACATGTAGATCACATTACCTCACCAGCAATGGATCCAAACCAAGAATAAACCTCTGAACTGCCAGAAAAATAGTTCAGAAGGTTTATTATTAAGATACTCAAGGAGGCACCAGAAAAAGGTGAATACCAACTCAAACACATTTTTTAAATGTTACAGGATATGGATGGAAAAATCTTCAGATAAATAGATAACATAAATAAAAAACAATCACGTTTTCTGGAAGTAAGGACATACTTAGAGAAATGCAAAATACACTGGAAAGTCTCAACAATAGAATTGAAAAAGTAGAAGAAAGCTTCAGAGCTCAAAGACAAAGCTTTTGAATTAACCCAATCCAACAAAGACAAAGAAAAAAGAATTTAAAAAATGAACAGGCTGGGAGCAGTGGCTCATGCCTGTAATTGAAGCACTTTGGGAGGCCACGGCAGGTGGATCACCTGAGGTCAGGAGTTTGCGACCAGCCTGGCCAACATGGTGAAACCTCATCTCTACTAAAAATACAAAAATCAGCCAGGCGTGGTGGTGGGCACTTGTAATCCCAGCTACTTGGGAGGCTGAGGCAGGAGAATCGCTTGAACCCCAGAGGCAGAGGTTGCAGTGAGCCGATATCACACCACTGCACTCCAGCCTGAGTGACAGAGTGAGACTCTGTCTCAAAAAAAAAAAATTGAACAAAGCCTCCAAGAAGTTTGGGATTATGTTAAATGACCAATCTAAGAATAATTTGTGTTCCCAAGGAAGAAGAGAAATCTCTAAGTTTTGAAAACATATTTAAGGAAATAATCAAGAAAAACTACCCTGGCCTTACTAGAGATCTAGACATCCAAATACAAGAAGCTCAAAGAACATCTGAGGAATTCATTGTAAAAAGATTCTCACCTTGGTACACAGTCATTAGTTTATCCAAAGTCAAGATGAAGGAAAGAATCTTAAGAGCTGTGAGGCCAAAGCATCAGGAAACCTATAAAGGAAAACCGATCATATTAAAAGTAGATTTCTCAGGAACTCTGCAAGCTAGAAGGGATTGGGTTCCTATCTTTAGTCTCCTTAAACAAAACTATTATTAGCCAAGAATTTTGTATCCAATAAAACTAAGCTTCATAAATGAAGAAAAGATACAGTCTTTTTCAGACAAAGAAATGCTGAGAGAATTTGCCACTACCAAGCCAGAACTACAAGAACTGCTAAAACGAACTCTAAATCTTGAAACAAATCCTGGAAATGCACAGGAATGGAATCTCCTTAAAGCATAAATATCACATGACCTGAAAAACAACAACAGAATGAAAAAAAACAAGGTATTCAGGCAACAAATAGCACAATGAATAGAATGCTACCTCACATCACAATACTAATGTTTAATGTAAATGGCCTAAATCCTCCCCTTAAAAGATGCACAATGGCAGAATGGATAAGAATTCATTAACCAAGTATTTGCTGTCCACAAGAGACTCAGCTGACACACATGAATTCACATAAATGTATGGTAAAGGTGTGGAAAAAGATCTTCCATGCAAATTGACACCAAAAGCGAGCAGGAGTAGCTATTCTTAGACAGAACAAACTTTAAAGCAACAGCAGTTTAAAAAGACAGAGGGACATTATATAATGATAAATGGACTAGTCCAACAGGAAAATATCACAGTCCTAAATATATATGCACCTAACACTGAAGCTCCAAAACTTATAAAACAATTACTACTAGAATTAAGAAATGAGATAGCCAGCGACACAGTAATAGTGTGGGACTTCAATACTCCACTGACAGCACTAGGCAGGTCATCAAGACAGAAAGTCAACAAAGAAACAGTGGATTTAAACTATACCCTAGAACAAATAGACTTAACAGATATTTACAGAACATTCTACCCAACAACTGCAGAATCCTAAAATTCATATGGAATACAGAACCAAAAAAGAGCCTGCATAGCCAAAGCAAGACTAAGCAAAAAGACCAAATTTGGAGGCATCACATACCCAACTTCAAACTATATTATAAGGACATAGTCACCAAAACAACATGGTACTGGTATAAAAATAGGCACATAGACCAATGGAACAGAATAGAGAACCCAGAAATAAACCCAAATGTTGCAGCCAACTGATCTTCAACAAAGCAGACAAAAACGTAAAGTGGGGAAAGGACACCCTATTCAACAATTGGTGCTAGGATAACTGGCAAGTCACATGTGGAAGAATGAAACTGGATCCCCATAGTTCATCTTATTCAAAAATCAACTCAAGATGGATCAAGGACTTAAATCTAAGACCTGAAACCATAAAAATTCTAGAAGATAAAATCAGAAAAACCCTTCTAGACATTGGCTTAGCCAAAAACTTCATGACTAAGACCCAAAAGCAAATGCAAAAAAAAAGCAGAGATAAATAGATGGGACTTAATCAAACTAGGAAACTTCTGCACAGCAAAAGAAACAGCAGAGTAAACAGACAACCCACAGAGTGAGAGAAAGTCTTCTCAATCTATACATCTGATGAGGGCCAATATCCAGAATCTACAAGGAATACAAACAAATCAGCAAGAAAAAAAACAAACAATCCCATCAAAAAGTGGGCTAAGGACATGAATAGACAATTCTCAAAAGAAAATATACAAATGGGCAACAAACATGAAAAAATTCTTAACATCACTAATGGTCAGGAAATGCAAATCAAAACCACAATGCCATACCACCTTACTCCTGCAAGAATGGCCATAATAAAAAAAAAACAGATGTTGGCATAGATGTGGTGAAAAGGGAACACTTTTACACTGCTGGTGGGAATGTAAACTAATACAATCACTATGAAAAACAGTGTGTAGATTCCTTAAAGAGCTAAAATTAGATCTACCATTTTATCCAGCAATCCCACTTCTAGGTATCCACCCAGAGGAAAATAAGACATTATATGAAAAAGATACTTGCACACAGATGTTTGTAGCAGCACAATTTGCAATTGCAAAAATATAGAACCAGCCCAAATGCCCATCGATCAATGAGTAGATGAAAAAAGTATATATATATATATAAAATATACACACACACACATATATATACATACACACACACACACACACCATGGAATACTACTCAGACATAAAAAGGAACTAAATAATGGCATTCATAGCAACCTGGATGGAATTGGAGAGCATTATTCTAGGTAAAGTAGAATAACGTAACTCAGGAATAGAAAACCAAACATCATATGTTCTCACTCATAAGTGGGAGCTGAATTTTGAGGATGCAAAGGCATGACAATGATACAATGGAATCTGGGGACTCGGGAAAGGGTGGAAGGTGGGTGAGGCATAAAATACTATATACTGGGTACAGTGTACACTGCTCAGGTGATGAGTGCACCAAAATCTAGAAATGATCACTAAAGAACTTATTCATGTACCCAAACACCACCTGTTCCCCCAAAACCTACTGAAATTAAAATAAAATGCATATTCAGTGCCAAAAAAAAAAAGACAGAACATGGGATTGAAAAAGGAAAAGCTTAATCATAAGCACACAGAAACAGAGCTATACATTACCTGAAGACATGGTGGTCTTTAACCAAATAATCAGTTGGCGTACTGTTTATTAATTCCTTCAGTAGTCATTTATCAAGTACCAGAAATTAACCAGCACTCCATATGCAGCTGAATGAGCAACTGTATCTGACATATTTATGGCAGTTTCCATGTTCACAAAATATGCTGACTTATGTTACTTCATTTGATTTCTACAAAATTCTGTATTTACATTACAGCTATTATTAGTGTTAATTATAATGACTTAAGAACAGTTTTATTAGGGACAGTTTTAAGGCCAGGTTGTTAACTCCTTGAGAGTAGGGAACTTGCTTTATTTATCTTAACTATCAATAGGTTTGCCAAGTTGAATTCCCATTGTACAGATTAAGAAACTGAGGCTTTAGGACTTGTTCATGGTCATAAAGTCAATGAGTGGCTCAGGACAACCAACTTCTATGCCTTTTCTTTTATAATACCTGTACTTTGACATGTCTAGGATCCTTTAGCTGTGGCTAACAAAAAAATTATTTCAATATTTGAGTATATAAATTCCCAGAAGAGATAAAATTGATAATTAAGAGATTGATTCTTTATTTAAAAAGCCCTATAGTTATCATATAAACAATTAAGGATGACTAAATATATTTATAGCTAGGCAATTACAAACAAAAAGTGCTATCAGAATATAAATAATAATGAACCAAGCAAACTGAGTTTATTCTTACTGGGAAAAGTAAGACCTTGAACTGTGACCTAATAGAAGTTCTTAAAATTCTAAACAAAATCAATAGAGTTTGAGAGAGATAAATCATCCACATGGGTGATGCACTAACAAAATTGCCTAGAGACCACCATCTGAGAATAAGAAATGAGAACGCAAAGGATTTGGGACAGCAAATCCTTTTTTCTCACAAAGAGCAATAAACAGAGGCTCCTTGGTTTCAATCAGGCATCAGCTCAAATACTACCCCTTTCTTCCTTAATCTACCTAAAACAGAGCCCCCTTCCCAGTGTTGTGCTGGTACACGTTCACAACTGGGTATCTGGAGGAAAAATATTGCATGTGTATACGTGCTTAGGTCTATTATAAATTTTACTGATATAAAAGTTGTATATCACACAATTTACAAATAATAACATGTATCATTTATTTTAGTAAATTTTACATAGTCAGCGAATTCTCACAGAATGCTTTTGTTAATTTTTACCATACTTTTGTATCCACAGCCCACTTATGGTTGCAATTGAACAGCTATAGACTCATCCACGTCATTGAATGCAGACTTGGAAAGAGATGTACAGTATTTCTATAATACTATTCAGATATAATAGATGTAAATAACCACAACAGCCTATATAACAGCAACATGCAGTAAAATGAGAAAGTGTTGTTTTGAGTAGGCCACTTTTTTTCCTAATGTGATTTATTTGTTTTTAAACATATACAATTTAATTTTTCAATATTTGCTCTGTTTAGCAACTGGGTTGCAAAATTCCTGTGGATTTAATAATTGATCTTTATGAGCCAGCCTGAGACAGCTCCAGCACACCACCACCCTACCCTACCCCTATCATTCTCTAATTTCTCACCCTGGTTTATTTTTCTAATGGGCTTTTATCACCACTCAACATGTATTTATATGTTTATTGCTTGTCTCTTACTAGAATATAAACTCAATGAGGGCAAGCATTTTGTCTGTCCGGATCATTACTGCCGTGGTGTCTGACACACGGTAGACAGGAGTGCGAGGAGCCCAGGCTCATCTGAGTGGGCATGGAGAGCTAAGGTCAACTAATCCGTGCTATGTCATCATGTGCTCAGTAAGCAGACACTGACTTGGAGATTCGAGTGAAGGAGTTCATTAGGAAGTGATCTTATTATCAACACCAGTGGAGGAAGGGGAAGGAAGACAAGCTGGTAGAGGAAGCAGCTGAGCTGTGACAAAGTCCTAACCAAGAGGTCAACTTATTTCACAGGGCTTCTGGAGCTGGCACAGCCCATCAGAGTTTCCTTGAGTTGGGCAAAGGGTGAGCCTTTATACCCTCACATTGGTCGTTGGCTATAGGCTAACCCTAAAGGGAAAGTGACCTTGAATGAGACAGTTCTCTTCAGCTGAGGCAATCCCTGAAGGAGTTTGATAACTAAGGACTGTCTGTCAGAAGCACTCCAGCAGCTGGGGCAACATACTCTACACAGGGTTAGATTCAGGGCAGGGTGCCAGTGCCAGCAGGAAATTGGAGTGCAATTAGCAAACGAAGAGAGGAACCAGTCATAGGAATCATAGGCAGGGAGCACATCTGTTGGGGATTGGGAGAAAGACTGCAGCTTGGAAGGCATTCAGTTCCCAGGGCTTGCCCCAGGATTATTGGTTTCTGGTGTCAGGAAGCAACAGTAGAATAAGCAGGAGAATGCACTGCCTGCCTTCTAAATTACCTAGGCACATACACTCCATAAACCCTCATACAGACCCCAGCTCATTAGGATCTACCCAGGATCTTTACAAAACACAGGTCACTCAAAAACATTTATTGAATATCTATGAAGTGTCAGTCCCTGTGCTACACTTTAGAAACACAAGAGTGAATAAAATAGACGTAGTCCATGGCCTAAATAAGCTTACATCTAGTGTCGTGGCTCTTAACCCTGACTGTGCACTGAAATCACCTGAAGAACTACTTTTAAATGCTGGAGCTTCTGATGGAATTGCCATGAAAGACAGCCTTCGCATTCATATTTTCTAACGGATTTTTATATGTGTTCAGGGCTGAGAACCACTGCTTTAAGCCACTGATGAAAAGATAGTAAACAGGTGCACACATCCAGTGTTCTGAAATTCAAACTAACAAAATGTACATGCTGAACACAAAAAAACAAAATTCTAAACAATGGCTGATATGATTTCACCTTAGCCTCTGAACTCTAGTGTGAATCAACATTCATGACCAGATTAACTCATTGATACCATATCTCTGGAATGAATGCTAAATCTTTTTGCTGATCTCTGGGGATTGCCAGCTGTATCCCCTGTGTTGTGTTTGATGGCACAACCAGAAGTTCTTTGCATACATCAATAGACATCAAGGCAACCCAAAGATGATGTAAATTGCTCCTGCTGAAAACTGGCAGCACCTTGGGCTTTTGGCTCCTAATACGGTTGACAGTAAGTCAGCCTTTCTCTCTGAATTCCTGACTGTGGTGCCCAGACACAGCATTTAATTAGTGTTTCAATTATCATTTAAATGTTTGCACATCAAGTTCAATGAGATCAAGGAGATGAATTTTGGGATAAGTGGTTGTATCATCAATGATTTCCCCAGAGATAGATTATTTGAAGGTTAACAATTCAAGCAGAGGGCCTTAAAAAGTGGTTAATTGCTGTAAATACTTTTTCAGCTGCAGAACTCAACACTGTGAACAAGCGACTAGCTCCTTTGATCTTAATGAAGTAAGATGTTTTTCACGCATCACAGCAGCTTGCTGGGTCCTAAGCTGCAGTTACCAAGAGCACAGAGGTCATCTCCTTCTGAACAATCTTTTGTATTGGCTAAATTGTAATTACCCTGTATATAATTAGCCCTCGACTCACTAGAACAGCTTCATGGCCTAGAATGTTTCTTTAAAAAATCATGCAAATAATAACATTTGCATGGGATATGTTTTAGAGTGGAGAAGCCAGCCTTTATATCACTATCAAAAATGAAAGAGAAGTGGAGGACACTTGTGATCCGATTGGCTATTAATATTACCTTACCTATTTTTGTGCTTAAAGGATAATAACATTGCCTGTGATCAAAAGAAATGTAGAAGAGAAAAGGGAAAGGGAGGAGAATGAAAAATTAAAAGAGATACCTGTTCACAGCACATCATCAGGACTGAAACAACTTTAAATGCTATGAAGATTAAGCATATGTCTCTACCTCTGCCCATATTTTCAGGGAGTACAGCTAGATTTTCATTTAATTCCAAGTTTTTCCTACCTACAGCCCTTAATAGTTTTTTGGTTTGTTTTCAACTCAGGTTCAGTATGAAGAAGGGAATGTTTAATAACCCACTTCAAAATGAGGTGAAAGGACTCCAGGAATATTCTAGAACTAAGGCAGTTTACCTGGAACTCTCTCAAAATGGAATTTGTTGTATTTTTGCACGGTTTTGGGCTTTGTTTTCTGAGCATCCATTTTTATCTTTATTTTTATTCTTTTTTAAGCAACAGGGTCTCACTATGTTGCCCTGGCTGGCCTTGAACTCCTGGCCTCAAGTGATCCTTTCTCCACAGTCTCCTGAGTAGGTAGGATTACAGGCATGAGCCGCTGTGCCTGGCTAGCATCCAGTGACTAAGGAAAGAAACCACGTAACGTGTTTCAATCCCCAAAGTCATTTCCCCCAAATTAAGATTTACCCATCTGTTTTCTAGATGTACCAACAGCCAATATTTTATAAATCTTTCCAGGATTCTTCTAAGACTTGAATACTCAGTTGTTGTTGCTGGATTTCCCTCCTCTTCTCAAAGAAATTTGCCTGCTCTCTAAGGCTGCCTTTTCCAAGGACAGGGACCTTATATCCTTAGTCTTTTGGATTGTGTCACCTCTTTATACTCCAACATTCAGAAGACAATGTTGGACAGGATCTTGAAGTTGGAAGCGACCTTATGAATCAAGGCCATTTTCTTCATTTTGTACACTGAGGCTCAAAGCGGTTGATTGACTCTCTGAAGGCCCAGTACTCTGGGCAAGCAGTGATTAAGAGCTCCACCTCCAGAGTCCGACCCCCTGGCTTAGACACCAGCACCAACACCTGTAAGTTGTGGGATCTTGGGCAAGCTCCTTTACCTCTCTGAGCCTCTGTTTCTGCATTTGTTAAAAGACTAATAAGAATAGTACCCTTCTCTTGGAAAAGTGATAAGGATCAATGAAATGATGCATGAAAAGCACTTTGTCAAATGTCTGACACAATGAGAACTTGATGAACAGTGAGTGTTATAGTTAGGGACAGAATCCAGACTAGAACAAAAGACTGACTTTCAGCCCAAACTTTATTCCTTTTTGTCATATTAATCATCTTTTTCAGTTGTTAGAGCTCTACCATCAAAAATCAGTGTGTACTGCTGGGGTGATGGGTGCACCAAAATCTCACAAATCACAACTAATGTACTTACTCATGTAATCAAATACCACCTGTTCCCCAAAAACCTATGAAAATTAAAAATTAAACAACAACAACAACAACAAAAACTCTAGGCTTTCTTGCTCTAGAATGAAATATGTTTCTTCCTTCTGTATTTGAAGATGGATGCCAAACTCCCTTGAAGAAGTGAGTTAAGACATGATTGTATCTTTAAGTTGGTTCTTCCAAAATGTCCCAGCAAAGGCAAAGAGTGAAGTGTGGTGCCACGTTGGTATAACGTTCCCTCTCTAATTTCTTATCTATTTTCTTCTTAACTATACAGTTAGCCACAGTTTGTACCTCTGCTCCCTAGGTGCCAGTTAGGGGACGTACATTATTATGCTCTCTGAAAAGGCAACTGGCACCTAGGGTGCAGAAAGCTACTACAACATAAAGTGGGAAGGCCATTCTGCCTCTGAAAAATGACATTGCTATTCCAAAAGTTTACTTTGGGGATCATTCATTTGGAAAATGTGACAACATCTTTATAATAAAGAAAGCAAAACAAAACACTAAGCCTACCACTAACCTTGATTATGTTGTCAGAAAGAACAGCTCCTGAAGTGTGTCAAACACGAAAAGCAGTTAAGGTGGGACATTTTCAATTTTCAGCCCTGGTTCATACAAATTGAGTTTTCCTCATCTGATCTGCATTACTGTGAGTAACAGGGGCTGTGCTGCCACTTCTGACTGACTGATCAGTGTGATGGGCCTTGGGAAGGCAGCTCACAGAACATCAGCGGGTTCAGCTGTCACATTTTCAGGGAAATTCCGTGGTTGCATTACTATGGAAAACGTCGAGGGAGCCTGCTCACACCACTGTCAATAATCAGATAAAAAGACAGGCAGGTCCTAAGAAAACCCCATTCCCAACTCTGTCAATTTGGAAGGAAAAAGACATAACATAAAACTCAAACTGAACCTTTGAGACCCTTGTATCTTGGAATCTCCCTGATTCCCCACTGAATGAGCTTTAAAATTACACCTTCAGGGGTTGAATCAGAACTAAAAGAAACTTTAGAAGCCACGTAATAATCTATGTGTTCTCTTTCACCTTGGACTTCTCTCACTTCTGCTCCATCTTTTAATTGTTTATCACATTTTGCTGACCTTCCTCTTCCACATTTCTCAGATCTGTGAAACCTGTTCCTCTCACATCCACCTCTGCTGTCATAGGCAAAATTCATCAACATTCACACGTCAATTATTGTAATAGTCTCTTAGTTGGTCTTCTTCGCAACCAATTACTTTATGACTCAAACCACCTTGCATTGTCCTGTGGGATTAATCTTCCCTAAGTGGTAATTTTCATTATGTCACCTGCCTGTTTGCAAACTCACAATGGTTCCTATGTCATGTCAGTATTCATGTCCTTCCATCTTTGGATGCACATAGCTGCACTTCCATTGCACATGCACCTTGCCATGTCTTGCATTTGCCTCCTTCTTTCTTTCAGACATTTATAAAATTTCTGACACAAAATTACCTCTCCTCTTCTTTTTACCCAAACATGACGGTTCTTTACTTTTGGAGGCTGCTTCAGTGGGAAAGTAACTTCAGCCACTTTAGTATTCATCAGTTTATCTTTTCCCTCAGCTACTTCTCTGGAATTTTTTCTTCTCTAAAAGTTTCTCATATTTTTTTTCATTCTAACCCTTGGTAACTCCATCCCTGCTTCCCCTCTAGGATGCATAAGATCTCTAGACATTTGCTTTCTTTCCCCATTGCTTTGTTCCTAAGCACAACCAACCTGCTAACATAGCATGAACATAAACCTGGGTGGAATACTGGGAAAAGCAAATGAAAAAGAGTCCAAAGAGCTTTCTGTTTTTAGCAATATTTTTAGGTATCTAGAACATCAAAGTTCAGGGTAGTACACAAAAACCATTTTTTTTTTAATGCATGGCTGAGTTGGCTGGAAAGTAAGAGATACCCTCAGAGGTTAGAATAAAAGAGAACCCTCAAATCCATAAATGGGATATTAGAATTTGTCATCCAGAAGTAATAAATTAGCATTTGTTCTCTACCAATCCTAATGGCCTAGAACTTCGCTTTAGCAGACCAAGAGGAGACCACCTGAATCATAGGTATCCTAGGAGTTCAGATCAGGAACATCTGCCTCAAGCCAGGCCCCTGGAAGTATCTGTGGGTAAAGTAAGAAAAATCCTGCCTCACAGAGTGAGGTAGTAGGGATATTTATCTGTCTTGTCTCTGGCATAAGAAAAAAAATAATTCTCCTGAAATCTTAAACACAGTTTTATTCTGACACATATTTGGGGCTAGAATTCTCTCTGATTATAATACCTCCAAAATACCACACACTAAAAAATTTTGTTTAAAACAGGAGTTGGCAAACTATGGCCAACAGGCCAAATCCAGTTTGCCATCTGCTTTTGTACAGTCCATGAGCTAAAACGGTTTTCACATGTTGAAATGGTTGAAATAAAATAAAAAGAAGAAAATATTTTGTGACATATGAAAATGATATGAAATTCAAATTTCAGTGTCAAAAAAAGTTCCATTGGAATATAGCCATGCTCATTTCTTTACATATTGTCTATGGATCCTTTTGCACTATAACGACAGGGTTGAGCAGTTTTATCAGGTACAGTATGGCTCACAAAACCTAAAATATTCACTTTCTGGTCCTTTATAGAGAAAGTTTTCTGACCCATGGTAATGTGGTTCTGATTAGCAGAAGTAAACACAAAAGCTCTCTGGTAAGCAAACTTTATACACAAATTGCACAAAGCTTCACAAAGTTTTAAGGAATCTCATTTAACAATAAATTTAAAATTTTAAATTTTAAAACTTTGAAAATTTAAAATCAGTGCACTAAACACTCAAAAAATAAGAGAGCATGGGTAACAACAGAAATAACTAAGTTGAGAATCAGATCTAAAAGAATGCTGATGCTCACATTATCAGACATAGGATATAAAATAAGTATGTTTTATTACATTTACCTAAGTGCTTCTGGGGGTCTCTATCCAGGCATAGTATGTATGTATTTGTTTGTTCACTCATCCATTTATTTTTATTTGCTCTGTGCTTTCTTCATAGAGGGTAACTGGTGGTGGGTTTTTTCCCCAACAGGCATCATAAATGCCACTCTTTTATAGAGCATAATTTTAAGGTTTGATTTTAAACTTTGTTTAAAATAAACTCTGGGGGCACTTTAGCCCCTAGGTATAGTTTCAACACACACATTTCATCTGCTCAGAATTCAACTACCCATAATAGAATTGGAAGATTCTGGTCTACTGGGCTACTTAGCACTAAGAAACATTAGAATCAGCAGTGATCCCTAACCAGAACAAGTTCAAACTTGTGCTCAATAAGTACTCAGTAAATTTAGAATGTAGTGTAAGTAGAAATCTTATATGTACTTGGCCCTTAAATAGGTCTGCCACCTTCAGACACCAAGCTATGCTAGCCAATGTTGCAGCTCATACTCTTCGCTAGAACTCCATGTTTCATTCAGGAATCAACTCAAATGCCATCTCTTAAGAGAGGCTTTCCTGAGAACTCTTTAAAGAATACATATAGTGCCCTTCACAGTACCTTATTTAATTGTCTTCAGGGAGTTCACATTACATTTCATTTATTTTCACCACAGGAAACCCAGTAGAAAGAGTTTTATAAATTTTCAGGTTCAATTGCTCTTTAAGAGCAAACTCAATCCTTTCAATATGTACTCTCCAGTTGGGTGTTCGGAAAAACAACAAATAAGTGGCCATTCCCAGGACCATGAAACAGCTGCAACTAAATTTACAAATGGTGATGAACAAGTAACACAGCCTCTCCCACGGCCATGTGGTGAGCTCCTTCTCTCAGTGAGGTCAGCATTCACCAGCATGCATCCCCAGAGATTCTATCCTTATTGGAGTTAAACTGTCCTGACTCTTAGTACTTATTTCTCTGGCTGGCAGAATAGAGATAGGATATAATTGTTATCTGATTATCACACAGGTGAGTTTATTCCAGTAATTATTGCTGTGTAACAATCTATTCAAAGGAATGATTTCAAACACAACCATTTTATCATATGCATGGATTAATAAGTACAATAGCAGCTGGCACAGTAAGGATGGCTTGTCTCTGTTTCCTGATGTCTGGCACATCATCTAAGAAGACGTAAAGATGGTGGTGATGATGGCTGGTAGTAGAGCCTTCTGGAGGCTCCTTCACGCCTGTCTGGCCTTCCTAGTCTGGGTCTGTCCATGTGATCTTCCTTACACTATGGGGCCTCACTTCTCACATGGTGGTACAAGGCTCCAAATTTAAGTGTTTCAGTGAACAAGGCAGAGATTCTTCACTTTTTTAAGCCCCCCTCAGTAGTCTCACAGCATCATCACCACCACATTCTAATGGTCAAAGGGTCAAAAGTCCTTCTACACTCATGGGAGGGTACATAGACCTTACCTCAGCTCTCAACGGGAGTAGTGTCAAAGAGTTTGTAGCCAATTTTTAAAACTTCTACATTCTCTTTTCCTCTAAAATTCACTCCTCTTTCAACGTAGCCTAGTGTATCTAGTGTTCAGGTTAAAAAATTAAACCAAACCTCTATAATTTACTACCTAGGTAAGTTTGAATATCTCATCTTGTGTTACTTTATCTACAAAATAAAGGGCCTAAACTTGGTGATTTCTGTTCCTTAATTCCAGCCTTTATATCCTATGATTCTACTATTATAGAATGTTCAATAGTGTTACCCCAAAATTGATTTCAACTCAGAACCTAAGAATGTGATCTTATTTTGAAATAGGATCTTTGTAGATGTAGTTAGTTAAGAAGCCCAAGATTAAATCACCCTACATTCAGAATAGGCCCTAAATACAGTCACCAAAGTGAAAAAGCTCACTCCTCACCTGCTTCACAGCAATGAGTTACTTTATGAGCACAGCAACTAGAAATTAAAATAAAAGAAGAGAGACACTGGGGGAATATGCTCATAATCCAAACCTTCGTGCACTCACATAACTTTTTAAATGCTTTGTTGTGGTGGTGGTGGTGGTTGTTTTTATTTACCTTGAGTATTAGCAAAAAGTGAGGCTAATGAAGTCCTGGTGTGTGGAAGAACCACAGATGTGCTCTAAATCAGGCTCTAAAGGATGGATGAAGGGAGGCTGTTTACTATAAACATCTACCCCTTGAGAGGAGAAACTCAGCATGACAACTGCTACGTCAAAGTGCAACTATTTGTACTCTCAAGACATAGAAAACAGAAAAGGTAGACTAAGCAGGAAGATGAAGCCAAATACATTTAAACACTTTTTAAAAATTGCCTTAGAAGATGGAGAAAGAAAAAATAAAAAGAAATAAGTGTAATCAGCTCATAAATAATCTACAAGTAAGTCCTAAAACTGCAAATGATTCAATAGTTCACATTTTGACTTCTTAAGACTTTGCAAACTACCAAAGACTGTCTGCTTCTTCTTGAAGAATGCTTTTGTTTCTTTCTCTTAACTCAGGCAGCTTTCTCCTGGTCCCCATGACTGCTGAGTCCAGAAATGTGAAGCATTCTCACAGGAGAGCTCCCCCTCCTGTCTTTCGTCTTTCACATTTCATTTAAATTTCTAATTCCTAAGCAAAAAGAGAAATGCCTCAAGACAAGCTGAACTGGGAAAGTCAAAGTGAATCGTAATAAGGGGTTCAATTACAGCCCATGCATTCTCCTTATCTAGGTGACAAACACACTCATATAATTTGAATTCCTACTCTCGTTTTACTTTGAAAGTGATTAGAAAGCCTTAATATATTTTGAAAGAAAGCAACTTCTCTACTGTATTCTACATAAATTGCATGCTAAGCTAGCCTGAAAGGAGAAATTTTATTTCAAAAGAAGATTAGAAAGTGCCTTTTTTAAAGCTATCAAAGCTGATACCAAGAGGCAAAAGGTACAACTAATCAGATACTTAGGATATAGAGCCTTGCACCATTAAAAGGGTACTTTTTTGTGCAAATCATTTTTTGGTAGATTGTGAGGAAAAGGAATGTATGTAATAAAGACATTAATTTTCACTTTACAAGGCAGAAGATCACAAGGGGAACAGCAAATGAGCTGAGCTGATTATCTTGGGGTTTCAACTGAAGAAGAGCAAAATGAGCTAGCTAGCATAGCAGACACGTCTATGTCTACTGAGGCAATGCTCAGAGCACTTTGGAAGCTGCAGAAATTAAGCCTTTTTGTTCTTGTGTTGTGGCCTGGTTGACTTTGCACCAGGTCGAAGCAATGATCTGTATAATTGCAAACCCTCCCCTATTACCAGAGCTTGTCACTTCAGAAAGTGATGTCTGGGCTCCAAGCCAGATTTTGGTTTCACCTTAGTTTCCAAGATACTCCATATTGATTAAAGGAAATATATTATGGTCTATAAAGGACAGAGGAAGCAGACTGTGAGAGGGAGAGAGAGGCAGGGAGCGAAGGCAGGAGAAAGAGAGTAGAAGAGAGGAAGAGATAGGGAGAAAAACAGAATGAAAACTGGGAGGAAGATTGAGCAAGAAGGTGAAATCACCTTAAAGACTAGCACACCTGTATTTGTTTGTTTGGGGAAAAGCAGTAAGAGGAGGTGATAAGAAGGAAAAGCAGATTTTCTTCGAACCAAAGTTTCACTTCCCTATGTTTTCCACCAAAACTTCTGCTCAGCTCTCCCAAATTGGAAGGAATCTCTCACTCAGTACAAGTAAATCTCCTTGAGAAACCATGGAATACTGGTTCTGGTGTGGACCCTGGTGAATATCCAGGGGATTAGAGGAAAAAGTTTGCAGGGGAGTCCAGTCGCCTGCTTGAAATAGGCTCTTCAGAAATCCGTGAATGAAAGAAAAAGGTTCCTGCATGGAGCAGAGCTGGGCATATGGTAGTGTTTAACAAATATTTGTTGAATACACTGAGTTTAGACAAAATATATGCTCTGTGCAGCAAGAATACATAATTTAAGTTTAAAAGTATTAAAATAAGGCATAATCGTGAAATTAACTTTTATTCAATAGTTTGGGATTTTTTTTATTCCCAGAAATACATCTTAAAGCTGAATTCCTTCATTTGTTTTTCTCTTGTGTCCACATAGAACAACTCTCCTGGATTATCATGGCTCTTTTAAGGTTTCATGACTTTAGGTGGTCCTTGAGGGTTACAAATTAAAGAATGAAGTTGTGATTCAGAAAAAAATATATAAAATACAAAAAATCAGCAAGAAGAAAAATAGCAAGAAAAGAACACTGCTCTCTTGGTATGCTCTGCTATGCTTGTTCTTGCAAATAATGATCATTACTATTCTTGAGATTTGTATTCAAAGAATAATTGTCATCTTAAATCATGCATCATTTATTATTTAAGTTGCAAAGTGCATGGAAAACATTGTAGCGTGGGAAGGTGCAATTTAACCTTGGTGGAGGAAGGGGATATAAAATTACAATGTGGTGGGATGTGATCACAACTTCACTGTCATTCTGTGGAACTAATTTCTTCTGAGAAGTATTTATAAGCTATAAAAGTCTCTGAAAAATAGAAAAAATAGCACATCATTCTTAGAAGCTCAGATCTTCTTATAGGTTGCTGCCGTCTTTTTCCTTTGAGAACTATTGATCCATCTTCCTCTTAATGTGTTTTTGTCCCAGGGTTATAGTAAGTCCACAATGGATGACAGTAAAAATCAGGTGATCAATACTAGATAGTTGGTAGTAATGGAGAATTTTCTCACAGACACAGGAATGGGGAAGAAATAATAATGCAATTGCCCTTCTCACTGGTGGGTGAACAACTCAGACAGTGGCACAGCAAACTCCATCATATTCTGCCTTTTTACTCAAGAAGAGAGCAACACTGCACCCTCACAACCTTTCAACACTTGAGTGGATAAGGTCTCCACTCTGTATTCTCCTTTGAATCTCCAAGGTACATGCTTCGCACCCCTTTAATACCTTCTTTTTCATTCCCAAAGCA
This sequence comes from Hylobates moloch, assembly GCF_009828535.3. Classification (NCBI taxonomy): domain Eukaryota; kingdom Metazoa; phylum Chordata; class Mammalia; order Primates; family Hylobatidae; genus Hylobates; species Hylobates moloch. The sequence goes on from NW_026652279.1 coordinate 50,483,966, forward strand.
CTTTCACTTATGTTATCCCATTTGGTTTTCTATCCATTTTGCTCTCTCTAGGTGAAGAAAGTCACAGAGATAATTAGTGGCTTGCTCAAAATTTTATGTCTAGTAAGGAGGTGGTCTGGACCAGGAATCCAGGTTTCTTCACATTATACCGCTGGTTGAACTAGACCCACCAAGCTGTTCTGAATACAGCATTTTGAGCTGGACAATAGGTAATATTAATAAACGTTCATCTAGAAAAAACAATTAGGAAATGTAGTTGTGAGTCTTTCTCCTGGCCATGGGTAATAAACCCAAACAAAGAACGATGAGATTGTGGATTATTACCAGCAGAATAATTCTCTGCTTATTCAAAAAGACTTGGTACCCATGTGTTTAAATTGATTGAGGAAATAACAGAAGTTATGACAAATCACCTTGTCTCACAAATGAAGTTAATTAGTGCATATTTTAGTGGCTGAAATTTCCTTAAAGCTGTGGAAAACATGCTCGTGTTTTCTAAGTCATGCCTACCATAATTAAAACATGATTGTGCAGTTATGCCTGATAAATGGGGAAGAAAGCAGTTGTAACATTTTATGTTGCATTCCTATGGTATATTAAAATTAGATAATTAATAGCTTTCTGCAAGAGCCTACTCCTAGCTGGAACTTTTTCCTGCTCATCTAAGCAAACCTCTTCACCATTACTTTTCTTTCTCTGAATCCATTCAAAATCACTGCTTCATCTTATTTTGCTTCTGTTGCAAACTGAAATCTGCCTTTTCATCAGTACTTCAGTCAACATACTTAGCACAATATTAATTGTGAGTTTATCATGTCCCAGGATGTATGTCAGGCAACAAGGGTACAATAGTGGTCAAGGCATCAGCCAGGCATGGTGGCTCATGCCTGTAATCCCAGCACTTTAGGAGGCCGAGGTGGGTGGATCACCTGAGGTCAGGAGTTTGAGACCAGCTTGGCCAATATGGTGAAACCCCATCTCTACTAAAAATACAAAAATTAACCAGGCATGGTGGCAGGCACCTGTAATCCCAGCTACTCGGGAGGCTGAGGCAGGAGAATCGCTTGAACCCTGGAAGCGGAGGTTGCAATGAGCTGAGATTGTGCCACTGCACTCCAGCCTGGGTGACAGAGCGAGACTCTGTCTCAAAAAAAAAAGAAAAAAAAAAAAAGACAATGATCAAGGCATCAATAGTAATCATTTCCTAATAAGTAGGAAGGAAAACGTACATATTCTTTATAAAGTCACTATTATTATTGAACATTGTATAGTTTTTTTGGAGGCTGGATTTTGTTTTCTTTTATCCATCTGAAAATGGTTATCCTCTAGGGTCAATATAAGAGGATATGGTGACTCTGTCCAAATTCCCCACCCCTCAACCCCCAGATAGAGGGGTCAATGCTTAAAGTATAAAACCTGGCAAGACTAAACCTGTGATAATCCTAATCATAAATACATAATAGAGTATGTGGAATACAAATCTCAAACTATAATAAAGTAGGTATTTACTCTGGTTGGCAACTTTAGCCTTCTTTGCAATGCACCACAGATTGCATTTTAAAGTTAGTTTTCACTGTTGTCAATAGATATTTTTTATCAATGATTAATAAATATGCTAGTCTGTTAGGGAAGGTGGGGTTAGGTCAGACTCACAGAAGCACCCACAATTCAAATATCAAGGTCTCTCTGAAATGTTTTATAATATTAATTGATTTGATAGCCTATTTGGTTCGGAAGCTGTCTTCTTCATTCCTCTAATTTTTTAATCTATATTGTATCTGCTTCTAAAATAAATATTGTATGATTTAAATTCATATATTGAAAGTCAAGGTAAAAAAAATTAGAGAAAAGTCTCTACTAAAAATACAAAAAATAGCCAGGCGTGGTGGCAGGCGCCTGTAGTCCCAGCTATTCAGGAGGCTGAGGCAGGAGAATGGCGTGAACCCGGGAGGTGGAGCTTGCTGTGAGCCGAGATAGTGCCACTGCACTCCAGCCTGGGCAACAGAGCGAGACCCCATCTCAAAAAAAAAATTACAGAAGAAAGAATAATCCACATCCAGATATCCACATCCAGAAGGAGACTGTTACTACAATTAAATACTTATTTTAGCTCACAACTTCCAAGTGACCAAGGCAAAAGTTAAACACAGCATTAAATAATGATGTTAAAAAGATACCCAGTTTTGCCTGAGGAGACGTTTTCTTGGTAGCAAATTCCTGAACAATAGTTTTCCATTTTCCATTATATAGGAAACAGTGAGCAGTAGAGTAGGCACAATGAAAAATAACAGCTTTTGTAGATGTCACTGACATTTTTTTTCAAATAGTGCTTTCTATATCAAAATTTAAGAAAAATCCACAGCATGAAGTTAAAGTTTGACATGAAGGCAGTTTTCTGGGAAGTTAAGATAGCAGTCCCTGTCCATGCTATACTGATCATCTTATTTTATACAAGAATAAGGTTTAAAGAACCTGGATAAATGAATAAATACCTCTTAGCCTGTCTTTTTTTTTTTTTTTTTTTTTACCATCATTTGTCAGCTATACTTTGCATAGATACTTTATAGAGACCACTTTAAGACTGAGCTCTTTCAAACTTGTCTAAGATGCTATGTTTGGGTTGATGATAGTCCTGAGTTTTGATGTGGACATGAAATAGGTTTTTATTAAGCAAAATGTAGGTGAGATTCTCTAATGTTTATTACAGGATGCTAACCTTGACATCACCTGCCCATCTGGTATCGCAATCGGAATGAGCTGTCCTGTTCAAGAGAGTGATGTAGCTTACCTACTACATTGGACCCTATCAAGAAAAAAAAATGCACAATTGTAGCTTTAGCTGTGTATGTGTGATGCATTAAGTATTTGTCAATAGTTCATTTGTTTTGGTACACCAGTTAGCTCCAGTGTATAGTCAGAGAATTGGAATATTAAAATTGGGAGATATTCTTTTAATACTGAAATGATTAAACATCTCCAGTGACTGACAACTTACTACTAAATGAGATAGCCTCTCAAACTTTTAAAGCACTCTAAGTGGAAGAATGTTCTATTTAATGTTTTCTGTCAATTACTTCTGCCTAACTTCTAACTAAAAATCCCTCTTTCTGCCCTCTGTCACATACAGAATATGCATAATAGATAGAAAACATCAATTTCAAACTGGTACTACACTGAAATTTTAATTATGCCACGGGCCAAAAGTTTGGTTTTGCTCCCAGTGATGTATAGCATCACTGTGTCATTTCAACACAGAAAACTCATAACACTGGAGTGGGCCCTTCGTATTCATGGGTTCTGCATGTCTAGACTCAACCAAACACAAATTGAGACTATCTTAAAAATTTAAAATAATACAAATTTTAATATGCAATATAACAACTATTTATATAGCATTTACATTGTATTTGTTATTAAAAGTAATCTAGAAATGACTTAAAATATAGAGGAGGAAGTGCATAGGTTAGATGCAAATACTATTTCATTTTATATAAAGGACTTGAGGATCTGCAGACGACGGTATCCACTGAGGGTCCTGGAACCAATCCACGTGGACACCAAGGGATGATTGTACTGCTTTTTGTGATGTCGATAGCATGATTACAGTATTTTTCTCTATTACTTAAGCCATCTTCGCTTCCCACTGAGGTGGAAAGTTAGTTCATATATTTTATGGGCTGCTCCCAACACCCACAGCTTCTAAATGGTTACATTAGGGAATATCTTAGCAATTTAGTGGGGGGCACTTGGAAGCTGATGAGTAAAATAAATGAATATTTAAAGAAAGGAGAATAGAGAGTACACACACAGGAGATCTGAGCTGGTAGATCACCAGGCCCCAAAGAATGGAGAAAGCAGCTTTCATTTCTGGTGACTTCAATAACATCTAGTTACTGTCATTCCAGTCCTTATATATCCCATGTGTTCTGTACCCTACAATATCCTCCCACCTTTATTTGATCTTCCAATTTGATTGGCTCTCTGTTTCTTAAAAATTGGATAGCCCTGCCTGAAGAGGAATGAAGTACATACCTCCTAAGTTTACAGATAGAGAATCTAAGCTAAAGAATTATATTTGAAGTAACATAAGAACACTGTTGGCCAGGTGCAGTAGCTCACACCTGTAATCCCAGCATTTTGAGAGGCCAAGGGGGGTGGATCACCTGAGGTCGGGAGTTCAAGACCAGCCTGACCAACATGGAGAAACCCCATTTCTACTAAAAATACAAAATTAGCTGGGTATGGTGGTGTATGCCTGTAATCCCAGCTACTCGGGAGGCTGAGGCAGGAGAATCGCTTGAACCCTGGAGGCGGAGGTTGGGGTGAACCAAGATTGTGCCACTGCACTCCGGCCTGGGCAAGAAGAGTGAAACTCCATCTAAAAAACAAAAAACAAACAAAACAAACAAAAAAGCACACAAACAAAAACGCTGTTAGCACATTAGCAACTAAAATCCTCCCAGCTAAGTTCAATATTATATGTGCTAAATTCAATGACACACACTGTTTTATATACCTTTACACACAAAAAATAATGGCAGATATCTGATTAAAAGAAATTAACCATGACTCCAGTCAGCTTTTATGGCTCATAGTGTAGGTATATGCATATAAATAATTAAGTGCACCTACTGCCATAGATAATCATCTGGAATTTGGTTCTGTTTCATGGTACAATGCTGGTCCAACATGCTAACTTCTCCCAGTTTCATACTCCTGAAAACCAGGGGCTCACACTGACCTGAGACCCCACTTCAGAGAAGATCACAGATTTCTTTTTGAAATATATTTGGGGACTCTTCTTCACACACCTTATATCTTTGAATGTGCTATAATTCTAGGAAGATAGATTGCATCTGGTCGAGGGACAGTGAGGGCAAATGAGGGACAGAGGAGGTCATGATGGCTGTAAGGGGAAGATACGGATAACATTTGAGAATGGCTAGTCTGAAACATGATCCAGAAGAGAGTTAGTACCTCATAGAGCACAATTTTACACCATGCTGCTGCATTCATTTTCAAGCTTCTTCTCCATTCTATTAGAGACTTTCATGAGTCATCTTGACACACGTTGTATTTTTCTGGACACCAATTATTTTGAAGATTGTATGGAATAAAATGCTCTCTCATCACTTCATACTCCTGGAGCTATTGGTAATTTCATTTGGTTTGTAATATTTCTTTTTGGAGGGCTCGTAAACTAAAGCCTCAAGGTAATCATGCATGAAATAAAAACAGTAAAGAGCAAAAATTTACCCCACAAAATTTCCGTTTTCTTTATGCTAAAGGGAGGTTTTCTATTGAGAATTAGAGTGGGAAGTAAAAAACGAGAGAGGGAAGACAAGGACCTCACAGTTAAAGTAATTTTTAGTAGGCATGGAGGGGAAAAAGACATAAATTACATTCAATAAAACCAAAGCAAAAAGGCAGAGTGAAATGAATCAGAGAAATAATGTCTGTTCAGAATCTGGAAATTAAAATAACTGTTCTGAATAGACAAGATATGATTCCCAATTGAACAATGAACCAAAATTCAGGAAGCTTTCAAAAATAAATAAAAGGTAATTACAGTGAAGAATAAAGATGAGTGTACCTTCTCATTTACATAAGCGGACAGTAGTTCTGCAGTTCTTTGCTTATTAAAATGGATTGTTAACCAGACTGCAAGAAGCAAAATGGAATGGATCATAAAGTTGTTCATTTTAATATTACATTCTCTCAATGAAAATGTATTTTTAAATTAATATATAATATGCAAGATGAAATCTCAACAACATTTGAATGATGATAGAGCTGGGAGAGATTTTGAATTGGCCAACAATTTATTGTTCGGTTCCATGTAAGTTTTTCTCTCAGTGACCCATCATTATAATTCAAGGGCTTGTTAGGAGGCCCCTGTATATCCCTCCCTCATAGACAATCCCTGACTTTGTGTTAAGTGGTCTCATCTTTGCCAGGTAACTGTAGCTCTGCCTTCATTTCTGCAGAGTAACTTAAATAGCCAGGAGGTTATCATCTAAACATATGGGACATAAGCCCTGTTCTCAGTGAGTTTTCATATCTGTGAGTCAGTTATTTGTTGGTGCTTAAAAAACTATTCTGAAACTTAGTGACTTAAAATAAAAATTTGTTGGCTCATAATTCTCCAGTTTTGGCTGGACTGATCAGTTCTACAGCTCATCTTACCTAAGATCACTCATGGCAGCATGACTAGGTGGATGGTCCAAGATGGCTTGCATAACTAGATCTGCCAAATGGGGCACATTGGTTCTCTTCCACATGGCTTTTCCACATTTCTTACATTGAGGCAGCTGCCTTTGAAGAGGACACACTTCAATATGTAAGTGCTTATTAAGTCTCTGCTTACATCATATTTGCTGATTTTATTGGGCCATTCTTGCACTGCTATAAAGAAATATCTGAGACTGGGTAATTTATAAGAAAAAAGGTTTAATTGGCTCAAGGTTCTACAAGCAGTACAGGAAGTATAATGGTGGCATCTGCTCCTGGTGTGGCCTCAGAAAGCTTACAATCATGGCATAAGGCGAAGGGGGATGCAGGCATTTCACATGGTGGCAGCGGAAGCAAGCAAGACGGGGAAAGTGCCACACACTTTTAAACAACCAGATCTCATGAGAACTCACTCACTATCATGAGGGCAATACCAAGGGGATGGTACTAAAACTCTCATGAGAAATCTGCCTCCATGATCAAATCACGTTCTACCAGACCACGTTTCCAACATTGGGAATTACATCTCAGCATGAGATTTGGGCAGGGACACATTCCAAACTATATCACTGATGTTCCATTGGCCAAAGTCACACAATAGGTCACATGGCCAAACCCAGAGTCAATGTGGAAAAGAAACCACACAAGTATATGGTATACCAGAAGTCATGATTCATTCAGGTTAGTAATGTAACAATCTACTGAAACTTTCACTTAAGGTTGACCATAAAATACAGATGTTTAAGCCTGGCATTCTTAACTCTATATTCTGCTTCCAAGTCCCCTTTCCTTTTGATGTCCCACTGAGTCCCACAGAAATGTTACAGTAGCAAAAACAGCCACATGATTCAACTTGAAGATATATTTGCATGCTATGACCAAAATTCTGTCCTTTTTCACGGGGAGGGGTGGGGTCTTGTTCCTGAATTGCACTCTTATGACTAGCTCCTTCCACTTACCCAGAACTCTGATCATCCTTCAGGGCCTGAGTCCTAAGTTAACTCTTCTATGAACTCTTCTATTATTGTCCAATAAATGGGCATTTTCCCATTCTCCAAACTTAATATGAAGCTGACACAGTGTAGTAGAAACCAGGCTTTGGAATGAGATAGAGTTAGTTTCAAAACTGAATCCTTCCTATTCTTAGCTATATAATGATGGTCACACTACTTCAACTTCCTTAGCCATAAAATAGGTGAAATAATACCTATCTTTTAGGGTCGTTACAGGGAAGGATTAGGAGAGATAACATGGCAAAGCATCAAGTAGCATATGATAGTGTGTGGGTCTACCTAGTACTATGAGACAGAGCCCTTACATTTATGACCTTGAGGTTTTGCTTTTTATCCTTTTATTTTGTGAATTATTGTCCATCATAAAATGTGAATCTTTAAAGATGATAGAAATAAGTGTTTTACCCCATTTTATTGCCCAGGGGTTTCTCTCTACCACTCCAGTATCTAGTGCTTGATCAGTGTTAGTTGAAGTAGAAAAAAGGAAAAAGGAAAGAGGCAAGAAGTATAGTTCCTCTATTTATGAAGGGGAAATTAATAATTACTGCTTGGTAATTAGGAGGTTGTTGCAACTGCTAAGCTGCTAAGACATACTAAGTATCATTATAGGAAAACATACTTTAAGCTGTAGTATGTTTCTATTTGATTAATAATAATATCATGGATTTATATGCTGAGAAATCGTTTAGCCAACCTTCTCTCTTCATATAGAATTGCATCCAGTTCATCATGACAAAACGGAAACTGCCTTAGCACTAGAGAAAGATTTTTTTTTCTGAAAGAAAGCATGGCAAGCCCAAAACCTGGATGGATTCTCATTGCTGAGGTGCTATTAGGAAGATATTGATGGTGGACATGTGACCTCTATCACCCATTGTTAAAACCACTCATATTTTCCTTCCAATCACAGGGATTTGTCTACCAGCCTGATTTGCAGCAGTGCCAAGGGGCAACTGGGGAGATAGTGGGAGGCAATTAAGCTAACAGACAGGGAAACTTAAGACAATATGATTTGAGTTGGGAAAAGGGGAGCTTGGGTAAATGGGTTTAAAAGGTGTCAATAGAAGAAAGCTGTCAAAAGAAAATTTTCATTTCTGTATAGACTTCTAAGTGTCTTTGTTTTGCACAGAACCATATAAAAATTTCTAAACCTATAATTTTACATAATAATGAAAAACTACATTCCTTCCCCAAATTAGAACAAGGCAAGGATACTTAATCTCACAAATATTATTCAACATTACTGGAAACTGTAGCCACTGCAATAAGACAATAAAAATGCACATGGGTTGGAAAGTAAGGATTAAAACTATCCCCACTTACATATTTCATTCTTATCTGTATATAAATAAATAAAAATTAATTAATTAATTAACAAACCATCAAACCCTAGAACTAATAAGTGAGTTCAGTAAGATCAGAGGATACAAGACCAATACATAAACAATGAATTGTATTTCTATATGCACACAATGAATTTGTGGAAACTGAAATTAAAACTACACTATTATTCACAATTGCTCCAAGGAAAACAGAATAGATAAAACATGTACAGAACTTTCATGCAAAAATTACAACATAATAAGGGAAATAAAAAAACTAAATAAATGGAGAGACATGCCATGCCTATGGATTCAAAGGCTCAACATAATAAAGATATCATTCTTTCCTAATTGATTTATAAGTTTAATAAAATTACTATTAAAATCTCAGCAAGAATTTTTGTCAACAAAGATAAGCTTACTCTAAAATTTACATGAAAAGGCACTGGCCCCAAATAGCTAAAACAATAATAATAAAAAATAAGTGAAAAGAGTCTCTCTACCCTATAAGTGGGAGGCTTACTCTATAGCTATAGAACTTAAGACAATATGAGATTGGTAGAGAGAGACACACATTAAGATAAGGAACAGAATAGAAAAACCATAAATAAAGTCACACAAATATGTCCAGCTGATTTTTTTTACCATTGTAACCATTTTTAAGTGTATGATCCAGTAATGTTGACTATATTCACATTGTCACAAAATAGATCTCTAGAAAATTTTTATCATGCAAAACTAAAACTATACGTATTGAATAATTCCCCATTTCCCCATCCCAACAGCCCATGGCAACAATGTTCTACTTTCTGTTTCTATGAGTTTGATTACTTTAGATACCTAATATAAGCAGAATTATACAGTGTCCTTTTTGTGACTGACTTTTTTTACTTAGCAAAATGCCTTCAAGATTCATCCATATGGTAGCAAGTGACAGGATTTCCTTCTTTCATAAGGCTGAACAATATTCCTTTGTATGTATACACCTCATTTTCTTTGTCCATATAGCCATCAGTGTACATTTGGGTTGCTTCTATTTCTTGGCTATTGTGAATAATTCTACAGCAAACATGAGTGTGTAAATAGCTCAAAGATATCCTACTTTCAATTATTTTGGATATATACCCAGAAGAGGGATTACTGAATTATATGGTAATTGTATTTCTAATTTCTTAAAGAAACTCTATACTGATTTTCACAGCAGCCCCACCATTTTACATTCCTACCAACAGTACACAGGGATTCTTGTTTCCCCATATTCTCACCCCCACTTGTTATTTTCTGTTTTTTTGATAGTAGTCATACTAAAAAGTGTGGCGTAATATCCCATTGTAGTTTTGATTTGCATTTCTCTAATGATTAAGTGATATTGAGCATCTTTTCATATGTTCCTTGGCCATTTGTATAACTTCTTTGGAGAAATGTGTGTTTAATCCTTCATCCATTTGTTAATTGTTTTTGTTGTTGTTACGTTGTTCAAGTCCTTTTTATATTCTGGATATCAACCTGTTATCAGATACATGATTTTCAAATATTTTCTTCTACCCTGTAGGTTGCCTTTTCACTCTGTTGTTGTTTCCTTTGATGTGCAGATGATTTTAAGTTCGATGTAGTACCACTTGCCTATTGTTGCTTTTGTTGCTTGTTCATTTGGTGTCACATCCAAAAAACCATTGCTAAATCCAATGCCACGAAGCTTTTCCCCTATGTTTTCTTCTAGGTGTTTTACAGTTTTAGAACTTATGTTTAGGTCTCTAATCCATTTTGAGTTAGTTTTCATATATGATGGCACGCAATGGTCCCACTTCATTCTTTTCCATGTGAATATCCAGTTTCCTCAACACCATTTGTTGAAGAGACTGTTCATTCCCTAATGTGTAATCTTGAAATATTTGCCCAAGATTATCAAACTACATGTATGAAGGTTTACTTCTAACCTTTCTATTCTGCTCCATTGATCTATATGTATATCTTTATGCCACTATTACACTACTTTAATTACTGTAGCTTTATAATAGATTTTAAAATCGGGAAGTATGATGCTTACAACTTTCTTTTTCTTTTTCAAGATTATTTTGGCTATTTGGTATTCGTTGAAATTCCATTTGAATTGTAGCATAATTTTTTCTATTTCTTCAAAAAATGCTATTGGGATTTTTATAGGAAATACATTGAATCTGCAGTATTCACTTTGGGTAGTATGGACATTTTAGCTGTATTGAGTCTTCTAATCTTTAAGCATAGAATGCCTTTCCATTTATTTGTGTCTCCTTTAATTTTGTTCAGCAATGTTTTGTAGTTTTCCGTGTACAAGTTTTTCAACTTCTTAAGTTTGTTTCTAAGTATTTTTGGATATTATTGTAAATAGGATTGTTATTTTAATTTTCTTTTCAGATTGTTCATTGTTAATGTATTAAAATGCAACTGATTTTTGTATGTTAATTTTGTGTCCTTTGCTGAATTTATTAATTCTAATATGATTTTTCCCAGAATCTTTAGGATTTTCTGCCTATAAAATCATGTCATCTACAGGCAGAGATCATTTTAATACTTTTTCAGTTTAGATATTCTTTATTTCTTTTTATCATCAAATTGCTTTGGCTAGAACTTTGAATACTACATTGATTAGAAGTGGTAAGAGTGGGCATCCTTACTTAGATCCTTATGTTAGAGAAAAAGCTTTCAGTTTTTTGTCATTGAATATGATGCTAGCTTCAGGGTTTCATACATGGCTTTTGCAGTGTTGAGGTGGTTTTCTTATATTCCTAGTTTGCTGTGTGTTTTTTTTTTTTTATCATACAATGATGTTGAATTTTGTCAAATGCTTTTTCTGCATCAGTTGAGATGATCATATGGTTTTTGGTCCTTCATTCTGTTAATGTTGTCTCTTATGTTGATTGATTTGTATATGTTGAACCACCCTAGCATTCTAAGAGTAAATCCTATTTGGTCGTTGTACATAATTCTTTTAAGGTGCTATTGAATTTTGGTAGGGTATTTGCATCATTATTCATCAGAGATATTGGTCTGTACTTTTATTTTCTTGTAGTATCTTTGTCAGGCTTTGGTACCAGGATCAGGGTAGCACTGGTCTCATAAAATGAAATTGGAAGTGTTCCCTCCTTTCAAATTTTTGGAAGAGTTTGAGGAGAATTAGTGTTAATCCTTCTTTAAATGTTTGGTAGAATTCTCTAGTGAAGCTGTCTGATTCTGGGCTTTTTGTTGTTCAGAGGTTTTTGATTACGGTTCAGTTATCTTGCTAGGTCTGTTTATATTTTTATTTCTTCATGAGTCGGTCTTGGTAAGTTATACATTTCTAGGAATTTATTCACTTCTTCAAAGCTATCCAATTTGTTGGCATATCATTGTTCATAGCACTCTCTTAGGATCCTTTTAATATTTGTGTCATCAGTTTTAATGTCTCCTTTTTCACTTCTTACTTTAGGTATTTAAGTACTGTTTCTTTCTTATTGCGGCTAAAAAATTGTCAATTTTGTTTATCTTTCAGAAAAAAAGAAAACTCTTACTGCTGTTGACTTTTTTCTGTTGTTTTTCTATATTGTATTTTGTTCACTTCCGATCTAATTTTTGATATTCTCTTCCTTCTGCTAACTTTGGGTTTAGTTAGTTCTTTTTCCAGGTCATTGAGATGTAAAGTTAGGCAGTTGATTTTAAATCTTTCTCTTTTCTTAATATAAGCATTTGCCACTATAAACTTAACTTTTGGTATGGCTTTCATTGCATCCCATGAGTTTTGTTTTGTATGTTGTGACTTCATTTTCATTTGTCTCAAGATATTTTCAAATATTCCTTGTAATTTCTTCTTTACTGATAGGTTCCTTATGAATATGTTTTTTTAATTTTCATATATTTGTAAATTTTCAATTTCCCTTCTGCTATTGATTTTTAGATTCATTGTTGTTAGAAAATATACTTGGTGTTATTTCAATCTTCTTAAATTTGTGAAGACTTTTTTGTGGCCTAATGTGTGTTCTATCTTATAGAATATTTTGTGTGCACATGAAAAGAATCTGTATTTTGCTTTGTTGAGTAGAGTGATCTGCGTATATCTATCAGTTCTAGAGAGTGAGGTATTGAAGCCTCCTACCACTGTGTTACCATCTATTCTGTTAGTGTTCACTTCATGTATTTAGGAGCTCTAATGTTAGGTGCATATTTATTTATAATTGTTATATCTTCCTAATAAATTGACCTTTTATCATTATGTAAGGTCCTTCTTTGTCTCTTATGATAGTTTTTACCTAAAATCTATTTTGTCTCATGTAAGTGTAGCCACCCCTGTTCTCTTTTGATTAACATTTGCATGCAATACTTTTATCCATTTTTTCACTTTCACCCTATGTTTGTCCTTAAATCTAAAGTGGGCTTCTTAAAGACATGCTATAGATGGATCTTATTGTTGTTGGTTTTTAAGCCATTCACCATATCTATGTCTTTTGATTGGAGAATTTAATTCATTTACACTTAAAGTAATTGCTAATCAGGAAAGATTTACTATTGACAGAGTATTTTTAGTTGCATTTCTTACAGCTATTTTTCTTTCTTTTCCTCTCTTGTGGCCTTTCTTTGTGTTGCATTGATTTTTTTTATTGTTTTTTTGTTACATGATTCTATTCCTTTCTCAATTTCCTTTGTGTATCTTCTATAGGTATTTTTTCTGGGCTTATCGTGGGGGTGATATAAAACATCTTAAAGTTATGACTATTTATTTTAAACTGAGAGTAACTCAATTTTAATTGAATCAACAAACTCTGCTCTTTTGCTTGGTACCCCTTATACTTTACATTATTGTTGCAAGTTGCATTTATTTATATTGTACATTTATTAACATAGATCTACAGTTATTTTTCATGTCTGTCTTTTAAATTCTATGTCAGAATTTAAACTAATTTATGATCAACATTACAATAATACAGGATTCTAGATTTGTCAAAAAATTTACCTTTACCAGAGAGCTTTGTATTTTTATGTTTATGTGCTTTCATATTTTTGTCTAGAATTCTTCCATTTCAACTTGAAGAACTTCTTTTCGTATTTTTTATAAGGCAAGTCAGGTGGTAATGAGTTCTCTTAGCTTTTGTTTATCTAGGAAAGTTTTCATTTTTCCATAATTTTTAAAGTACAGTTTTGTTAGATTCGGCATTCTTAATTGGCAGGGTTTTTTCTTTCAGAACTTTGGATCTATTATCCTATTCCTTGTGGCCCACAAGGTTTCCACTGATAAATTTGTGATACTATTATGGAAACTCCCTTGTACATGATGAGTCACTTTTCTCTGACTTCTTTCAAGATTCTCTCTTCTAATCATCAAGGAAATGCAAATTAAAACCACAATGAGATATTATCTCACTCATGTTAGGAAGACTATTATTGAAAAGACAAAAGATAAAACATCTTGGTGAAGTGAAGATGTGGGGAAAAGGGAACGCTTGTACACTGTTGGAAGGAATGTAAATTAATACAGCAATTATAGAAAACAGTATAGAAAGTTCCTCAAAAAATTAAAATTAGAACTATCATATAATCCAGAAATCCCACTATAGGGGATATGTATTTAAAAGATATGGAATCAGTATGTTGAAGAGATATCTGTACTGCCATGTTCATTGCAGCATTATTTACAATAGCCAAGATATGGAATCAACCTGTCTTTTTCAATGGATGAGCAAATAAAGAAAATGTGGTATATATTCACTATGGAATGCTGTTAAGTTTTCAAAATAAAGAAATTCTGTCATTTTCAACTGAGTAAACCTAGGGAACATTATGTTGAGTGAAATAAGCTAGGTGCAGAAAAACAAATACTTTATTGTCTCACTTATATGGGGAATCATAGAAACAGAGTGAAGTGATGGTTACCAGAAACTGGGAATTGGAGAGATGTTGGTCAAATCACATAAAGTTTCAGTTAGACAGAAAGAATATGTTCAAGAGATCTACTGTACATCACAGGACTTAAAGCCCATAACAACATATCATACACTGAAAAATTGCTAAGAGAGTAGATTTTAAGTGTTCTCACCACACACACACAAAAAAGTATGTGATGTAACGCATATGTCAACTAACTTGATTAGCCATTCCACAAGGCATATATATATGAAAATATCATGTTGTACATCATAAATATACACAATTTTCACTTGTCAGTTACATAAACAAATAAGTAAGATTCTTTCTGTCTGACTTTTGACAATTTTGTTATATCTTGCTGTTGGCATATTTGAGTTTATTTTATTTGAAATTTGTTGAGATACTTAAATTTTATGCCCATTTTCTTCCTCAAATTTGAAACTTTTGGGCTATTACTTTTTCAAATAGGCTTTCTGCTGATTTTTCTCTCTCTTCTTCTGAGATTGCCATAATGTATATGTTGGTCCACTTGATGGTGTCTCATAAGTTCCTCAGGCTCTTTTCACCTTTCTTCATTCTTTTTTTCTTCTTTATTATCTGCCTCAATAATTTTAAATAATCTATCTTCAAGTTCACTGATTTTTTCTTCTGATTTATCAAATCTTCTATTGAACATCTTTAGTGAATTTATCAATTCATTTATCCTATTCTTCACTCCAGAATTTCAGCTTGGTTCTCTTTTACACCTTCTATCTCTTTGTTAATATTCCCATTTTGTTCATGCATCATTTTTTCTGATTTGGGTAATTGTTTCTATGTGTTATCTTTTACTTCATTAAATATCCTTAAGACAGTTATTTTGAATTCTTTGTCAAGTAATACTAGATGTCCGTTTCTTCATGGCCAGTTTCTGAAGATCTAATTTGCTCCTTTAGTTGGGGTCTCATTTCTTGCTTCTTTGTATGCTTTGTGACCTTTTTTTAAATTATGGGTATTTTTTTAAAAAAAGACCACCTTTCCCAGACATTACTGACTCACTTCATTCAGGGAAGGCTTTCACCAGTCAGGGCAGATGGAGATTCTGGGGACTTCTCAAACCTTTTCTGGAGGTATGTCCTATCTGGGCCTATGAATGTAACTTCCCAGTTAAAAAGGTTTTTCTCCATTTTTTTCCGTGAGTTCAACATCTGTTGCTCTCTGTGATGTCTTTGCATAGTAACATTGTCTCTCCAGTGCTTCAAAAAGCTGACTCATTCACCTTTGTGAACTTAGCAGCCCTGAGTCATCCAAACTCTGCCAGCTCTCATCAGGACTTTTTATCAGCTGAGACAGAAAGCAGCCCCTCAGCCCCCCAAAAGTCAGAACATTGAATGCACAATTTTATTCTTCCTTTTCATTTCTAAGGGAGAAGCCACAAGTTGAGAGTTTTCTTCCAGCCAGGGAGAGGGAATATAACAAGTAAATGTAACAAACTTTGTTACCTGCTTGGATGTAGTTTTTATTGGCTTTGTACCCACCTGGGGTCTGCAATCTATTGAATGGTTTCTGGAGTTCTCAGAAAAGCAATTGGGTTCACATATTATTGTTTAGTCAGTGTCTCGAGGTAGGAAAGAGAGACTAGAGCTTTCTACCATCACTCTGGTCAACTTGGTCAAAATTTTAGCTCACTTCGGCTTAGGCTTTATCTCACTGATTGTTGTCTCTAAACTTCTGCCCAAATGACTTTTGACAGAGGTTAAAGAGCAACTTAATGGAGTTTTCAACAAATATTCCTACAACAATTAAACATCTTTAGGGGAAAAAGAAGCCTTGCCCTAAACTTTACACTTGATTTAAAAATTAACAAGAATGAATCATGGAGCTAAATGTAAAACTCCACAAAACTTTCAGAAAAAGAAAAAAAAAAAATCTTCAGGATCTGGGACTAGGCAAAGAGCTCTTAGACTTGATATCAAAAGCACAAATAATTGATAAATTAGACCTCCTCAAAATTGTACTCTGCAAAAGATCCCATGAAAGGGAAAAAAAGAAGCTACAGGTTGGAAGTATTTGCAAACTACATATCCTACATAACTAATATATAGAATACATAAATAACTCTCAATACTCAACAGTTAAAAACAAAAGACATAAAGATACATTTAACTGAAGAGAATATACAGATGGTAAAAAGGCACATGAAAAGATGTTCAACATCATTAACCATTAGAGAAATGCAAATTAAAACCTCAATGAGGTATCACTACATAACTATTAGAATGGCTAAAATAAAAAGTAGTGAAAACAACAAATACTGGTAAGGATGCAGAGAAACTAGACCACTCATACATTCCTGATGGGAGTAGAAAATGGTATAGCTACTCTGCAAAGTAATTTGGAAGTTTCTTATAAAATTAACATGCAGTTAACATACAACCCAGCAATTGCATGCTTGGTCATTTATTCCAAAGATATGAAAACTTGTTCACACAAAAACCTATACACAAATGTTTATGGCAGCTTATTTTTAACAGATAAAAACTAGAAACACCTAAATGTCTTTCAATGAATATATGGTTAAACAGTGTTACATTGTTATCCTGCAACACTACGCAGCAACAAAAAACAAACTATTGATATACACAATGGTCTGGGTGAATCTCGAGAGAATTATGCTGAGTTTAAAAATCCAGTCTCCAAAGGTTACGTACTATATGATTACATTTATAAAACATTTTTGAAATGACAAAATAATAAATGTATTACAGATTAGTGGTTGCCAGGAGTTAGGAGGTTAGGAGTGAGTGTCATTATAAGAGGACAGAAAAAAAGATTCTTGCAATGGAACTGTTTTGTACTAATATCTTAACTGTATCAATGTTAATATTCTGGTTGTGATTTTGTACTCTAATTTGCAAGATATTATTATTGGATAAACTGTGTAAAATTTACGTAGGATCTTTCTGTATTATTTCTTACACTATATGTGGCTGTACCATTATTTCAAAATAAAAAGGTTAATTTTAAAAAATCACTAGGGAAGCAAGTTGAGGGTTTCTATACACTGAATGCTTATGTCATCCCCAAATTCATTTATTGAAACCTAATTCCTAATGTAATTGTATTCAGAGATAGAGTCTTTGAAAGGTGATTTGGTCATGAATGCAGAGCCCTCATAAATAGAATTAGGGCCATTATAAAAAAGACCCCAAAGAGTGCCCTGGTTTTTTCACCACAGAAAGACACAGTCAGAGGATGGCCATCTATGAATCAGGAAGCGGGTCTTTATAAGATATGGAATATGCCAGTGTCTTGATCTTGGATTTCCCAGCCTCTAGATTTGAATTAAACTTTTGTTTTTTATACACCACCAGTATTTTGTTTATAGCAGCCTGAATGAACTAAGACAAGAGTAGAGAGTTTGTTGTCAGACTAGACAAATTTGCAGTCTCAGTTGCATCACTAATAGCTGTTTCACTTTGGACAATGTCTTAACTTCCCTCAAACTCTAATCCCTTTTCTATCAAATTGGGTTAATAACAGCATCTATCCCACAAGTGTATGGCAAGCACTCAATGAATTAAGGCATAGGAAGCCTTATCCCAGAGCTGGTCACACGGTAAGTACTCCATAGAACACCAGTCCTAATTGTTATCACACAGCTCCTGTCTGTCAATATGGTTCACAGTCAGCCAACATCATTTTAGGTTCACAGGAGAAATAACAAAAGACAAAAATTGGAAGACTGAGCTTTACATTGAAGCTGTGTAAAGATTTAGTGTAGAATATCTCAGATGCATAAATTATAATGAGACACAAATGCATTTATAATTAAACTAAGCAACTTTATGAACTAGAAACAAAACCACTGCCCAGGTTTATGTATCTTTTTTTTATATGAAACAAAGTTCCAATCAAACAGCCTGAGTGAAATCTTGAATGAGCATTAAACAGAAACATAAAAGTGACATGCAGCAGTTCATGTTTGTCAGCTCCAGTCTTTCTCAGAAGAAGCATGTCCTTACTAGTTTTCTCAATTGTTAATGATACTAAGCAAAATTAATTAAAGTATTTTTAAGATGACCTTTTCTCTTGCTTGGAAAAAATTTTTGAGATATTCACACTTCTGTGAGAATTGAATTTTCCAGGTTTGTGTGTTGCTTTCATTTCGGGAGAAATCTTTTCAAAATCAAGAGAGGACGTAATGGCATGTAGACCATCTTTTCCAGAACAGTAGTAGAAAGAGATAAGGCAGGCAACTGAAGATTCTTTAAAAAATGTAAAACTGTTCTAGCAATTAATTTTATCTTCTTTCCTACCAAACAGCTAACCATCAACCAAATAGACTGATCAGCAGTTTGCATGTTTATTCTTCCCTGATTTATTTAATCAATATATATCACCTATTGATAAAAAGAAGAGAAGAAACACTCTTAGTAAGGGTGAATTTTAAACTGTCTATAGTATCCAGATTATCTTGATAACATTTGTATTTTGAAGCATAATGAATTCAACAATTTATGAAACGCAAATTAAACTACGAATTACAGAATAAAAGAGCACCGCATAACATGGAGAATATTATTTGAATATGAGATTCTGCTATTAGTGTAGGTGAAGGTATTACCCTAGTACAATGGAAAGAACATGGACATTAAAATTGACAAAATGTAGTCAAAACTCAAGCTGTCCCACTTACTAGCTGTGTGACTTAAGGTATTACCAACCTCTCTAACTTGTCTTTTTTTTTTTTTTCATTTGTGAAATTAGGGTTAAAGTGACTATCTTGCTGGTATCTGTGAATCAAGCGAGATCATGTGGATTATGTGACTACCTCAGTGCCTAGCTTATAGTAGGAGCTAAGGATAGTGGTAGGTCCTTTCCTTCTTCACCCTTGTATCTTTTGATTCTCTTGTGTTGTGGCTCATTATTATGCCCAAGTTATCCTCAGCTTTTGATAATGAAATTTCTTCTCAAAGACTGAACCCTGACATTTCATAGTAATACTTAAGGAACATGTGATGCCTATCAAGGATAGATACTCCATTTCCAGATTATTGTTGACAGATAAATCCTTCTGAATTAAATGCAACTCACACATACCAAAGCTCACATAATGTTCATTCTTTGGAATATTAATAAATAGAGAGGGATAGGTAAAGAAAATGGAGATTGGAAAAGTGCTTATAACCACTGACAAGAGGTACTTCATAGATCTGTGGGTTCATTCTCATAATCTTGTAAAGTAAATTATCTCCCCAATAACCTTAAGCAAAATTCCCTGCCTAATGAAGTGAAGCTCAAAAGTCTACTTTTAACCTAGTTTCAGCCACCAAAAAATTCAGAATAAAGGGAGCAGTAAAGTGGTTGTCTCCTTGAAAGAGAGAAGGGAAGTAGTAGCTATAGATAAAGAAGGAAAAATCTGGGTTTAAGCCAAGGTTGGAGGCTCTGCTGATTCCTTATCCATTTTGCCCTCACTTTTGTATTATTTTTATGATTGGATAGAAGCAAAATATCATTTTAGGATGTATTCTGATAGATGACCAAACACTAATAATGTGCATGACACAGTACAGAGTCAGAAAACTCTAATCCATTTTTAAGTTTCTGGTTGTTTGTTCATCACGGTGCATATGGTCGATTTGTTACAATAATGACTTTCAGTGAATGACACCTCTCTATGTCCCCACCTCTTTGCAATGTGACTTGCCATTCCTCCCATCAAGAGTTAGTCTTTCCCCATTATTTGAAACCGAGCTGGCCTTGTGACTTGCTTTGACCAATAGAAAGTGGTGAAATTATTGTTTGTGACTTCCAGGGCCAAGCTTAAAGATGCTTTCCAGCTTCTGCTTTGACTTTCTTGGAACACTTTTGCTATCATGTAAAGATGTTGTTTCATACGGAAAATGAAATATGCACATTGACTATGATTCTCAGCATTATGTTTGACAAAACTGAAAACATTTGGAAATCTCTTAAGGGGTCTTAATATCAAGAGATTTCCTACCTGACTGAAATTTTGCATATTAAATTCCACTCAAAGTATTTTGCATCTTCACTGAGTAAAGCAAAAAGTGGGAGAGTACTATTCTTATTGCAAACTCAAAGATACCAGATGAATATAAAATTCAAGTATTAAATACTCACATATAACTTGCTGCTTAAATACCTTTTTGTGATCCTCACTTAAGTATTCAAGGATGCTTCTGCCAGTTCCAAATATGAATTTACATGTAGCTCTGGGCTTCAAAGAATGAAATAAAACAATAATTTCAATTTTATAAGTCCTTGGAGTGAAAACAACTGAGATGTAGCTTTTCTTTGGCTGTTGTGTGTTCCAACCCCTGCAGGCCAATTAAGCTCTTTCAAAGCCCCAGCAAGGGCTTGAAGGTTAATTAAAATGTGTGATTTTTTAAAAAGAAGAAAAACCAAACTGAGAATAATATATAGTGCACATATTCCACAAGCTGCCTTGGAATCAACATTTAATTAGCCAGCAGTGAGCCGCAGCACCTGTTTTTTTCTCCATTTCTGTACAAACACTGCGGGTGCAACCACCAAAGTCTCTGTGGCCGATGTTTGCAAAGACTCCTCTTAGTCTATTTCCTCCCCTTAGACAGGACCCTGCTTTTTGGTGACTTTATCATTGCGCCATCCTAATACTCTCTCCCATAAATAGATTCTTCCCCGCTGTCCCTCCTCCAAAACTCCAAAGAAAATTTTTTATTATACCTCCTATCAACCCTCCACACACAACTTACCCATATATGCTCTGCTTTTCATGGTTGCAGCTACTTGGTTAATTACCAAATGGCCTGTGATATGCTAACCGTCTCTGGAAACACTGCATTTTAACTGAAGGTCCCATAGGATTGTAAAGTCCACCAATGGCAAATGTGGTAGCCAGCCTCAAAGATGACCCCATTGACTTCTGCTTTCTGACATTCACACCTTCGTAAAATCCTTTCCTGCATTTTTTGAGGGTTTATCTGGGTGACCGATAACAAGACAGAAATAATGGTGTATCCCTTCCAAGATTAGGTTATTATTTTAAATTCCATTTGATCCCCCTTCCCCTACCCCCGACACCCCCTTGTTGCTTGATACTTGCTCTAGGGAAAACCATACTCCTGGTAGGTCTATGGAGAAGACTCCATAGCAAGGAACTAAAATACAAGTGCATGATCTTGGAAGTAGTTCCTTCAGCTCATTAAGCCTTCAGAGACTGCAGACTTGATCAGTTCCTTAGCTGCAGCTTCATGAGAGATCCTAATCCAGAACTACCCAGCTAACTCCCTCCCAGATTCCTAACCTACAGAAACTGTGAAATAAACATTTTGTTGTTTTAAGCCACTAAATTTTGAGGTAACTTGTTATACAGCAATAGATAACTAATACAGAAAGTTTGGGTCTTTCCCACATGATGGAGCCATTTAGCAGCACACTGAGGTGACCTGATGCAGTAGAGCAAGCTGTGCCCTCTTTTCTGGGTGATTCTAGTAAGAAAAGAGAAGGAAAGCAGGCATTTAAGGAAATGTACCACGTGGTGTGTGGGGACCAACAGGAAAGTGTTGCTGGGCAGACTCAGCTAGGACTGGAGAAGGGAGAGGGACGTTGAATGTTCAGGGGTCCAGGGATTTTCCCTTGTCAGGTTTGACTTTGAAGCCTCCTCTTTTCCACCCTTTCTCTCTTTCTTCCTCAAGCCTCAGCCACTCTCAGGCTATAGATAGACCAAGTGTTGCTGTCAATCTGTTTAAGATGGCCAGTCTCATATAATCTCTGTTAAGGCGTGCGTCTCTTTTCTTTCTCTGAAAGTATTCTTAAAGGGCCAACAAGATAACAAATAAACCCTGTGGTGCTCTTGGACTTGGTCAAGCCCACAGTAGACGCCCTAGTGTTTGTATTAGAGAAACAATTTGCTACAGTTTGAAAAGCATGCTTTGGCACCAGATGCCTCTGAGTCCAAATGTAGCCTCTGCAACTTAATAGCGGTGTTAGGTAGGTTCCTCTGAGACTTAGTTTACTCATCTATAAAATGGGAATAATATCTAGCTCATTAGCTTGTTAAGTTCATTAAGTAATATAATATACATATATCTCCAAAGACCATTTCTGGATTCCAGAAGAAGCTCACCAAATACCAGTATACTTTCCTTCTATTCTACCATCTGAATTATTCAAAGCAATGCTAATAATTCACAGAGATTTAGATCAAGGTTGGCTGGGTGCGGTGGCTCACACCTGTAATCCCAGCACTTTGGGAGGCCGAGGCGGGTGGATCACCTGAGGTCAGGAGTTTGAGACCAGCCTGACCAACATGGAGAAACCCCATCTCTACTAAAAATACAAAATTAGCCAGGTGTGGTGGCGCATGCCTGTAATCCCAGCTACTTGGGAGGTTGAGGCAGGAGAATCACTTGAACCTGGGAGGCAGAGGTTGCGGTGAGCCGATATCGTGCCATTGTACTCTAGCCTGGGCAACAAGAGTGAAACTCCATCTCAAAAAAAAAAAAAAATAGAACTTCAAGGTTTACTGTGTGATTCAAGAGGGAGTAAGGGTATGTTACGACCCATTTGGATGTGCAGTAACTTGCAAAGAAAGAGGAAATCAATTTTATGCCCTAACTTGTATGTTACTTGTGCTCTACCACCAGATAGTACTTAACATATGCATGATTCGAATAAGTCTTTACAAGGTATGTAAATCACAGATGAAGCACAGATGAATTTTTAACTGTTACTTTTGTAATAAGAATAATCTCTATTAAAAAGACTTGGAGGTGAAAGGCAACTCAAAATCTTGACCACCTTTTAGAGACAGATGGTAAAGAAATGCCTAGATTCAAATCCCTGCTCTGCCCCTAATTAGCTATATGACCTTGGGCAACAAACTCTCTGAGCCTCAGTCCCTTTACCTCTAGAATGGGAATAATGCTCATACCTGACTTCAAGAGTTGTTGTGAGAATTAGATAGATAGATAGATAGATAGATAGATAGATAGATAGATATAGATGGATAGATAGATAGACAGATATGTAAAATGCTTATACCAATGCCTGAGAATGACTAAATGTAAGGAGTCACTTTTAAGTGTCCCCTAGAGCTCTAGGTTGAAATTTTAGAGACAGGGAATTCAAGGCCCTAAAAGACAGACCTTTCATTGTTGAACAGTGCCAGTATCTGCCCTGTGGGTCAAAATAAAGCAAGGCTACTCTTTATTCAGCAAGGCAGATCTCCTGATCATCAGGGGCAGCTAGGTCCTTTCTGTCTTGTGCCTCTTATGGTGAAGGGTTTCTAGATCCTCCATTCTCTGGCTGCTGTCCTCTAATTGCTCCCAGTTTGTCAATGATCTTTCTGGTGTTTTGCATGCAGAATTAATGCAGTGCCCCAGATGTGACAGGGTAAAATGGGACTAGGGTTTCCACTAACAAGGAATAACTTGTACTTTAGTAACAGCATCTCAATGTGTTCATTTTTTTGTTGTTGTTTGTTTATACATAATGTTATAAGATTAAGCTTATTTTGTCTGAATATAGGTGTTTCTCTCTTGAGTTTTACCTTATTGGTTTGATTTCAGCCTTCTGTCCATTCTATCTTACTAACAGCCGTTTGAATTCTATTTTTCCCAATTTTGTGTCAGCCACAAATCTGCAAATGAGACAAGAAGTTTTCAGTCAAGTCATGGGGAAAATAATATTTTCTTAAATTGCTGATAGTGGCCGGGAGTGCGGGGGAGGCAGGAATTGCTCTATCTCAGTAGATTGAAGAGAATGAGGGTATTGGGCATTTTTGAACCCAACTATCCATGTATGATGTGGCCCATACTGGCATAATCTCTATAAGCCAAGAAAAACCCTTGATCAATAGCAAAATGAATGAATGAATGAATGAATGAATGAATGAATAAATTGTTAGGAAGTCACTTGGAGGAAGAAATACTCAGGCTAAAATTTACACAGAGCTAGGAATTACCAACATCAGATACTCCTTGAGAAACGTTTTAAGGGAAGAAGGTGACTTGATTCCTTCACAGGGCAGGGGGGAAAAATCATACAAAACAAGATAACTGGAAACATTCAATAGAAACTTTAGTTATTTCACAATTCACTGGGCTCTACTAATATAAGCAAGACTTTTCTAGAAACCTTGGAAGCTTTTTACTATTATTATTATTATTATTTTATTTTTTATTTTTTATGTTTTTTCTTGAGACAGAGTCTTGCTCTATCGCCCAGGCTGGAGTGCAGTGGCATGATCTCAGCTCACTGCAAGCTCTGCCTCCCAGGTTCATGCCACTCTCCTGCCTCAGCCTCCTCAGTAGCTGGGTCTATAGGCGCCCGCCACCACACCCGGCTATTTTTTTTGCATTTTTATAGGAGACGGGGTTTCACCATGTTAGCCAGGATGGTCTCAATCTTCTGACCTCATGATCCGCCCGCCTCACCCTCCCAAAGTGCTGGGATTACAGGTGTGGACCACTACGCCCGGCCAGGCTTTTAAAAAAATTTCGTAATAGATATAGACTTTAGGTCACATAATTTAGGTCTTCTGTATATGCAGATAACTATGTTGATATAAAATGCATAGATTTTTTCCTTAAGGAATTTGCTTTAGAATTAAAGAGAGGGAATGAATACATGTAAGTAGAACACAGGAATATTAAACACAAGAAGAAGCTATAGGAGACAAAAAGAAAGAAAAATGGAAAGAAAACCAAAATATTATTGAGAGTGTATTGTGTACTGAGTACTTTCAATACATGATATATTTCATTCTTCTGCAAGATTTTTCAGTGTAAATAACCCATTTTTTATAGAGGCAAAAACTGATGCTCAGTGACTTTAAATAATTTTCTCAAGGCACACAGGTAATAAGAAGCTGAATATGACTCAAACCAAGTTTGTTTGTCTCCAAATCCTACACTCCCTTAATGCAACACATTGTCTCTTTGGTTTATAGTCTATTTGGGGAGAATAGATATATATGTAAATTGAACAAAACAAATTATACCAGAGAAAATTGAATTGACAAATTGATGATTGATAATATTGATAATCTCATAATATAGATTGGAAATAGTTTTGGAGTTCAAAAGCAAAGAAAACCGAAGAAGTCTAGAGATGTCAGAGAAGGTAGCTTTGCAGAAAAATTGACCATGTTTTGTTAAGCCTTGAAGGATGGGGATGGAATTTGACTGGGGGTCAGGGGCTAAGAAAGTATAGGCCATTTTAGGAAGAAAAGAATAGTAATTTCTTAAGAAAATTTGTTAAGACCTAATATGAAGCATGATACGGAATGTAAAGGATAAAGAAGTGTAATGGTGTAACCACTGGAAAGGGTCAAAGGAAATAAGAGAGAAAGATGCTTTTAGGTGAAAGACAATAAATTATTTTTTTTAATTATTGAATCTAGGGTAAAAGTGAATTGTACAAACTAAAGTATTAGTAAAATAAACAAAATAAAATTGATGAGAAAATAGGGCTTGGGGTAGTGACCTGAGAGGTCCTTCAACATTGAGATACTAATTGAATTTAAGCATCTTATTGATAAAGATAGGAGCATAGGACAAGAGACAGAGTATTGCTGAAAATCCAGTTTCATAATTAGAGGATCTAATGAAAGGTCACCAGAAACCTAGGAAGAGACTCAGAAGGACGCAGAGACACGAAAGCCAAAGTAGGAGAGTGTGTCAGACGTGACAGACTGAAGGAATGGCTTCAACTCTCCACCGCTACCTACATCTACACTTTTACCTTGGCAATGGTTGTAGTGCTCTGACCTTAAACTTTGGGTTTATCCATGTGACTTGTTTTGGCCAATGTCGTGTGTAAAGAAGTGATTGTGCTAGCTCCATGCCTAGCCTTGTAAGGCTTTACATGTTTCCACTCAGCTTTTGTATCTCTACCATTTCCACGAGAAGAACATGCCCCAGCTTGTTTGTTGGTCATAAAAAGAGGATGTGCAGAAGAGCCTCCCCGGATGGCATTAACATAAAGCAAAGCCACCCCAGCAGCCATGAGCTGAAGCAAGAGCCACCACAGAAATTTATCCTATATCAACCAAATCCCAAGCAACCTACAAAAAGAGTGAGCAGTAATATGTGGTTGCTGTTTCATGTCACTGAGTTGAAGGTGGGATGATATACAGTTACACTAAGCCTCAGGATAGTCGACTTTGGCAAATATGTCAGAAATGATATACAGAAAAGACTATTAAGTTTGTAAACAGGATAGTCACTATAGAGCTTAGAGAATGAATGATGATGTTTTAGGAAAGTAGCGAGTGCAGAAACTAGATTTCAAGGAATTAAGCACAGCAGAAGTGTCCAAGAAATAAAGTCATAAAAAGAGATCACATAGTTGAGGAATCTTGAGGTTAAAATAAACAAGAACATTTATATGTTAGTATCACATACTATTGGAAGTGTCCTAATGTAGAGGGAAGGAGTCTTTGTGAGGGGGTGAACGGCTTAGGGAGGCTAATGATGGTTTAGCAGAGAAGCGTTCTCAGAAATCAAATAGGAAGAGAGTACAACACAGAGAATAAAATCAGTGACTTCTGCAATCACCAAGGCGATATAATAAAGGAACTGAAGTCAGGCAGGGTCAATAGGCCTCATTTCATGAAGGAGGTATTTTTTTTCAGGAAAAGTATCCAACTCTGTTGTTTGTCAATTACAAAGTGTAAAAGAGTATCATATGCTTGTCTCTGAAATTTCTGTTGTCCTTACATTAAATAGGACCCTGAAAAATCAAATTTGTAATCAAGACATGCATTCAAAGAGTCATAATAAAGTTTTTGTGATGAGATAAGGAAATTGACATGCTCTATAAAATTCAAGTCCATTGCTTTGATTTTAGGATATTTCTAAGTGAGTAATCATAATTTCAAATGGGAAAGTGAAAGATCAAGTTGGTCACTATGTGAGGAAAGACACATGTTGTGCTGGTATGTTGGGAGGAAGTATGGCTCACAGAGGTTGTTTCCTGTTGCTGGGCCTCCAGGCTAAATAGAGTGCTGCAAACTTAATGTTTCTATTACCTGGAAGTTCAAGAGATTTTCTTTTGTTGAACTGACGCACAATCTCCAGTCAAATATATGGGCAGTATCTGTCTGGAAGCCCTTTAACATGACATAGTAGGACTATGGAAAATGCCTATAAGCAATTTATAGATGAGGCTGGTTCTATTTTTGAACACTGGTTTCCAATGATGTGCCTCAAATGTATTACAGCCGTCTGTGCAAAATGGAATGGGAGCCGCCTTCCTAAGATGTATTCTCAGCAGGGCCCCTGCTGACTCACCAGGAGAGAGAGTGAGCCCCACATCAACCATGCCATCATTGGCAAGTTCTTCTGCCTCATTTCCTCTCTAATAGCAAGTCAGGATAATATTTACTTTGTCTGCTCTGGTCCCAGTGGGGTGCTATGAAACCTGCCCCATGGTGCAGCACCCCTTCCTGCCTACATACCTCAGGCTGTTTCTAGATCATCGGTGAAAATTGGAGACTCAGATGTATGGCGCCACTGGCCCACTGGCTTCAGCCACACCTGTAAGCAACTGAAACTTGGGTTAATGTAGCCCCAGAGCATGGTCAGGTGGGAAAAGCATCCTTGTTAGGGAACGGGAGAGAGTGTGGGAGAATGAAGGAATCATCTCTCAGGAGTTCCAGTAAAGAAAATACAAATACATTCTGCAATTGAAACAGATGAGAATTCAGCAATCTTGCATACTTCTAGACGGTCATTTCTCGAGGCATATTTGGAAGTATTACTTGAGGCAGGAGAGAGGAGTGCAGGATGGATCTTATGATGTTAGGTAGAATAACCCTAGGTCCCCCAGGATGAGATTTAAAATTTTTCCTTTGCAGATGTCAGATAGCTGATGACTGGCATGAATAAACTATATAAATCATAAAATGAGAGTAGTTTCCTAATCAATGAAAAAAATATCTGTGCTGGATATTGTCCGTTAAAAATCAGAACCACTCCATCCTTCTAAGCTCTGCTCTATAGTGCAGAGTTGAGAAGCTCAAAAAACTACAATTCCCATACTCCTTTGGGAATCTAACTGTAGAGCCCAGTGAGATTTGGCCAATGAGAAGCACCTGTTTGAGATTTTGGGGATCGAAAATAAGAGCTTTGTTCCCTAAGCTGTAGATCAGTGTGTAGATATCAGCAGATGGCAGGTGTGGCAGGGATTTTACCTGAGGCCTTTAGGCATTCTCTTGAGAACCACCCAATTCTCCATACAGGAGTCAGCTGAGACCACTGATGACAGCTTCCTAAAGCCTGTTCTTCCAGGTTTCCTGGAAGCAACCTTTCTTAC
The DNA here is from genome assembly GCF_009828535.3 of Hylobates moloch. Taxonomy (NCBI): domain Eukaryota; kingdom Metazoa; phylum Chordata; class Mammalia; order Primates; family Hylobatidae; genus Hylobates; species Hylobates moloch. The sequence continues at coordinate 50,512,713 of NW_026652279.1, forward strand.
CTTTCCTTCCCCAGCCTCTCAACATAAATCTCCAATAGTGCTGGACTTTGATTTCCTTGATTAAACTTCTTCTTACTTTAAATACCTAGAGTAACTTCTGTTTTACTGACCAAGCTCCGACTGATAATCTACATGCTTCTGATTTTAAAATGTTTATAAATGTTAGAATATCCTGGTTCTTCACCCAAACTAAGTACAAGCAAGCCACATACTCATCTGGGTTGAAAAAGCACAGTTCATGCTCATGAATTCATGAGTACTATGCCTTCATTCATGCAAATAATATTTATTGTATGCCTCCTAGTGCCAGTGCTGTTTTATCAGTAGAAGGAGCTTACATTCTAGTGAGAGAAGAAAGATCATAAACAAGTAAAAATACGATGCATCAGATGGTGATGTGTGCTATGGTTCAAAAGGGGAAGCAAAGAGGACATGGTGCTGTGGGGAGGGGGTTATTTAATATGTGGCAGTTGAGAAAGGCCTCATTGATAAGGTGATATGTGAGCAGAGATCTGAAAGAAATGAGATAGTCATGGAACTGTCCGGAAGAGGAGTTTTCTTTCAGTGTAAAGTCTTTGAGGCATGAACATGCATAGCCTAAGTGAGGAAACAATATAACTGGAGCAGAGTGAGCAATAGGGAGAAGAGAAAGAGATTGGGTCAGAAAGGTGATAAAGTCTTATAGACCATGAGAAGGATTCTGGTTTTTACACTAAGTTAGATGGGAAACTGCTTCACTGCATGGTTTCAAGTATGTATTGCTTTTATATGAAGAAGACAACAAACTAAAAGACACTTTTATTTTAGAAAAATAGAGGTTGAGAAAACACAGATACTCCATTCTATCCTCAAAACTACACTGCACCATGGTACCCACTGGTCAACAACTCCTGAAACATAATCCTATCAGCTTCTTGGTTTTTATTTGAAATTCCCAGTTTTTTCCATCCTAACAATCTGGCTTTTTAAAGTGATTATAAAGGAATTCCCCATCTAACCTTTTCCATAATTTTCTGCAAACTGCAAAATAAAGGCTGAGTTCCTTGGAGGGATACAAGATAATGTTGGATTTAAGGAGAGACAGGAGGCTGAAAAATAATAATAACTTAAAGCTAATAGAGAAACACATGTAATTTAGCTGAGACGACTTCCCTGGGAAGAGTGCCCACTTGATATTACAGTGTCTCACTGGAGGGAGCTGCAGCACAAGTAGCACCATGAAAGTTTTTCATAGCTGCACTCCACATTCCGCTGTGCTGAAGAAGACATCAAGAGGCACTCCTCCCTTGGAAGAGTTCATTTCAGTTCTTAAGGGCTAACCACAAATACTGCACTAAGACTTGTCCAAGCTCAGGGACTCCAAGAAAACCTCCTGAAACAAGCAGCTGAAAGCCAAATGGGTATTGGAAGAAAATGATGGAGGCATCTGGGGAGGAAGAAGAGGGGAGGGGAGGAGAAGAAGAGAAGAAAAAGAAACAGAATGTTTCCTGTCCGAGGCAATACTCAGCATCCATCGTGAGGGGATGAAGCAAATCCCTCAGCAAAACACTGGGAGACAAAGAGGGAAAAATAGCTCAGTTTAATTAACTGAGCTTAGCTAGTAACACAAAGAGGAATTCTAGTTTGGCTTTAGAAACATTTTTAACTCAAAGAATGGAAGAGGTTATTAGAGCTCCTATTTGCTGTTTGGTTCAGTCAAGCCCTTTCCCTCATAAACTCCTCATCTAAAGCCTCATTTGGGAAAATAACATATATCCAATAAAAAATAAAAACCATCCAGCTCTATGTAGACTTGAGAATATTTTAAAATATCAATTGTACAGCCAGAATTCAGAAGGCTGTTAACATACAAATAAGCATATTTTTTAATAAAGGCACTCCTGTCTCTAATAGCTCACCACAAGACCCTCCTCCCAATCCCCAGCCTTTCTCTTCCCACCCTACACACACACACACACAATGCACACCACACTTTTTCACTCCACTATCCACTTTGGGATATTTACACATCCATACACACAAGGTTGTCTCTCTCTCATCTACTTCAGTACTGGACACATGTCAAATGGGGATGTTCAACCTCAGGGCCATTATTCTGCTTCAGTTAGTTAATTCTGTTCCTGGCATGTATATTAGCCAGGTTCTCCAGAGAGACAGAACCAATAGGATAGACAGCTATACAGATGAGTGGATAGATGATAGATAGATAGATAGATAGATAGATAGATAGATAGATAGATAATAATAATAATAATAATGATGGTGGTGATGAAGATAGATGATAGATAGATAGATAGATAGATAGATAGATAGATAGATAGATGGGATTTATCATGAGAATTGACTCACGAGATTATATAGAGGTTGAGAAGTCCCTTGATAGGCTGTCTGCAAGCTGGAGACCTTGGGATGCCAGTAATGTTGCCAAGATCAAGTCCAAAATCCTCAAAACTGGGAAAGCTAAAGGCCTGAGAACTCGGGGGTACAAGTCCCAGAGTCCAAACACATGAGGACCTGGATTTTCAATGTCCAAGTGATGGCAGTATCTGCTTCAGATGGCCTGTTGCTGCCATCAGGCCAACTGCAGCAGAGAGATGCAGTGAGGCTGCATGCTCCCTGCAGCTGGCAGGAGCCAGGGACAAGTGGGAGCCCTGCCCCTTCCAAGTTGGGGTGGGAGCTCCCCAGGTGCCACTGCAACCACCCAAATCATGGCTGCAGACCTGGGTCTCCCACTCCTCAGAGCCCAGGAAAGAGAGGCTGCAGCTGCCCAAGTTGTGGCTGCAGAAATGAGCCTCCCTGTGCTCTTGGGGGGCCAGGAGCAGGCAGGGGCTGCCCCCACCACCCACAGCTGCAGCCACTCAAACCATGGCATCCCTGCACTCTTGGGGGACCTTGGAAGGCCCCCCTGCCCTCACAGGCTTTGAAGCACCTGCCCCCACTGCCTGGCTTCCCCCTGCCGTCAGTGCCTGCTCCCATCTCCAGGTGAGGGGCACCATGAACAGCAGCAGGAGGTAGACAGATTCCTGGGTGGAAGGGGATGGGTCCCTGGTGAGACCCCACCTTCAGGCCTAGGAGGGCATGAAGGCCGAGGGCCAGGCTGCCTGTCCAAGGGACCAGAGTGGGAAATTGTGGTGCCTTTTCCAGGCCCACCCATGGCCACCAATGGACCAATTGGCATGTTCCTCCTCCCATCTGAGGCCCATAAAAGCCCCAGGATCAGCCAGAGAAGAGCAGATGATGGGCAGACCTGCTGCAGAGAGGAGCTACCCTGTCTGCTGATAGCAGGAGACATTAGAATGACCAGCAGCAGAGAGGAGCTACAAGTCCAGGGCCTCTTCTCTGCTAGGAGCTGGGGAGACGATGAGATGGATGGGATGGCTTGCCTGCAAAGAGGAAAAAACCACCCCAGGACCTCCTCTCTGCTGAGAGCTTCAGAGACCACAGGACAACCTGCCTGCAGAGAGGAACTTCCCACTCCAGGATCTCCTCTCTGCTAGGAGCTGAACACTCATAGGGACACCCTGGCTGCAAAAAGGAGCTGCCTCCTGCAGGTCTCCTGTGAGCTGTTCTATTGCTCAATAAAGCTCTTCTTCATCTTGCTCACCCTCCACTTATCTGCATACCTAGTCACAGAACAAGAGCTCTGGACCTGCTGAACGGTGGAGCTAAAAGAGTTATAATACAAACAAGGCCAAAACATGCCTCTTGCTCCCCACATTGCAGGTGAAGAGACAAGAGCTATGGCCCCTCAGGGAGCCCAGATTTGGGAGCTCCCAGAGTCAGGACTGAGACTCCCTCTTTGGGATCCTGCAGTGCCTGGCATCTCTGAGATTCCAGGCTCCACTGCATTCCCCAGTGCCAGCCATGGAAACTGCTTGCAGTTCACCTGGTCCAACTGCAGCCTTGCAGAGAGCTGGCAACCATACTGGCACCTGGAGCTGCTCATCCAGCTGCAGCAGCCAGCGTGTCTGACTGTGCAGTGACCAGACTCCATGTTCACTCACACACCCCTCGTGGCTCCATGCCTGACTTGCCCTTGGCAGCTGTGGGATCCAGGCTGGTAGCATGAGCCAAATGCAGTTATCAGACCAAGTGGGTGAAACAAGCCCAAGGGACCTGAGCAAAACTCAGGCAAAGGTGCCACTGGCCAGAGATTTCAGGCCAGAAAACTGTCACACCAAAGATCCTGTAACACATGGACGGGAGAATGATGTGCTAGTTCCAGGAGACAGAGAATGTGAATTCACCTTCCCTCTGCTGTTTTATTCTGTCTTGTCCCTAGCCAATTGCATGATACTCACATACAATGAAGAAGAATGTTCCCCACTCAGTCCACCAACTTATATGCCAACCTCCTTTGGAAACACCCCCACAAATATACCCAGTTATCTAGGTATCCCTTAACCCAGTGAAGTTGACACCTAAAATTCACCATTGCAGCATAACTTCAGAAGCATTGAAAACCTCCCTTCCCAGGAGAAAGAAATAAAGGGTATTCAATTAGGAAAAGAGGAAGTCAAATTGTCCCTGTTGCAGATGACATGATTGTATATCTAGAAAACCCCATCATCTCGGCCCAAAATCTCCTTAAGCTGATAAGAAACTTCAGCAAAGTCTCAGGATACAAAACCAATATGTAAAAAACACAAGCATTCTTATACACCAATAACAGAGAGCCAAATCATGAGTGAACTCCCATTCACAATTGCTTCAAAGAGAATAAAATACCTAGGAATCCAACTTACAAGGGACGTGAAGGACCTCTTCAAGGAGAACTACAAACCACTGCTCAATGAAATAAAAGAGGATACAAACAAATGGAAGAACATTCCATGCTTACGGGTAGGAAGAATCAATATTGTGAAAATGGCCATACTGCCCAAGGTAATTTATAGATTCAGTGCCATCCCCATCAAGCTACCAATGACTTTCTTCACAGAATTGGAAAAAACTAATTTAAAGTTCATATGGAACCAAAAAAGGGCCCGCATTGACAAGTCAATCCTAAGTCAAAAGAACAAAGCTGGAGGCATCTCGCTACCTGACTTCAAACTATACTACAAGGCTACAGTAACCAAAACAGCATGATACTGGTACCAAAACAGAGATATAGACCAATGGAACAGAACAGAGCCCTCAGAAATAATGCCACATATCTACAACCATCTGATCTTTGGCAAACCTGACAAAAACAAGCAATGGGGAAAGGATTCCCTATTTAATAAATGATGCTGGGAAAACTGGCTAGCCATATGTAGAAAGCTGAAACTGGATCACTTCCTTACACCTTATACAAAAATTAATTCAAGATGGATTAAAGACTTAAATGTTAGACCTAAAACCATAAAAACCCTAGAAGAAAACCTAGGCAATACCATTCAGGACATAGGCATGGGCAAGGACTTCATGTCTAAAACACCAAAAGCAATGGCAATAAAAGCCAAAATTGACAAATGGTATCTAATTAAACTAAAGAGCTTCTGCATAGCAAAAGAAACTACCATCAGAGTGAACAGGCAACCTACAGAATGGGAGAAAATGTTTGCAATCTACTCATCTGACAAAGGACTAATATCCAGAATCTACAAAGAACTCAAACAAATTTACAAGAAAAAAACAACCCCATCAACAAGTGGGTGAAGGAGATGAATGGACACTTCTCAAAAGAAGACATTTATGCATCCAAAAGACACATGAAAAAATGCTCATCATCACTGGCCATCAGAGAAATGCAAATCAAAACCACAATGAGATACCATCTCACACCAGTTAGAATGGAGATCATTAAAAAGTCAGGGAACAACAGGTGCTGGAGAGGATGTGGAGAAATAGGAACACTTTTACACTGTTGGTGGGACTGTAAACTAGTTCAACCATTGTGGAAGTCAGTGTGGCGATTCCTCAGGGATCTAGAACTAGAAATACCATTTGACCCAGCCATCCCATTACTGGGTATATACCCAAAGGATTATAAATCATGCTGCTATAAAGACACATGCACAGGTATGTTTATTGCGGCACTATTCACAATAGCAAAGACTTGGAACCCAAATGTCCAACAATGATAGACTGGATTAAGAAAATGTGGCACATATACACCATGGAATACTATGCTGCCATAAAAAATGATGAGTTCATGTCCTTTGTAGGGACATGGATGAAGCTGGAAACCATCATTCTCAGCAAACTATCTCAAGGACAAAAAACCAAACACCTCATGTTCTCACTCATAGGTGGGAATTGAACAATGAGAACACATGAACACAGGAAGGGGAACATCACACTCCGGGGACTGTTGTGGGGTGGGGGGAGGGGGGAGGGATAGCCTTAGGAGATATACCTAATGCTAAATGACGAGTTAATGGATGCAGCACACCAACATGGCGCATATATACATATGTAACAAACCTGCACGTTGTGCACATGTACCCTAAAACTTAAAGTATAATAAAAAAAAAAAGAAAGCCTCCCTGACCAAAACAACACATCTCAATTTTAGCTAGCCACATTTCAAGTACTTAATAGCCACCTGTGACTAGTGGTGTCAATCTTGCTCTGTCTCACAAGATTGCTATGTATAATATGATAACTTACATGAACACATCCCATAAGCTCTAAAATGCTGCTATATGTATGGTACTCACAAACTCAATGATCATTTCATTCTGACAGGTGCTATGTCAATGATCATGGGCCCTATTTCCCCATTCTACTTTCTTTATGATGGTGAGCCAAGATCAGGACACACACAATGCCAATGCATTTGTAGTTGCTACTACATTTGTGGTCTCATGGAAAGAGCACAGGATGTGGAATCAGTATGCACAGAGGTGAGTTCTTGACCACATCCTCACTGTACAACTTTGGGCAAGTCTTGTTTCACTTTTCAGCCTGTTTCCTTATCTGTAAAAAGGAAAACAATACCTCTTCTATGTATACCACAAAACTGCTGTGGAGATAAATGAATATAATATCAAGCAAGTAAATGATTATATATTATAAAATGCTGGGTATTGTCATTCTTGTATTCATTAAACCTAGGATACCCTCACATAATTATTGCTTAAGTACCAAGAACATAGATAATTATAAAAACCTCAAAATTTTATTTTTTTAATTTTAAAAAATATTTTAACTTTTATTTTAGGTTCAGGGGTACATGTGCATGTTTGTTATATACGTAAATTCATGACTCGGGGGTTTAGTATACAGATTATTTTGTCACTAAGTATAGTACCTAATCGTTTTTTTTTTTCCCTGAACCTCTCCCTCCTCCACCCTCAAGTTGGCTCTAGTGTCATTGTTCCCCTCTTTCTGTCCACGTGTTCTCACTGTTTAGCTCCCACTTATAAATAAGAACATAGGTATTTTGTTTTCTGTTCCTGTGTTAGTTTGCTAAGGATAATGGCCTCTAGTTCCATCCATGTTCCTGAAAAAGACATGATCTAATTCTTTTTTGTGGCTGCATAGTATTCTATGGTGTATATATACCACATTTTCTTGATCCAGTCTACCATTGATGGGCATTTAGGTTGATTCTATGTCTTTGTTACTGTGAATAGTGCTGCAATAAACATACATGTGTATGTGTCTTTGTGGCAGAATGATTTATATTCCTTTAGGAATATACCACAAAAAACAAACAACCTCATTAAAAAACGGGCAAAGGCCATGAACATATGCTTTTCCAAAGAAGACATACATGTGGCCAACAAGCATATAAAAAATGCTCCATATCGCTAATCATTAGAGAAATGCAAATTAAAACCACAATGAGATACCATCTCACACCAGTCACAATGGCTATTATTGAAAAAGCCACAAACTAACAGATGCTGGCAAGGTTGTGGAGAGAAGGGAATGCTCATACACTGCTGGTGGGAGTGTAAATTAGTTCAACCATTGTGGAAAGCAGTGTGGTGATTCCTCAAAATTTTAAATATGTTTCCTATTCATTATCTTCTCTAACCCAGAATCACTTCCAAGGTTTGGTGTGCTGGGCTGTGCTCTCAGATGTGATACCCACAAATGTCCTTTTTGCTGAAGAATGCATTGCTTTTGCAGGGAGTATGGGGAGAGTGACCCAAGCAAATTCAGGTTAGAATGATGTTAAGAACATGGGTTTGAGTCAGAAATAACCAGTTGTGGATATTTGTCCTGTTACTTGCTCTCTGAGTTATTTTCCTTTTTGAACCCCAGTTCCCCATCTGTGAATAAAGCTTCTGCCTGGCATTGTTATGAGGCTTACAGGAGAAAATCTAGTAAACACCTAGCACTGTACTTGGCCCATAGTGCACCCTCATTAATCTGTAACTGTTTCTATCATCATCTTGGCATACCAGATGCCTGACACATCATGTTGGGAGAGTGAGAAAGCTTTTGGTTCCAGAGTGGCCTGACCATTTACCTAATTTATTTTTGTGTGTGTGTGCAGAGGCTGTTGGCAAATTTGTTTAGTGGGGACAGTCTCTCACTTGGCACTCAGCTTTATAACTTCTAGCCATTTAGTCACGTCCTGCTGGACGCTGGACACTCATTATTTCTGAAGAGCTAGAGAAGCAGCTCACAAGACTGACGGCTCCTTCCAGTCTGGTGCATTCTATGGGGTCTCTCTCACAGCATTTGGATTCTCAGGGAGAAACTTTCTCTTTGATAAGTTTGGGCAGATTGAGCCCTGCCTCACATGTTCTCATGTTTGCTATGCACTCTGTGAGGTTATTTTAGCAATGATCATGATTCTGGGTGGATAGTTGTATGAAGTGCTTTAATCCCATCAGATCTCAAATGACTTTCCATAGCTCACCTATTGTGAGGGGCCTCTTCTGGGAATGATATTGTTCCAGAGGCAGACAGTGGGAGAACTGGAGGGAATGGCACAGGGCCAGAGCAATGACGTCTAGCAGATGTTTATCATTATGACCAACTGTGCCTTCAATGTTAGAAGGTTGATCGATCTACCATCCCAGTTTGCCTGGCACTCAGGGGGTTGCTTGGGATGCAGGACTCTCATCAGAATATTGAGAAGCCCATCCTCAGGGTCAGTAGGGTACAGAGGCGCTTTCCAAACTTTAATGTGCATAAGAATCACCCGAGGACCTTGATAAAATGCAGATTCTGATGCAGAAGGTCTGAGGTGAGCCCTAAGATTATTCATGTCTAACAAGCTCCCAAAGTGAGCCACGCTTTGGACAGTGCTGGTTTAGTGGACCTACATGAGGCTTTGGAAAAACCTGGGTTGGCATCCTAGCTGCAGTTCTTCCCAGATATTATTCTCACTTTCCTTATTTGCTCCATCCTCCTGCCCATGAGGATCCAATCACTTCTCACCACGGCTCACTTCCAACATTGGGGATTATAATTTGACGAGATTTGGGTAGGGACACAGATTCTGACTATATCAGAAAGCCAAGAGTTTGGCCAAGCAAACATTTGCTAAGATTAGTATAGATAGAAGAAAGGCAGATGCTGTAATTCATCAGGACAATGGAAAAAAAGACACAGAAGGCATTTCTGAGAACTTTGTGGCTGCCACACCTATCACAGGCCCAGTGATCCAGGGTCTTGAGGACAGAATGGTTTCAAGGAGGAGCCCACATTGCTCCTGGGGCCTTGAGGCTCACTGCCCAGGGTCACCTGAAATTTCTTCTCCACACATTTGGGAGGAGTTCCTTGGCCACCCCAACTATGGCTCATGTAGGCCGGCTTTAACTCAGGCTGATCCTTTAGAAGGCTCAAGCACTAAACTTTAGTGACATCTACACAGTGCCAGTTCTGCAGCTGTGCAGACTGCAAGAGCTGGGCAGGAATGGCCACCTCCACCTAGATTTCAAATTGATATCTCAGGGAGCCTAAGGGCATAGGCAGAGAACTGCTACAGGAGCAGGGCTGCCACAGAAAGCCCCCAGTAGAGAAATTCTTAATGGTGCCATGGGGGCAGGGCTGCTCTCAAGATCCCAGGCCTGTAGACACAGCAGTGTGTAACTCCAGCCTGGGAGAGCCACAGGCACCAGACTCCAAAACCTGAGACCCGTGGCATAAGCTGTGTCCAGAAAAGCTGGCTGTCTAGGGTCTTGGGGACCCAACTCTCACACCAGGGTGTCTAGAAGACAAGATATGGAGTCAAAGAAGATTATTCTCAAGACTTGAGGTTGCCCTTTTGGGTTTTGAATTTGGTCAGGATCCATCAATCCTTTCTTCTTTCCTATTTCCCCTTCCTAAAATGGAAATGTCTCTCCTAAGCCTATCCAACTGTTGTATTTTAGAAGCCTATAACTTGTTTGATTTCACAGACTCACAGTTGAAGAGAAATTTGCCACAGGATGAATTATACCTTGAGTTTCACACATACCTGATTCAGATAAAATGTAATTGAGACTTAGGACTTGAACTTTAAAGTTGATGCTGGAATAAGTTAACACTTTTGGGGCTATTGAGATGGAGTGAACGTATTTTGTAAGAGGGAAGGATGTGGACTATGGGAGGCCAAGAGTGGAATGCTATGGTTTAAATGTTGTATCCCCTTCAAAATCTATGTGGAAACTTAATCAGTTAATCCCCAATGCCACAGTATTAAGAAGTGGGACCTTTAGGAGATGATTAGGCCTTGAGGGCTTTGTCCTCATAAATGGAATTAGTGCTTTATAACAGGGTTGGAGGGAACTAGCTAGGACCTTTTTCCTTCCACCTTTCCACCATTTGAGGACACAGCATTCATCCCCTCTGGAGGACATAGCAGCAAGGCACCCTGAAAACCAAAAATAAAATTCTAATCTCTCCAGTTTATTGAATGGACCTCTCTCTTGGCCAAGGGGATCCCCAAGAAACCTGAAAAACTAGTTCAATCCATGACTGGAAGTGGGGATTGGACATGCCTCATTATTTCCTTCTCGTTTTGGAGTTTAGGCACAACTGACTAGCATTAACTTTTAAACAAAGATCTTGGCCAGGTGCGGTGGCTCATGCCTGTAATACCAGCACTTTGGGAGGCTGAGGTGGGCGGATCATGAGGTCAGGAGATCGAAACCATCCTGACTAACATGGTGAAACCCCATCTCTACTAAAAATACAAAAAATAGCCGGGCTTGGTGGCAGGCACCTGTAGTCCCAGCTACTCGGGAGGCTGAGGCAGGAGAATGGTGTGAACCCAGGAGGCGGAGCTTGCAGTGAGCCGAGATCACGGCACTGCACTCCAGCTTGGGCGACTGAGTGAGACTCCATCTCAAAACAAAACAAAACAAGACAAAACAAAAAAGAGATCTTAAGACTAACAAAGCAGGCTCTTCGTACTATAAATACACGAAATTCCAACTTGACTTTGTATAGCATCACATGACAGATAGTAGGCCCTGAAGTAAATCAAAGTATTTTACCCTAAAATATATTTCTTTGACATATTTTGAAATGGCCCTGCAAAGCTGTCTCTTGTGGGAGAAATTTGCATCATGTAGAGAATCACCTCCTCTTACTAGGTCTTTTCCAGAGAGTTTGGCATCTTTTAAAGTCCAATAAGTGACATTTACCGTCTATTCTCTCTGAAGCCTGCTACCTCAAGGTTTCATATACATGACAATAACCTTGGTTTCTACAACTCCCTCTTATCTTAACTCAAGCATTTCTTTATGCTGACTTCAAACACTTCAGGCAAAGTTTGACACTTTCAACTGGCTGCAGATTGGGAAATCTTTGAATCCACCTATGACCTGGAAGGCCTCACTTTGAGATGTCCCATCTTTCCTGGCTGAACAAATGTATACCACACATACATTGATTTATATCTTGGCTTGTATCTTCTGTGCCCCTAAATGTATAAAACCAACCAATCGTCTTGGGCACATCTTCTCAAGACCTCCTGAGGTTGTGTCACAGGTCATGGTTCTTAACATTGCCAAAATGAACCTCTAAATTGACTGATACCTGTCTCAGATACTTTTTGGTTTACAACCTTCTTGGAAGCAAGGCAGCAAATGTTTAACAGACACCAAATCTGCCAGCATCTTAGGATCTTTGGGTTTTCAGTCAAAATAATTTCATAGCTATTTCTCCTAACTAACTGTGAAAAATAAATTTCTGTTACTTACAAATGACCCAGTCTAAGATATTTTATTATAACAGCACAAACAACTAAGTCACCCACCAACACCTACTCACATCCATACAAACTTTCTGTTCCTCTTCCCTGCTTTATTGTCTTTCCCAAGCACTTATTAACATCTAAAATATTTTATTTATTTTCTTTTTGTTTGCCTTTCTCTTCCAGAGAAAAAATTCTGGGTCAGGCATTTTGTCTATTTGTTCACTGTTCTAGCCCCAATAGCTACTAGAGGTTCTGACACATAGTAGGCCTTCAATAAATATTAATAAATAGATAAATATTGTAAATTTTTTGATATATTAAAACCTTCTATATAAGAAGATAATCAGAGTTAGCCAGATTGAGAAACATATTAACCACAAAAATAAAATGTATTCTGACTTCTATTCTCTTTATAATTTTTTTCTGTAGTATTTATGACTTGAGTTTGAATACTTAAAAATTCCTAGATAGGTGTCTATAAATTTTCACATGTGTACCTGGGCACAGATGCACACACATACACAGAAAGCTTAATACAGACTACAAAAAATACGCACTATATATGTTTCTTTTGTGGGAAAGTGAATTCTTCATGAGCCCTGAAATGCAGCATGGCGCCAATTGCCTTAGCAGAAAGCAGGAGAAACTTGTCTTGAAAAGAAAGGTAGTCCTGATTTCTGTATAAAGCAGAAAGATAGAGAAGAAAGAGTATTTATGTCTAAAAGGCTTCCTTACTGTTTCATGATGGCCTTAATTTAGTGTTAATGGTTTAATTTCCAGGTTACACCTCCTCCCTCCTTAAATAGCACTTAGTGTAATTGATGCCAAGTTAATCACTGTGCTGCCAAGAGAAGTGTCCATGGGGTAGGAACCACATGCTGTTTTACCTGTGCTTAAAGAGAAAAATGTCATGCATCTCTGAAGAAACAATGTTGACTGAAAAATAGTGCCAAGTCTCAAACAAGATCTTTGTGAAAAGTAAAGCGTGAAGCACAAAATTAGAGTAAATCTTATCATTATCTAAGAATTAAAATGATGATTAAGGTGATTATCTTTTTCTTCTTTTTGTTAAATAGTTTGCAAAATTATAACAATAGGTACGCATTATTTTATAATTATTGACAACATGGTGTTATGTAAAACAAAGTGTATTATATGAAGAATATTCTTAATTTTAGTTGGAGCTATAAAAAACTATAAGACTATGCAGAAGCACAATAAAATGCTAACAGTGAATATCTCTGAATAGTGGGATTATTGCTAAATTTTATCACATTCTCCTTTGCTTTTTATTATTGTCTAAATTTTGAGCAGTGAGTGTATGCTACATTTGTAATTTTAAAATAAAGTTGGTTAATTTTCTAGAAATTGTTACCACCTTCTATTTACAATAACAAAGCATTTTGTTTGTCTGCCTTGGATTTATTTTAAATAAGTTTCATCTTCTTTTCCTGTGTCATTAATAAGAGGAGAAAAGGTTTAATTTAGGGGAAATAAAGGAATGTTTCCCTTAAAGTGTATCACCTTTTAGAAGAAATCTTTCCATCCCACCTTTTCCTGTGATTCTCCATCACAGGTTGAGAAAGTGCAATCATGAAGCTTTGCACCCCAGGCTTACATTCTTTTGAATCTGGGGCTAGAGCATACTTCAAGATCAACCAGCACCATCTTCTTTCACAGTGGAAGAAACAGAGTTCCTGAGAGAGAATGGGATTTGTTCATGGTCACACAGTGTTATGGACATTATAACAAAGCCAGGTCTAGAACCCTGGCAAGAACATGCGTCTCTGTTTTCTATGTGTTTATTCTGCCTATTCTTTGCATTCAAAAATAGAATATGAAAAGAATTCCAAGCACAGTGCCTTGTATATAGAATACTCGGTAAGTGAATAATGAATGAATAGGTAAATTAATTAAAAAAAGTTGAACATCAATAATCACTACTTTATACAGTGAAAAAGAGGCTCTGGAAATAAACATCAATTCCTTTTTCTTATTTTAATAAGAAAAAAGAAAACACAGAAAAAGAGCCACCTTAAAAGTAGAAAGTCTGCCACTGTCTGTGGCACATGTTGGTAGTGGGTGCCCAGGATTACCCTCAGAACGGCAGCCCAAATATCTCTAATGAGAGAAATGAATGGAAAGACCCACATATATCCTTCCCTGAGTTTAAGTGGCCCAAAGAACTTGGAGGAAATATGAAAGTGTCTATATTTTCCTGGCAGGTAAAGAGCAAACTTGATTTGGTAGTCACAACGGAGTTCCTGTAAGAAATTGATTGAAGCACCTCTAAAACCCAATGGGATGTTGCTTCACTCAGTGGAAACCAAAGTGGCTCACAGAAGACAAACTTCAGGTAGGAAAGGGAGGTTTAAACGCACCCTGGAGGCCTTAAAAGGAACAGAAAACATTTAGTCTTAAAAGCAGGGATGGTTTTAGAACCAAAGACAACATTTTCAGAATTTAGTAAGACTTACTAATAACAATGCACAGGCTTCTCAAATGATGGCTCTACATAAAATGCAGGGCTTGCTTTTCTTATATCATATTCAAACCAATTAAATTTTCCTCAGTTGCTTGGCTTACTCTGTAAGGTATACTCATTTCATACAACTTTTCATACAACTTGGTAAGCCACATCATTCACAAAACATGGCAGCTGTCAGAGTTGACAGAAAATTCCCTACCATCCTCATTTCAAGATGCTCCAATACCACGCTTCATATTTGTCCATCCAGAGATACCTTTTCTGAAGATTTTAAATTGTCTTTTTTTCTATTTTAGAGGAAAGGTCTTGCTCTGTTGCCCAGGCTGGAATATAGTTACATGATTACAGCTTTCTGCAGCCTCAGACTCCTGGGCTTAAGTGATCCTCCTACCTTCACATCTGGAGTAGCTAGGCCTACAGGTGTGTATCATGATGCCTGGCTATATTTTTAAATTTTTTTGTAGAGAAGGGGGTCTTGCTCTGTTGCCCAGGCTGGTCTCAAACTCTTGGCCTAGAGTGATCCTCCTGCCTCAGTCTCCCAGGGCACTGGGATCACAGGCCCTTTTTTCATTTCTACAAATTATGGTTGTGTCAGTCCATTTGTGTTACTTGAAAGAAATACCTGAGACTGGGTAATTTATAAAGAAAAGAGGTTTATTCTGGTTCAGTTTTGAAGGCTGTGCAATATGGCATCAACATCTGCTCAGATTCTGGTGAGGCCTCAGGAAGCTTACAGTTATGGCAGAAGGTGAAGGGACAGCAGGTATATCACATGGCGAGAAAGCAAGAGAGAAGGGGGAAGTAATCAGATCTCATGTGAACTCACAGAGTGAGGACTCACTTATTACCACAGGGAGGGCACAAAGCCATTCATGAAGGATCTGCCCCCATGACCCAAATACTTCCCACCAGGCCTCATCTCCAATATTGGGAATCAGATTTCAACATGAGATTTGGAGGAGACAAATATTCAAACCATAATATTTGCCCCTGGCCCCCAAAATCTCATGTCCTTACTTTGCAAAATACAAATTGTGCCTTCTCAATAGTCCCTAAAGTTTTAACTCATTTCAACGTCAAGTCCAAAATCTCATCTGAGACTCAAGACATGTTCCTCCCACCTATGAGCCTGTAAGATCAAAAACAAATTATTTACTTCTGAGATACAATGGTGGCACAGCCATTGGGTAAACATTCCTATTCCAAAAGGGAAACATAGTCAAAAGAAAGGAGCAACACACCCCATGCAAGTGTGAAACTCAGCAGGGCAGACATTAAACCTTAAAGCTCCAAAGTAATCCTTGACTTGATGTCCTGCACCCAGGGCACACTGAGGTATGGGGTGAACCACTGAGGCCTTGGACTGCTTGGCCCCTGTGGCTTTCCAGGGTATAGCCCCCAAGGCTGCTGTCATGGGTTGGAGTTGGGTGCCTGCAGCTTTTTCAAGCTCAGGGTGCAAGCTGCTGGTAAATCTACTGTCATGGGGTCTGGAGGGCAGCAATGCCATTTCCACAGCTCCAGTAGGCAGTGCACCAGTGGCAGCTCTGTGTGGGAGCTCCAACTCCACATTTCCTCCAAGCATTGACATAGGAGAGGCTCTCTGTGGGGGCTCTGCCCCTGTGGC
Organism: Hylobates moloch; assembly: GCF_009828535.3. Lineage (NCBI taxonomy): Eukaryota > Metazoa > Chordata > Mammalia > Primates > Hylobatidae > Hylobates > Hylobates moloch. The sequence goes on from NW_026652279.1 coordinate 50,528,898, forward strand.
AGGCTTCTGCATGGGAACCCAGGCTTTTTAATACATCCTCTAAAATCTAAGTGAAAGCTGCCAAGTCTCCTTCATGCTTGCATTCCATGTATCCACAGACATAATACTAAGTCGAAGCTGCCAAGGCTTGTAGCTTGTGCCCTCCAAAGCAGCAGGTGGATTTGTACCTGGGGCCATTTTAGCTGAGGCTGGAGCTGAAGTGGCCTGGATGTGGAGAGCAGTATCCCGAGGCTACACAGAGCAGCAGGGCCCTGGGCCTGGCCCATGAAGCCATTCTTTTCTCCTAGGTCTCTGGGCCTGTTATGAGAGTGGCTGCCGCAGACTTGAAATGCCTTCAAGGTCTTTTTCCCATTGTCTTGGCTATTAGTATTTGGCTCCCTTGTAGTCATGCTGATCTCTCTAGCAAGTTGTTCTCCACAGCCCACTTGAATTACTCCCCTGAAAATGCTCCTTCCTTCTCCACCACAGGACCAGGCTGCACATTTTCCAAACTTCAATGCTCTGCTTCCCTTTTAAATATAACTTTGAACTTAAAGTCATTTCTTTGCTCCTGTGTCTGATCTAAGATTTAGAAGTAGCTGTGGCACATTAAGTTCAACCTTCCACAAATCTCCAGGACATGGAAACAATGCAGCCAAGCTCTTTTCCAGGGCATAACATGGGTGACCTGTGCTCCGGTTCCCAGTAACTTCCTCATTTCTATATAAGACCTCATCTTAAAGGTCTTCACTTCAATAGACCTCACTGTTCATATTTCTATCAACCTTTTGGTCAAAATACTTAAAAACTCTCTAAGAAGTTCCAAACTCTCCCTCATCTTCCTGTCTTCCTCTGAACCCTCCAAACTCATTCAACCTCTGCACCTTGCCCAGTTCCAAAGTTGCTTTCACATTTTCAGGTATCTTTATAGCAAGGCCCAACTTCTTGGTACCAATTTTCTGTGTCAGTCTATTTGTGTTACAATAAAGGAAAACATAAGACTTGATTATTTATAAAGGAAAGACGTTTATTTTGGCTCATGGTTCTTCAGGCTGTACAATCATGGCACCAACATTTGCTCATCTTCTGGTGAGGCCTCAGAAGCTTACAATCATAACAGAAGGCGAAGGAGGAGCAGGCATATCACATGGTGAGACAATAAGAGAGAGAGGGATGTGTCAGGTTCCTTTTCAAACAAGATCTCACATGACCTCACAGAGCAAGAGCTCACTCATTACCATGGGGAGAGCAGCAAGCCATTCGTGAAGGATCTGCCCCCATAACCCAAACACCTTCCACCAGGCTCTATCTCCAACATTGAAAATCACATTTCAACATAAGATTTGGAGGTGACAAATATTCAAACCATATTAATGACACATGTGAGAAGTTTTGTTACATATACATAATGCATAGTGATCAAGGCAGGTTATTTAGGGTGTCCGTCTCCTGAGTACAATACATTTTTGTTAAGTATAGTCACTCTGCTCTTCTATAAATCATTGAATTTATTCATTCTATCTTACTGTATGTTTGTACCCTTTAAGCCACTTCTTTTCATTCACACTTTCCTCCCACTCACTCTTCCCAGTCTCTGTTATCTATCATTCTACTCTCTATCTACATGTAATCAAATATTTTAGCTCCCACATATAAATGAGAATAACATTTCTCTTTTTTTGTGCCTGGATTATTTCTGTTAAGATAATAACCCCCAGTTCCATACATGTTGCTGCAAATGAGATGATTTCTTTTTTATGGGTACATAGTATTCCATTGTGTGTATATGTGTGTGTGTGTGTGTGTGTGTGTGTGTGTGTGTGTGTATTTTCTTCATACATTCACCCATTGATGAACACTAAAGTTGATTCCATATTTTTGCTATTGTGAATAGTACTGCCGTAAACCAGTGAGTGCAGGTATGCATTTGATATACTAAGTTCTTTTACTTTGGGTGTATACCCAGTAGTGGGATGGCTGGATAGTATAGTAGTTCTATTTTTGTTTTTTTGAGAACTCTTCATACTGTTTTCTATAGTGCTTGTACTAGTTTACATTCTCATCCACAGTGTATAAGAGTTCCTTTTTCTCTACATTCTCACCAACAAGTATTATTTTTTGTCTTTTCAATAATAGCCATTCTGACTGGAGACTGGGGTAAGGTGATATCTCATTGTGGTTTTGATTTGCACTTTTCTGATGATTAGTGAGGTTGAGCATTTTTTCTAATACTTGTTGGCCATTTGTATGTCCTCTTGTGAGAAATGTCTGCTCATGTCCTTTGCCCACATTTTACTGGGATTTTTTTTTTCCTGTTGAGTCATTTGAGTTCTTTGTGGTTTTGGTCCATTTGCATCACCATAAGGAAAACAGTGCGATGCTGAAGCCATTTAAATCTCAGAAAGGGTGTGGGCCACAGCACAAGCTCCTTCCTTGGAGCAGTTCCATCCCATTCCAGAGTATCCCAGAATTGGGACTGCAAATCTGTTCTGTTTCCCAGAAGCTCCCTATGTTAGTAACACGGGTAGGCAGAGTAAAGTGATTCTCTTGTGGCCCAGATCACATAACATCATAATGGGGATGTGAGCTGCTGGAAGTCTCTCATTCACCCTTTCTGCATGTTGGAAAGCCACCCCCAGCTCCCAGCCAATACTGGCCAAGCAGGATACCTCTCTTCCTTCCCCTTTCCCACTTTTGATGTTCTTGTCACTTCTGTGTTAAATTCCAGTATTCTCTTGGATAATGTATTCAAAGTGTGACTGTCCATATACTATTTTGGTTCTTCCAGATGGAGGAAGTGGGCATGAAATACTTCTAGTCAGCCGTCTTGAAGCCCCTCCCACAAAATACGTTTTTAGGATAATATTTTAACCTCAACCTTTGACCCAGGTGAACCAGAATGTGAACAAGATAATCAGGCTTGCTTTCTTTCTCTCTCTTTCTTTCTGTTTCTTTTCTTTTCTTTTGAACTTTTTCTCTCCCAATTCTGAGATTTCGGTCTTGGATTTTCTTTATGGGATGAGAAAACAAGAGGTCACTAAAGAATATTGTGGCATCACTGTCTTGCATATTATCAGGTGGGTACAATGGGCAACAATATGCATCTAGTTCTCATAAAGCTTCAATTTACCTAGAAGCATTTGTTATTGAAAAATAGGCTCCTTTCCTCAAAATGGCCTCCACTTCTTTACATTTGCTAAAACCATTAACTAGATATGTTTATTTAAAAGATGTGTTCCAGACATAGTTGTACAGGCTGGAGGAAAATCTATCATGAGCTTTCACCTTTTTTAAAAAAGCCTTACACTCAGAAATTGCTTAATATGCATCCATTAGATACATAACCCATAGAAGGCAGAATAACTACCTGACAAAGGTGTCCAGATCCTAATCCCTAGAACCTGTGAAAATGTAACCTTACATGGCAAAAGAGACTTTGAAAATGAGATAGTTTAGGATATTGCAGGAGGGATATTATCCTGTATTTTGTGGAGGAATTCAATGTAATTTCAAGGGTTCTTATAAGCGAAAAATGGATTCAAGGTTAGAGTAAGAGAAGGTTTGAAGATGCTACCCTGCTAGCTTTGAAGATGAAAGAAGGGCCATGAGCCAAGTTGTGCAGTTTTTAGAGGCTGGAAGAACAAGGAAATAAATTTTCCCTTCAAGCCCCCGGAACAAATGCAGCTCGGCTGATGCCTTAATTTTGGCCCAGTAAGACCCATTTCAGACTTCTGCAGAGCTGTAAGATTCTAAATTTGTGTTGTTTTAGGCCACTAAATTTGTGGTAATTTGTTACAGCAGCAATTGGAAACTACTTCATACTCCAATTGAAAAGAAATATTTGAGAATCACTTTTTAATATTCCTCACTCTTTTCTTTAAAGAGATGATTAAAAGACGGGAAAAGCAATCCCAGAGATTTCTGATATGGACTCTTCCACTAGACTCTTCCAACAAAACCATGCCCCTATGACCCACAAGAATGAGCACAAAGAACCATGTCCACCTTCACTTTGGCCAGTGTGCATTTCACCAAGCTATATGCAATCACAGCAATCAATTCTAAATTATAGAATATTTTGCACTGAAAATCAGCTCTCTGGCCTCCTTTTTAACTCCAGATTATAGCAAATTCAAATACCTCTGTAGCACATGAAACAAAGACATTGCCTAATGTGTAATTTGGGAGGGAATTTAATGATACATCTCTCTGTTTTGACAAAGCACAGCCTTGAAGTATCTATTTAAAATAAAATCAGCAGATTGGCAACAATTAAAAATGAAAGCCTATAAAAAGTTTAGGGAAAAAAGCATTAAAGTCTAATAGCTCTTGGTTTATGTGCCAGCACTATAGTAAATACTTCCAGCACCAAATTTCTCTACTGAAATCTTGGCATTAGCTACTGCAAAAAATACCACCATTAAACACACACACAAAATCCATGTTTTATAAAGAATAGGCAGTGAGTCCATCTGGGATCCAGTAAGACTGAGAATCCCTAATATTTCCAGATATTTTATTGGATGTTGCTAAGCATTATCTTTCAAATCAGTAAGGTAGTAGAAACACGCTATTACTTTGTATAAAGTTCCTTGAAGCCTTTCTGATACTACACTAATGTTATTTTACCTGAGCAATTTACTAAGAAACTTTGGAAGTTTGTGAGTTTAGGATATTTTAAATGATCTTGGAAATATGCTATATAGCCATAAAATGTATCTATATCTTTTCTCAAAAGCTTTAGAATAATTACACCTTGAAACTATGAAATGACAAGAGACAGATACTGCAAAATGAACTTTTAAATAAAGTTGGTTATAAAATTGCAGAAATTGTCAGTGACTGAATGATACCTGTGAGAACTCTGGGGGCAAAAGTTACTGCCTATGCAACAGCCCCAGCCCCAACACCTACTCTGCCGGCCTCTGAGACATGAATTATACCCCAATGGCAGACCTCTGTTCCCTCCTGACATTAATTCTTCTCTGCTCTCTGGCTCTGATCATACTCTGTGTCTCCTTAGGTCTTCTGCTTCCTTTTCTCAAATTAACTTACTAAATTAATTTACTAAAATTAACTTACTAAAATATATCTTATCCGGTGTCTACCTAGTGATGTAAATTCTCTTGGCTGGGCACGGCGGCTCATGCCTGTAATCCCACAGCACTTTAGGAGGCCGAAGCGGGCGGATCATGAGCTCAGGAGATGGAGACCATCCTGGCCATTATGGTGAAACCCCGTCTCTACTAAAATTACAAAAACTGGCTGGGCGTGGTGGCGTTCACTTGTAATCCCAGCTACTTGGGAGGCTGAGGCAGGAGAATTGCTTGAACCCGGGAGGTGGAGATTGCAGTGAACGGAGATTGCGCCACTGCACTCCAGCCTGGTAACAGAGAGAGACACTGTCTCAAAAAAAAAAAAAAATTATCTGGCACAAGTTGCTTATGCTATGGTGAAGGCTTACATTCAGTGACTCTCCCAAGAATTACAAATGGGGAATTCCTAAGAATTCTGTAGTTTTATGGAGCTAATGAAGAGTGTAAGTGGCTAGAGATGATTTGTGGCATGGCATGGGACAGCAAATGTGGACATTTATTATCTCTATTATCATACCTACTTCCTAAGAATATAATTGTCCAGGCCTCTCCAAGAAGAAAGTAGAGGTAGAAGAGAAACTGATAAAGGAAATCATGTGTATTCATTTTTTCAGTCAATATTTATTGTATACCTACTATGTTCCATGGCTTGTGCTGAGTATTGGAAATACAATGGAGGATAAGATGGACACAGTTGTGGCCCTTTTCTTCATGGTTAAAATAAATGCTAGAGATCCAGCCATTATATACACATTCCAAGATGCAGAGAGGGATTAAAAAAAGTGCATGTCTCTTCCCTTTAAGGGAGGAGTTGTCTACACTTTCACTTAAATTCCATTGACCAAAATGGAATTTTCTTAGCTTTCTTGTAGGACAGTGTGAATATTATCACATATTTTAGCTGTTGGTCTATGTCCAGCTCAAAATTGGTAATTTTGTTTCTGTGAAAGAAGAAATAGATTCTGGAAGTTCACTAGCATACTCTGACACTCCATCTTTATTTCTTTTGTATTCAATAGCATGTAACCTAACTATAAGCACAGAAAATATTTTGTTTGTATAATACTCAAATGTGACAATGAAATATATTTTGTAATCTATAAAGTGTCACATAAGTGTAGAGTATTATTACTGAAGATAAAAATCTATTAGCTGTTAATTCAGAAAATTGGTACTTTCAACACCCATTGTCTGAAAGGTGTACAGTACGGAAGGACAAAGATCAATTACATTATAATTGACCTCTTCTCTGCTAAACTAACAATTATTTCAATTTCAGATGTATTTGGTTGCTAATTTGTGTTATTTTTATTAACAGATTGTTTTTAAAATATTTAGTTAGTGTTTTCATGCAGAACATCTGTTCTCAGGAACTTCTGTCTAGAATGCACCACATACATTTCTTATTTGTTAAAATGATTCAGATATAAATTCGTTCATTCACTCATTCAACATATGTCTACTGAATGCCTATTTTGTGGCAGGTACTGTTTTAGATCCCAGATGATAGAGCATTCAATATTTTAAAAATGCAATGATGGTTAATTTTAGGTGCCAATTTGAATGGATTAAGAAATACCTAGAGAAGTGGTAAAGCATTAATTCTAGGTGTTTCCTGGAGGGTATTTCCAGGGTAGACTGGCATGTGAGTCAGTAGACTGAGTGAAGAAGATCTGCCTTCAGTGTGGGCAGGCAACATCCAACTGGCTGGGGGCCAGGATGAAACAAAGGCAGAGGAAAGGTTGTCCTCTCGCTCCTTGAGCTGAGACACACTCTTCTACTCCTGCTCTTGGACATCAGGACCCACAGCTCTTCAGCCTTGGGACTCCAGGACTTAACATCAGCAGTCCCAACTCCACCTAAGAAGGTTTTCAGGCCTTCAGCCTCAGACTGAGAGTTACACCTTGGTTTCCCTGGTTCTGAAGGTTTTGGACCTGGACTGAGCCACTTTACCAGCATTCCAGGGTCTCCAGTTTGCAGTTTGCAGAAGGCCTGTGGTGAGACTTGTCAGTCTCCATAATTGCATGAGCCAATTCCCCTAATAAATGCCTTCTTTTATCTATATCTATATCTACTTTTCTATATCTACATCTATATCTATATCTATATATCTTACTGGTTCTGTCTTTCTAAAGAACCCTAATATACATGCTTTTATATTTTAGTGGGGGAAGAGGGGGAAAAATTAGAAAAGATAATCTTTCTTTCTCTTGCTTTTCAATTTGTGTGGGTGATACGAAAACAAAGACACAAGCAAGACCACTTAATGCCTCTTCTATAATGACAAAACAAGGATAACAATGGTAAAATTAAAGGGGATACCCAGAGACAGGCAAATTTGGAGGATTGAATGAGCCAGTTGAACAAGTCACTACTTTATGGTAAGAACAGGAAAAACAATAGAACAAGAGAAAAAAGTTGATAAATGTTAATTACAGAAATAAGCACGGTGAAACCCTGCCTCTACTAAAAATACAAAAAATTAGCCGGGCGTGGTGGTGGGCGCCTGTAGTCCCAGCTACTCGGAGAGGCTGAGGCAGGAGAATGGCGTGAACCCGGGAGGCGGAGCTTGCAGTGAGCCGAGATTGCGCCACTGCACTCCAGCCTGGGTGACAGAGCGAGACTCCGTCTCAAAAAAAAAAAAAAAAGAAATAAGCCCCCCCACCCCCGCCACCCAGCATCCCATTCCCAACAAATGGTAATAGTGCAGAATGTTTTGCTCATGTGGGCATGACTGTGGATGAGAACAGCTGGAAGAGCAATAGCTTGCTTTTATTGTCCTTTGATGTCCTACCCAATTAAAAAGCTTATGGGCTAAGTGAGCAGAGGCAGTACCACCCAATACAGGAAAGAGATGGCATCACCAAGTTGGATGTGAATGGGAATTTATTTATCCATCTAGTCATTGTGCTACTAGGGCTAGAGATAAATAAAATAGACATAGTCCCTGTTCTCATGTAGTTTCTAGTCTAGAAAGATTACATACATTAAATAAGAACAAGTGTATACATATATACAATGTGTATATATATACACACATATATATACATATATACACACATGTATATATATACACTTGTTCTTATATATAATATATATTCAGAGAATTATATAGTTATAGGTATATAGAATATATATTCATAAATTACATACAGTTCTCTGAAAGAAAAGGCAGTGATAAGGAATTATAACGTGGTTCTGACTTTAATTGGGGATGGAGAGTGGTCAGTGGAAACTTTTCTAAGAAAGAGATACCTGAGCACAGATACAGATGAATAGATGTTAATGGGAGAAGAGTGGGCCACTTCTGGGAAAGCAATAAACATTAGAGGTTACTGCTGAAAAAAATAGATTTTTGAGACCAAAGTCACTCAAAAACTCACAGTGTGTCCATATTACAGATGATTCATTTGAATTATATATTGTAGAGCATTTTCCATTAGTTCAGTTTAATATGTCCCTAGCACTGGCATGCTGGAGCCAGCTTGTACAGACTCACCAGAACCTATTCTAAGTGTTTTTTCCAAAACCTGCATTCAGTGGCATCAAAATGGTAACATGAAATTGGCCATAGCAGGAGTATTTACATTGTGGAAATAATTGTAAAATTGGCAAAAGCTACAAATCAGGGCTTTTCTTTCCCCCTCCAGAAAGCTAGCAGTAAAACATTTATTCCAGAATGGCCAAGTGAGAATACCTGCAGAAAGGCAATAAAAGGCAGTAATTAAATTAAATAATTCTAATTAATAAGTTGATGCAATATTTTTATATTTCCATCGTGGTTTAACATCTTTATAGAGAAAGCATCAAGGTGATTTTTGGGAAGAAAATAGAATAGTCAGACATTCAATTTGCTGTATCTATTGTAAACTGATCAATAAAAATGATTCTAGAGTATACCAAGTCTGATAACATCACTTCTAAAGAGAAAGTTGGTAATTTTTTGAAAATGACAGTGTGTTTTATTGATTCACGTTGCCTTTTATCTATTCAACTCTAATCATTCAAAAACCATTTTCTAATTACTAATTAGTGTGCCAGGTTCTGTGAGGAAAATACCAAAGGAAAATAATCCTAGGGTGCACAGTTTTCAATTTAGTTGGAATGAGACTTTAAAATAAAAAATAATATTTAAATATTAGAAGGCCACAAATGTGAATGAATGGCTCAAATATTATGAAATATAAGATAGAACTGAGGACAGATAAAAGTAATGAGGGAAGGATAACCTCCCTGAGAACTTAAATTAAGCTGGGTTATCAAAGATCTGTGGAATTTCATTTTATTATTATAAAAACAATATAATAGATTGCTGGTAGAAATGTAAAATGGTGTAGCTATTCTGGAAAAGAGTATGGAAGCTTCTTACAAAGCTAAATATGTGCTTATCATAAAACCTAGCAATTGTATCTTTGGGCATTTGTTACTGAGAAATGAAAATTGATGTTTACCCAGATATCTGTACACAATTGTTTATAGCAGCTTTATCCATAATAGTCCAAAGCTAGAAATAGCCATAGTTTGTTTAATCATTTACTCTTCAATGGAGTGAATGATTAAACAAACTGTAATAGATCTATACCAAGGAATACAAGTTGGTTAGATCTCAAGGGAATTATGCTGAGTTTAAAAGCCAATCTCAGAAGATTACATATTATATGATTCCATTTATATAGCATTCAAAAAATGGCAAAACTATAGAGATGGAGAATAGATTAGTGGTTGTCAGGGGTTAGAGACTGGGGAGAAGGAGGGAAGTGGCTGCAGCTCTAGAAGGGTAGCCTGAGGAATCCATCTGAAGAATTGTATTTGACTGTGGTAGTGATCACAGGAATCTATGCATGTGATAAAACTGTATCAAACTAAATACATAAACACACAAGTGAATACAAGTAAAACTAGTGAAATCTGAATTAGGTCCATGAATTGTATGAATGTCAATTTTTTGTTTGTGATATTGTACTACAGTTTTTCAAGATGTTACCACTGGGGGAAAGGGGATAAAGGGTATATCTTCTATATTGTTTCCTCCAACTGCTTGTGAATCTATAGTTATTTCAGAATAAAATGTTTATTAGAACGCCATAACATAATAGTAAATAGAAAAGAGAAAATAGTTTCCATAATGCTATTCCATCACAGTATTATAAAAAATATGGCCATTCCTTTTATTCATATGGATAGTAGTCAGATAAACACAAAGAATGGTAGGGGGATTATTAGAATATGCAAATAATAATGTTTGATTCTAATAAGACAAAAAATTTCAGTCTTATTATGTACAAATATAGACTATGAAGAGAAAATAGTACAGAACTGCATTACTGACTCTGCTTTATTTCTTATTTGTCCTATCCCGCCTTTGATCAGTATGCCATACTACCTGCATCATCCTTGGCTCTCCTGAGGGATACAATTTCAAGATTCATAGCTAGAACATCTGATTACTATTTAGAGCAGAATGCTATACAAACTGTTAGCTTCCTTCCCTGCCTCCTCTTAATTTTTAAAGATTCAGTGACAATCAATACCCCTATAGTGAGTGAATCTCAAAGTCTTGGCCTGCTGTTGTGTTGGAATGTAAAATTTCAGGCTCAAAATGGCAGTGAACTATATTTTTTGTCAGATAACATACAAACCTATGCATTAATCTGTCCATTTAGTTGTAAATCAGAATCATGGGGATTGGATTTTTATATACAATACTCCCCTCCATCCTCTCCCAGCCACACATTCAAAACATGCATGTTTTATGTTCTTCTTATAAATGAATATAGAAAATTATATAAAACTCACTGATAAAAACCAAGCCATAAATTTGACATTTGAATGCTTTCTCCTGTGTAGCCCCAGGTAACATCCAAAAGTCACAATTTAATTTTAGACCCAGAGTGAAAGATTTATGACTATGCTATTCAAACAAACACATGTTGCTGTGAAATACCACCCTGGCCAGGCCATCTGTTTATCTGGGCAATTTCATTTAGTACACAGATCTGACAGATAAATCAGCTGCTTTTTGGACTACCAGGAGACTATAGAGAAGCCCAAAGTCTGTAATTCAGCTTTGGCTCATCATTGGCCAAGTAAGAAGTTGTAACCAGAATCAGTGGCAAGTGGCTGATTTGAAACAGCAGGCATTATTTTTCTATTTCTGAAATCTCTATAGAAGATCCTTCAAGTTCAAGTTGACATAATAGTCATATGTGTGTCATATGTGTGATCCAACCAGGTATTATGTTGAGAATATTAATTATATTGTTTGTCCCTTCAGTTATTTTTTATGTGATTGTTTTCAAAGCAAATATGTGTACGATCTTAGGTTAAAAGAAAGTAGTTAGGGTTAACTGACTATTATTTTGTTGTTTAATGAAGATCTCATGGGTAAATTTAATAAATATATCCAGAAACTAAAAATATGGAAAGCAAAATAAATTCAGATATTATTCATTTGCATTTCTTAGTGTAGAATAGTGAAAGGAATACACATTTGAGCTCAGATAGACATATTCAAATATCCACTCTCTTTCTTAACTAGCCATGTAGCCTTGGGCAAGTTACTTTACCTCTCTGAACATCACCTCTCTGAATCTGTTTCCTCACTTGTAAAACAGCAGTAAGGAAAACTACCCCTCAAAGTTTCATGAGAAGTGACTCAAATGAGTGTTCAATGAATGCTCACTGAAGTGTTTTCATTGAGATTTACTTGAGTAACAAAAGTTTTTGGATTGTTGTAAGAATTGGCCTAATTAACTGGCACACCATAGGTGCTCAATAAATGCTTGAGATGATTGAGATTTTTTGGGGTAACAGAGTGGAACCATTGAACAGGAACTACCATTCAATCCATGGTGTGTATGTATAGTGGTTAAGAGTGCAGATCCTGAAGCAAGACTGCTAAGCTGTAAATACCAGCTCTGCAACCTCTTATTTATAGGCCTGAACAAGTTATTTCATCTCTCTATTCATCAGTGCCCTCATCTGTAAAGTCTGGATAATAATATCCTACCTACCTCATAAGAATTAAGTGACTTAATATAAACACAAATGTAAAGCACTCAGGACAATACTGGGTTTGTAGCAAACACTGGGTATTGATTCTCAGTATTATTATTACTGTATATTGTTTAAAATGTATATTTCATAGCTTATATCTATCACTAGTCAACTATTTTCAAAGACCTTAGTTTGTTTCATTTCCTATCGATCATTTAATAAAACTACTTTTTTTCTACTGATTTATATATATATATATTTTTTTATTATACTTTAGGTTTTAGGGTACATGTGCACAATGTGCAGGTTTGTTACATATGTATCCATGTGCCATGTTGATTTCCTGCACCCATTAACTCGTCATTTAGCATTAGGTATATCTCCTAATGCTGTCCCTACCCCCTCCCCCCACCCCACAACAGTCCCCGGAGTGTGATGTTCCCCTTCCTGTGTCCATGAGTTCTCATTGTTCAATTCCCACCTATGAGTGAGAACATGTGGTGTTTGGTTTTTTGTCCTTGTGATAGTTTACTGAGAATGATGTTTTCCAGTTTCATCCATGTCCCTACAAAGGACACGAACTCATCATTTTTTATGGCTGCATAGTATTCCATGGTGTATACAGAATGGGAGAAAATTTTTGCAACCTACTCATCTGACAAAGGGCTAATATCCAGAATCTACAATGAACTCAAACAAATTTACAAGAAAAAAACAAACAACCCCATCAAAAAGTGGGCAAAGGACATGAACAGACACTTCTCAAAAGAAGACATTTATGCAGCCAAGAAACACATGAAGAAATGCTCATCATCACTGGCCATCAGAGAAATGCAAATCAAAACCACAGTGAGATACCATCTCACACCAGTTAGAATGGCCATCATTAAAAAAGCAGGAAACAACAGGTGCTGGAGAGGATGTGGAGAAATAGGAATACTTTTTTTACACTGTTGGTGGGACTGTAAACTAGTTCAACCATTGCGGAAGTCAGTGTGGTGATTCCTCAGGGATCTAGAACTAGAAATACCATTTGACCCAGCCATCCCATTACTGGGTATATACCCAAAGGATTATAAATCATGCTGCTATAAAGACACATGCACACGTATGTTTATTGCGGCACTATTCACAATAGCAAAGAGTTGGAACCAACCCAAATGTCCAACAACAATAGACTGGATTAAGAAAATGTGGCACTGATTTATATTTTTAAATGCTTGGGTAATTCTAGCCCTCTCCCTTCCTTTCCTGCTTCATCAAGTCTTCCTGGGTGACTACATTTCAAACGAGGGAATCAATGACCTTTATGAATCTCTCAGGAAGTAGAGCAGGCTCTAAGATTCTATTGAATGTCTGATTTTTTTTTTCCTGGTAAGCCTTAAGGCTTGACATCCTCTAGGGTTCCTTCCTGCATTAAAATTCTGTGGGGGAAATTCCTTTCCACTCTTGGAGATGATTAGGGAGAAGGAAACAAGTTTATCTAAATCTCCACGGGAAATAAATGATTAAAATGGAACTAAAACATTGTTTCTCCCTCCTCTTCTTTAATGGTGACTCTATTAATATACTTCAAGGCCATTCTGTCACAATGGATTTAAAAAAGAAAACCTTTTATTTGGCTTTCCATTTTATAAAACAGAATATTCAATGGTTTTAAATAAGAACTTCTAAAACCTAGCATCACAGCAACGTGCTCCTTTGCAGCAAAAAAGGTGCCACTGCTGTTCTCCAGCAGCAGGACAAGCATTTTGAGTGAAGTTTACCTTGGGGGATGGATTTGCACTTTTCCTGAACACTCTTACGTTCTGTCTCTCTACGTTCTGTCTCTCTTTGGTTGCCTCAGGCTAGGAACGTGGGCTTTCTCCATAGCCAGGGCACAAGGCACAGCTGCCAGCCTACACCATCATCAAGCCCCTGAGTTGGTTGCGACAGTTCTGTACTTTATCGACCAGCTCAAAAACAGTATAAGCCAAAGGGAATGGGGCGACAGCTCATCTCAGTACTTTTGGCTGAGAGCATCTTCATATTCTAAAGTAAGGGGACCAAGATAAGAAACTATCTTTAAAAGAACATCTTGAGACTTTTCTCTTTCTTCCCTAAGAAAAATTCCTGAATTCTCATTGTCTTTCAGATCCTGCGTCACATCACATCCATGAGATATTTGAATCTTCCTGGAATTCAAGAAAGAACAGTTCATATTTCGAAGATCAAGATCTTAGAGATAAAGGAGACATTATAAAGATGAGGGGGTACTTACCCACCCAGTGTGGTTCAAAAGGCTCTGGGAAGCCCCCTGAAGTTTCTCCCTCTCTGCCTACTCCATAGTTAGAATTGATTATTTAGATATTTGCTGCAAGTAATTTGTAATTTGAGATAAACTGTCTTTAGTTGACCTTTGAAAAAAATGAAACTACCACTGATAAATAGGAGAGGACAGATATAATTTTTAAAAATGGTCATCAAATATATAGAGTGTTTTAAAAGCTTAGAAGTGAAAACACTGAAGCTCCTTTAGGAGTAAGGTTAGAGATGGTTGAAAGCAGCCAGCCTGCTAGTCCATAGGTGGTAAAGTAATTATGCACAAAGTTATCCAGGAGCAAGGGCATCAGAGGAAAGACTGCTGCCAAATTTAGGTTGGAGTAATTCAGCTGGAGTTGAGAGGGAATTCCGGGCAAGACTTCATGGATTCTCCAGGGCTTTCTCAGGACAGTCAGCCGTAAGTACAGTGCTATAAGAAACAGATGTGCTGGGACAGCTTGATTTCATGCATTTTTTTTCTTTTTTTTTTTTACTCAGAAGAAGCATTTTACTAAATATAACTAAATATGATCTAATTTGTATATTTTAAAGACTTTTCCAAGACAAATTGAGGAAAAGTATACTTATTCCACATGTTCTGGTTTGAGGTTAGGAAAATATAGCCTTTATAGTAAAGAATGCATAATTCAGAGCTGAGCAACTCAGTGCCAAGGGAAAAGGACTGATGTTGGGCTACAAGCTGAGGTGAGTGTGGGAGTCCTGGGGGTAGAGGATGCCGCACCCAACTAGAATGTGGGAGAGAGGCAAGGAGCTCAAAGCTTGCCTGCAAGGCCTTCCAAATGGAGCAAGTCAGCTGCAACAGGGAGGAAGGGAGGATCCTGGAGCAGTGTTTTACACTATAGTTGCACTGTGGCTCAAAACACCAGACCACATGTGGGCCCAACCCTGAAGGCATCTGATGTTTGCCTCCTTTCTTACTTGAGGACCTGACTCCTCCATCCAACTATCCACTCTCTTACTCTTCACACAAAAGACTCCAGGGCAGTTTTTCTAGGATTTTACTTTAAAAAAGTTTGTTTCAGGGAAAATTAAATAACTGTAAAATAGTCAGAAGACACTTTTTGTTCTTAAGTTCAAAATTACTTTCCGTCTTCCTGTGTATGTCTTGAGTCCATCTGCACTTCCTTTAGTGAGAAGCTCCACAGTTTATGCCAACATTTTCATATCCAGAGAGGGAGGACCTGATATAGTGAGCCTACTCTGTACACTTTTCTCTGGAACTCTAGCAAGAATCATGAGGACACGATGGTCAAAGCTGGCTGTTCAGTTTAAATTCTAGCACTCCTATTGCATGGGTGTGTTAGTCTGTTCTCACACTACTGTAAAGACATACCTGAGACTAGGTAATTTACAAAGGAAAGAGGTTTAATTGACTCACATTTCTGCATGGCTAAGGAGGCCTCAGGAAACTTACAATCATGGCAGAAGGGAAAGCAAACACGTCCTTCTTCACATCATGGCAGAAGGAGAAGTGCTGAGCAAAAGGAGGAAAAGCCCCTTATAAAACCATCAGATCTCATGAGAACTCACTATCACAAGAACAGCAGCATGGGGGTTACAACCCCTGTGATTCAATTACTCCCACTGGATCCCTCTTATGACATGTGGGGATTATGAGATCTATAATTCAAGATGAGATTTGTGTGGGGACACAGCCAAACCATATCAATGGGTTCATCTCAACAAAGGCAATTTTATACACTATGATTGTCATACTGAATCCTTGATAGTTTCCCTTTAACATGAAAAAATAAGAGTTACATACATAAGCTAAGAAGTTGAAAGGTTGTAATAACCTCAAGCAATGTAATAAGAAAATTCACTGGGAGATGGACATTACTATTTTACTTGACTATTTCCCCTATCGACTGCTGGAGGATCCCTGACTCAACAGCTCCAGTAGCTAAAAATGCTTACATTGAATTCAAAGTCTAACTATCTATGTGTTTTTTATTCTATTTTTGAGGTTATAAATGTAATACATGTTTATTACAGAAAATCTGAGAAAACATAGAAACATAAAAATAAAATAAAAATCTATTCTGACCCCATAAAGGAGTGCTGTTAACGTTTTAATGTAGTGACTTCAGCCTTATTTATAGAATATACACATACACAAACACATGAACACACTGTACCACTGTGACATAACCAACATCACAGAATATAGCATTTTGAATTTTACTGTTTTCACTTAATATTATTAACATTTCCCATGCTTTAAAATATTATTTGAAAACATTTCAATGGCTGCATAATGTTCCACAGTATAAGTGTATCATTATATATTAACTTTTCCCTATTAATGAGTTTTTGTATTGTTTCTCGATATTTGCTATTTTAAATAATAATTTAATAAACATCTTGATACATGAATCTTTGACTGTTTTGCTATATCCTTAGGGTAGATTGCTAAGTGGGAAATTATTGGGTCAGAGAGTATGGGCTTTTCAGAAAAATGTGTTAGTTTATATTCCTAGAAGCAGTGTATGAGAGTTTTTATTATCCCATTTTCAATACTGAATATTATAATTTAAAAATTCTTTATTACTACAAGGAGTGAAAAATTGACAATTCATTATTGTTTAAAGCTTTTTAGTTTTAAAGAGGTTTCCTTTTCATAGAGGAAAGAGTATAATTGAGTGTATAGCATATTTTCTTCAAACCATGTATAGTAGGCCTACCCATAGGGCTTCCCTTAAATATCATAAATGGAACCATTTGGTAGTAACTATGATACTCTCAGTGCAAAGCACACCCTCAGAGTTTCAAGAGAAACTTACCAGACTCTGAGAGTGTGCTTTGCAGAATCAACACATCAGAACGTCAACTGCAAAAAAGAAGAAGATGGGGCAGTTCTCAAGCCCAGGGCATCACCATGGAAAGGCCAGACTGTAGTCAGAACTCCTGCTCTAGCAGGAGGACTTTGGGCACCGAGAAAGAAGATGCTGGAATATAGAAAGTAGTCTTAGAAGATGTGGAAGGAATTGAAACAAACACTGTTTAGTAGCTCCTTTTGCTGAAGATGTTCCTATTGAGAAGAAAGCTTACGAAGTTTGCTGAAGTAGGCAGAAATCATCAAACACTCATATAGCAGTGGGTATCAGACTGAGATGCTTGCTGGTAATGAAACAGGTCAGACCTACTCATCTGGTGAGCCAGCCTCCCGTCAAGCAGCAGATGGTAGGAAGATGTCCATCGAGGAAGACACAGCATGCCATCTGGAGGATAAGGTGGCAGCTCTTACTCCAGCAGACAGCACTTAGCAGGGAGGAGTATCTTGAGTGATCCCTGATGAGTGTATACGACCCTAATAGGGCACGGAGAGCTAAATACACTGTCTGCCCAAATGTGAGTCTAGGTCCGGGTGTTTCAACATGCAAAAGCAGACCCTGAGCCCTTGTCTGTGGCTCAAGAGAAGGACCAGCAAGGGTAAGGGGGACACTGGATAACCTGAAGATCTAGACAAGTTTTCAGGTCAGGCCCTTGGGTCCAGGACATCCAAACAGTAGGCCAGTTACTAGCGTTCATGTCAAGCTACAGGCTGGCAGAGGATATCCTCAATACCTATGACATTGATTCAACACATTCTACTGCCAAGGCCTGAGATTGGGCCCAGAGCCTGCAAATGGGTGAGGGATGAGAGATCTCAGCTACGGTATCTGAGAAGACTGAGGTGGCAAGACTTAGGGCTGAGAAGACTGAATTGGCAGGGAGCCAGGAATGTCTTCAGAGAAAACAAGGAAGCTGCTATCAAGGACACCCCAGATGAAACTCAAAATATTGCACTTCATTGTCACCATTCGAGCTCCTGAAGAACTGCATACTTCAAATGATAAAATAAATTTATGGGTGAGGAAAAAAATAGGCATATTAGAAGAGGTCCAGGAGAGATTGAACAAAAACTGCAACTGTTTAGTAGATGAAGAGGAATGAAATGAGCAGCCAAAATGAAGTGTGCATTAATACCAGCAAGGGGGGATTAAAAGCAGGAGATGGATTTGTAGGGACACATTATTTTAAAGCCTGCTAGTAAATCAAGAGCATGAGATTAATGATGACTTTAAAATGGCTAAGGTATTGAACTGATTTCCTTAATCTGTCTTTAATAAGAGAAATGGAACCAAACAGCCATTTCAGTTAGGTGGTAATGTAGAGTTTGCAAAAATGTCCACAGCTGGTAAGGAAACCTGGAGCCTGTATAAATATGCAGCTCAGCAGGTGTTGATGAGATTCATCCTTGAAAGTGATGCCTGCAAATAACCCACACAAGGCAGAAAAGGGGTAGCCAGAGTGGGAGAGAGCAGCAAGAATGGGGAAGGAATGAGAAAGGCAGCCAGCTATTTGGCACCTAGAGGAGTGCCATACAGGGTGCTGGCGGAGATAGGTATTATGTATGTGAAATCTATGAGATATCTTCATTACAGTCCTAGAAGGCAGGCATTAAAGTGTGTTACAATCCCAGGAAATACTCATTTGGAGAAGTAGTTCAGAACACAGGTAAGGAATTGTAGGTGGCAGTTAGCATCACCATGTTTTTCCATGTGTCTTTAATATATTCAATAGGTTGCCAGGTCACTATGACAAAGCTTAGTTTTGAACACTATATGTTAGATTTTGTGCTTTCTAGCAAACACTTGCCAAACACATATTACATGGCTCATCTGTGTGGGGTGGATAAAGAATGCAAAAGTGTATATCCAGTCCCAGCCTTTGTGAGCTTATGAACTCATGGAAGCACTAAATAATAAATCAGCAAATAGTGCAAAATGATGTAAGCCAAACTGTGAGCATGTGAGGTGCAGGTTCATGGGGCCAAGCCAAAGAACGAAGGTGCTCACACTGGCTTTCAACATTAGAGAAGATATAGAGCAGGTGGCATTTGAAATAGGCTTTCAGGATGGAAAGATCTAGGCAAAAAAGAGAGGGTGAGCTTTTCTTGCAGAGGTTAGATTAGCAGGTAGTATGTGTCGGGGAGGGAGGAATAAAATAAATGGACTGGAATAGAGAGCTCATGCTGGGAAGTGGGAGGGGACCAAGTAGAGAGGAAGACTGCCAAGCTGCAAAAAGAGTGCTAGAAAAAACAACAGAACATGATTTTGTCAGAAAGGAGTTATTTGGTGTCCTGGAGTAGGAAAGCAACATGAGAAAAGTGGATTTTTAGGAAGACTGAATCAGCCCTTGGGAGGCAGAAAGGATTAGAGCGTGGATTGTTAGGAGGGTATGCCTTCAAAGTAAACTCTTCCCTTTTCCTGCTGCCATTGTGATCTAAATTACCACAGTCTCAGCTAAATGCTTGAACTGGTCTCTTAACTGGACTCCCTGACGCTGTCACTTCCACCTTTGGTCAATTTCAACAGGGCAGCCAGAGTGATCCTGTTAAACTATAAGTAGATTACATCACTCCTCTGTTAAGAACCCTCCAATAGCTCCTCTCGCACTCAAGGAGAAGCCCAAGTCCATACAACGCCCCTCAAAGGAGTACCTAATCCAGCTCCCACCTCCCATTCCTTCCCAGACCTCATCTTCTGTTATTTGTCCCCTCGGTCCTTGCCATTCTTCAAATATGGTGGGTGTAGCCCTGCTGCAGGACTTTTGCACTTGCTGCTCTGCTTAGATAATTCATAATTCTTCCCTCGAATGTATGACTCCTCCCCCTCTATCAGGTCTTCATTTAAAGATCAACTCATCAGTGAGGCCTGTCCTGACCACCCACCCCTGCCCCCCATCTAAAACTGTTTCCCCTTCCCTTGTTTTTTGCACTTATTACTCTCTAGCACCCTCCCATGAGTTTAAAAACTCCATAATCCATGGAATGACATATGCATGCGGTTACTCATATAGATATATGTTTTTTTTATTAAAACTGTTTACTGTCTCTGTTAGGTAACAAGAGCACCCTAATGGCGCTGGTTCAGGGTTCTTCTTCCTCCCCAACACAGGCCCGCCAAAAGGAGCCAATCAGAGGTCACGCCTTCCCACCTCAGCCTAGACCCAGCCCCTCAGCCAACCAACGACCCCCACGTAACATCCCTAGGCATAAAAGACGGAGGCTGTAGAGCCCTCGCTCTCTTTCTTCTTCCGCTTTGGCTCTCCCTCGGAATCCTCCAATAAAGATCTCTTGACTGCAACTGGTGTGGCGTGGTCTGAGTCTGAGCCTACAGAGTCACCCTTCCATTGGTGCCGTGACTCAGATTGGGACTCCCCGTCTTTGGTGGGACACCAATCCCTCTCAGGCTCAGACCAGGCCCCGGTTAGTCTTCGCCCATTTTCCTGTTCGCCACGCTCTTCGCCCACCACCGGCCTCATCTCGGTACGTTTTCCCCTCCTGGGCCTACCTCTTAGGCAAATCGCCAGACCGTAGCCACTCCCGTGACAAACACATTTCGTCCGATGCCCCTACGGCAGTGGTAGGCCCCTATCATTCGCTTCCCCTCCTGGACCCGCAGGGAACGGAGTTTTCTCCCTCTCCTCCTCGCCCCTCCGGCCTGAGCCTCCGCCCCGTGCCATACTGTTGGCTACATACAAAATCCTTGTACCAGGTGGCTCACGGTCCCTCGGCCATCCTGTTGGCCCTTCAGTCCCTTCGCCTTGGTGACGACCAACCGAAGGCTCTGAACCTAGTTACAGTGTTCGGCTAATTAGGGGACGCCCTCTTAGCCATCACTGCCCCTTCTCCCACTATGGGACGCTCCGTATCCCTGCCGGCCGAATCTCCCCTAAAATGCCTTCTAGACAATCTGGCTACCCTAGGCCTTGCCGCCGACCTCAAACCTAAATGCTTAATCAAATTCACAACCCCTTAAACAACCAAAATAAACGACCCATTTATGGGCCTCTAAATATTGTAAACGAACAGGAGAATGGGAAGAGATCCCCTATGCCCACAGCCCCGTATAACCCTCAACATCGTATCGCTGCCCTCACCTTCCCCCAATCTTAACTCCATATCACCACCCTCAGCCCCACCCTCCAGCCGCCACCCAGCCAGCGGCAGCCCCGCCCTTTACCACTTCCCCCAACCTCTCTCTCCTTTCCCCTTCCTCCACAACCCCTCCAGCTCCCTCCCCTCCGCCACTCAGCCCTCCCACCTCTGGTTCCACATCACACCTTTCCGTCCTCACCCCTCTTACAGAAGTTACACGAACAAAATATATTGTTCCTGTCCATGTTCCCTTCTCTGTGACTGTCTTGTCAACGCTTAAGCTCATACACTTCTAACTCCACCTCTTACATCAGAATTTCTCTAAACCCCTCCTTCTCAGGAAGCGCAGATTGGTCTAGGAGCAGGCCCGTACTTATGCAGATCAGGTTCACCAAACAACCCCAGCCTTACCCATCGGGGCGCAAGCAGTCCCCGAACACGACCCTGGCTGGGACTATAACTCCCAGAACGGTGGCTTGGCCCGAGACCACTTCGCCACCTGTTTAATAACAGGTCTCCACAAGGCAGCCCAAAAGGCAGTCAATTTTGAAAAACTTCACAAAATCATTCGGGAAAAACATGAAAACCCGTCTGCCTTCCTCGCCCGCCTTACACAGGCACTCCAACAATACACCAACATAGACCCTGAAGCCCCCAACAGCAGGCAACTTCTCATGTCCCATTTCTTCACATAAAGCTTCCCAGACATTCGGGCCAAACTAAAAAAGCTAGACAGAAGTCCCTTTACCCCGCAGACCAAGATCCTCGCCACCGCATTCAAAGTCTACCACAACCGTGACGAGCAGGCAAGGAGGCAAAAGTGCCAGATGTTGGCTCAGGCCTTCAAGGCCTCAACCCAGCCTATCAGACGCCATGCCTCTATGTCCACCACTCACCGCCAACCCCCTGGACCCTGCTTTAAATGTGGGAACGAAGGTCATTGGGCTCGTGAGTGTCCTAATCCCAGGCCACCCAAAAGAGCGTGCCCCAAGTGCCAACAATCCGGCCACTGGGCGACCGACTACCCCAGCTTCCTCGGGAGAGCTGGGCCAGACCCCCGTCCTGAAGCTGATCTCATTGGGTTAGCGGCCTACGACTGACGGGGCCCTGGGACCTCTTCCCTGACACACACCATCACCACGCAGGAGCCCAGGGTGCGTCTTACAGTGGATGGGCGTCTCGTCATTTTCCTCCTTAATACCGGAACTACTTTCTTGGTTCTGCAGGAGTATTGGGGTGCTGTCTCCACCTCTGGCCCTCCCATAGTCGGGGATCATCAGCTCAGGAATCCCAAGACACCTGTGAACAATTAGAGGACTTGCACCTCCTATTTCAGAAAGAAACATCTCAGACTAAAAGGCTCCTACCACTAATCCTGAGGAACGACTGCTTCCTCCAAAAAACACAGGTGAAACAACTCATACTAGATAAAATGATCTCGTTTTCCAGAGCACCCTCTTTACCTTCCTATTTGCTTTTTGCCTATATATCCCTCCTACTTCCTTGGATACCTCATACAACCACCCCTCCCCTTCCACTAGCTCCTAATTACCTCTACAAGACTCTCAACTTAACTCACACTCTGTTAAACCAGTCCAATCCTTCCCTGGCAAATGACTGTTGGCTGTGTATCTCTCTATCAACCTCTGGCTATGTTGCCACTCCCATTCCTGCAAAAAACTAGCTCTTCACCAACTTGACCTACCACCCTCGTTATGAAGGAAAAGACCCTTTCCAACTTCTAAACATGCAGTCATTAGCCGACTTCCCCATCTCTGATACGACCAAAAATACCATGACAGGACGTGCAACCCAACTTTTGCTTTCTTACATTTCCAACATCACCTATTACACAAGCAATAAAAAGCCCGTACACGGCCCTGTAACCACAAATACTATTTTAACTTTCCAAGCCCCTTTATGCATACAACGCAACCTGTCATCTGGCCTGCCTCTAGGGCACCTACCACATCAGTGTAATTACACCTTACAACTTCAAGCCCCAATGGATCATGCTAGCTTTCAAGTCACCCAAACAGCTCCATTCAACCAGCCTGTCCGCTTCTCTGGGCCCCCCAAAATCCTCACCTCCTCCCTACCCAACAAACAGTCTGGGTTCTGTAATGGCAGACATACTCCCTGCATGACCATTCACCCCTGGACTCCCTGCAGCAGCGCCCCCACCACTAGTGAGTGCCTTCTCATCCCCTTTCAATTGCTCTCTCGAATGGCTCCTAGTAGATACAAAACGTTTTTTCCTCCAATGGGAAAATAAAACACAGGGAGCCACTCAGTTTACTCCCAACACCCCTTTCCAGCCGCTCACTAGAGCCACCTTTGCAAGTACTCTAGGAGTATGGGAGAATGAAAACAACAAACTCACACACCTTTTTAACATACATAACGAGTTCTGTCTACCCAGCCAAGGCATATTCTTATGTGGAATGTCAACCTATATCTGCCTCCCCACTAACTGGACAGGCACCTGCACCTTAGTCTTTCTAAGCCCCCACATTGACATTGCCCCAGGGAATCAGACCTTATCAGTACCCCTGAAAGCTCAAGTCCGTCAGCGAAGAGCTGTGCAACTAATACCTCTACTTATAGGATTAGAAATAGCCACTGCCACAGGGACTGGAATAGCCGGCTTGTCCATGTCATTATCCTACTACCACACCCTCTCAAAAGATTTCTCAGACAGTTTACAGCAAATAACAAAATCTATTCTTACTTTACAATCTCAAATAGACTCTTTAGCAGCAGTGACTCTCCAAAACCGCCGAGGCCTAGACCTCCTCACTGCTGAGAAAGGAGGACTCTGCATCTTCTTAGGGGAAGAGTGTTGTTTTTACACTAATCAGTCAGGGATAGTGCGAGATGCTGCCCAGCGTATACAGGACAAGGCTTCTGAGATCAGACAACGCATCTCAGATTCTCGTTCCTTCTCCTGGGACACTCTAAAAATGCCTCTTTTAGCTTAGCTCCTGCCGTTTCTCGGCCCCCTCTTAGGCATAGCGGCCTTGTGTATTCTCCTCCCTTGCCTAATAAAGTTCATGCAACAACGAATCTCCTTCTTATCTAACCAGACTTTTAACCAGCTTCTCATTAGACACTACCAACTCCTAGCAACCGAAGAAGACTACCAGGACTCCCATACCCATGGCCTCCACCTCCAGAACCTGTAATTTCTTAGATTTCCTCCAGGCCCTCCAAGAAGATACGTGGCTCATAGCAGATCCTTCCCTGCCATACGGATGGCTCGCGTCCATAGATGACCTCTACTTACAAGGGACATTTTAGACTTCACATCCCGGGAAGTGTTCACCTTCAGTGCTGTCTTCTTTGGCCTCCTGCTGTTGCTCTGTCCCTGCAGTCCTCCAATATTCCTTCCCCACGACGCCCCCGTTCAGCAGGAAGTAGCCAGACGAACAGGACGCCCACTTCCCCACTTCTTAAAAAAACAAAAAAGGGAGGAATGTTAGGTAACAAGAGCACCCTAATGGCGCTGGTTCCGGGTTCTTCTTCCTCCCCAACACAGGCCCACCAAAAGGAGCCAATCAGAGGTCACGCCTTCCCGCCTCAGCCTAGACCCAGCCCCTCAGCCAACCAGCGACCCCCACGTAACGTCCCTAGGCATAAAAGACGGAGGCTGTAGAGCCCTCGCTCTCTTTCTTCTTCCGCTTCGGCTCTCCCTCGGACTCCTCCAATAAAGATCTCTTGACTGCAACCGGTGTGGCGTGGTCTGAGTCTGAGCCTACAGAGTCACCCTTTCAGTCTCTTCCCTCCACCTCCCGCCCCGAGGCAGAGATTTTTGTTTGTTTTGTTCTTTGCTATATTCTCAGTACCTAGACAGGAACTTTGCAGGCACTTAATCACATTTATTGAATTGATGGATGAATGAATGCAGGAAAATCACAGTAAGGTGAGAATGGTTGCAGATATAAAGTGGATGAGAGCTGAAGAATGGAGGCAAGGGAGGTAACTACAGAGAGACTGCATAAAGATGCCAGAGGCTTTGAATGACTTCAGGAGGAATTAAGAAAATGCATGTCTCTTCAGCAGAAGCACTACCATTACTCAACATGTCTGAAAGATGGGCTGATAAGACCAGAGTTTCATGAAGGGGAATCATCTCTGAAGCATGATAAACATCTGAATGAGATCCATTAAGTGACTTGCTATATGAATAAATCTCAACTTTTTCTTTCCAGTATATTCCTAATGAGGTTTTGAAACACGTACTTTCCCCCATTCTATCTTAATTCTGCTTGATATCACTGCACAAGCACTCATTTTAATACTAGTTAGAATTCTAAAATCAATATTAGTATGTTCTCACTTTGAGAGCTCATTTTTAAGGTAGCACTTTGAGGCTCTTTATTACAAGTATTATAATTCATTGTTTTACAATTAGAAATGTCAAGGAACCCCACAATGTGGAACTTGAAAATAAACAAAATACATATATGAGATGAGTAAAATGAAGGAAAGGAAAATGAATGTGAGAGTGAAAAATATTGAGAATAAAACTAAGAATGGATGGGGCCAATTATTTTTCCTAAAGTGCTGTTATAAACAAGCACTTGTGGGACTGGAATTGAGGTTAGATCAATGCAAGAAAAAGCAAATGGGATGGGGGGGGGAAAGCGTGGGCCTGTTCATGCTCTGAGATGGAAGGAGAGGACCTACGGGGAGGCTCTGCGTCAAATAGTTAACATCCTATTGGCATCTTCCGTCAATATATGGTCCAGATGGCCTAAAGACAGACTGGAAGCTTAGAGGACCTGACGAATTAAGAGAGGAGGTAGGGATGGAGGTACCAGCATGACGGCATCCTTTACATATGTGAAGCAGGGTTTTAATCAGTCCACTTAGGTGTGCAGGAAATATCACATCTCTTTATTTTCTCCTAATAAACTTCTAAATCCATGCCCCCATACAATAAAGTGAGCTGGAAATCCAAAGCTGTACTTGCAACAATGTTCTTATGCTTACCTTTTCTATTTCAGGATTGTGCCAGAATCCTGGGATCCCACATAGCATGGTGGTGGGGTGGCAATTGGAAATTACTGCTCAGACACCTGTGTGTCAGCCCATGTGTCTCTTTAGGTCGACCACTGTGTAGTTTCCTGGCCAGGGACTAGGACATAGGACAGCACAGCCTTCTATATTCACTCAGTAACCTCTCTCTCTGAGGCTCTGCTACATACACAGGGAAAGAGGGAAATATGAGACAACATGCTTGTCTATATTTATTGTGGGACCTTTTATTTAGTTCCAGAGAAACTGTTTTCTCTTCGAACTCTATTTTCAGAACAATGGCTTTAAGATCGGGGGGGAAATTAAGAAAGGAATGGGACAAATATCTCCTAAGAGGAAACATAAAAGGGGGAACAGGTAGCGAGAAAACATTAGTTAATAAATTAAATGTCATTTTGCCATTTATAGAACCTCCCTATCCTGTAAATAAATTAATAGTAGCCCAACAGAATGAAAGTAGCTCCAACCTCCTTGAATTCCTCTTCTGGTGTGGTAGACATGGAAATGCGCTGGCCACATCCCCCTTCAAGGAAAGACTTGTTGCTCCAGCTCTCAGCCCTTCCTGTAGTAGCTCACATCCAGACTGAAGGAGGCAGGGGTATCAAAGTCTGGCTATTTCAGCCCAATGTGGAACAATTCAGATGGGCCATACCTGCTCCAGAACTCATTGCTGGGGTGGATCAGGGCCTCATGGACCTGTACCAGTTCTTCTGTCTCTCTGCCTAATCTTGCTTCCTGACCCTCCCTTCTACAATTGTTTATCTGTAGAAAAATATCCTTTGTGCCACACTCCATTTCCACATCTGCTTCCTGAGAACTCAACCTAAAAACATTTAAGAGTGGCCCTAGAAAATAACTAAAATGATGGGATTTTGGAGCCAAATCCCTACCCACCTAACAGGCAACAAGGACCTAATTGGTGATAGATAAAATACAGCCATCCCTTGGCACTAATTGACAGTCCAGTGGATGGTCAAATGGAATAGTATGTCCACAGAAGAGAATGCACTAGCAGGTGAGATTTATCAGGTGTACGAGAAGTGAGGGGGGAAATAGTAACTCTAAGCACAATGGGATTACATGAGCATTGCTGAGGGCCATTGATATCCTGGATAATAAAAAGATGCAGGCCATAGGCAACTGAGAGCTAAATATGTAAGCCATGAGATTTCCCTGGTAGTTTTCAGAGAGATGTTCATATCCTACAGCAGGAGGGTAGAGGAGCTGAGGGTCAAGCTCAGAGCTAAAGATAGTGCTGATTTCTAGATACAGTTAAATGCCCAACTATGGCAGAACTGTTACTCCAGCCATGGTTGGGGAAAAACAGGACCCTGGCACTTGGGATAGGAACATTTAGGACGATTCCCTGAAAATGCTGAATCTTAAGGTGATGAACTCTCTTGGTTTTCCAGTGACAGGGGAGTTTCCTGTGATGTGGGGCTTTCAGTGCTAAAACTGAGGCAGTACTGGGCAAACTGGGGCTGTTGTTCACTCTACAATGCCTCTGAATTCTGTGAGCCTAGAGAAGTGGCCTATCCTCCCTACTTAAAGCTAGCATTTCCTTCTTGCTTAAAAACAATGCTGTCTCTTTCCTCCAAGACAGCACATACCCTGCTCTCAATATCCGCCCCCAGCCCCCACCTCTCCTCCTGCCTCCTAGGTGTATAAGTAGGATTAATTCATAATCAGCCCAGGACACGCTGAGCCTGATAAGGGAAGAAAGGCACTCTATTCCAAAGAAACTGCAAGTCCTAGCCAATATATACTGGCAGATGCCAGGGAAGTACCAGTGGGACTAGATTTTGAGGCTGCTTGACCAAGAGGAGCTGGAACATAAGATTGGAGAAGGGAAAGTTTATTGATTTGGGAACACTCTCCAGAGACACAGGATTTACACCTTGGCAAGGCCCCCAGGAAAGGATGTCACCTTGCTACTAGGATGGCTCCTAGCAGCATGGAAAAGGCAATGGCCCGTACTAAGCAAAGATGGAGTGCCAGAATTTCCCTGGCAGATGGAATAATGGCTTAAATGGCTCAGGGAAGTGGATATATTAGACAGGAAGTATTATATATTTATGTGAGGCCCAAATACCCTCCAAAGGACTATGTTTCACAGAAAGGCACAGAGGACACACCATTTACTAAGGCCATGAGGAATACACAGGTGAGGGGGTTCAGCCTCACTAAAATGTTAAGCAGTGAGGAAAGGACCTCAAATGGATAACAGCAGTGATGATAGGACCCCAATATAAGAGGCCAGGTAATGATGTGTAACTGCCTGAAGCAAGGCAGGTGGATACAATTATCCTAATGAGTGGTAAGGTTGGAGTGGCAGCAAAAGGGGCCTCATGTGCAGTTACGGAGATGATTACAGTGGTTCCTGGACCAGCAGCATCACCACCACCTGGGAACTACTTAGAAATGCAAATTCTCAGGATCCTCCCCAGGCCTATGGAATCAGAAACTCTGGGGCTAGGACCCAGCAATCTGTGGTTTAACAAGCTCTTCAGGTTATTCCAATGCAAGCTAGTTTGAGAACCACTGAATTAACAGAACATGGCCTCTCAAGGATTACAAAGGTAGACAGGTAACAGAATTTGTCATTTTGTACCATCAGAAGAAATTGAGGGATATTAAATAAGGAAGCTGGAAGCTGATAAACAAAAAGTCAAAAGGTTTTGCCATTTCTGAACTTGAGACAGTTTTCAGACCTATAATTTACTGAATGACCACAGGTCTCCACGAGGAAGGACCTTGCAGAACCACAGCAAGTATTCATGACAAGAATTTCCCGTTCTTGTCCAAAGAAACATATGGCTATTTATTTAGGCAGCTGTACACTGGGGACGCGAAACATTTCAAGGACTCTTGGGCCCAAGCTGACATTGATAGTTGGAGTCCCTAAGTGTCATTACACCCTCCCTTCATTAGAATGAGCACATACAGGAAGCTAGTAATCAATGCAGCCCTGAAGACCCACTTGATGGTCACTTCCCCAGTCAAAGGTATAGACACACCTGATAGTTGGCACAATATCCACATAGGTCCTTGGCCTGTGATTAAGAGTTAACATAATGAGGAAGTCAAAATGGAAGTCCCTAAAACTGCCTCCCTGCTGAGTCAAATAGTAGATATATAATAATATTGCCTCCCAGGAGAGATGGCAGAAATTGTGCTACACCTAAGCCTTTAAAGGACGATGGTCCCTATCATATTTCCGTCAAATTCACCAGTCCAGTCCTTGAAGAAACTAGATGGACCCTGGAGGATGACAGTAGACTCCCACGAACTCAAAGTAATATGCCCAATTATAGCCATTGTGCTAAATGTGGTACCTTTACTAGAGCAGATTAATAAGGCGTATGTGGCATATGTGGCCGTGGATAGAGCAAGTGTTATTTTCTATTCTGATCAAAAAAGAGGATCAAAAAGAGTTCACATCTATGTGGAATGGGTGACAATATACCTTCACAATTTTGACTCAGGACTGTATCAACTCTACTGCCTGTTTCATAATGTAGTCAAGAGAAACCTGGTATCATTGAACATCCCAGGGAATATCTCATTGATCCACCATATCGATAGTGGGATGGGCTTAGAATTGGCATGACACATGTACTCTGGGGGTGGGAGACAAATATTCCAGAGCCTGAAATGTCAGTAAAATATTCAGAAATCCAGTGACCAGAGGTAGCTAGAATATTTCCTCTAAAGTGAAAAATAAATCATTGCCTCTTGCACCTTCCAGCATAAAAAAGCAAGTTCCAGGTGTGGGAGGCCTCTTCAGGTCCTGAAGGCAGCATATTTCACACCTGGGAATACTGCATCCAGCAGCTATAGGGAGTGGAATCCTCTGTGGCCAGAACAAAGAATGGGAGGGCGGTGGATGTTTCTGTAAACCAACTGCAGGAGAAAATAAGATTGCCTGAAAACACACCAATGCCACAGGCCATGCCTTCATATTACACTGAATCAAAAGTAGTGATTCTTTGGGTTAGGGTGTAGGGCACAGACCTTGGGTGTTGAACTCTCAGCATGGTGACAATCACTCTGACATGCTCCAGTATTTAGAGGGATAACAAGGCTGACTTTGGAAAGCAGGACTATGCCAGGAAATCCAGGACATCTGGCTGATTCACAGCAGGGCACATCTGTGCTAGAATGTCCTTTGCATTTTAGAAAAGACTGCTTTTTCTTTAGCCAAGAGAAGAACAGGATAGTTTGCAGATAAAGTCACAAATTGTTCAAGTCCCTTTGCCCTGCATATTCCTACTTGGGAATTTACAAATTTGGGAAATCAGTAATTGAGTTCTGATTAAATGATCAGCATATCTCTTGACAATAAATAGTTCTACCTCTTCTACACTGAACAAGATAAGGTAATACTGCTGCCCAGCAAAGCTGCTTCTATCTTTGCTTTAATTTGAATGGACAAATATAGGTGAAAGCATCAATCCTTCACTGAACTTTTGGCTTTAACACCAGTAGGAAGGGAAGTATTTAGAAAAGGTTGTGGGAGCCCCAAGAGATTGTGGATAAAAAGGACTGGTTATCCTTAAATACAGAACATGAATCTCCATTTAGAAACATATTAGACCAGAATTTCAAAGGGCTATTTAATTTTAATTTTTTAGAGACAGAGTCTCACTCTGTCACCCAGGCTGGGAGGCAGTGGAGAAATCACAGCTCACTGCAGCCTTGACCTCCTGGGCTCAAGTGATCCTTCCGAGTAGCTGGGACTACAGGTACATGCCCCCATACCTGGCTAATTTTTCTTTTTTTTTTTTTTTTTAAAGATGGGGTCTCACTATATTGCCCAGGCACACCTTGAACTTCTGGGCTCAAGTGATCCTCCTGTCTTGGCCTCCTAAAGTGCTGGGATTACAGGTGTGAGCCACCTTGCCTGACTTCAAAGAGTTATTTAAAATATGAGATAAAAACTGTTTATTTTTTGGATAATTCACCCTCTAATCTCAAGAGTTTTCTTATAGCAATTTCAGAAGGTGTAGAACAATTTTTTCCATGCATATTGATGTTTTGGTAGAAACAGAAGTCTAAAGTTGAGGCTTTTCCTGGAAACTCTGGAAAAAAGAAACTCACAGGCAAAATGTCTGACTGCATATTGCGTATCTAACTGCTCAGACAAATCTCCAACTTTTGACCCTTACTGTTGAACTCTTGCACAAACCATCCATATGTATGGAATGTCTGTTCTCTTGTTTGCATGGCCATTTCCCATCTATTCAACACCCAACTGCAGGGTAAATGCACATGAAAGCAATAACTTAGTGTACCCTGAGAATGACCCTGTATGGCATATGTACCTGAATGTGTTTTCCAAGCTAGAGAATCTAAGAGTGGCCAAGCTGGAGATTCGTTCCTTGTCTATGAGGAACATCTGAGCCCCTAACCCATCCTGTGGAACACCAGCCATACAGGGGATTGAGGCCCTAAGTTTGGGTTGAATGAAGTTGACAGATGAAGGTCGTTAGGTAAAGGGTACTAAGTGAGAATGTTATATAAACACTTTTTGCAAGTGGTTGCAGTTCTTCTGCCCAGCCTGCCACTCTCTCCCCAGTAGGTAAGCCCCAGTGAAACCCCTTGTCTTGTTTGCTGGCTCCAAGCCTCTTCTTCAGCCTCTTGAATGTGGTGCCATCTCCATTACAGTCAGCAGGGGTTTGGCACAATACCAAAATACATGTTCCAGGAAGTTTTCTGGATGGATCAGAACATGTTAACTTCTGTTGCTTTGCCTTTATTCCAGTGTGGTTTTTTGTTTTTTAAACACTTTTGGGAGGATGCACGTTTATATACTTATTTTACCTTGTGGAAATGTAGTTATGATTCCAGAGTAATGAAGGCTGAGAAAAAGCAAAAGGCTATCTGGGAGTTTCATAATACAATGAGAAGAGGTAAATATTCTCCCTCCCACTGGATGCTTGTAGGAATGGAGAAGACCAACGACAGCTTTGAAGATGTTAGCTATATTTAGTGATTACTATATGTCATGCAGTCAGAAGTGGTTACACCAATAATGTGCTAGAGTCAGCTGGGACCAGCTTGCAAGTGCTGATAGTGCACATTCCTTCTCAGCTTCAGGTTCAGTGGTGTCATGCTGGTAGCTTAAAACTGGCCCTGGTGATATCAGGTACACCATGGAAATCAGCAAATGACGCAACTCAAGGTTTTTGTTTGTTTTTTTGTTTTTGTTTTTAAACCCAGCAAGTCGATTTATCAGCACTCTACCTTGTACATTATTTTTAATCTTCCATATCTATCTTTAACAGGTTCATGCTTTCTTCTACATTTTTTAACATATAGAGTGTATTTATGATACCTATTTTAGTGTGTTTGTCTACTAATTCTATCCTCTAGGTCAGAGGTTGGTTAGCCATGGGCCAAATCCAGCCTACAGCCTGTTTTCATACAGTTTATATTTATAAGCTAAGAATGGCTTTATCTTCTTAACGGGTTGTAGAAAACAAACATCACTAGCCATCAGGAAAATTCAAATAAAAAACACAATGCAATACCACTTTCCACTTATTAGAATGGCTATAATAATAATAAAAAAAGAGATAATAACACATGGTGAGAATGTGAAGAAAGTAGAGCCCCCATTCACAGTTGGTGGAAATATAAAATGGTGCAGCAGCTTTGGAAAACAGTTTGGTAGTTCCTCAAAAAGTTAAACCACAGAGTTGCCATATGATCCAGCAATTAGATACCTAGGTATAGATGCAAGAGAAATAAAATATGTGTTCACCCCAAAACTGGTACACAAATGTTCACAGTAGCATTATTCATAATTCATAATTATTTCCAAAAAGTGAATGACCCAAAAGTCCAAGTGATGAGTAGATAAAATGTGATATATATCCATACAATGGAATATTCTTCAGCAATATAAAGAAATGATACATACTACAACATGGATGAACTTTAGAAATATTATGTTAAGTAAAAGATGCCAGTCACAAAGAACTATATAGTATCTGATCCCATTTATATAACATGTCAAGAATAGGCAAATCCACAGAGATGGAAAGGAGATTGGTGGTTGCCAGGGACTTGAAGGAGAGGTGGATGACTGCTAATGTGCATGGGTTTCCTTCTGGAGTGATGAAAATATTTTAAAATTGATTGTGGTGATGGTTGTACAACTCTGTGAATATACCAAAACCACTGAATTTAACACTTTAAAAAGATGAATTCTATAGTATCTAAAAAGTTATTTTTAAAAAAGCAGTCCCTAGACTCTGGGATTTCTAAGACCAGTAAAGCATCCCCAAATCAAAGTTCAGGAATCTATTATAGATGCCAACTTTTCTTTTTTGGGGGTTGGAGTGGGGGAGGGGGACCAGTAAATGAGAACATTTAATGATCATTAAGCACCAATATAATTTTATAAAAGAAAAG
Organism: Hylobates moloch; assembly: GCF_009828535.3. Classification (NCBI taxonomy): domain Eukaryota; kingdom Metazoa; phylum Chordata; class Mammalia; order Primates; family Hylobatidae; genus Hylobates; species Hylobates moloch. The sequence goes on from NW_026652279.1 coordinate 50,562,675, forward strand.
ACATTTTAACTCCTAAGGATTAATCAGGAATAAGCAATAATTATTTAAGTGGAATAAATGTAGCTTCACTAAAAAGGTATTAAGTAATTGTAAGTAATTACAATAATAAGTAACATCATATTAAAAAAAATTTCCAATGCCCCTTGAAGCATAAAAGCATTTCTACTATTATTTTTTAAATCTTTTTAAAAAGGACTAAAGTATAGAAACTTAGTTGCCATAAAAGATGTTCTTTAAATCTTAAATTTAAATTTTATAGTCATGTAATTAGGTTAATTTTTACATGTATTTTAATTTATTGATAATAATGTAAATGAAAAATCTTAGTTGATAAAAACTTTATTTAAAACATGTAAAGAATCATATAGTTCAAAACTGCAAAAATAAAAGACAATTTCTTGTAACTTAAAAATAAAGTATATATCTAGAAACCACCACATTAACATCTACTGTTTATAGTACAATCTCCAATTCAAAGCTAATCTTTGTGTTTCTGTATTTTGCAACTTTTGAGCTAGAATCTTCCTCCCTATCCAACTATACTGTTATGTAACCCCATTGTTTTAACATTTAACAATACAACTTGGGTATTATTTGACAAGCAAGAATATATACTATTGATCACTTCTATACACCAAAATAAAAACAGTTCAAATGACTAGAAACTAATTTTAAAAAGAAAAAAAAAGTTAGTAAAACATTTCTTTTGAAAACAATGGGTGAATTAGTATTCTGAATTGAGCTAGAGCGCATTTTTGCGTGAAGACTCTCCATATTAGGCACTATGCATTTATATAGTACAGAACATTTGCAAAATGCTTTTCACCATTTATTAGGACTCACAACACCTGGGTGCTGGGGACTAGCCGGATTACCTCATTTTACACAGGGAGAACCAAGGCACACTGTGAGATCTTGCCAGGGCCAGAGTGAGACCTCATTAGCTTCTGACTTCTTGTAAGAAAAGCCAGATGTTTCTTTGTGGAGGACATTAATTTGTTTAATGATAGGAGTGAAAGTATGTGGGATTTGTTGTGGGAAAATTAGTTTGGGCTCCATGAATAAAAAGTTCAGAGCATGGATAAGGTAGAGAAACAAAAGGGTGAAAGGGTCAACGAGGAGAAGTTAAAACCAGATATAAGGCTCTTTTCAGACAGATCACTTTTCAGAAATAAAAATAGCAAAATGAGAATAGGAAAAAAAAACAGCTATAGAGTTTCTCATTTCTAACCCAAGGGGCTTTGATAAAATCACTTTAAAAGAAGGATCTCTCTCTTCAAACAACCCTTAAACATCTTATTCTTTCCCCCTCATAAAACCCCTGTGAGGTAGAGAGCACTTACTTACAGGGATGAAGCTAAGAAGTAAAGAAGTTAAGAGTTTAAAACCACATGGATAGTGAACAGGCTGGAACAGATGTTATGTCTTAAACCATTGGCTTAGAAATAGAAACAGAAGGTAGAGAATAAACAGGAACTTTTAGGGATGGACAAGTGGAATAATCCAGGGATCTAGCAGCAACACTAGCTACTTAACATTTCTTTTAAAAAGGACTTGGAATTTCAAGTATGCAATGAGGCCTAAAATGACAAACACTTGTCTGGGTATTGAAATGCTCAGCTGAAGGGAATATATGTAATACGTTCTCATAAGACCATGTGGGAAAAAGCAGAGGCATAAAAGAGCTACAACCTGGACAAGTGCAAACTAATGCATTTAGGACAAACTGCTGTTACCTCTAGTTAAAATATAATGGGCACTGAGCCATCAATAAGGCTTGAGAGAGGAACTTAATTTAGCCTGATCAACATGCTAGGGTAGGTTTTTAAAAAATACCAGTCATTACTGGAAAGGGTATTTAAAACCAAAACAATGGCACCCATTCACTTGGAAAATCATGTACAACTCTGGTATTCATAGATCCACTGTGAGTTATTAGGGAAAATTAACTTCTGGAAAAGACATATAAAACATCTCTTCATGGCTGACAGACACATCTGTAGTAGGATAGGCCACAGTTCTAAGCCAGCATAGCACATCTGATGTTCTGGATCTCCAGGGAGGCTTTCCTTCAAGGTCTCTAATCAACTTTCACAGTCAAATTCCATACCATGATAATAAATACAACCAATTTAGGTCATGGTACCAAGGATCCTGCTGGGTCATAGGGCACCTGATTATAGGAACCTTATAAATTGTATTGCTGAGAAAAACCACAAGAGGACAACTGTTTGGTTTCCCATCTTTGGATGCAGCAAAAGAATGATATAGCTCACCTAGGTTTTGTTTATTAAAGATTGTGTGGGATGGCATTTATAATCTAATCATCTTAAGTCCATGAGTATATCTCCTTGGGTCCAGCTGATATGCCTCTTCTATAAATCATGTGCTAGTGGCAGCTGTAAACACAGCTACAGAATGGGAGCATTTAGAGGACAGTACCCTGCCCATTTTCAACTCATGAAGACGTTGTTTTCAGTAAATATATATGGCATTAATATTCAAAACATCTATTCCTCTGAAATTATGGAAGTTAATCCTAAACCTCACAGCTTTAAGATACAGAATGTAACTAGTACTTTTTGATGTAGGGAGGCATCTTGTTTAATATATATCATAACCTCAGCCCCCAAACACTGACTAGAATATTCTGGGGGAAGGATTAATAGGATGGATTTATTCATAACTAATGGAATGGAGAATGTTTTGTCAATGGTAGTTCCTATCTCCTTGAGACCCAGAGGGAACTTATATGTCATTGCCCCAATTGAAAACATATGACAAAATTTTTTATGTTCTTCTGAATTGTTTATGTTCCCTTTTATCTTTAGTCTACTCTGCTTCAAACTTCTACAGTCAAATTAAAACTTGAGTAGAGAAGAATAACAAACTCGATAATAGAAAAAAACATAGAAGTAATCTAATGTTTCAAGTATTGAGAGAAGTTTGCAGGGGTGGGATTCTCTTGTACATGTGAACTGCAAAATGTTTTTTTGAGCTGCAAATTTTAAGTAGACATTTCTTTTTCTCTTACACACACACACACACACACACACACACACACACACACACACACACCCTAAGAATGAACAGGCTGTCACTAAGGATAAATGCCAGTTCACCTCTGCGAAGCACGTTGTTGAGTTTAGAGCGGTAAAGAGCTCCACCCCACCCTAGTGTGAGGGTATAATAACCTGTGAAATCTTTAACAAGTTCTGTTATACTTGATATAATTTTTAAAAATTATTTTGGCATATGTTAATCAGTCATAATAGTTACTCTAGGGGTGCCTGCTTAACGTCTGACATATCCTAATTGGGAATACAACTTCAGGGCTCTTAGCATTTGAAAAAAACTCTAGGCACTTCAGACACTACCACAAAAGCTTTATGTGTAGCTTAGCACAAGATACTTTGTTAATAAGTAAATATTTCCAGTGATTCATATTAATGGTGTTAAAGATATGTGGATTGGCCCAAATATTGTAGGGCACCCTAGACCTTCCACGAGCAGTGTATAAGAATCTGACAAGCCCAGCAGCTTGGGATTTCCAACTTATTCTTTTAGAAGTGAAACTAAGAATTGACTCGGCTGACTGAATCTGCTAGAATATTGCTGGATTCACTTCTAATAACTCTTCTAGGTGGGATAATGCTGGGTTGCACAGAAGGACAGAATTGGGACTTTTTCAAGCTTGCAGGACAGGTTGCATGACTGTTCTGGTGCCTGCTTGCTCATAAACACACATGACGCAGCACTTGGTCTAAGACCTGATTTCAGTGTAAAGTACCACCTGGTGAGGTTGGCAGCCCTATAGCCCTCACACATTTCTATCTACTGAAGGCTACCAAAACAACCTAATAATTGTGAGTGCCCAAACTGGCAAAGGCCAGGTTATAATTTTCTCTAGCGGAGGAAACCCAATACTTTTATAGATATAACAATATTAATCCAGCCATAGTCTACAGTTGAAATAAGCTTGCAAATAGCAGCTTCTAGTTTAACGGGGATGAAAGTCCCTGGTCCTGCTATAAGGTCTGCAAATGCCTTCAAAATGAAGGAAGGTCCTTGTCAGCCAAACACAGGAAGAAGAGAACCACAGAGCTGAGCCACGGGTGGGGACTGTGACATTTCTATTTGATGCTTTTCTGTTCTTCTGTCTTTTTGGCTTCTTTCCAGTTGTTCAGTATAGGAGTGTTGCCACTCCTGGGAGTTCAATAAAGGTGAAACAAACACAGCAATGAGCATATCAAACAACTAAGTTGAGGGAGAGATGTTAGAGAGAAGTTTGTGCCCACTAAAATTGAGCCAACTGAGATGGAGTGGTTATAATTATTTGGTTGGTTGTTTTTATAGCTATGGGTAATCTAATGAATATGAGAGTCTGAGCATTTGGATTACCCATAGTAAAGTAAAAAAAATGAGCATATGTACTTGCTTTTGTCTTAATAAACATTTCTTATGATGTTATTCCATATACTCTCTTATATCTCTGCTTTAAAAATAATTTAAAAACTATATTCCCCACTCCCCAAAAGCAGATTTGAAAGAAGTAACAGCCAACTGATGCTCGGCATGCCCTATGATTGTACAGCAGTGGAGTATGAGCCTGTCTGTCCCACAGGACCTCCTGGGAAGAGGGCAAAACAGGAGTCTGGTTCTATTCCTTGAGATGATTCATGTAAGGTACTTGCCCTAGAACCCAATCCATACTATGTACTCAATGATGTTACTTGTTATTAGTAGTAATTTTTAAAATAAGAGCAAATACTGGTAATAGTAACATGCATTTTCAATTCTAGCTAAAGCCTAAGCAGCTAAGATTCAGACAAAAAGCTTTTCACATGACAATTATTTGTTACAGTAAAAGGAACTTCTCTAACTTGCACTTGGCTATACGTGAATAAGATCAAACTGAATTTTTCATTTTGCCACTTGGTAATCCCTAGGGAAACTACAGTACTCTAAATGCTGGCAAGGGCCCTAGACGTTTAGGTTCAATATGCAACAGTAACAGAGTCATAGGCATTTGTCAGTTTGAAGGAAAATTACAATTCTCCAATTTCCCATCCATTATCATCTTCTTTAACTCTCACAATTCTGAGAGGTTACAAATGATACCCTAGACAGGTTAAGTGACTTGCCTGTTTGAATGGCTAGAAAGAGGTGAAGCTGGGAGTACCTGTTTTGATTCTTGGTAAATGGTCTATCTTCCAAACTCCAGGGAATGAGGCTTAAAGGAAGGCTCTACTGTATATAAAGAATAGCACCGGAAAACCAGCATAGTGCAGGAAAAGAATGAAAAATGGAAAAACAAATAGTGAATTTTAGACTACTGTGAAAGAGGTCTTAGGAAATCATTTGCAATAGCAGGATGAAGAAACTATCTTGCCCCTTTAAGTAAACAAGCCCATAGGAAGGTGATGGGGAAACCAGTTCATTGTAGTTTTCAGCACATTTCTTAAGTATCTATTATGCACATGTTACACAGAAGCCTAGCCCAGGTAAGAATTTTATATTATATGCCCCAAAGGGCATGGATTTCTTATACCATTGTATGTGGTGTGCAAAGAACACGGTGATCTGCTACTGTAGCAACAATGCATACTCCTGGAGCTTGGGCTGCCTACAAAATAGGCAATAAAGGCTGTGCGTTTAAGGTAAGCATGCACACCCCACCCATAAATGCAGAGCTGCAACCATAAGTAGATTAGCACTCTGGGGATTTATTTCTGTTTCAGAGTGTTTTACTAAACAAGTTATGGAAAGAGTATCTAATATCAGCTATGGATTATTCCCTAAACCTCAATCGCTGACCTTTAAGAACCTAACTTCCAAATTTAAATGGCATCGTCAAGTAGTCTAGGCTCCAAATTTAGAGATCAACAGGCTACTTTTGGATGGCAATTTTTGGTAGAGAGGGCTGGTTGATCAAACCCTTTTAAAGCTGCTTTCTATTTAGCCCAGTTTTTAGAGAGAACAGATGGAAGGCACCAGGATAAGCTATTATAGAGCTTATATGACCTGTGTAAAGGGCCAAGAGCTATAACATCTACCAGTTTGTTAAAGAAGTATCATAGCTGACACAAAGGCAAAGAAGATATTGAACTCACTGGCTGCAGGAGAGGTGAGACTACATCCTGAAATTTCTTTTCCATAACTACACTGAGAATTTTAAAAGGTAGACAGTGGGTTCCTCAAGGTATGGAGGGTTCTGAAGACAGGCCACAGGGCTCCTGAGAACCAGTGTTTCCAGATCCCTTTCTCTGGTGCAAATGAAGACAGCTACTCCCCTGGGTCTATAGTATGCTTTTGTGAACTAATTCAACAATTTACTTCCCAGCAGGACCCTGGAAACCATCCCCAACATGTAAGACACTGACATTTTTAAAACTTTCTAAAGGAGCTGATGTACCCCCTTATTGCCTCCATAACATCCAGTGTTTATGAAACACTCCCCTGTCAAGCAGAGCTCTGATCACAGCCACCCTCCTATTGGAAAACAAATGCCAGGATTCCTACACTTTCAGTTATACTAACTCAGCGTTGGCCTTCCAAATAATAAAGTTGAATATTTTCTTTGCTACAAAGGGTAGTATACTCCTACTCTGAGGTAGCACAGTAGCAATGGGCATCCTTGAAATTCACCCTTTGATCCTTACAGCTACAGACTTTAAAACTGCTAATTACCTAGCTAAAGCATTGAGTTGAAATCTAAGCATCCTGTCTCCCAGAGTTGCTGGTCACTTGCATAAATGGGGGAGAATATATTTCTGCTATAGAACTACCTAAATAATTTGATAAAGCATGGCAACTAGAAAGAAGAAACAAACACACAAAGAAGAACTACAGCCAGCACGACATAAATCATAACGTATCTTTGGCATCTTATTAGAAATCTATGCTAACATTCTCCTCTACCCTTGAAGTTAGGTTGGAAATATACTTTATGTATTTTATTGCTTACGTCACTCTTTCCTAAACACTCTGTAGTATTTTCTATTCCTCTGACACACCTCTAACCTTCCAGAATACCAAGTAAGATGCTTTCCTTAAGATGTGAGGGAAGCGATGGACATTCATGTGAAACTACATTCCCTCCACCTCTGCTCTGTAATTACCTCACTGTAATTACTACTCTCAATCTCAGGGATGGAAAGCTGGCAAAGGGAGATAAGAAAACTCAAGACACATTTACAGACACTAAAATGTTGCGGGATACCCTAGTAGATAAGTCATTATATTATTTACCTTTTAGCATCTCTTGACTCTTGGTGACCAGGTAAAATAGGGGAGAAGGGATAAAAAACATGTCAGTTTAACATACATGCCATATTGAAGTGCCTTTTCTTTTAAGTTTTCTAAATTTTCACCTGGCTTTTAAGAGCAGAAGTTATTTCATGGTGACTTTCCAGCAGGGTTTTCTGAGGTAGATAAAACATGGATGACAAGTAGTCTGAAGAATGCAGAAGGGGAGGTGAAGACTGTGTGGCTGGGATTAGTTTGAAAGAAATTTCAGAAGTGAAAGCTGAGCCTGTCATGTACAATACTAGAGAAAAGAGGAACAAGGTTAAAGGCTGTACACCATTTAAACAAGGTTTTTAGAATTTAATAGGTGCAAAATAGGCTAATCTAGCTAGTAAAGAATAGGACTGTAGGAACAGTGACAGAGCAAAAGAAGAGCCTTTGTTACATACAGCCAGTCAAAAGTAGGCAGAAAACAGCAAGAGATATGTATCCCCCAGGACTTCAGTGTTCAACAAGGAATATATATCATAATAACACGAAGGTTTAAAAGCAATCAACAGGCTTGAAGGTTTCAACTGCCTTTTGTTGCTGTTTGGATAAAGAGCAAATTTTGCCTCTTTCCTCAGGCCTCTGTTTGTACACAGGTATTGTAATTGTATTAAGCATGTCAGGGAAATCCAAATCCTAGCTAAATAATTAGTGAAATAGATTCTGAACTCATTTTTATGCCCGTGTGAATTACAGATGAACAGGCTAGCATGCCTGAGACCCAATGAGGTTAATAGTACCAGCTGGGGCCTTTCTTTCTGGAGAATCACTACAGTTATCACAGGCAGATGCCATACTGTTAAATGAAAATGCCATTGTAGGCCAAATGTTAGCAGTTGAACACCATCGTCACAGAAACACACAAAGCTATAGTCAAGTTCACAAACACAGCTGGTGGTTAAGAAACCCTTAGTGAAGAAAAGAAATTTGCTATTGGCTTTACATCATCGATTAAGACTTCCAATACCCTTAGAGTGGGACTGTTCTTATATGAGAGACAGTAAAATAACTATTGGCCTTAGTTTCTTTCCCCAGTCTAAGAATAAACATTTGTTAGAACACCCAATGGGAAAAGAGAAAAATCACACATAATGTTCTCGTGGGTCGATGTAGACTCTCTTGGGGTCGTTATTTTGATGATGTTTGCCAGGGCTCCGGTCTTGGTAGCACATCTGATTGTAAAGGGGGTACATCTGCTGAATGCCATCTTCCCCAACTGGATTCTCATCTTCACAGTCAAAACTCCTGCTATTTAGTCCATTCTAAAAATTCAAACATTGCTTACATTAGCAGAGCAGCTGTTTGCATTTTTCTAGCACTGGTAAAAACAGGCAAGAATAGAATTCACTAGTTTAGTGTCCCTGATTCATTACGCTAAAAACTATTGAATGGCAAGGTAAAGTTCAACAACTTATATTTTCCAGTCATTTGTTGCTTACAATACCCTGAATAAGAATAGTAGGCCGGGCGCGGTGGCTCACGCTTGTAATCCCAGCACTTTGGGAGGCCGAGGCGGGTGGATCATGAGGTCAGGAGATCGAGACAACGGTGAAACCCTGTCTCTACTAAAAAATACAAAAAAAAATTAGCCGGGCGTGGTGGCGGACGCCTGTAGTCCCAGCTACTCGGAGAGGCTGAGGCAGGAGAATGGCGTGAACCCGGGAGGCGGAGCTTGCAGTGAGCCGAGATTGCGCCACTGCACTCCAGCCTGGGTGACAGAGCGAGACTCCGTCTCAAAAAAAAAAAAAAAAAAAAAAAGAATAGTAGTAGCTCCTAAATACAAAATTGTGACTAATGAGGACTGGGATCAGTTTCACATTTTAAAATTTGGAGTTGCTATCAGTTAAGGTAAACTGGAGAAGAACGGGGTTATAAACCTCAGGAGTCTCTCAAGCAAGGCTCAAGCTTGAAATGAACATATGAGACATACAGAGAATTAAGCCAACCCAACAAAAGAAACCTCGACTTAGCTCTGGGGAACTGGGGAAAGGACACAGCAAAATGAACTGGCATTTGAACATATGCCTGATAAAACTGAAAAGAAACTCTGCCAAAAATATCCTCTTGTCTTGACCTTTCCTTCTGGCTTGACCTTGCCACAGCTAGCAGTTATAAAATGAACCCCCAATGACATTCTGTGGTGTCTCTGGGACAGACTCTTCTGCCCGTTATTGGTTTCATAAAACTTGATTACTTCTAAGAGTAAAATTCAAGGACTACCAGATCTTAGCAGGGACACTCAAATAGGGGAAAGATGAATAAAATGAACTTGTATACAATTAAATGATATTTTAATAAGCATGTTAGCTACCAGCTCCACCTGGGCTGATACCCACAACATAGTTACTTACAGAGTGCTGAAGATTGCCAACTTCTCTTTCTTTGAACTGAGTCTGCAAAGGCAAGTGTTCAGGCTGGAAGAAAACACAAAAAGACATGCACTGTAAAACACATGGCAAAACATATCAACTACTAAGATTCTTATTTTTAAAAGAGCCAATCATGTCTTGTTATGTCAACAAACTAAGCAAAATGTTCCACATGAGAGTAAGACAAGCAACCATATTTTTTTAAGAGTTTCACTCACTCTCTCCTGGCTCTTGACTTCTGGAAAGAAGAAAATATAGGGCTGGGCACAGTGGCTCTTGCCTGTAATCCTAGCACTTTGGGAGGCCAAGGCAGGCGGATAACTTGAGGCCAGAAGTTTGAGACCAGCCTGATCAACATGGTGAAACTCCGTCTCTACTAAAAATACAAAAATTAGCCGGGCGTGGTGGTGCACACCTGTAATCCCAGCTATTTGGGAAGCTGAGGCAGGAGAATTGTTTGAATTGGGAAGCAGAGGTCACAGTGAGCCATGATCGTACCACTGTACTCCAGCCTGGGCTACAGAGCAACCGAGATTCAGTTTCAAAAAGAAAATAAAATATAGACAACATCTGCTGCAGAAGTTCTCATGCAAACTTGTTTACATCTTACATGAGGGTGAGCTCACCACAGAAGTTCTGTCTTTTCTCAGAAGAGTCTGATATTTTGAATCAGGTAAAAGTGGTTTGGGGTGGTAATGAGGCATTATTTCTTGTCTTTATACATAGATTTAAAGGATATATGATCATCCTTTTCTTGCTTGCTACTCTCCCATCCTTATCCCCACCCTCACCCCCACACAGATTATAAAGGGAGTTCATTTTCAAACCTCACCCTAAGAAGAATTTTTTTCAGTTTTCCTCGGCTTACAAACACGACTTACCCTTCAGACTTCAGTTCAAATATCACCTCTTTCATGAAGCCTTGCACAACACCCTCGAGCAAAGATGGCCACCCTTTTCTGTGCCTTCATAGCATTTATTATCACATTTATAAGTCTACTTGCTTTTCTCCTTTTCCAGATTGAGAGTGATGGTTGAAGTGTTTCACAAACATTATCTCACCTAATCTTTATACGTACAATACTTCAACAAAACTAGTATCTTTATTTTACAGATGACTAAAACTGAGGCTTAGTTACGCAAGTTGTCTCCAGTCACACAACTGGTAAGTGGTAAACAGTGATTCAAATGTAGCTTTGTCTAATTCCAAATTCTGTATTTTCACATCCCTGCTTTCATTTTAGTGACTGGAAAATAGATGTTCAGTCAATATAATAAAATAATGCCTGAATGTCTCCACACGCAGGCATATCTATCAACAAGCTCTGCATTTCACTATCTTTGCTCATACTGTCCCTTTTGGTTTGGAAGGACGAATCTCTGGGATTAGAAATTCAACTTATCCCACATGGCCTGACTAAAGTCATTCTTTTTTTCACAAGGCTTGTCCACATTCCCTGTCAAAGTTAATCTCTTTACTCCTAGTTTTCCTATTGTTCTTGTTTTTATCTCTATTATAGCACACTCATCATGACTGTCTTGTTTTATAGTCCCTAATGTAACTTTCAACTCCAGTAAGTAGTAAGCCTTTCTTAGCCACTTGCTAATGGTCTGAATGTTTGTGTACTCCCAAAATTCCTATGTTGAAACCTAATCACAATGTGATAGTACTAAAAGGTGGGGCCTTTGGGAGGTGAATAGGGTATAAGAGTGGAGCTGTCATAAATGGGATTAGTGCCCTTATAAGGGATTGAAGAGATCAGTTCTTCCCTTCCTTCTTATGAAGTTATAGTGTGAAGACTGCCATCTATTAGGAATAAGGCCCTCGCCAGACACTAAATCTGCTGATACATTCATCTTGGACTTCTCAGCCTCCAGAAGTATAGGAAACATATTTCTGTTGTTTGTTAGCTACCTAGTTTACGGTGTTTTGTTACAGAAGCCTGAACAGACTAACATAATCATCCTCCTCCATCCCTCTACCTTAATGTGGGTTTGTACAATAAGAATAGTTCACTAATGAATTTATTGGAATCTAAACTATCATTAATTCTTGATATCTTATGTCAAGGTTACCTATATTATAAATTATGTGACATGTTCACTCCTCCTGTCAAAGTCAGCATAATTCTACAGTGCTTCCCATATGATCAGGTGATATTAACAGTACACACTGGTAAAAGTCCAAGGCAGGGCCAATCATGGATGTATGGCCAATCACACAGGGCCCCTGGGGTTTAATGCTTTTAATACTTTGCAGTTGCCATCTAAGATTTCTTAATAATTTCACTGTTAATTTCTGTTGTAAGTGGTCTAATGAGACAAAAAAGCATGCTTCAGGGACTTGTAGGCTAGGCTCACAGGCATCCCTGCCTCCTGCTATCTGTGTGGTTCTTGGCCACTGCTACCCCATCTTGCTGCCCCAGGTCCTACCTGGCCTCCCCCTCCCTGTCCCCTCTCCAGTGACTGCTGCTGTCCTCAGCCCAGGCAGATGCCTGGGCATTGGTTCAGGAGCACATGCCCACAGTCATGGTGCATATGGCAGGTGCCTGCAGGCCATGTCCCAGTGAAGATGAGACTCTCATTCACCCCCTATCTAGGTACCTAATAATGTCATCTTGACAGCCTTAATTTTTGAACATGGGGCCCAGCATTTTCATTTTGCACTGTGCCTCAGGAATTATGTAGCTGGTCCTGGTCAAAGGAAAATAGACTTGGGAAAAAATACCTTATATTAAAATCAGAATTTTCATTTGTTTCTTTGCCATTTATTATTCTCCATCCATTAGTACAGATAATTAAGAAATGATTTCACATCACTCACTGCTGCATCTAACTTGACAAGAGGTGTGTAATCAGAAGCTTCTCTGTAAAGGGGGTGGGTGTGAATTTCCTAAGCCATGAGAAGAGTTAAATCCATTTTTTTTTAAAGTGGTATCTGGATATCTTTAAAAAATCAATTTACAATCTCATTTTCTCCCACTTCAAGTTTCCCTTTATTATAATAATAAAACCTAAATACATTTGTGTTGATTCTTAGGACAAGTCAGTAGAAGACATCACAACCCACTACCTCTTTTACCAGCATCAAGGAACCTCTGACAGACATGCCACAGTCTGCTCATACCATTTTCTTCAGCAGTCCCTCATGTCTAATAGTGTGACTTAATTTCTAAGTCTGACATTTCTAGAAGGAAATGGCAATTTAAGTGATGTTCTAAGCAACCTTGGCTTCCAAGAAGTAAACAGTAGCTACCAAATGGAGGGCAATCAAAGATTTCTGGTGGTTGTTTCCATTCCTTAACAGTAGTACAATCATGTTGAAAAGTTTAAAAAAAAAAAAAAAAGGAAAAGAAATCTTTTTTTTTTTTTTGAGACGGAGTCTGGCTCTGTCGCCCAGGCTGGAGTGCAGTGGCGGAATCTCGGCTCACTGCAAGCTCCGCCTCCCAGGTTCATGCCATTCTCCTGCCTCAGCCTCTCCGAGTAGCTGGGACTACAGGCGCCCGCCACAACGCCCGGCTAATTTTTTGTATTTTTAGTAGAGACGGGGTTTCACGGTGGTCCCGATCTCCTGACCTCATGATCCACCCGCCTCGGCCTCCCAAAGTGCCGGGATTACAAGCGTGAGCCACCGCGCCTGGCAAGAAATCTTGAACACAGCCTCTGGTAACAACATAGTCCTTGCCTATTCCTTGTGGCAGTGTGGGGGAAAGCAGAGGTACAGTCAACACTGAAAGGGAGCATATTCTAGGAACACAGTGTTTATGGCCTCAAGAGTTCAAGGGAAGATTTGGTTGGAAGATGTGCTGTTCTATGCTTATATTTAAAATTCCAAATGGTAAATCTAACATGACCGGAAAATAAATGATCATTCACACTTTGCTGAACACCCTGGGTTAAGAACTGTATTTGGTCATCACCTATTAAATGTGGTAACAACTTTCAAGTCTCTGGAAGTCAGTAATGCAGTGTCATAAGTAACAATATAACAAGAATTAAGTTAATAGTATTTGGGAACTACAGAGATAAATAATCTGTCTATTCTGCTTCAATACCAACAGATTTTAAAGAGCCATAGCTTTATGAGTAATAATAACATTGCTGTCTTTTTCTTATGGTAGAAGACTTTTTTAAATAGCCAGAAGTGGTGCATTTGACAATAAAGGACAAGAAGAGAAAGTTCTCAGACCTGAAGAGGAAAAAATGGTGCCTGGACACTACAAACAATCTTCATGTGCACTGATTGGACAATAAGTGAATGGGTAAGTTTCTTTTCTCTATCCCATATTCTGAATCTTCATCATTAAATCATTGTAACTTTTGTAATATAATATTTAGTAAAATTGTGTATGCAGACAAGGACCCAACACACCCTAGAAAAGGCCCTGCATTACGGGACTGGGCTATGGAAAGCATTATGTATCTGTTTCTGCACTGTGTGGCTATCTAATCTCTGACAAGATTTTGTGACACTGGCTCATTACATAAGGAACTTAAATCTAATGGCAGATGAGTACATGCTCTTTCTGTCAATCCACAGACCACTTGAAATGTTGCATATACTAGCGTCTCTTTTTATTTAATCAACTTTATTTTTTAGTGGTTTTAAGTTCACAGAAAAGTTCAGTGGCAAGTACAAATAATTCCCACATATTCCCTGCCCCCATGCCACAACCTCCACAACTATGAACATACTTGCAACACAGTGGCACATTTGTTACCATTGATGCACCTTCTCACACATCATCACCTAAAGTTTATAGTTTACATTAGAGTTCACTCTTGGTGTTGTAACAAACGGATTTTAACAAATGGATCATGACACGATCTACTCTTGTAGTATCACGCAGAATAATTTAACTGGCCTGAAAATCTCCTGTGTTCCACCATCCTCCCTAGCCACCCAACCTATAGCAATAACTTATCTTTTTCCAGTCTCTATTGTTTTGCCTTTTCCACAGTATCATATAGTGGAAATCATTCAGTATGTAGCTTTTTCATATCTTTCACTCTGTAATATGCATTTAACGTTACCCCATGTCTTTTCATGGCTTGATGGCTTATTCCTTTTTAGCACTAAATAATATTCCATTGTCTGAATATACCAGTTCATTTATTCATTTGCATATTGGTTACTTCCAAGTTTTGGAAATTATGAATTGAGCTGCTATAAACATTCATGTGCAAGTTTTGTATGAATATAAGTTTTCATATCATAGGTTATATGGTAAGAGTATGCTTAATTGTTGTTTTTATGTAAAGATGGAGTCTTGCTCTGTCACCCAGGCTGGAGAGTAGTGGTACAATCATGGTTCACTGCAGTCTCAAACACCTGAGTTCAAGCGATCCTCTTCCCTCAGCCTCCTAAGTAGCTGGGACTACAAGCACACACCACCAGGCCTGGCTAATTTTTTCAATTTACTTTTTGTAGAGACGGGGTATTGCTATATTGCTTAGGCTTGTCTCAAACTCCTGATGTCAAATGATCCTCCCACAGTGTTGGGATTACAGGCATGAGGTATATGCTTAGTTTTTTAAGAAACTGCCAAACTGTCTCCCAAAGCATCTATACCATTTTGTATTCCCACCAGTAATGAATGAGAGTCTCAGCTGCTCCATGTCCTCAACAGGATTTGGTATTTTTTTAAAAAAATAATTAACAAAATATCTATATTTGAAAAGTGTCTTAAATAATACTGTACATATGTTTGGTGACTAATATATATGTACTGAATAAAACTATAATACTTTAACTAATGGATACACAGCATATATTATTCTATTATTCTTGTATCTTTTCCTAGAAAGCCTTGGGCTACTCTAAATCTGCAATACATATTTCAACTTCTCTACTTACATGTACTATATTATAGCAATTTCTATTGAGTTATAATCCATATTCACTCTCCTGATTTGCTAAAGTCACAGAGGCTTTCATACCTAGTTTCTAAAGTGCTAATACTAGTTTTTTCAGGCTTGTTTTTAACTTTTATTTTAAGTTCAGGGGTACATATGCAGGTTTGTTACATGGGTTAATTGTGTATCATGGGGATCTAACGTACAGATTATTTCATCACCCAGGTAACAGGCATAGTATCCAATAGGTAGGAGTTGATTTTTTGTATAACGTGTAAGGAAGGGGTCCGGCTTCGATTTTCTGTATATGGCTAGCCATTTACCTTAGCATCATTTATTGAATACAGAGTCCTTTCCTCATTGCTTGTTTTTTGTTGACTTTGTCAAAGATCAGATGATGTTAGCTGTACAGCTTTATTTTTGGGTTCTCCATTCTGTCGTATTGGTCTATTATCTGTTTCTGTACCAGTACAATGCTGTTTTGGTTACTGTAGCCTTTTAATACAGTTTGAAGTTGGGTTAACATGATGCCTCTAGCTTTGTTCTTTTTGTTTATGATTGCCTTGGCTATTCAAACTTTTTTGGTTCCATATGAATTTTAAAATAGTTTTTCCTAATTCTAATTCCTTCCCAATTCAAGCAGTTTCCCAGCTTCCCTATCACATCTTTGGGTAATTTTCCACTGCCACTCACCGCATACTAGACATAATTAAATATTTTAATGCGCATTCACTGTTTTTTTATGGAGTACAGAGTATATGAAGAACGTATAAATAATGAATATGTTACTTAATTACTTTGATTCTGGTCTCGTGCCTTAGAAAAAAGGAACAAATTAATATATACTGCTCTCCTATGCCTGTCAAGAAACTCTGAATCCAAGTTATAATACTTCATTTTATAATTACTCTTTCCTTTATAGTTCACTTCTATTTGTGCTTCTGCTATTCTCCCAATTCCACTGTTGACCAGGGAATTGTGTCTCTTTTCTTTACCTACCCACCAGAATTTGAGATTAATACCTAGGATTCTTGTTGAAATTATTTTTCATTCAACCCTAAACAAAGAGATTTCTGGAATTACTGGATCATAGAAAACCCAGTCATTTTCTCTGCTGAGTCTTTGTTCCATGATCTTCCTACTTCTTCCTTTCGTTTATTCTCTACAAGGTGCTCTGCATCTATCTGTTGGCATTTTCCCTCTCTTCTGCTTGTAACTCCACAAGACATTGTAAAAGTTTCATTTGATTGATATATCTTGCCCTAATGCTTCTTCCTTACACTGACAAGTGATACATTTTTACTTCTGCTTCCAGCCATGATGGAGAACTAATACCAGACTAACCTTCCTGTCATAAACTAATAAAAAATTGGACAAAATATGCAAAACAACAGTTTTCAGACAACGGACAACTGTGTTATATATGACTGGGATCCCAGATCATGGAAAAATACATATACACAAAATACCCACACACACTCGCGCACACACATGCACATGTGTTATCTTTTGATAACTCTTTTTTTTTTTTTGGTGGCGTAAGAAGAGAAAAATTCAAGAGCACAGGATCTTGCTGAACTGGGGAGACAGAGTTCGGCATTTAGGAAAGTTGAGGTGACTGAAATCTGTGGAACAGGGTCCTAAAGAAGAGAAAGACACACATAGAAAAAGCTCCAGAAATCTGCATGAGAGTTCCCTGGGAGGCATACTAGGCTGGACATGCACAGAGCAAAGAATAACTGTTGGAGAAAGAAAATTTGCTAGGGAGCTGTTATCTTAACAATTACCAGAACTTGATTAGAGTTGAGTGACACTTATTGATCCAACCAGCTGAAGTAGAAAATCCTCACTGAACATGTACATCCAGCAGAGACCCAGGTTCACACCTTAGAAGGCTAAAGTAGCTCTAGAAGATAGGCTATTCTATAACCATTCTAACAAAACTTAAAAACAAACTTCCAGAAGGTCAGGTTCCAGAAGATCAGGTTGATCTTGAAGTAAATTAACTGACTTCCAGAAAATAACTGAATTCTTCTTAAGAAATAAGAGCAAAATTCAAACAATTGAAAACATAACATTCACAGCGTCCAGCATCCAATTAAAATGTACTGACCATGATAAAACAAAAAAGTGGGAAAAAATAAGTATATAGAAACTAAACCAGAAATAATATGTCTTAGTCTGTTTTGTGTTGCTATAACAGAATACCACGGACTGGGTAATCTGTAAATAATAGAAGTTTATTTGGCTCATGAAGGCTGGGAAGTTCAATATCAAGGTGCTAGCATCTGGCAAAGGCCTTCATGTTACATCATTCTACCGTGGAAAGCAGAAGGCCAGGCAAGCATACAAATGCAGACAGAAAAGTGGGGCTGGAGTCTCCAGATAACTAACCCACTCCAAAGATAATGGTATTCATCTATTAACGAAGGCAGAAGGTGATTAGATCAACAGTATTATAATGGCAATTAAATTTCAATATGGCTTTTCAAAGCATAACATGACATATGATGAAATTAGCAGAGAAAAACTTTAAAATGGCTATTATAAATATGTTTAAGGCGATAAAGGAAAACATGAACACAACATGAGAGTTGACAACTATAAAAAAGACCAAAAATAACTTTAGAGCTAGAAAAAAATACAATATCTGAAATGGAAAAAGTCACTGGACGGTCTTAGTAGCAGAGTAGACACTGCAGAAGAAAAAAATCACTGTACTTAAAGGCAGAATCTATCAATACAAAAGAACAGAGGGAAAAAAGGCTGAAAAAAATGAATATAGCCTTAGTAATCTGTGAGATAATATCAAAAAATCTACTATTTGTATAACTGGAATCACACAAGGAGAGGAAAACTATAATATTTGAAGAACTGCCAAAATTTTCCAAATTTTATGAAATATATAAACCTACAGTACTATGAAGTTCAATGAACCCCCAAAATGGTAAACATAAAGTCACTCTAATACCTTTCAAAATCTAATTGCTAAAAACTAACAATAAAGAGAAAATGAAAGATGTAGCTAAAGGGAAAAACAAGACATAGTTTAATCAGAGAAATAAAGCATTATCACTGGCTTCTCACTAGAAAAAAAAGGAGTACAGAAGACAATAAAACTATAATTTTGAAGTGCTAAATGAAAAAAAAAAACTAGAATTCTATATTCCATAAAATATTCAAAAATAGGCTGGGCATTGTGGCTCACGCCTGTAATCCCAGCACTTTGGGAGGCTCAGGCGGGCAGATCACTTCAGGTGAGGAGTTTGAGACCAGCCTGGCCAACATGGTAAAACCCTGACTCTAATAAAAATACACAAAAATTGGCCAGGTGTGGTGGCGGGTGCCTCTAATCCCAGCTACTTGGGAGGCTAAGGCAGGAGAATCACTTGAACCTGGGAGGCAGAGTTTGCAGTGAACTGAGACCGAGCCATTGCACTCCAGCCTGGGCAACAAGAATGAAACTTTGTTTCCAAAAAAAAAAAAATAGTGAAATAGAGAAAAAAATGGTTTTATCAGTAGATCTGTACCATAAGAAATGTTATGGAAAAGGTATTCAGGTTGAAGAAAACGGAGTTCAAACATAACTTTATCAGTTTGTAGTTTTAAAAAAGATACATTACGGTTTAAAACAAAAATAGTAATAATGTATTGTCAGGTTTATAATGCAGGGAGAAATAAAATGCACAAGATGATAAGAAAAGAAGGAAAGAAATTGAAATGTATATTAAAATTCATCTAATATATATGAAGTAGTATTATGTAATATTAAGGTAGATAGTGATAAGTTAAAAATGTGTATGCTAAACTAGATAAATGACAATAACAGTAACAACAAAGTGGTACAGCTAATAATTCAATAGACTAAATAAATGTATTTAAATTAAAAAATACTAAAAATAGTAAATCACTCAGCTAATTTAAAAAAAGGCAGGAAAAGTGAAAAAAAGGACAAAGATCCAATGGGACAAACAGAAGACAAATAACAAGATGATGGACTTAAGCCCAACGACAGCAATAAATAAGTAAAAGGGGCAATAAACATAAACATAGCAATTTAAGGTAAGGATTTTCAGATTGGTAACAAGGCAATACCCAACTACATGTGACTAATAGGAAAATTATTGTAAACATGTTAAGACAGATTGGTTAAAAGCAAAGGGATGGAAAAACACACACTATACACAAATAATAATAATAAAAAAACGAGTTTGAAAACCAGAGTAGCTATAGTAATATCAGACAAAGTAACTTCAGGACAAAGAAAATTATCAGAAATCAAAAAGGATCTTTCATAAATGATACAAGGATAAGTTTATCAAGACATAACAATCCTACATGTGTACATATCCAATAAGAGAACTACAAAAATACATGAATAACCGACAGAACCGAAAGGAGAAATGGATATATTCACAAATGTAGTAGAAAATAACACTCCCATCTTAGTTGCTATAGAAATGAAAAAGGAAAATCAGTACATATTTGTAAGACTTGAACAACACTATCAACCAACTTGACCTAAGTGACATTTATAAACTACCACATCCAACAACACTGTAACATACATTAGTTTCAGTACACACAAAAACATTCACTAAGACAGACTATACACTGGGTTTTAAAAGAAGTCTCAATATACTTAAAAGATTGAAGTCAAACAGATATATTTTCTAACCATAAAAAATTAATGAAAAATCAATAATTAAAACATTTGAAAATTTCAAAATGTTTGTAAAATACATATACTAAATAACTCATTGAGCAAAGAAATAAAAGATAAACTAGAAAATATTTAACTGAATAATGATATCTTAAAAAACCAAAGTTTGCATAATTTCAGACAAAGAAGTGCTCAAAGGAAACTTTGTATTTTTAAATGCTTGTATTAGAAAAGAAGAAAGGTCTCAAATTAATGATCTAAGCTTAAGAAACTGAAAAAAGAAGAACAAATTAAATCCAAAGCAAGTAGAAAAAAAGAGTGAAAAATCAATAAACAAGCAAAACAAACACACAAACAATGGAGAGAATTAATAAAAACAAAAGCTGTTTCTTTGAAAATATTAATAAAATGGGAAAACCCCTAGCAAGAAAAAGAGAAAAGACAAATCAATATCAAAATGAAAAAGGTGACATTACTGCCGATCCCATATAAATTAAAAGGATAAAAAAGTGTATTATGAAAAATTTGATGTCAATTAACTTTGATAACCTAGATGAAACCAACAAATATACTGAAAGGCACAATTAAAATCCTTCCACAAAGAAACTCCAGGCCCAGATAATTTCACTAGTAAATTCTACCAAACATTTTAAAGAAGGAATAACACTGCTCTTAAAAATTATTTCAGCAAATGGAGAAAAAGAGAATACTTTGAAACTCCTTTTATGAGATTAACATCATCTGGATACTAAAACCAGAAAAATATGTTACAAAAAAAGGAAAAAGGTTTTTTTCTTCACAACATCCCAAAACTTTAAACCAAAATGGTCCTCAACAGATGAATGAATATAAAAAATTATAGTATACTCATAAAATGGGACACTTCTCAGTAATAAAAGAAAGTTTATTCATGCAGTAACATGGGTGAATCTTAAAAACATTATACTGAGCAAAAGAAATTGGATGCAAAAGAGCACACTGGGATTCCATTCATGTGAGGTTCTTTTAAAATGGCATAACTAATATATTGTGATAGAAATCACAACAATGGTTGCCAGAGAAAGGAGGTGTGTGGGATGACAGTGGTGGGAGTGGTGATAATGACGGTGGAGGGTATACATGAGAAATTTTTCAGGTGATGGAGAAGTTCTTGCTTGGGGCAATGGTTACATCCATGTACACATTTGGCAAGGCTATCAAAACGTACACTTAAAATATGGCATGGTATTATGTAAACTCCAACTCAATAAAGTGTTTTTTTTTTAAAATTTTATTATTATACTTTAGGTTTTAGGGTACATGTGCACAATGTGCAGGTTTACATATGTATCCATGTGCCATGTTGGTTTGCTGCACCCATTAACTCGTCATTTAGCATTAGGTATATCTCCTCATGCTGTCCCTCCCCACTCCCCCCACCCCACAACAGTCCCCGAAGTGTGATGTTCCCCTTCCTGTGTCCATCAGTTCTCATTGTTCAATTCCCACCTATGAGTGAGAACATGCAGTGTTTGGTTTTTTGTCCTTGCGATAGTTTACTGAGAATGATGTTTTCCAGTTTCATCCATGTCCCTACAAAGGACATGAACTCATCCTTTTTTATGGCTGCATAGTATTCCATGATGTATATGTGCCACATTTTCTTAATCCAGATTATCGTTGTTGGACATTTGGGATGGTTCCAACTCTTTGCTGTTGTGAATAGTGCCGCAATAAACATACGTGTGCATGTGTCTTTATAGCAGCATGATTTATAGTCCTTTGGGTATATACCCAGTAATGGGATGGCTGGGTCAAATGGTATTTCTAGTTCGAGATCCCTGAGGAATTGCCACACTGACTTCCACAATGGTTGAACTAGTTTACAGTCCCACCAACAGTGTCAAAGTGTTCCTATTTCTCCACATCCTCTCCAGCACCTGTTGTTTCCTGACTTTTTAATGATGGCCATTCTAACTGGTGTGAGATGGTATCTCATTATGGTTTTGATTTGCATTTCTCTGATGGCCAGTGATGATGAGCATTTTTGCATGTGTTTTTTGGCTGCATAAATGTCTTCTTTTGAGAAGTGTCTGTTCATGTCCTTCGCCCACTTTTTGATGGGGTTGTTTGTTTTTTTCTTGTAAATTTGTTTGAGTTCATTGTAGATTCTTGAGTCAGATGAGTAGGTTGCAAAAATTTTCTCCCATTCTGTAGGTTGCCTGTTCACTCTGATGGTAGTTTCTTTTGCTGTGCAGAAGCTCTTTAGTTTAATGAGATCCCATTTGTCAATTTTGGCTTTTGTTGCCATTAATAAAGTTTTTTTTTTAAAAAACCTCTAACTTGTCATTTTATTATAATTACTCCATTTTGGAGAAACATGGGTAGGGAGATTCAGTAAACTGAGAAGTCACTGACATAGTCTGGAATCTGCTATTATAAAAGTATATATTAAATTCTTAATAAATACTTTACAACAGACTGTCCCTGATGCAGAAGTTTCTCTGTTAAAAAGTATCCAATTGCTTATTTGGATGACTGAGTTCCTAATCTAGAGAGATGATTTCTCCACACTAAAGGAGCAACACATAAAAAACTGGCCACCATATATAATTCACAAAATATGGATTCTTCAAGGCATATAGGATATTACACTCATATCTATTAAGTACCTCTCTAAAAGAATTAATATAATATTATTAAAACTGTGAACCAGAGATTGATTTCCCTTTCACTTTTTTAAATAGTTATGAGAGAGGTTGACTTTGTTTCAGGATCAGCAACTATAAAGATTGTATCCTAATCGGGCAAAATTTACAACAACATTAATTAGGCAGTTGTTTAATGAGATACACAATTGTTACTGTTCTCCAAGATAATTACACATACGGGTATGCTAGTCATATGAATGTCTCTTATTATTTTAGCAGACCCTTAGTATTCACAGATTTAACATTGCTGGTTCCAAGCATTCATGAGTAAGCTTAAAAGGTTTATGACAGGTAGTAATTTGTAATTTTGTTGAGACATAAATTGGAATCAAGACTTGGAAGGTTTTCAATATGAGGCTAATCATTTAGCTATATCCACCTCTCAAGGTGTCTTTTATTATCAACTGTTACATATGAGTTTTATAAAAGATAGGGGTATTTAGTAATGCAGGGTTTCTCAAAATTCTATGAAGTATTCTCTGTGAATGTCAATGGGGTTGCTGTATTATTAATCAACATTTTTCTTTTAAATTTGAAATTTTGTCTTTGTTATTTTTTAAGTTAATTATTAGTTCTCTAATATCTACAATCAGTTGTGATCAGTGCAGACTGCCACCACATATTATACAAGTTAAATGTGTAAAGTCTGCCTGGATCTTTTTTTTTTTTTTTTTTTTTTTTTTGAGACAGAGTCTTGCTCTGCCGCCCAGGCTGGAGTGCAGTGGTGTGATCTCAGCTCACTGCAAGCTCTGCCTCCCAGGTTCACGCCATTCTTCTGCCTCAGCCTCCCGAGTAGCTTGGCCTACAGGTGCCCGCCACCACACTCAGCTAATTTTTTGTATTTTTAGTAGAGACGGGGTTTCACCGTGTTAGCCAGGATGGTCTTGATCTCCTGACCTCGTGATCTGCCCGTCTCGGCCTCCCAAAGTGCTGGGATTATAGGCGTGAGCCACCACGCCCAGCCAGTCTGCCTGGATCTTATTCCCCAAGACTTGAGATTTATTTGCTTATAGTTTCTCTGTCCCAATGTCTTCTGTCCATGTATTACATCCCATAAATCCTCTCCTGTTAACCCACTGAGAGAATGACAGATTTCTCCCAAACCACACATGCTGCTATCAGAGTAGGTGCTCAGTAAACACTTACTGAAAAGCTATCATTGCATAGAAACTGACTCCCACTTTTAGTCAGAGGTCCCCACAGATATCTTGGGTGCTAGATTTGTTGAGAAACCTGTGCCAGCTGGACTAGAAATCTTGAGGTCTGAATTACTACTTGCAAAGAACAGGGCAGAGATAGGTCTGAGATGGTTCATGGGAAGGGAGTGAATGCTGTGAAAAGACGTTCTAGATCCTTGGGACTTAGACTGGAGAAGAGGTTCTAGCATTTAAGAAAGAAGGCAAGAGAACATGAAAGTTGGCTCAATAATGGCAACATGATTAAAACAGACAGCATTAGGCTCAGCTTACGTAAAACTATAATTACAACTTATAAGGACGGACAAAAGATTCTTCCCTTACTACCTGCCTTATCCATTAGCTAATACTTTTTAATTTTTTACTATACAATCTCAGGCTAAAAGCTTCAAATGCAAATGTCTCAGAGATTTAACATATCAATATAATTACGTTTTCCTGAAAGTATAATATAGCCGAGTTTTATTACAGCCAAGATTTATAGTAAGACAAGCACTGTTTAAGATGCTTTGGTTATACTCATAGTCTTACACTATGCCCTTGAGGCAATATCACTGTCCCCATATCACAGATGAAGAAACTGAGGCTTAGAACGATTGAGCAATGGTTCCAAGTATGTAGAGCTAAGATTCAAATTCATCTTTATGTAACTCCAAAGTCTGTGCCTTAAACCATCACATAAAACTTCTCATCTTGAGTATATCCAGTCTCTTAATCTGCTTGCAGAAAGGGGCTAAAAAGTGGGAAGACAATGAACATTTGAGAGGGCAGATGGCATATAAGCTTTGCCACATGCTCTGGTTTATCGTCATCTGTACGAGTCTAAGTTACTTTACCTCCTGCTTGAGCTCCAGCCTCAATTACAGGAAAACAAAGGCAAGGCTTTTCTCAAGCAGTAATGAGACTCTGAGAGTTTCCCATTCTGCCCCAGCCCAGGGCTGAACATACAGTGGTCATTTGTTGTAGGACAACGCCTTAAAAATTTATTAGGAGGGTATTTCCCCTCTCTTTTTGAGTGTTTATTTATACTCACGATGATATAGCGCAGTACCTCAAAATGCAATGTCTAGTCCCTTAATTTATAATATTATAGATTGTAATGAGTCAGTTAAAGAAGAAATGACTATAGAAAGAAAGTCCTCATGGCAAACTTTTCAAATACAGGCTACTATCATGAGGTTTATTTGCAAGATAGAATATTGGATATTTTATCCCACAAAGTAGCACTGAATTTTTCTCAAGTCACCACAGAGTTGTAACAGCTTAGTTGTTGAAAATGCTGTCTTAACCAAAAGGAAGGCAGTGTTTCTTGTTATCACTGGTAAATAAATTTCATTACTTCTACTGAGTATACATTCTAGGTTTTAATTTTTCAAAGCGAAATTTGATATGACACATTTTAATGAAATTTCTTATCTTGGTTTATGGTCTTGCTTAATTCTCATATCAAAATACACAAGAAAGTGATACTTTACCTAAATTGTAATATACATGCAAAGCAAAGTATCTAATTAAAGCAGATAGATGGTAAAGGTGATGAATTATTTGCAGGCAAATGATACCCAAATATAATTCCAAGATGTTCTTAATCATAAATCCTAACCATTTCTGGGGTACAAATGCATATACGCACTGTTTTCCATAACTAATAAATGCCTACACATTTTAACACCAGAAAACCATGCTGTCATTTTCACAAGGGGCATCTCTGCTCTTCAATGTGATGCCCTAATGCTGTACCTAATTACCCACTCATATCATTTTATCTCCAAATTTTCCCATAAGGTAAACCTTAGTTTCATCCACACACCCAAACACCCTCAAAGATCATAGCTGTCTTTTCTGTATCAAGCACAGTATTGTCACAAAGCCATCAAGTACAGAAATATCACCTATCATCATACTACATAGTATCTTAAAAAATACACATCTTCAAAGATGTGTTCTCAGAGAAGCTATGCCAAAAATCATTCCATTACTGCCTAGATGTTGTAATGATCAAAATTTTACATGCTAAAATAAGAACCAAAATTGAATTCCTCTCTAGAGTTCATTAATATGGGCCTTCCCAAATCTCATATTTAATCTAGCATCTAAGTTCCTTCTTGCTTTCATGTCTTCCTTATCTACATGTATAATAAATATCGATTAGAGAAAAATTAGATATATATTTTTAAATAATAAATGAATAAAAAGGTAAGGGTATAGATAAATGTGGGCCTCCTTAAAAATGCCACCTTATTTCATACATTAACTCAGTTTTTCTTTTTAAAAACTTAATTTTTATGTCTTTTTGAAATAACCATAAGTAATTTCAAAGCTAACTGCTGACCCTTAACTCAAAGAACTAGAAAAAGACACTGTTAAGATTTTCTATGTGGTTAATAATTTATGCCATTCTTTGCAAAAATAAGAGTAAAAATTAAAACAGAAAAGGCCGCCTAAAATCTTCAATACTGAATGTATTTTAGATCCTAAAACAACAGGCTATATACTAAGTGAAGAATGCCAGTTCCCTTATATTCCTTCCTATTGAAAGATGAGACAATACAGAAATAATTTCCCTTACCAACAATCTATTTTTCCTATTGAGGGTGTAATAGAAATGCAGAAAATGAAATACAAAAGGGTCTCTAACCATTTACCTAATGGTTACTTTCTAGAAGCCTTCTAAGTTATCTCTTGAACATATTTAGTTAATACTTACATGTATTTTTTGGGGGATCTTTAATTGAATATTTTTCAACATTTTCCCAGAAGAAAAAAAAAAAGAAAATAAAGGTAACATACACAGTTTCTCCTTCTGAAGGAAAATAACCTAATAATGGTTAAGAACGTAAAATACAAAGAGAAACTGTCTGCTATGGAAAGTTAATATTAACTTTCAGGAACACCAATTTTGTAAATATAAAACCCAAAGAATGCAGTTTTATTTGAATTGAGAAGTAACTGTAGTCTCAATTTGGCATTTTCCCCCACAAAGACACTAAAGTTTTAAGTGACCTGCACAGAGGCAGCGTGAGCTAAAATTCAGTTTATGAGTTTAGGAGAGCCAGAGTGCATCAGTGATTAGAATGAAGGTTCACAGCACCAGTGACTTTAAAAGGAAAGTGAAGCAGATAATACAAAAGCTGGAGAATCCTTCCAGTGAAGGTAGGTTGCATGACTAATAAAATGAGTCAAGGATTTTTCTTATGTTTTCAATGCACCCTACAGTGTCACTATTTAATTTTTACATAGTGATACTGACTTAGATGCTACTCCATGAGACAAGAGTGAAAACTATTTTCTCTTCATGTACACATAATTCATATGGCCAAATAGAGTTTGGGTATTTTCTTCTGGCCCCTAAAACAGGCTAATAACTACAAATAACAAGCCATCTACTTAGTGTGGAATTGGTAAATGTCATTGCAGGATGACATTCCTTGACCTGATAGTGAAAGGAGTCACTCTGTTAAGATAGGAACATTTTCACCATAACAAATAACTAAATGTAGACTTTTGGAAAAATAGTAGAGGAAATAATTTTTTTAAAATACCAATGCAAAAAACATTTAACAGTTAAAAACATTATTTTACCTACTCCCTGAACAAATTGGATGGCCCCACCCTCTAGGTGACCCTGGCTGGAATTGGTAATACCTATGGAGACCTCCTTGGGAGCCATCAGAGGGTGTTACTGAAGCAGAAGCAGCTCTTCCCTCGGTGCCAGGAAGTTAGTTAAAACACAATGAGAAATGTCATCATGTTTGCAATATCTAGTTTGAAATCTGATGAGAATTGTGGTTCTGTGTCTATGAGAACTGAGCTCTACAGAGGTGAATGGACTGAAAATTAATAATTTGATGTTCTGAAATAATCTCATCCTAAGTAATATCTACTTGTGAAAGAATATATGGGCCCCTGTCCTCCAGGAATTTATAATCTTGTTTCATGTGGCTTGTCATTCAAACGGCTAAACAACAAAGCGAGACAATTTGAACACAAGTGGGAGGCCTTTTTATGCTTTTACTTGTCTTATCTCCCACAGTACTGATACAAACAGAAGACACTGGGTAGAAGAGAGTGGTTGCCTGGCAAAGGTCCCACCCTCAAGCCTCAAGAGACCAGCGGCCCTAAATGGGGACAGGCATTCCTGTTTTCATGCCCAAGAAGTTGCCTTTTGGCCCACCGTGCCCACTATCGTGCACCCATATAAACCCAAACCCCAGGCTCCAGAAGCTGACCAGCAGGCAAGAAGAGGAGGGGACAAGCAGAGGGATGGCAGAACAACGTGGCAGAGAAATAGAGAAGAGGAGCAACATCTGAACACTGAGAGGAGTTTGGCTGGGGGTGGTGGAAGAGGAGTTTGGCCGCTGGATGGCCAGGCTCCAGGGGAAGATCATCTTCCTACTCCATCCCTGCTGCCAGCTCCCCATCCATCCCACTGAGAGCCACCTCCGCCACTCAATGAAATCCTACATTCATCCTTCAAGTCCGCGCTCATCCATTGAGTCTGTGTGTGACCCAATTCTACTGGGACACTGGACAAGAGCTCAGGATACAGAAAGTTGTCACACTGGCCTTCTGCCCTTGCAGAAAGGCAGAGGGTCCACTGAGCTGGTTAACACTCAAGCCGTCTACAGACAGCAGGGCTAAAAGGGCACACTGTAACACATGCACACTTGCGCCCTTGCACCTGTCTATCTGCATGCTCGCCCCACTCCCCATCCCCCAAACCTCAGTAGTTTGAGCAGCAGTGGCGATGGAACAGGCAAGCCACAACCCTGCTATATGTCCTGCAAGGGGGATCAAGGAACCCTCCCGTTTCAGTACCCAGCACACTGTAGACATGTAACTATCTGCTGACCTAATATTATTAAATGGCTAAATCACTACAAGTCCACAATCTCTCATCTGAAACTCTTCGGACCAGATGTGTTTTGGAATTCAGAATTTTTCTGATTTTAAAAAAGTGATAGGTACATATTCCATATATTTATAAAGCACCTCCCGCAGGATATGGCACAGAACCCCACGATCAAGTACATCAATATATCTGCAGTGGAAAATTGAATGTTCATATTAAGTGAGAAAAATGATTATAAATAACACTGTGAGAATCAGTAGTTCAGCTCAGATTTGAGTGCAAAATGGGTTAGGAAAAACTTGATTTGCTTAGAGATTTTCGAAATTGTAAATAACACACTGAAGACTTATAATACAGACTACAGAAATGACAGGGGTTCAGAGGCTAGAGCAATCAACATAAGCTATAAAGAGATAAAGGTTAACCAGTATTAGTGAGGACTCACACTTTATTGGTTGGATGGGAGAACTCACTTGAACATACTGGGAGTACTGGGTTAGGTATGGTGGAGTCAGATCACAGAGGGCTAGACTGAGAGTCCCAAGCCTCCAGAACCACCTAGATCCTAGGTAAAAGCAACACAGTGAGAGCAGGACTTGAGAAACATTAATCTGGATGATAATGATGATGATGATAATGATGATGATGATAGCTAGGTTCTCAAAGCCCAGAAGAATCCAGGATTTTACTATCAACAATAGGGAGTGAAGAAGGGGAAACAAAACCATGCAAAAAATACCAATGGACTGTAATCAAGTATGCAGAAGCTGCAGGTGTACAAAAAAAAAAAAAAGAGAAGAAATAAGAATAAATGTAGGCTGTACACTTTACTAAAGGCTTGTGAGACAAAAGGATATTATTTGTCTATGAAAGGATAGCAGTGTGGATAATAAAAGAGATTATTACCATACACTGAGTCTAAGAGTGAGGAGGATCATATTCTACCCAGGAAATCAGAACACAGATTTTTCAAAACAACAATAGAAGGAGAAAGGAATACCAGCTCAACTGAAGAAAGGAGTGTATTACAGGGGCTGACAACAGGGAGAAGTGATTGTTCTTCAAGAGAGGACAAAGACTGTAAATTCCCTGGGTGGTGAGTGAGCAGCTCATATTACAGACATGGAACCAATTGTGAGGTTCAGGGAGGTAGAGCAGAAGGAATAGGACTGCCACGAACTGAAACAGATGCATAAGAGTTTATAAGCCCCTGCAGAGGATCTTGACTGAAAAAATCATGTATGATTACAGGTAAGAGATCCAGAAGAGGAGGAAGCTGTTCATGTCTTGATAATGAGATGTAAGAAAATGGGAGGGGCTAAATGTTATCACCTGGAGGGAAAGATCACTGGTCTTGTAAAGATGTGGAGCAGATGCAGGTTCAGAAATAGATCTTCTTTGTTCACAGAGATGAAGCATCTTGTATTAAAGGGGAGTGACATGCTCTTGGAACAGGAGTCATGTTTTCCTAACAGACCCAGAAAGGGTAACACATCAAAGAGAATATGCACCATCTGTGTATTAAAGAAAAAGGCACAATTGTTTACTTTTGATTGTAGCCCTGTTTCTAAATGAATGTGGAATTTGTATGAAAGTTGCTTGGAGGAAAAAATGGAAAGATCATACCGGATGTAAGTGACTTCAAAAGCTGTAAAAAATCTTCTATCACTTTTTTTCCAAAGCAGCTTGGAATGATTTGCTGCATTCTCATGTTTAGCTCAAACCTGAGGAAACTGGATAATATAGGGTAGAACACAAAGGTTCTTAGAACAACGTCTGCAGGATTTCACAAATAAGTCTAGGTGCTATAAAGTGTTAATAGAAAACTGAGGCCTCCAACCAATGTGCATGGTAAATGGCAGATCAAGGAAACAGGCCAATAGGAAAAATATCCACCTGATAACAATTTGTGGGTGGAGAATTATTCTATAATGAGTACTATGTCACCATTAAGAACGAAAGTTTAATTTGTTAGCACGTTCAATAATTCAACTTTAGGACCCACTTTCCTTTTCTTCCCTTCTATTAATAATATCATTTTTGAACACAATACCATCTTACATTTAGTAAGGTTTGAAGAAATATAAGCTTTTAAAAAATGAGCACATAATCTGAGTTAATCCAAAGTTCTGTAAAACAAAATCCAAGACAACTCTAGACACTTTAAATGTGTAAAAGTAGATGGAAACGATATTATTTTTATTTCTATCCTTCCTCATCCAAGATCTAAACATGTTTATGACACCTCATATGTATCTTAACATAGTATCATTAAGCCTTCTGCATCAAAGTGACAAGTGCCTAGAATAATATATGATGTGTGGGTATGCTTGTGTGCACATGCATGAGTGTATGTGGAGCTGGAAGTAGGGGAGTGATGGTGATGAGAGACACTAAAATGAGGAAGTTGGAAGAAAGAGCATCATGAAAGGAAGCAGCTGCTACAAACACAAGGGAAAATGACAAGCACTAAGATTACAGGGCTTAAAAAATCTACTTGTAGAACTCATGGAGAAAAGTCTCAAAATATGGCAAGTGTCCATAAGAAAAAGGAGTTGTGACAGTACAAAGTATCCAATTTCTTTATTTTAAAATATCATTTTAGTTGAATCTGCATATCGTTCAAAACAAGAAGATGCAGAATATTTAGGTAACTCTTGTCAGTAAAAATGCCTCTGTTTATTTCATAAAATGTTGAAAATAATCTACTTCAAGTACTTGGCTACAAATCTGTTTAGCCAGGCAAGTTGGATAATGAAGTGAATTGTTCTAAGAAAATATGTGAACTTTACATTGTAACTTAACTTTTTTTTTTAACTTACCAGGAGATGACATGTGTATCTTTCAACTGTTTTGAAGTTGTTTTTTTTTTTTTTCCTTATGAGGTCCCACCCACATGTGCAGTAGGGTCATATAATACCTCTATAAATAGGTTTCAAATGTCAATATGCACTGGTGTATGGAGCTCTGTCCTACAAAGATGTAAATGCACCTAATGTGCTGGGAAATGATGGTATATTAAATTGCAGAAGGTGAGCATCTTCTGGGTACAATCCCAGAGGATGTGGAATAACATAACTACTAAAGTCTAAGGTTATCCTCAACAACTGATGAATGAGAAGTAGCACACTTGCTCAACCCCTTTCATTGATGAACCTAAAATGTTAGTGCAAGTAGTCCCTCAGGACTATGGAGAAACAAATGCCCTCCTTTTACATGAGGAAACAGAGTTGAGGTGAAAGGATTTCCCCCAAGGGTTCACTAAAGACGGAGCTGGAACACAAATCCAAATCCATGCTCCTTGACTGGTAGGCCAGTGATCTTTTCAGTACTTGAAACCCATTGTACGCTCTTGAGCTAGACTGCATGGGTTCTAATTCTACCTCAAATAGATAGTGGCGCTACTGAAGTGATTAACTTTCTGAGCTTTAGCATGCTCATCTTAAAGGTGAAGATAATAATGGCATGTGCTTCACAACATTGTTATGAGAATTTCATGAGGTAATATGTACAAAGAACTTAGAACAATGCCATACATTTAGAAAATGCTAAATAAATATAAGCTCTAATTAGTATTGACATATGTTCTCTTGGTTGGTAGGCAGCAAGGAATAGAAGTTAAGAACCCAAATTCGGAAGCTGTATACTAAAGATGATCCTGGTAAAATTACTTAATCCTTGACAAAGATTCCTTGCTTGGCCCAACTTTACTCTTCTGAACCTTCTTCAAGGCCCGTCTGTCCACTTCCTCATAAAATCTGTGTTTTAGCAATCCCTGCTAAGTTAGTTTCGCAAGAATCTCCCATCCTCAATATATGATCATCCCAGATAGCTCATTAGGTGCTTCATCCTCCACTACCTCCCAGGTAATGTCTGATCACACTGCCCTGCCTTCAACAGGAATCCCGTTACGTTGGTTTAGCCAGAAGTTCCCCTTACCTCTGATGTTTCCTCTTAGTAATTTTTCATCCACTGACCCCCACTCTGCTCCTTTGCTATAAATGCCCACTTGCATATGCTGTATTCAGAATTAAGCCCAATCTTTCTCCCCTATTGCAAGACTCCCTATACCTATTTCTAAGGTCCTGAATAAAGTCTGCCTTACTATGCTTTAATGAAAGTATCACTGAATGTTTTTTTCGTTAATACCCCTCAAAGCCTCAGTTTCCTCACTGATAGAAGGGAGAAAACAGTAATTCCTACCTGAGGGGTTGACTGTAAGGATTAAATGAGACAGTCCATGTAAAGTGCTTGTAACAATGCCTACCATGTAAGTAGCACTCAATAAATAATAGCTATTATTCACAATATAGTAATTCAATAAAAGCTTTAACTTTTTATCACCAACCTAATTCCATCCTACCCTCACTTACTGTCCCCCTCTACCTTTCACTTGTCTTCATCTTCATGCCTAATAAAGAATAACAGAGCCAGAGATTTATGCTTCAACATTAAATATGGGAAGGAAGAATAAAAATTTAAAGAGGATTTCACTTAATATATAAACAGCCAAATTTATCCAATACATCAGTGGATAAGAGCTCACACTTTGGATAGAGACAAAGGGGGGCACACAAGAACATTTTCAACTGGCCAGTATATCACTTAGTAGCACAGCAATGGTTTTGTTAAATGTCAAGCTAGCTAATAACTAAAGAACATACTTTCCTCTCATATGCTATCAGTGGCAGTGTACATTGGTATAAAGTATAAATTCATTAGCAATAACCATCAAAATTAAAATCTATGTATCCATGAGTTTTCACTTCTGAGGGATTCATCTGATTGGTATGCTTCCATATGCATTAATATTTATATGTGCAGTTTCATTACTGCAGCTGAATATAACACTGTTGCCCTAATTAATAGTTTGAGATTTTAGGCATCTTTCCAGGAGTTAGGAGATAAATAGAATGTACTTGCTGCTGAGTACATTCAGCGACAGTAGATGTGAGAAAGGACATCTTCACATTAAACCATGGAAGTGAATAGGATAATCATCAACAACTTTAAAATGTGTTCTAGTAACTGTGCTTATAATCTATTAATTTTCTATGACAGTGCATTTTACTTATCCTTGAGCATAATTAAACAGGCAAAAATATTTATTGACAATATCCCAATATCATGTTGTATTATGCTTGATGTCAAATTTTGATTTAAAACATCAAGCATCTTGAATATCCAACTGTGCTTTTTTTTTTTTTTTTAAAGTTTGCGCTTGTAATCCCAGCACTTTGGGAGGTTAAGACGGGCGGATCACAAGGTCAGGAGATCGAGACCATCCTGGCTAACACGGTGAAACCCCGCCTCTAATAAAAATTACAAAAAACTAGCCAAGCGTGGTAGTGGGCGCCTGTAGTCTCAGCTACTCGGGAGGCTGAGGCAGGAGAACGGTGTGAACCCGGGAGGCGGAGCTTGCAGTGAGCCGAGATTGCGCCACTGCACTCCAGCCTGGGCGACAGAGCGAGACCTCCGTCTCAAAAAAAAAAGTTTGAATAGTCCTGATATACTAGTATAAGCTACATTTGTCCTAAGATTTCCTTTCTTTGTGAATAAAGTATGTTTTCTTTTCCCTAATCATTATTCTAGTAATCTGAAAACTTACAGAGCCCAGTACAAGGTAATATAGGGAGGACTATAGAAATTTAGAGCTAAATGATATAGATTTTTAATAACTGCAGATCTAACCAACTATCCATCAATGTACTAAATGCCTAATGTGTGCCAGACATATGCTAAAAGGCAGCAGTAGAGGATTCAAATAATTAAGGCATGCTCCTATCCTCAATTGTGATTAGCTTTGAAAACCTATATTCTTTTGGTAGTCTCTGAACTTTCCTTTGCCCAGAATCTGCTTCTGCAAATTATCCTTATAGCAGCTTGTGAATTGTCCTTCCAAAGTATAAGATCACGTCACTGCCCTTCTCAAACACCTTTGATTGATTAATCCACTCAATAAATATTTGAGCACCAATCATTTGCCAGATACTTTTGTAGATGCTTAAGACAGGGCAGTGCTGACAAAAAAATCCCTGTCCTACTGTATTCTAATAGGATAGAAAAACATTTATATATATATGTGTGTGTATATATATATATGTGTGTGTGTATACATATATATATGCGTGCACACACACATATATGTTAGTAATAAGATATAAAAGGGAAAGGGGGGTAGGAAGTCTGTGTATGTATGTGTGTATGAACATATCTAGCGTATTCTTGTCTTCCTGCCTCTGCTCACCTATTTGCTCTTCATGGGAATGTCTTCTGCTTCTTCTCTGCCTACTAAAATTCTTCCTATTTTAAAAACCTACTTCAAATTACTCTCTCTCTTTGCAAAGCCTTCGCAGATTCCTAACTAGAATTAATGACTATCTTCTGCTCTGTATTACGACAGCTCTTTGTATTTCTAGCATGTTATTTTTTCCCCTTATCTGGCTTTCATCCAAGGTTACTACAAGTTAAGTATCACTAATCTGAATATCTGAAATGCTCCAAAATTCTAAACTTTTCGATCACTGATGTGACACTCAAAGAAAATGCTTTTTGGAGTGTTTCAGATTTTCAGATTAGGGATGCTCAACTGGTAAGCACAACACAAATATTCTGAAGTCTGAAATAAAAAATCTGAAATCCAAAACACTTCTAGTCCCAAGTGTTACCTGTATAGAGTGCCTAACACAGAAGCTGGTACATAATATCCCCCCCCCAAAAAAAAAAGTGAGTTGCCTAAGATTATAATGCTGTCCTAATCTTTTTGTTGTGAAAAGGGGGATTTTTCCCAATGACAAGTTACATACACTGATGTCTGTGGCCTCTCTGCTCACCCTGGAGCAGATGTGTATATAAAGTTTATATACAGGGAGACACAAAAATACCACCAGCAAAGGAGACCACTCACCTCCAAAGGTTCTAATGCCCATTTACCTACCAGCATAGTCTCTCATTATTTCCCATAACTCACAGAATTATTTTCACCATCTTCATCAACCTACTCTAAGTTGTATCTACAACGTACCAGCTTTTATACTCAATATAAAAAATTGAGCTTTTATTGTTTCTTTTTGTGATTATAACAACAAATATAAAGAATAGGTCAGTTTTTAAGAGGAACTCACTTCATCCTTCTATTTATGGCTAGCATAGGCCCTTTTACTCAGGAACAGCTAGTGTCTTACTACAACTCTTAATATTAGAATAAATTGCATGTTGTTTTAGATAGTAATTATGTACTTAAAAGAGGAAAGTCGGTTAGATAATGTGCTTTCTGAGGTCCCTTCCAGCTGAAAATGCTGATTCTAATGCCTTTCTTAAAATAGTACTAACCAACTAGTCTGCTAGTCTTTATTCTTGAACTATTTCCCAGCTGCAGAAATATCTCCAGATGTAGAGTTATCTCCTTAAATATCTTTTGACTCATTGCAAAAATTCACTTCTAATTGACGTTCAATTTTACAAAGTGAATGTGGCTACAAAATGCAAAAATCACTTAGCTCAAATGGGTGAATCACCTACATGTACATCTGGTTCAGTCACTTATGGGTTCAAATCTATCTACCTACCTACCTACCTGTCTTTATTAAATATTATAAACATTATTTACTACTTATATATTATTCCTACATTACATGTATTCACATGTACATAGTATATATAATTTTAGTGATAAAAATTCTAAACAGAAAGATTACTAAGGCTTGTGATATAGCCAAAGAGAATGGACCCAAAGCTTTCGATCATTACTGTCAAGCGAATATCATTTCCCTCAAGACTATCAAAGCCAATATTTATACACATCTAAGAATCCATATTCATGCTGCACCCAGGAGTTCTGTCTCTTAAAGGCAGACCTTAATCTAGATTGATCCCAGGTCTCAAATTAGATAAACATCAAGTAGGCACAGAAAACAGGATAATATAAGAAAGTCATTTATCTTGGGCTGATTTCCTAGTCTTAACTCAGGGTCCTATCTGAGACTTCTGCAGGGTCTACAAAGGAATTAGGTAGATAATTATGAGTTTAGTTTGGGGATTATTCAATTTCCTTGCTGCCCATTGTTTTCTTCGGTTGTGTATCATGTCACAAGAAAGTGGACACGGATCAGGAAAGGAGCACGGTGGACATAACATTGTTCACTGGTATGTTGTTCCCCTTTCTAGGTACTTGGGAGGATTATATAACCCATCCCCCTTGAAGTTATGTGATGTGCTTGAGCCAATAGAATGGGAGAAAGAGAGATAGCACTTGAAGCTTCAAGTATTTAATTGCTGGGGGTCAATTCTCCAGCCTTCCTTTGCCCATTCCAGTGACTGTGGAATCATGTGTTGACATGAAACTGCAACTCTAAATTGGCAAATGGAAAGAAGCTACCCAGGAGCATCACCAAAACTTGCAGCAGACCTCGGGCATGTAGCAATCAACTTGTTGTTTTAAATCCTTGAAATTTGAGGATTGTTGGTTCTTGCAGCATAACCAAGCCTATCCTGACTGATACAAGAAGCACCTAATTTTGCCACATTTAGCAGCTCAGGAAAACTTTTTTGAAGAATGAGTTTAGGTTACTGGTTTCTGAATTACAGCTGGAATTCAGCTATCTCTCTTTTACTTATTTTATTCATATTTGGCTACAATTCAGACCAGGCGATTTCCCAAATATTGTTCTTGAAATAGAGTATCTTAATAATTACTAATTCATTATTCTATAACTATAGCCTCCCACTGTGCAACTAATATAAGCTTATGGAATAGTGATGCTCATGCAAAGTAGCCAAGTTACTTATCTGTGATGGCTTTTTAAATTTTACAGGCAGGGTGAGCATCCAAGTTTGCCCTCTGGGAAAATCAGAACTAAAAAGACTTCCTTTGTGCTTTGTCAGTGGCTAGTCTGTCAATCCCATACTGTACTCAGGCAGTATGGCGCAGTTTCAATCTTCTCCTTACATTTCCTTAAAAGATTTTCTCTACTCATACATATTCTGGTTCTTTCAGGAAAGTCATTTTGAAGAAATCCATCTCATTCTCTAAGTAGTAAAGATCTAACATGTCATGTGAACAACTTTTGGCTGAAGAATTTCATCAGTTCAGGTACCATAATGTGGACAGCATAAAGAATGCTTTAAAAAAAAATCTGGCCAGGCACGGTGGCTCATGCCTGTAACACCAGCACTTTGGGAGGCCGAGGCGGGCGGATCACAAGGTCAGGAGATCGAGACCATCCTGGCTAACATAGTGAAACCCCATCTCTACTAAAAATACAAAAAATTAGCTGGGCATGGTGGCAGGCGCCTATAGTCCCAGCTACTCCGGAGGCTGAGGCAGGAGAATGGTGTGAACCCGGGAGGCGGAGCTTGCAGTGAGCCAAGACCGAGTGGCACTCCAGCCTGGGTGACAGAGCGAGACTCTGTCTCAAAAATAAATAAATAAATAAAAAATAAAAAATCTGCATTCTGATTAAAGTTAAGCTTAGCTGTATTCAATAGCAAAATTTTAACAATAAAAGATGAAACAGGCATGAAATGTCGTCATTTCAACTTGCCTTTGGCATTAAGTCTAGTGCCTGAGTTACATGGTGGTGTGTGTTGAACTGTGTCCTCAAAAAAGTTATGTCTAACTTCTAATCCTGGGTACCTGTGAATGTGGCTTTATTTAGAAACAGGGAATTTTTGCCAATGTCATCAAGTTAAAATGAGGTCATGCTGATTCGGGTGGGCCCTAGTCCAACGATTGGTGTTCTTGTAAGAAAAATAAAATGTAGTTATAGAGAGGAAGAATACCATGTAAAGATTATAAGCCAGGGAATGCCAAGGATTCCCAGCAACCAACGGAAGCTAGAAGAGAGGCATGGAAAAGATTTCCCCTCAGGACCTCAGACACCTTGCCAACACCTTGATTTGGGATTTCTGCCTCCAGAATTGTGAGACAATAAATTTCCGTTGTGTTAAGTCACCCAGTTTTTGGTACTTTGTTAAGGCAGTGTGGAAATATATAACATGGTAATATATTTCAGTCACCAGTATTTGCTAATGGTAGTAATATGAGGAAAGAAACCCCCTTTGAAGGCTGACTATGCAAAACCAGGGAAGGACATGATAGTCTACAGTTGAGAGAAATAAAGTTGAAAGATTCCACATGGGAGACAGCTTCAACGCAAAGTGTCTAAATATTTAACAAATATAATTATATTTGAGGAAATTAAATATTTAAATTTGATATAAATGATATATCTTGGTAACCAGACTTTTAAAAGATGACAAATGGATACAAAGTAAAGATTTACAAAAACTGGCTCTTAAAACTATGGTATTTTGCTAACTTTCAAATCTTAATTCTAGTTAAAAATTTCACAAACATTTGATTGTCAATATATCAATTATGAAATATAAATACTTCGCACATTTGGTACTTTTCTTTTGTACTTAAGTTTCCTTTTGGTTTCACAAATAGTAATTCTTGTTTCTTATTTGACTTTTTTTTTTCTTCAGATTTACTTTGATAGTATTCCCAGCTGTTATTTGTTTCACCTTGTCACTGGGAAATCTTTTCTTGATTCTGAATTCTGCATTTACTTTATAGATGTGATCTATCCATATATAAAAATTAGGAAATCCTCTTTCTCAAAATATTATTTATCCAAGTAACTGTAGTCATGACAATGCATAAAGAAAAAAATGATTGTGACATCAAAAGATTAACATATTAACCACCTATAAAATGAATCTTCCCTCTCATAGCCTTCCCTAATTAATTCTTTCCTATTAGCATTAAAATTTTACTTTCAGTCTTTCATTGGTCAGTAGATGTTATGACCATCCAATGATGTATAACAATACAATGCAAATATAAGGTAAATGAATTATAAAGTGACATTACAAACCTCGCAAAGATTTACTGACCTCTACTGATATTTACCCTGCATTTTAGTTTTATATTTTCATGTTTCAAAACGTTCTGGATATATGACAACACACAGAGGACACAGATTGTATTTTCCAAAAACTGCTACAGCATTATTTCTAGTTACACAGACTTTCCAGAATACTGCCACTCCCCCATTAAGAACTGGAGTTTACATAACCTTGCCTTATGAGTGGGCCTTTGTAGTTGTTTCAAATATTAAAGTATGGTGGAAGTGATCTTATGGTAACACAGCTTTCACTTGCCTCTCTCTCTCTGGGAACATGCACCTCAGGAGTCCTGAGCTGCCATGTAAGAAGTCTAGCTACTAGGAAGCTACCATGCTGG
The DNA here is from genome assembly GCF_009828535.3 of Hylobates moloch. Taxonomy (NCBI): domain Eukaryota; kingdom Metazoa; phylum Chordata; class Mammalia; order Primates; family Hylobatidae; genus Hylobates; species Hylobates moloch. Next base: position 50,602,845 of record NW_026652279.1, read on the forward strand.
AGAGACCATGTAGAAAGACTATAAAGAAAGAGATCCTTGGGCAGTGGGAGTGTAAACTGTTCCAGCCCCCATCTGTTTGTGTTTTGTTATCCCAGGAACCAAACAAGTGAGTGAGCATTCAGATGACTACAGCCCCAGCCACCATCTGACTGCAACTTTGTGAGAAACGCTAAGCTGCCCAGGGCTTCTCACAAAGCACCCTGTCAACTTCGGAATCATAAGAGAGAGTAATAAAATGGCTGCTGTTCATTTAAGCCACTAAATTTAGGTTGCTATACAGCAATAGAAAGCCAAAAGATTTTTACACCTGGAAGCAGAGTGCTGCTATAACAAAACCTAAAACATGTGGCAATAGCTTTAAGACCAGGCTACGGGCAGATGTTGGAAGGGCCTTAAAGAAACAGCTAACAGAAGAAGCTTGATGGCTTTCAAGGAGGCTGTTGGTAAAAGCTTAAAGGAAGATCAGGAAAATATTATTGGAAGCTGAGAGAAAGGGAATCCTTATTATATGGTAGAAGAAAGTTTAACAACACTGTTGGCTGTGGTTTTGTAAACAAAATTACATATATAATGAATTGGTGAATTTATCTGAGATTTCTAGGCAGTTTGATTGCATTAGTCCGTTCTCACGCTGCTATAAAGGACTGCCTGAGACTGCGTAATTTATAAAGGAAAGAGGTTTAATTGACTCACAGTTCCACATGGCTGGTGAGGTCTCAAGAAACTTATAATCATGGCAGAAAGGGAAGCAAACACATCCTTCTTCACATTAGCAAAAGGGGGAAAAGCCCCTTATAACACCATCAGGTCTCATGAGAACTTACTACCACAGGAACAGCAGCATGGGGAAACCTGACCCCATGATTCAGTTACCTCCCACCAGGTCCTTCTCATGATGTGGGGATTATGGGAACTACAATTCAAGATGAGATTTGGGTGGGGACACTGCCAAACCATATCAATGATATAAGTGCCAACTATTTCCTTTTAACTATGACTGAGATTTTTTTTTTTAAAGGCAGTGTTTAATTTTCAAGGTCTATGTAACCCAGAGGTTAAGTCACAAAGAGTGACTCACCCCCAAGAAAACCCTGCAAAGATATTGCCAAATTGGAGACAGAAACCTTAAGAATCTACAAGGAAAGAGATCCTAAGGGGTTGGCATCAGAACGGAAGGATTATAATGTTGACTTAAAATTTGTGTATACAGATCTGCTAAGTTGTGATTCTCGATTCAATGTATTAGAGTGGCTGGTAGTGGCTGTAACAGGTTGGTTGGCTGACTGAAATCCAGGCCCAAAGGTGGACTACACTAAATGAATGTGAAATTCTAGAACTTCCTTGATATACTGTAGAAGAAAGAATCCAAATGCTTAAGGAGATAAAATGTTAAGGTGGATTTCTCTTATGTAAGATCTGTTTAATCACCTGTTAACTTTGTCCCCCAGAACAGTAGTCACCAATCTTTTTGGAACGAGGGACGGCTTTCATGGAAGACGATTTTTTCCATGGATCAGGGTACAGGGGATGGTTTTGGGATGAAACTATTCCACAAGGAGTATGCAACCTAGATCCCTTGCATGCGCAGCTCACAGCAGAGTCTGCGCTCCTATGAGAATCTAATGCCACTGCAGATCTGACAGGAGGTGGAGCTCAGGCGGTAATGCTGACTCCCCTGCTGCTCACCTGCTGCTGTGTGGCCCGGTTCCTAACATGCCACAGACCAATACTGGTCTGTGGCGTGGGGGTTGGGGACCCCTGCTCCAGAAGGTCTTGAGAACATTCCCTTTACCAGTTCTGTGTGAAATACATTCATGAGGGGAGATCTGGCATCCTTGAGAACTCACTGGTGGCTATTCTCTGTAGGCCCAAGCATGGCAGTAGGATAAATTAAATAAATGGCACTTTGTGGTGACAAAGGCCAAGTGGCAGCATTTAACCACCAGAAACAAGGTGGATGTGGTGCCAGACTAACTCTGAGAGAGCAATTTCTGTTTGAAACTCTAATTACCTCATTAGTATAATATGCCTTATGTCTCCAGGTTGTGTTTGAAAAGCTTCAGAAGCTCACACATATCCAACATTTCTCCCTACTCTACTTTTACTCCATACCCTCACACTTATTCTTACTTTCAAGATTACTAGAGATATATTCATTCTCTAATTCTGTTCCCAAAACTCGTCTTCCCTAAACTCCATCCTTTTTTTTTTTTGAGACGGAGTCTCGCTCTGTCGTCCAGGCTGGAGTGCAGTGGCGCAATTTCGGCTCACTGCAAGCTCTGCCTCCCGGGTTCATGCCATTCTCCTGCCTCAGCCTCCCGAGTAGCTGGGACTACAGGTGCCCACCACCACACCCAGCTAAGTTTTTGTATTTTTAGTAGAGACAGGGTTTCACCGTGTTAGCCAGGATGGTCTCGATCTCCTGACCTCGTGATCCACCTGCCTCAGCCTCCCAAAGTGCTGGGATTACAGGTGTTAGCCACTGCGCCCAGCCCCTAAACTCCATTCTATTTTATTCTCCCATTAGTTCCAATTTTTCCATCAGAAATAATTTTTAAAATTGGAAAATATATGATCATCACTTTCGTTGCAAAAAGAAAAAAAAAATCTATACAGTGCAAAAAATACATAAAGTTAAAAAAATCATGTAAAAAAGAGTTGATGTGAAATATGGGTAAAAATAGCAAGATACTGTCTTATAACTGATTTTGATAATCCAATCCAACTGGGTTTGGCCATTTCCTTTTACTACTGTTTTGAGTCTTATCACTTTGGTTTCCCATTTTTCACATCAGTTCAGGGTACTAGAAAAATCAAAATTTATGAATCTTGACTGTAAAAAAAAAACTGGCAATAAAGGAACATTAATCTAAAAGAAAGGTTAAATTTAAGGGACAGAAACACAATTGTGTTAACAAAATGAATGTATCTGTATGGAAGATGTCTGAACTGACAGGGATTTTAAGATATTAAGAAGGTAGCTAGCTGTGAAATATACATACGTACATGCAGAAATGGAAGCAGATAATTTTAACAGAAGTACAGGGATTAGAAAAGAGAAGGTTATAAATTCATTTGGCACTTACCACCACGGAGTATTCTATTTTGTTCCAAACAACATATTTCATAAGGAATGTTAGATTTCAATGAAATAGGGGGACCAGTGAGGGGAGATTAACTACATTATATAAGAAATGGTTAAAAACACTGGGAGTACTCAAGCTGGTTTAAAGGAAATAGTAAGAGCAAGTCAGAGAACTTTAAATATTTGAAAGGCTATCAAACAATTCCTGAAGGATTGTTGCAAGCATTTGAGGTATGTATAAAAAGTGGGTTAAAAATTTTATGTTCTTAATAAATGTAGCTTAAAATGCTTAAGAGATTTTTAAAAATTACAGAGATCATAATCAGGGCTAATTAAGTTGAAAGGAAGGTAGATTTCTAATTTGCTAGCAGTTTGGTCTACCAAAAAGAAATACAATGTCTTGTGAGGTAGTAAAATTGTTAATCGAAGTGTTTTAAGCTGAGAGCTAGATGATGACATTTTAGGAATGATGATGGAGGAAATTTCACCTTGAGTAGAAGACTGAGCTTTGAGACCTCAAATGGTGTTTTCAACTTCAGGGCAATGACTCACACTTGCCATGTGCTGCCCTGACAACTCTCTCCCTTGTCAAGTTAGGTAACTCATAATATCACATTCCTCACTTAAAAAAAAAAAAAGTATAGTGGATTACTTAATTAGTTCCAGTTAATTCATTGTGGAAAATTACCATTAAGGATAGGATGACTCAGTTGTAGAGGACTTTAAAATAAAAATATAAACTTCAGTCACTTTTTGTGAGCCAAATATCATATTCATTATAAATCTCTGTATACAAGAACTATAATGGGAGTGGAAGTGAAGGAATACTCCCTCAGAACAATATTGGTGTTTGGGCTTATAATTACATACAGTATTTTGAGACATAAGAATAGAAAACAATAAAATATAAACCTACTAGAGCAAAAATAGAAAATAATAAAGTACAAATTGTTATGTAAACTAAGCAAATATAAAAATAGACTTACAAAAGATAAACTGGAAGCTATTAATTATAAAATCAACGATTAATTCAGTCAGTCTTAATGTTAGCAAATCTAATGGATGTGCAGTGGAAATTCATTGTGGTTTAACTTGTATTTATCTGTTAACTAGTAATGTTGAGTATCTTTCCATGTGCTTATTGGCCATTAGTACATTTTCTTTGACAAAAAGTCTAAATAAATCTGCTCATTTTAAAAAACTGGGTTGTCTTCCTATTGAGTTGTAAGACTTCTTCATATATTCTGGAAGCAAGTCTTTTGTCTGATACAGCTGTTGCAAATTTTGTTTGCGTCTGTGGTTTGCCTTTGTTTTCTTAATGGTGTCTTTCAAAGACCTAATGTTTTCAATTTTAATGAAGTCTGACTTATCACTTTATGTTTTATGTTTTTATGTTCTGGTACTAATTAATTTGTGTGTGAACATGCACACATGGTTTAACAATTATACATGCAGTTCATATCTCAATGGGAAATAACCACAGTAAAATTATTCAACTTTGTAACTACCTTTTCTTAAATATAGTCTGCAATTTCTCAGGTTCTACTTAAAAGTAAAGCTACTATTTTACATCATTTTTCTAAAAAGGTATTTGTGGTTTCCATGGGAACACATACATCAATAATAAGGCATTTGAAAGGTTTCAAACAAATACATTTACATGCCGTTTCTTTTCATAAACAGGATTGATAGTCTAAAGAACTACTGCCCGCCAAACATCTGAAATTGAGATTATTACCTTCTGTAAAGTGCCAATGAATTTAAACTAGGAATCACCATAAAGCTAAGCATTTCCTTTTAAAGGCCTTTAACGAATCTCATTCTTCTAAAGTTACTTATGTACAAGAAATATTCCACCAATAGCAAGTTTTATATCTCATCTAATATTCATTGTGGTTAAAGCTACTGTAAAGATATTATTCAAAGTGCATTTTAAGCTTCTAATATCTATGTGAGCTGTCAGTCATAATTGTAAAGCAACCATAAGACAATGTTTAATTCACATTTTTAAGAAGAAAATCTTGTTCTTAAAAAAAGCAAAAAAAATTTGAAGTAATTTTTGTTTAGTAAACAAAAATGTTTTTTAAATTCAATATTATGTGGATTGGCAACAGTTCTTAAAATGAAATTCGAAAACATCTACAGAATAGTGTTGGTTACTTCCACTGTGTGTGCTTTTATAATAACCCACTAGCTAACTAATCAACTGTATAGTTAAATGTTACACTAAGAATCACATGAAGATAGCCATGTAGAACATTGGTGTCAAGTAATACCAATATTACTTTTCAATTTACTATCTATATTATTTTCCCAGGGGAAAAAAAGGAGTCAAGATGTAGAACTGGAAGGGGCCTTAAAACTTAACTTTATTCTCAATGCAGAAATGCTTCCTATAACCTACAACAACAGACAACAGCTGAGTCCAATACACAATGTCAGTATTACTTTGCAAGGTATCAGTCCCACTATGAGACAAACCTAATTACTGGAAACATCATCTTTATACTGAGTATTCTAGTCTATCTTCTTGTGACCTTCATCTTGTAGTTCAAGTTCTGTTTTTTAAAATTATAAAGAAAAACTACACTCCCCAATCAATGGAACAATAAGAAATCACCATGGAGTTTGGCTCTGTGGAAAAAACAGACAAATTATGTAGTCATAGAAATGTTAAATGAACTCAAGCTGGATCTCTTGAAAAACCAGAAGTAGGCCTAAAAGAACTTAATGTATTTTAAGTTCTAAGTTTTTTGTTTGGTTGTCATGGAAACTCATCATAAAGAATGATCCTGAATATGAATGTGTAACATATGTATTTTGCTATTAATCAAAGGTAAGGAAAGTAAGTTGTGACATGTTAGTAAATATGAAAATGACTTTAACAGGCCTAATGCATTCTGAAAAATATTTGTAAAGCAGTATCAACAACTGAAACTAAAGTACCATTCCAGATAGGTCCCCTCACCTAAAACAGTAGGTCTTACTAACTTTTCAATAATAAAATGCTGTTTAGTCTGAATTTGAAGATTAACATTTTAATTTACATGCCCAAGAATAAACATATGTCATTGTGGGGCTTATTTCTCAGAATAAGATTCCCAAGTAGCAAGTGATATATATTTAAAAAGATGGAGTTACCAACTGGTTAACTGCTTGCCCTGAACACATTCCCAATTAACATATACCAATAAATCAAATAATGGGATGTTATTATACAAAAACCTAAGTGGATGAACATCTTGGCTTGAAAATGTTCTAAGAAATCAGCAAAATAAATTCGGAATCATGCCACAACCAGATTTAGCCAGTGGTGAAAACATGTCTGTGGGGAAAGAGAGAGGTAACTGTGCCTATTATCATGCCCAGGAACAGGAATTTGAACTATGGTAGCTTGGTAACTATGGAAACTTATCTGACAGGTTGCCAAGGCAAACTAGGTTAAAGATTCCCATTCTCATAAAAGAAAATGGAATAATTTGGTGGCTGCAGATAAGGTCAACTTAACCAAGAATAAACTGTGGTCATGACTACTTTCCCCAAAACAAATCCTTTTGAATGTTTTTCCATTTATTCAATTATTTTTAAAAATTTCTTAATTTTTGGCATTTTAAATCTTTCTAAACCAAAATGTATGTTGAATTTAATCTAGTATTTCTGACTTATGTGAAAACTGTAGCATTTTAAAGAGTTATGGTCTATTTTTTTTTAACTAATGAACCATTTAAAAACATTTATATTAATTCATTCTAACATGTCTTCAAACTTAAGATGTTTCTAAAAGAAAATTTTACTTTAACAAAAATTTTAATTCTAATTTCATTTTATTTAAGGCATCTGAATAGATTAAAAAACAAAAGTGTGCTAAGTATTCAATAAATTTGTTCTAAGACACTTTCAGAGTACTAGAGAAGTATCTTAGAGAGCTTTAAGCAACAGTGAAGGCTAGTGATTTGAGATAAAAGTCTAAAAGAAAAGTCATGTTTTCAGTGGAAACACTATCACAGGAGTTAATATAAAACCATGATTATTCAGCAACTCAAAGTCAGGCTACATGGACTTAAATACATACTGGCACTAGGACATAAATATGTGAAATCGGGACAATCCTGGACATTCTAGGATATAAGATTACTGTGCTAATATATAAGAAGGGTATCAATAGCCTGAGATAAGTCTCCCCATTGGTATTTTCATGTAAACAGGTAGTAACAGGTATTATTAATCTCTAATCCTGGGCAGTAAGGCAGGGACTGAGGTCTCACTGGCATTGCTCATGTCACAATATGAAGATACCTACCTTGGACAACTCTCCATTTAGAGCAGCCTTAGTTTAGCCTAATTTTTATTCTCTCAAAAGTCCATATATAGACCAATTTTCTATTTTTAACATATCAAAAGAACTTCAACAAAACCATCTGTCCAGAATAAAATCAACACTAAATGGCCAAATTCAAAGTTAAATTATATTGATACTGGCTATGTAAAATTTAATTCACACATAATATGTCCATTCGCTGATAACAATTTAGTTGCTTTGTTCTGAACATTTATAACAGTTCAGCTCTCTGTCCAGACTTCCTTGTATTTACAAAGGAATTGCTCCCAATACATAAACATCGTGCTTTTATAAAGAAAGCTACCAGGTGCTCTGAAATTGGGAGGCAATTTCATTGTACTTGGCTTACCACATTAAACTTCAATGGTTCCTTATTTCTGTTTACTCATGAGTCAATCAAGTTTTGATTAAATAAAATGACAACTAAGAAAAATAGGTCCTCCACACCCCCATTCCAGAGATAAAAGCATGGCACTACATTGTTATCATATAATCTGAATATCATCAAAATTAAGATTTTCTCAAAAGTCACTGTTAGCACTTTGGGAGGCCGAGGCGGGCGGATCAGGAGGTCAAGAGATCAAGACTATCCTGGCCAACATGGTGAAACCCTGTCTCTCCTAAAAATACAAAAATTAGCTGGGCCTGGTGGCGTGCACCTGTAGTTCCAGCTACCTGGGAGGCTGAGGCAGGAGAATCTCTTGAACCTGGGAGTAGGAGGTTGCAGTGAGCCAAGATCACGCCACTGCACTTCAGTCTGGCAACAGAGCAAGACTTGTTTCAAAAAAAAAAAAAAAAAAGTCACTGTTAAAAAGAATGACAAGCAAAAGAATGGGAGAAAATATCTGCTAATTATATAGCTGACAAAGGACTTGTATCTAAAATATATAAAGAACTCTCAAAACTCATCAATAAGAAAATGATCCAATAAAAAATGAAAAATCTAACAGATATTTCACCAAAGAACATAAACTGATGACAAACCAGCAAATGAAAAAATGTTCTACGTATTAGTAACTAGGAAAAATGCAAATTTAAACCTAAATAAAACACAACCACCAACTATTAGAATATCTAATTTTTTTTTTTTTTTTCTGAGACAGAGTCTCGCTGTCGCCCAGGCTGGAGTGCAGTGGCGCGATCTTGGCTCACTGCAGGCTCCGCCCCCCGGGGTTCACACCATTCTCCTGCCTCAGCCTCCCGAGTAGCTGGGACTACAGGCGCCCGCCACCTCGCCTGGCTAATTTTTTGTATTTTTAGTAGAGATGGGGTTTCACTATGTTAGCCAGGATGGTCTCGATCTCCTGACCTCGTGGATCTGCCTGCCTCGGCCTCCCAAAGTGCTGGGATTACAGGCATGAGCCACCGCGCCCAGCCATATCTAAAATTTTTAATGTCTGACCGTAAGTGTTGGTAAGGGTATGAAGCAACTCACATGGCTCATAGGAACATAAATGGTAAAACCATTTAGGATGACAGTTTGGCATTTTCTTAGAAAGTTAAACACAAACTTACCACATGATCCAGTCATTTTACTCCTAGGTGTTTACCCAAGAGAAATGAAAGCATATATTTACACAGAGACTTGTACATAAATATTTATAGCAACTTTGTTTGTAATAGTCCCAAACTGGAAACAAAATGTGCATCAACAGATAAATATATAAACAAAATGCAGTATATTTTAGCTACGTAAAGGGAATGAAGAATGAACTACTGATCAACATAACATGAATGAACCTCAAAATCACTATGTAGAGTGAAAGAAGCAAGACCAAAAGAGAGAACATATTGTATAAAATTTGTGTAAAATTTGAGAATATGTAAACTAATACATGACAGAAAGCAGATCAGTGGTTAGTTTCCTAAGGATATGAAAGAGAAGCTGGTAAAGGACTAGAGGGGGGAGATTACAAAGGGACACTAGGACTTTTGGAAATGATGGATATGTACAATATTTTGATTGTGGTGATATTTGCCAGGTATATTTGCGTGTGTGCGCAGTATATGTAAAACATATCAAATTTACATTCTTAATATGTGCAGTTTAGTGTGTGCTAATTAATACTTTAATAAAGCTCTTCTTAAAAAAGGAAGAAAGCTGTCATCATAGGTACTGTCCATTCATCACTAAAATGTAAGCTCCATAGACAATTTTTTTTCATCTTTTATTAACTACATATTCTCAGTGCTGGCACATATTAAATACTCAAGAAATATTTATTTGATAAATGAATGACAAAGAAAAAAACTAAACACTACTATGAATCAAAAAGTGTAGACTCCATATATTCTAGTTTCATTTCAAGCACTACTAAGCTTATAATAAAGGTATGGATATTTCTAAAAGAAACATATGCTAAGTTTAAATAAATCAAAGTAGCACTAGCTTTGTTTTTCTACTGAAATAATTTCACTGCTTAGCATCTTTAATATCTTTATCAAGAATTATACAGCTTCTTTTTAAATAACAATAACAGCAAATGCACAGTAATTACTGTGTGTCAGGCACTATTCTAAGGATGTAGGATATATTAGTTGATTAATCCCTATAAAACCTTATAAAACAAGCTTATCTTTTTCTCATTTATAAGACAGATAGCAAAAGCTTTGATATGATGAAGATGTCAATCTTTTATACTTCACATGTTACACCTGTATCTCCTTTAATTTTATGATTCTTGACAAATATTTTTAGATATTTGGATTTTTAATATATCTTTTTGCTTTGAAGGGCCCTCCCCAACTAAAATTAGTTTATAAATCATGATTTTATCCAAGCTTTGTTGATCACAAAATTTTTTTTCCACCTCAGAGCAGAATAAAACCCCACAATTCTTTCACTACTTGTCTCAATAATTGCCACTACTTACTAACGGAAGGCAATATAAAAGACGAAAACATTTTTCTATTCAAGGGGAAAATCATGCTAGAAATACCCAATCCTTATTTGAATAATCCACTCAGTCATATACTTTCCTATAATTTGGAAAAAAATGTTAACTCTTCTATCATATTCCTCTCTCTCTTCCCTAATCCCAAAGATCATAACTACTGGTAGTGTCTGGAAACATGTTAAAATATTCAGATCCTGGGAGAAAATAAGACCATCAATGATTACTAACAAAAGCAGCCTACCTAAAAATTATTATTGGAAGATGGCAATGATGTACTAGAAAAATGACTTTTAAAAAGATATAATGATGGGTTCAAGAAAGGTTTAAATGAAATATGGCCTGATTGTAACTGAATACCTGGAGAGACTTATCTCTTGAACTTATATCCTTAAAACCACAAAGTTTAGCAACATTTGAACTCCAATCATAATTGTTTTGCTTTTCTAAATCTTCTTATAACATAAACCAGCGGAGATATATGATTCATCTTACTAAACTGTTTTTGCCACAGATTTGGATAACATGGAGCAATGCACATGAAATTCATGCTGGAATCAAAACAAAATATTTTCACATCTACTTATAAAACATTTAGAAGTTCATCACAATTTTGTCCAATAAATAAAAAGACAAAAGAATAACAATTTGCAGGAAAAAATGGCTTTTTAAACTTGAAAAGATGCAGAAACCCACTAAAAGATTGCAAAATTACAATTATATGTACCTGCCATTCCTATCAGATTAGCAATAATCAAGTGGAATACATATACATACTATTGGTGAGGTTGTGGAGAAACAGGTATTTTTATATATTATTGGTAGAAGTGCAAAATAGTACAATTCTTATAGAGGATTATTTGGCAATATCTATCAAAACTATAAATACATTTACTGTTTGATGTAGCAAGATCAAATTTAAAAATTTACCCTGCAGATTATACTTGCATACATACAAAAGAGCATATATACCAGGGAATTCATTATAGCATTATTGGTTTATTAAAATCATTTGACATTACAAACTATGTAATATACACACATTACAATACTATGTAGACATAAAAAAGATTGGGAATGCTCTCTGCATCTCAGTAATAAAAGATCTCCAGTATATTTTAGGAGAAAATGGCAAGATATGTAACAAGGTATATGTTTATATTACTTTTATAGAGGGGGGAAATAAATTAAAATGCACCTGAGTGTGTGTGTGTGTGTGTGTGTGTGTGTGTGTTTTCTTGTCTATGCTTAAAGAAACAGTGCCAAGACATAAATTAATAAAAGTGGTTATCTGTAGATGGGGGTAGGGTAAATAGGTATAGGAATGAGACCTTAGAAAACACCTCTTTATATTGTTTTGTATGCATTATCTATACACTTAAAAAAATATAAAAACATTCTTTCTCTACTAACACTGTCATGAATATTTACAAACATTTACTAAAGAATGCAATATACTATAGTAAATTATTGGAAAGAAATTCAGTTTTTTCAGATAGTTAACAGTGCTGACACTGCATAACCAGTATGACCAGCTTAACATTCCAGGCCAGTGACTCAGGTGTTCAATAGATCTCTATTTTCTTATGCTAAAAGGCTACTTACAGAGGTGGGGAAGGCACTGCAGAAAAAAACAGAAACTACAGAAAATATAACAAAAATAATATTCACTGAGAAGTCTATTACAAAGATAATTGCTAACATTTAAAAATATTTCTATAGTCTTTTTTTCTCTGTTCTTTTTCATACATTATATATTGATATCTCATACTTGATACAGTGATATTATAGACACTGACATTAAATATACTGAAATATAGTATCTGTGATATGGATATTATAAATGATGCAGAAATTTTCACAGATTATAAACTGAAGAGAATATTAAAAAGGGCTTGATTCCTTTACCTACTCATTCAAAACCTATTTATTGGAATACGTAAGGTAATGCATAAGTTAATTTGCTTGATTTAGTTATTCTACATATATTAAAACATCACACTGCATGTTGTATATCACAAAAATATATACAATTTTGATCTGTCAAATTAAAAAAAATTATCAGGTACTTACATGTGCCAAGCGCTGTGTTATACACTAAGAATATGGTACTAAACAACAGTGACATGACCCCTGCCTTCATACTGCTTACAGTTTACAACAGCAGTTCTCAAATTTTTGGCCCCAGGACCCCTTTATGAACTTTTACATTTTGAGGACCCCAAGCACTTTCATTTATAGGAATAATAGCTATCTATATTTACCATGTTATTCATTTAAACTAAGAGTTTTTAAAAATTTAATTCATTTAAAAAGAATAGGAAACCTATTACAGGTAAATATAAACAGTATTTCCTAAATTTTATAAATCTTTTAATATCTGGGTCAAAAGAGGTAAGTTTGATTTTCATATCTGCTACAGCATTCAGTCTACTGTAATATGTTGTTTAGTTGAAGTATATAAAGAGAAAAAGCTTCACGCAAATACATTAGTTGGAAAAGGGAGACTATTTCAATAGTCTTCAGATAATTAGAAAAATACTTCTGCAATACTAAACTAAAATGTTACAAGTGGTAGTTTCTTAAGGTTAGCTGCTATGTGGAATCTAAAAACATACCAATAAGCTTTTTATATTCTGTGTCATTCATATAAGTACTTTATGCATATATTACATTTCATCACATAGAAAATTTACACACACATACACAAATATACATATTTGTGTACATATAAACCAAATGTCTTAAGTCATGAAAACTGATACGTGTTATTATACATGACAAACTGTTCATAAAACTGTTTTAGGATTGTTAAAAATTAAAAATTTACCAAAAATCATCTGACAGATAACTACTGTGAAAATAGGTATCAGGAGAGAAAATCTCTCGATAGTCAAGCGATTGAAAACCTTTTATTAACATGATATGTCAGCACTGTAAAAATAACTTCAAAAGCCTCATTCCCCATAATATTGCTGCTAGACTGAAATTCCTATTATCATTCTCAGTAGAGTCAAATAAATATCCATTTCACGGAATCTCCTGGTCATGATTTCTAAGATTGAATACTATTTTAGCTGAAACACAGAATATTCTAAAAGATTTACATTTTCATTCAGATTTTTCCATATCGGAAATCCAACTATATTCAAAATACTAGATATGTTTTCCTGAAAATGTTCCCTAGATCATTTTAGTTGGTTTGGAAAACAGTTTTCACAATGTTTTTAATTCTTCCAAATCAAGGCTAAAAAATAGCATTATTCATAGAATGCAGTGTTTTCAAAAATTTTAATGCAAGGAAATTCTATACTAGTCTTCAATTATTTCATATCAGATTTAAAACTGAATGACATAAGGAAGCCCCTCATATGTATTCCCCTGAAAAATCACAATATGCAAGGGATAAAAAGGAGAACTGTCATTTGCAGCAAATAGATTATATTCCTAAGAAATGTAAAAAAAAATAAAATGAAAAACCACTAAAATGAATAAAAAATTTGATAAAAGAGGCTGCATATAAGATTCATATTTTTAAACAGGCATTTCTATATGCTAATAGCCAATTTAAAAAGTTCATGGGAGGAGGGTGGAGAGAAATCCCAGTGACTATCAATAAATACTTAAAATGCCTAAAGTAAACCTAATAGGAATGTGGAAAGCACATACCAGAAAAGAGATTTTATTCCAGCATACATACACACACACACACACACACACACGCATACTACCTACCAGAATAGAGGCTTATCTGGTTTCTAGATGGGAAGAAATGACATTATTGTAAAGTTGTCAATTCTTACTAAATTAATTCAGGAGTTCAATAGAATTTTTATGGAATCTGGGAAGGTAATTCTGAAGTAGACACAGAAAAGAAAAGTCAAGAAAATTTTTGAAAGAAGAACAGAGATAAGGGAATTTACTGAATATCAAATCATATTATAAAACAATAGTAATTGAAATAGCAGTACCTTGGTTTAGGAAGAGAAAGACATAGCAATACAACAGAATTAAGAGTTCAGAAACAGACCTAATATGTATGATAATTTATTTTAGGATAAAAGTGCTCTCAAACCATGCAAAAGTATAGGTAATTCAAAAGTATTTGGACAACTGGTTATCCCATTGGGAAAAATGGGTCTCTACCTCTTTATCAAGTTTAATAAAGTTTCAGATTAAAATGAAACATAAACCATAAAACTATTAGTTTTCTAAGACTTTTTTCTATACTCTAGTTCAAGGAGAAGGAAATGTAAGGAAGCCATTTCAGACAATACAGAACTTCCAACAAATAGAAGGAAAGAGACAAACAGATTTTTACTACACAAAAATGTAAAATTTTCTATACGACACTATAAGGTTAAAAAATAAGAGGTGAATATAATACAAAAGATTACCATCCACATCAAAGAGTTCCTAAAAAACTAAGAAGCAAAGTTCAAAAAGTAACCAAAAATCTGAAAAATGATACAAAAAGATAATTTACAGAACTATTAATACCTATAGCCAATCGATTATGAAAAGCAGATCAACTTCATCTAGGATCGACAAAACGTTTTAATGAGCTACTTTTTCAGTTATCTAACTGGCAAAAAAACAAATCCAGACTAAAACCAAAACGAAAACAAAACAAAACAAAATACAACAACAGCTCCAGCTAAGAATTTTAAGACATTTCACACCACCTGTCAATTTCATTTATTTGCCAAGAGATGAGACTACACTCTTTATGTGAGAACAAAAGGTCTGAAAACATGGCACATCTTCACAATCAGGACACCTAACTGTGTAAGATGACAAAGCTAGTGCCCACTGACAGTGGGCCCACATGCCAGGGAATGCTCCTTCCTGCTCCATTCTTGGACAGCAGACTGACTATACGGTCAGCTGAGGAACAAAAGCTGAGAATATCTTGGCAGAAACATTCCTTTAGAATTTTTCCACCAAATTAAATCAATGAATTGATGGGCTAATGATTTGCCTTATTCAGGCTGAAGATACAGGACATATTTTAGGAGGAAAGTATTATAGACTATGCCTCTAGAGGTTATACAACCCCAGTACAGCTTAGAGATCCAACATGTTGTATGGGTGATAGAGAAAAAGACAAAGCAAACATACAAATACAACCACTAAAGTTGAGAATCAAAGAATTCAAATATTCTGATAGTTTACAACTTTCCCAAATACCAAATACAGCACATTAATCCAGGTGTAGAATACCAGACAGAAGCACTGAATCAATACTTTCACATGAATTAATGTGAACTGATTCCAAAATAGAATAAAATATAGTACACTCCAAGGAAAAGAAGCCCTTCATGCTACTCAGCAGATAATCATTTTCTACTCTTTATTTTACAGTAAATCTGTATGTCAATAAAACTGTATTAACAGTAAGTCTTCAACAAGTATTTAGTAAAAAGCCTAATATAATGTTGATTTGTCTTATCTATACTGGCCATAACTTCTTGTTTGTTGACAAAATTTGATCTCTTAAATGTTTCACAGAAATGACTCAGCATATTAAAACTTAGGTATTGCTATGTAACCTTTAATGCATAATGACTAAACAACATATTGAAAGAAATAATACAAATGGCTTAGTTTTTTTTTATTGTATCTTACATTATCTTAAGTGTACTCATGAACACATACCTGATATAGGTCTTTCTGAGGCAAAGGTGGGGATCGTTCTTCATACACAGGAGGTGGTTTATGTGTGGGTGGAAGGTCAATCCTGCATTGCAAAGGTTAAAACATGTGATTGTCACATTTAGAAAAAAAAAAAAAAGCAAAAGAAAATCAAGGTTCTCAGTTTTGAGAGTATTTTCCTCATATTATATAGATAATATTTACTCTAGCCTACCTGTTTAATTCAGTTCTTACATTGCCATTAATCTATCAAAGATCAAAAAGAAAAGTAAACATTGGTGTTAAAGGTTGCCATATGGAGAACCAATCATGTTTAAAGAAGGAATTAAAATAGAAGAAGCGAAATTAAGTAATCCAGTATATGACTTGACTTCAGTGCATGTTTTAATATTTGACTATGTCTATCAACATTTTAGAGTCTCACTACACTTTCCTCCAAAGTGTCATGAGAAATGTTTACACTGTATTTTAGAAATACTTCCAAAACTGATTTTCAAAAGCTCTAGTCACTCTTACAATATTCACCAATTAATATTTTCAACCTACAGACCATTATAAATCTTGCCATCTGAAATAAACAAAATAACCATTACATTTTTAGGGAACACATTTATTTTTTCCAAAGTTACATGAGCTATCAGAAAATCAACATTTTCATATATTTTAAATATTGTTTACTTATAACAAAGATAGGTTTCAATATACCTTATAGCTCTCTGCATTTTACAAAATTTTATAAATATAGTCTCATGCTTTTGAAGATCACAGATAACATTTTCAGTACTTGTGCTTAGAAAATCAAAAAGTTATCTATATTAAAGGATAAAGGGAATGAAAGCTACAGATCCTGAAGTAATAAATTCTCTGTGGTCTAATAATGTCTCAATGAGCATAAATTAGTATTTTAAATGATTAAAACTTAAGTGACAAAATGGTTACATTAATTTGTTAACCTACTAGTAAATTATGTTTTTGAAATTATAGAAAAGCCAAGATAATCTGGGAATTAAGTTAACCACATGCTAGTCACTCTTGAAAGACTGAAGCACTCCAGTCCCACAAGTATTATACTGAAAGAGCATTTTATCATCCTTTATTTAAAATAATTGTTTTTTCTTATCTAACAAAAATCACAGCAAATTTCTAGCTCCAAGGTGCCACAGGCCATTTAGGTGAGAAAAATGAGGCTCATTGAGATAAAGTACTTGTTCATGGTCATTGTACTAATTTGATCATGACAGAGCTGTAACTGACACACAAGTGTCTTTGATACAAAGACTAGTGCTATAATTGTGCCAAATTAGAGAAGCAAAGACATATACGAAGCATTTATGAAGACAGAAGAACTATATTCTTTGAAACCTGCACATTGTGCACATGTACCCTAAAACCTAAAGTATAATTAAAAAAAAAAAATTGCAAAAAAAAAAAAAAGAAAAAAAGAAAATGTGGCACATATACACCATGGAATACTATGCAGCCATAAAAAATGATGAGTTCATGTCCTTTGTAGGGACGTGGATGAAGCTGGAAACCAACATTCTCAAAAAGTATCGCAACGACAAAAAGACAAGCACTGCGTGTTCTCACTCATAGGTGGGAATCGAACAATGAGAACACATGGACACACAAAGGGGAACATCACACACCCCACCGGGGACTGTTGTGGGGTGGGGGAAGGGGGGAGGGATAGCATTAGGAGATATACCTAATGCTAAATGACGAGTTAATGGGTGCAGCACACCAACATGGCACATGTATACATATGTAACAAACCTGCATGTTGTGCACAAAAACTTAAAGTATAATAATAAAATAAAATAATAAATACATAATAATAAATAAATTTATAATAAATAAATAAATAAATAAATAAAATCCAGAATTTCTGGGGTTTTCTCATTAAAAAAAAAGAAAGAAAAGAAATCTATCCAGTAAAAAAAAAAAAGTCAACCTTATGTCCAAACATAAAAACATTAATAAACCACATAAGAAATAATGCCGTTTGTAAAGAGTTTCACAGTTTATAAAATATTATCTTATTCTACTATCATCTCAACCATGTGAGGTAAGTAGGAAGAACATTATTCATATTTCTCAGATGAAGCAACAAAGCTGTTGATAGAATGAAGAGAACTGAGACACTGGTCATCTGATTCTACAGCAAGGTGCAATTTCTGCCTTACAACACTATCTCAATGACTAGGTCAAAAATATTGCTTATTCTTTAAATAAGAAGATGTATATTTTATAAGTCACCAAAAAAAGCATTTTTCTTAAGAAAAAATTTTTAAAACTCAATGTATTTAATAACTTGATAGTTCAGTTATAGCTATACATAAGACATGCATATACAATAAGAAGAAGCCATTAAAACTTCAAAGATATTTTTATATGTCTTTCGGTTACCACTTCATGAAAGGCCTACACGAAAGGCCTATTCAGAAGGCAGGACGATATAAAGTATTACTATGTTACTCTTTAGAAAGGTGTCTAATACGCTCTAGGTGAAACATGTAAAGCTGTTCTATACCTCTAGAAGCCCCTTGACAATGTTCATTTACCAAGATATAGTTTGAGATATTCTGATGAAACCAGGGTCATCTAACAAAGGCCTAACATTATCCTTACTTCTATCCCTTAAGTTCTTTATGAGGAGCTGTAAAGGTAAACACAAAGATTGACACATACTGATATTCACAGTTGAACAAAGGAAAAAAGTTACCTACACTTTGTCAAGATAGGATGGTCTCTTTTTTCGAGGAGTCAGCAGCACAGTCACAAAGATAGCAATGATGAAAAGGGCAAGAACAGCTCCAATTACTGCTCCAGCTACAGCTATGGAAGAGGTCTGCTTAAACGGAACATCTGTAAAGTAACAAAAATTAGGCTTTTCAAATAATCTTAAAAATAATTCTTGAAATTGCATACCTTTTCTACAATGTGCAAACTATTTGACTGAAGTATGTTATCCAAGAGCCAGGTTAGAGGACCCCAAATTTCATTCATTAGGTTTAGTGGCATTATGCTAAAACCCTTCGTTCTTTCTTATATTACTTTAATACCTCAGCTTAACTTTTAAAAAATTATGAAAATATCCCCAAACATCACCAAGAGAATATATTCTCGATATGTAAAGAGTATCTGGAGAAGAAGAGAGAGAAAAAGGTGAAAGTAATTTTAAGTTTGTACTCTAAAAGGTAATTTTAAAAATCAGTATTCTCTAATATAAATGACCAGTAATACAGACATTTAGCACTTTTATTCTATTAAAATAAAAAAATCTATTAACAAAATTGAAAAACTTCAGGCGAAAAACAGAAAATATCCCAGATCAAAAAAACATTGACATTGGACACTGTAAAATTTGAAAAATATTTTTAAATATTAATATTAAAACAAGACTTGCACAAAATTTCCCTTAATTCATGCACATTTAATACAAAGTGCACTAAAAATAGCTTCTCTACTACAACATTTAAATAGAAATTCTTCCTATCTCCTGGCCATAGACATATGTCATTTCTGAATACCAACTTCTCTTTCCCACACTGCACCACAATTTTTTAAGAAAGGATTTAAAAAACATATTTGGCTGTTAGCATTTCACATTTTTCCAAAAAATTCAATCACAATTTTATGAACTCCCAAATAAGGGAATGTACTAAAACTATTACAAGTACTACATATTTTCAAATGTTAAGTATTAAGGAATGTAACAAAACAATCTTTACGTGTAAGTATTACTTTGACAATTTCAGCTATATTAAATCCAGTAACTAAATTTTGTGGAATTTGTGAATTACAAAGTTCCTTCACACATCTGATTTTGTTTTTGTCTTTCTTACCAATAAAAAAAGATACTGAGATAACATTCTATAGATAAAGATATTGCAGTTCTGAAGTTAAATAATCTGCCAAGACCATTCAATCAATGAATAGTAGAGAACACAGAGAGAAATAAAGTTAGGTTGGAGCAGGGTAGAAGCCTCCACTATTACCCCTTGTTGGAAGAGAATGTTTTTGTTAACATATGTAATGCAGACTAATGAAGAGGTCTCAGTTTTACTTAAATTGACATAATCTTCACATATACTCTCAAATAACTGCAATAATTGTTGGGACCCAGACACGGCAAAGTTACAGAATTAGCACTATTGGTTTTGAAATATGTTTCACCTACTTACCATGATAGTATTCCCATATAAATACATATTTATAAGTATTTTGCAATTCTGTTTTTATTTAAATGTGGGTAACATGGTAGTTTAGATTGCCAAAAAGAATGTTTTACTTTCTTTCAAATTATAAAAATGTCTTTAGAATACTAACAATCCTGAGTTTATTAATAGCTCATTTTGTTTAGCTCATTTTGAAATAAAAATCTTACAACCAGTAAGTGCAAGTCACTCATTTCAATAACGTTTCCAATGAAGATTCCGAAACATTATAGCTCAGTCATTCATGGTGACCTTCATTTGCTAATACCAGCCTGGTTTATCTATTGTTGCTCAATTTTCTAATCTATCTCCATTTGAATATGTACTAGATGAAAAAAAAATTTGAAACCCAGTACAGCCAAATATCATTCTGCACTTGTAAATGTGAGATAGATTTGGGATGACTTATGGATAATCTGTACTATCATTTTCCCCACCATACAGATTATAGCTTTGACCACTGAACACAGCCATAAAGTAGATGGTCCTACTCAATCCTTAATAATAGGCCAGTTGAAACTATTAAGTTTATGCAATTTGACCAAGGTCATGCATCTCTAGTCAGTGGCACAAATAAAAAATACTAATTGTCAAGTACGTTATTTACTACACACCAATTATTCTAAAGGTCTTCCTCTCTTGGAAATTTTTCTTTTGCTGAAGATGACCTTTCATGTTTGCCCAACTGTACAGAATTTAAATTTTTCTTCTTATTTTGATGACAATGTTAATACTGTAAGGGTTTTTTTTCAAAATTACTTTTGAAAGTTCATGTTACTCTTTGAGTGGGGCTAAATTAAGATTCTCAATCTAGAGATCATTATAAATTTTTTATCAAACTATACATCTCCTCTAAGAAAGCCTTTAACTTCAACAATAATCTGAGGTTTGGTAGTGCTCTGTAATAAAACCACATAATGTAGACTTTTAATCTCTTAATTTCCAACTTTAAATAGATACTATTTTGGTATCTGGAAGTAATGCTTATCTAAATATATATTATTTCTTAAACATTTTAATTACAATCTATCCAATTTTGTCACACTAGTCTTATAATTTCTAGCTCTAGGATTCTATGAGAGTTGACTATATGTATATCACAACACTTCCTTCTATCTTAATTTGGACATCTTCATTTCACCTGGTTCCATTCATTCTTTATCATATGTATCCTCTTTCTCCCATACCTCTTTGTAGTATTAGAATAGGCTGGTAGCTGCTGAAATGAGCAAATGGAGGAAAAACTAGGTATGAATCTATTTCCCCACTAGATGACCTACTTTATGTAGGTCAATTGATTATGCTAAATATGCATGTGGGATATATTTCATGTTTTCTTTTCTGATTCTAATTGAGAAAAAAAGAGGTAAGTACTTAAGGTGTTAACAATTTAAGGGTATTAACAGTTGATGAAAACCAGTATGAAAGCAAAGGAGGAGCTCGAATCTTTTGCATTCAAGTCAAGCATTTTGATGAAAATTGGTAATTTAGCCCCAACACCGTTTCGCACATATCCCAGCCCAAATAAACAAGTATTCTGACGAAAATTGAGAATTTAGCCTCAACCTGTTTCCCCTTTCCCAACCCAAATAAACACATACATACTACATAGACTCTATATCCCAATAAAGCCACTACAGAGGAAAAAAATTAAGTGACCAAATGTATAAACATGGCATTTTTAAACACTAAGGTAGTTTACTGAATGAATGACATGAAACATTACCATCGACCTAAGGAGATGTTCTAAGAGCAATATATGCTTACAAGAGGCAGAAAACAAGACAAAACTTATAAAATATTTACCACTAAAAGACTGGTGCATGCATTTCTAAAAAAAGACCAGCTTGCTGTTATCACAGTAGTAATGGTAACGCATATTCACTGGAAACTTACCTCCAAAAATAGAAAAAGAGCATTCTCCAACACAACAAGAGTATACTGCCACACCTAATTAAAAGATAGCATGCACATGTCTTCTGGGGAAGATGTCTAAAAATCCACTAGTTACCAACCAATAAAAAAAAAAAAATATGGATATAAGAAATGACTTTCATTACTTTTTGGAAAAAAAGTGCAAAAATATTATAAATAATAAATTGAAGTATTTTTATCATTCAAAAACAAATAATTTTTAAAGTAAAGCTATTGAAACATATGTGTACACCTAATTCACATCTAAAACTGAGACATGCCCTATTTTTTCTCTTCAGGACCTTTGACAAACTTAGTGATGACATCACAGGTTTATGTGTTGGCCCCCTACAAAGTTATCTTCCCACCTTTGATTTGCTCCCATACTATGTATTATTGTATTACCAATTTTTCCCCATAAATAATCCCATTCTTCATTTGTAATAGCCCCTTTAAGGTTTATTTTCTCAATATGACTTATTAGCTTTTATATCCATCCGAACATTTATGTCTCACTACTTTTTTATTAAAGTGCTCCATTTGGATCAGGTCAGTCTCCTCAACCTCTCATTCAAAGAATTACCCCAAGCACCTAGTATGTGTCAGGCCTTGTGCTAAGTGCCAGGAATGCAGGGATAAATTTTACGTGGTAATAAAGAGCAAAATCCCCCAAAGTAGAGTCAAAGAATCCATGAAATATATGTCATCCAGGAAGTATAGAAATATTACCACTTATCTTTAAAAAAGACATTTCATGGAAATAACTGCTTACTAGTATATAATACATGGATTGGCACTGGTTGCTCCCCTTGTCCAAGTATCAGGTGTTTTCCTGCCACACAGAGCACCCACTGTATCTATGGGGAGAGTGAAATGGGATAGTTCCAGATGAAAATTAAGTAGAGAGCCCTTCACTTGGTTGTTCCTTCACATCTTGTGACACGATTTATGAGAGCTCAGCTGAGTGAACTAATAACTTATCTAGATTTAACCAGTAGTCAAAATGTAAAGGAAGAATTGTATGAGTGTCGCATGTGACAGGTAAATAGCTAAGACACATGGACTCTGTGGAGGTATCAGTGCTAATCCACATGTTATATACTAGTAAGCGTTTATTCGTAGTATCATTCCTGCAAATAATTGGCAAAAAAAACCCACATAACACTAATAATACCGGTACTAATAACTGGCAATACAAATATCTTACTCTTAATACACAAATTTTATCAGCTACAGTATGAAGTAAAATTTGCATGGCAATCTAACCAGATATAACAAGTCAACCAAAAAAAAGATCAAATGCATCAGCAGACCAGTTAAAATATATTTACATTTACTCATTAACAATAAACCTCACACTAAACCTATAAGGTGCTGAAACAGTAGCTAATGTGAAGGAGAAGTTATTGATTAGCAAGACATTGAACAACCAAATATCTAGAATATAAACTCTAAAAATAGTGGTTGGGATGAAAACTGTTAACATCCAAACAATCTACTTCTTCCATTTGAATTTTTGTTTTTGAGAGGTGGCATTTTAGTTATCACATCTAAAAACCAAGTATCAACATGCCCTGACCATGATATCAGACCTTTCAATCACTGAATCAAAAAGTATAAAATTGAAAATAAAAAATGCATGAAGAACATTCAATCATGTAGTTTTACCAAAAATGTTTTAGTAATAAAAAAGTTAACTTTTAAAATGAAATGCAATCGTATTGTTTCCCCAAGTCTTAGTTTTAATGAGAAAAAATTAACATGTTAAATATATGATCAGATAGCTAAAATTTCCATTTTTGAATATTTTGTAATGCATGTAGCCAACTGCTGTAGTAGCACATGTATAATGGGAGTACAGACTTAATTTTGAACTGGGAGGTACACCTAAAGGAGTTTTCACTGATCTGGAGAAGAGAAAAACCAGAAGAAGATGTGAGGTTATTGATAGATAAAGTTGATAGGAAGCAGCATGACAATTATTCAGACCTCTAGGTATATGATATGGTAAAAGAACAGGGCTAATAGATCTAGGCATCGAGCACCAAATGGCAGCTAATATCACACACAAAAAAGTAGGCATTATGTGCTTTCTGATGGAAACACATAGCACCACTTATATATGATGTAATCTTGCCCTCAAATTAAACCTCAATCTAACCAAGGCTCTAGATCTCACTACCAATTTACAGAAAATACAGAGGGATGTATGTGGGATGCAAATGGCAGAATTTAAACTGGAAAAATTTAGAACAAATGAAGCAGTTTCTTTAACAAATAAATTACAAAGGAAAATGGGGTGGGGGGTAAACAGAGTAAAAGCTATTTCTAGCAATCACATGAATGGATCATATATGGAAAACCTGATTAAAACTGCAAAATACATATGATTAGAAATTTGAATGCTCACTTGACAGAATGTTAGGGAATTATTATTAATTTTGGTGTAATAATGATACTGTGGTTACTTTTTTAAATGGTCTTTATTTTTCAGAGCTATATACTGATTTATTTACAGATGAAGTAATATCAAGAGGGATTATGTAGGTAGGGGTCTAAATGGAGTAAGACTGACCAGGAATTGATGATAAATGAAGCTAGTACATGGAGGTCCATTTCATTATTCTGTCCTATTTTTGTATAATTTTCCATAATAAGAAGTTTGTTGTTGTTGTTGTTGTTTTTTTAAGAAAGGCCAAGTCACCTAGATCCTACCTTTGGCTTTTAGATAGAACTGTCACTTTACAATTAGGTTTTCCCTGGGATATTTCTCATAATTGAGACTGTACAACTTGCATATCATGTCTATGTAGCAATATTATGCACATAAGGAAATGAGGCTCTAAAACTATTCTCATGTTTTGAAGATTACATTTTAAAGTTATTGCTCTAAAAGGTCACTTTCAATCAGCTTCATTAGCAACCAGCCAGAAAAAACAGCAGCTATTAAAAGGCAAATGAAACAAGATATATCCCAAAACTGAATCACGTTTTATCCTTCTAAATTGAAATAAACATAACTGTCACGAAGGTTCCAGAAAATAAATGATACTTAAGGGAATACAAGGCAAAATTTTTGTAAACAATTTTGGTTTCAAGCTCTTGATAAAAACCTAACACTACTCAAGTCAAAGCGTCAAGTCAAAGTATATATGTACTTTACAAAAAAGCAGATGACTGGACTATAACAGAAAAAAAACCCAGAAATATATAAACAGAAAGCATTTTAAAAAACAGATGAAAGTTGGTTTACTGTGCAAACCCCTCAAAGACTGTTTCATGCATGAATTTTTATTATTGAGATACCAAGAAGGGAACAAAACAACCCAGTCTAACTGTGTATTATCAAAGAAAAACCCTGGTCAAAAATAGTTTAAAAAATACAATTTAAAAAGCCAGAAATAAGAAACAAAGTGATGCATCACAAGGTGATTATAAACAATTCAAAGCAATGGCATTTCTAATCAAAGTAGCTCACAAAAAGTAGTAAGTAAAAAACACTAAACGTCAACTTAAGAAATACCTTATGAAATGTGTTAATTCCAAATTGAAAGCCAATATATAAAATTTGGCTGATGCCAAAGTAATAGCAAAAACATCTAAAATGGGTTTTAACAGCTAGGGCTACAGAGATAAGATAATTTATAACTATGGAGAATGTTAATTCATGATTGGGAATTAAATGGTTAATTAAAAATCAAATATTATAGTTAATGCATGCTGGGCTTAATACCTAGGTGATGGGTTTGTGTAGTAAACCACCATGGCACATTACCTGTGTAACAAACCTGTACATGCACCCCTGAACTTAAAAGTGGAAGAAAAAAACCCAACCACTATAAAAAAAAAGGAAAAAATTTTATAGTAGCCAACATGCCAACTATCCTCAATCTGATATTACAGTCTTGTTTTAGGAAGAGAAAACAGGTTTCTGATTCCCACAAATCATTAATTACATTCTGATAATTAAAATAAACTAGGATACACACACACTTTAGTAAATATGAAGACAAAGAAGGCAACACAGAGCAATGAACTTATTACAGAAATATGCCTCTAAAGAACTTTTTAAACTTTTATTTAAAGATTTCACGCATGGCTATTGGGGCTAACACCTAATACACAGGTTGGTTAAAAAAGAAAAAAAAAAAAAAAAAAAAAAAACACCAAACACAACAAAACTAAAACCTAGCGCTGGTACAAACTAAAACCCAAACCCAATATACGAAAAATTTGAGAAAGGAGCTGTTTATGAAGGATGCATTTTCTAATTAACAAGTAAACAGGAAAGACAATTCAATCTACAACCTACTCCCCTATTAGAATTAAAAATTCAAAATGGGTACCATTTATTCCTTTCTTATATTTTACATTGATTACTTTCATACATAAACTTCTTACTTGTTCATATACTGTGTTTTAGCAGTATTTATCAAAAACAAACAAATCAGATGTTTTCACATATAAAATGACTATATTTCTCTCAATTTCTGTGCTTATACACTGTACTCCTACAGCTCCTTAATGCAAAATATTTAGCCGTGGGTTATCTTATAAGACTTTCCTGCATATGGCTATTAGAAGCAACACTTCCTACTGAAAAACCTTAATAGTTTCCTCAATATTAGAGTTAGCAAATAGAACCCTACTAGGCACATGGTAAAATACTAAATCTTTCAACTCTAAAGCACTTCTCAAATATCACTTTTAAAATTAACCCCTAGCCGACTTTAGTTTCGATGTATTTTAATAAAAAATGGCAGAAAAATGAGTTGCATTCATCTTCATTATATTATTGAAATATTTTAACCAGTATGAAAGAAAACTCTCAAGTGAATTTACAAAAATGCTACAACAGTTCAAACCATATGAAAGAAATAAATATAAATACGGCCAAAAATAGTACAAATATTCTTTGTTTTTTTTCATGATAGTAGAATTTTCATATATACCTGTCAAATAGCTATGAATATCACTGGTATTCAAAAACTAATTTAACAATATGTTTATTTAATGACTATTCATGTTTTCAAGTAAGTCTCTATGTACAGTAAATATACATAAAGTTCTAATAAACAACAGTGCAATGCTTCCCAAAGTCTTAAGCACTAGTATCAGATTCTTACAACACAGAAACCTTTTAGTTTGCCAAATGATTGGATTAAGGATACAGAATATGTCAAATACTCACTTGTGGCTTTCCAGGTCACCCTCTCCCACCAAACAAACACAAAAGAAACAAACAAAAAAACCCAACTGCTCACATAACCACAATGTAAAAGGAAGTTCATAATCAGTATTTATATTTTTGAAATATATTTCTTAAAATACATTGCTAATTTCCTTCAGATTATACTCAGTTGAGATTTCTATAGAATCCTAAATGTGATTATTCTGTTCAGATCCATACAGTATTTCAAACCATTATTTTAAAGGATGAAATTTTGATTTAAAAAAAAAGCCATAGTTTTACATTTTTCATGGGGAGAAATTTTAGACCCATCTTTCTTCTGGCCACCTCATCATTTAAATTAAAAATGAAGTCACATCAATCACAGTGTTTTATCAAAAAGTTTTCTTCCAAAAACTTGCACTAAAAAGTTGTAGTATTTGTATATAAGTGATTAACCATATTAAAACCCAGACATTTGTAAGAAGATACAAGTGAACTTTATTTAACTGTATCCTTAACCTGATACTACAGTCTTATAATAAGTATTAATTTTGGGAAGAGAAATAAAAGAGGTTTCTAATTTCCACAAAATAGTGCTAGTTAAAATGAAGAAAACTAGTTTATAATCCTTCAGAATAAAGCTTTCACTATTTGCAAGATACCATGAACATGTTAGAATTTTGCCCCCTAAATGTTTTAGATTTGATGAATATTGAGAAAGGGCTGGTTGGGAGGGTTTAAAAAGTACCTACTACTTTACCTTTTTATTAACAAAGTAATACATTTAATTTATGATTCTCCTACTAACTTCCACTTCATTTCACTGGCAAAATAGTCACTTTTTCAAATGACTTAGCAATAGAAAAACTATCCTTTCGGCTTCAAAATAGTTGTCATAATAATTTTGTAAGCCTCCACTGTAGAAGCAATTTAATTACCTCACAAACGAAAAGCACATTTGAAGTTTAGGTAACATTTGTTTCTCAAAAGACAAATGATTCAGAAGGAATATATGTAATTATGTAAAAAACAAAAACAAAAAAAACCTCATGTTTCCAGTTTTAATTGTAAAAACAGAAATCTTAAAATACATACATACACTTAGGAGGAAAAAGGAGATGAATGCCAATATCCATTAGCAAGTGTTACAGACTAATTCTATAATCTAGATTTTTCTAGTTATATCCAATGTTTCCAAGTTTACTCTAAAATTTTCTTTCTGTACATTTTTACCCGTTTGAACAACATCAACATTAAATAACTAAAACAAGATGGTCCAGAAAATTCTTTCTATATTGTTGGCTGAAATGTCTCATTTCTAAAACTGGTACTTCAGTATTCTGAAATGCTCTCTCTGTGTCTTTTCATTTCTATTAGTATGTTTAGGACATAAAGCATTAAAATAAGGCTACTGCTAATGTACCAAAATCCATGTTCCGGAAAGGAAAAAAAAACTAATAATTATCATGTTTGAAAGGTATGTATTTTATTACTCTTGTAGGTATTTTGGACAAAAATATTGACCAGCTAATTATGCTCTTCCACACATGATGTTCACTGAGTTTACTACCACAGTTTTAGTGCAACAAAATATCTTTGAAAAGCCACTCTACAGTAATTATGGCAAGGCTCATTAATATGCAGAGGTAAAGATTTCATTTGTATAGAAACTTAGAAAATAATGTTTGAAAAGGAAAGCCATTCCATCAGGCTAAATATTTTTTTGTATATTAAAAAATATATATAAATATTTCTTGAATTAGTTTTATAGTCAATTTTGATGCAGTGTCATTGAGTGGTGATAAATTTTGAGAGGTATATGTTAAACAAACATCATACTTGAGATTATAGTCTTAGGTAAACATTTAATACACAATGTCAAGGTAGTTCCCTTTTTTAAAATTTTTGTACCAAATAAGTCGTACATTTAATGTTGACATTTCTTCTTACCTGTGTGCCTCACACCAATAAAGTACTCTGCATTAAAATTTAAATCTTGAGACAGTAGTACAGCATTGAAAAAAAATTGTAAAGCAGCTTAGATACACTGAACTCAGATTTTACATTTTCATTTGTCAGATTAGAATATAAAAAGTAAGCTTGAAAATCAACTTGAAAAAGCTTATTCTTCCTCAAGAAAAAGTATGAACAATCTGAAAATGATCAACTAGTGTGAATGAACATTGTACATAGTTAATTCACATTCAGTGGTTGCTAAACATACCACTCCCTCCTGGAAATTACGGAACCATCTACATGTGAAACTAAGTCATCTTCGTTTTCATCATAATGTTCATCACTGACGAACTTCATTCCCATTTTTAGATCTTCATAATAATCCATTGGTCTTTCAAACCTATTGAGATTTTCTACATTGTTCCACTGAGTTTTTTCAGGCTCTTCTAAATAGTCTTTACGTATTAGATTGTTCACTGGATTTTTGTTTTCTTTTTTTACACTGTCTGGGTAAGAATCAAGCTCATCTTGTTGAAGAACATCTATTTGTGATTCTTTTTGCATATCTGATGGTGGAATGTAGTTCTTGGCAAAGTAGTCTCCACGAAACGTCCGTCTTCTCCTATAGCAGAATATTCCAGCCAAAACACTTACAAGTACTATGAAGAGAGCCCCACCCACTACACTAGCAATGATCGTGGCAATTGTGTCATCCTTAATTGTTGCCAAAGTTGACAATGGGAAGGGCAATTTTTTAGGTTCTGTTGCTAGATCCTCGATGTCAGCAGTTGAGGGATGCCACTGAATTGTAGGCTGAAGGGTGGTAGTAGTAGGAGGATCTAATGGAAACAGTAAAGATAGAGAAGACACAGAAAGGCAAAGAATGTCAATGCAGGCTGATTCAGCAGCAAGTTGACAAGACAGCACAGTTAATGAATATATATTCATAGTAACAATAGTTTTTCATTCTTAATTTGATTAAGATTAGAATGTAGTGGTACTTATCTATTTAAAAAGAAAACAACACTGACATTTAGTCAGTTACCAATAAAGAGAAAGGAATAAAACCTATGGTGTAAACCTATGTTGTAATTCTTCCATTCCAAGTTTATGAGTGATATTGTACTCCAGAAAAGAGGTCTTTATTTTTTTAATGAAGTGTATTACTTAAGTGTCCTATTACATAGCAAGCTTAATAATTACTATAACAAAAAAGTAAATCAAGTAATTCAAATGTACATTTTTAGCCAGTAGCTCAAGAAAATAAAAAGAATAAAAAAATTAAAGTTTTCCTTAATATCCATTTTACCCATTAATAATATGGTTTATTTTTATAAGAGCTGAGCATATCTTTAAAAGAATGAAAAACTATAGACTCTTGTTAAGTGGGCATAGTATAAGCTGTTGGTTTAATAATTCTCTCAAAAATATTTTCTTTAAATAAAAAAGCTCAAAATTTTGGGTGGGGAGGAGATATATAGTAAATGCTATTATTTAGTAATTTAAAAAAATAAAAAAGCATATGTTTAAACTTATGTTAGCCTGACAGGCTATTACCAAAGGAAACTAATAGACGAAGTAAAAATATGTTATAAAGTAATAAAAATGTCATCACCATGTCTAACACCCTACGGGCAAGTTATCTAAACATTCAGAAATTTAAGAACTTCAACTATATCTGAAAAATTTAATGTCACTACTTTAGAATGGAGTCTCAAAAAGAACAGCTAATATTTTAGAGAGAACATTCTAATAATACTTAAATATTAGATGCAAATGAACCTCTGTATTGACATTAGATAACAGAGTAAATAGCCAGTAATATTAAAAAGCAACTAAACATAAATAGCAAACATTAAAGACTGGTTAATTATCAATTAAGTAGTATTTATAGGTCATGTAATACAAAACTGTAGAGTTTGAAGAAAGGATAAGTTTAAAAATATTGTTGCCTTCACAGTGAAAGAAATAAATGACCCAAATGGTAATCTCCAATAATTAATTTTTAAATGAGTGGTACTTATAGAGCTTTAAAAAATGATTGTTAGAAAAATACTAAATCTACATGGGGTAAGTTATTCTAATATTACAAGCTAAAGAAAAATACTTACTGAACAGGTTTCATCACGGAATGCCGTATGTATAGAATGTGGTAAAAATTTAGCAAGTACAGTATAAAATTTAGTAAGTACAATGTAACTAATTTTCTATGAGTTTAAATTTATAACAGGTAACCCTGTCAAGTACTTTGAGATGAATATTAGTTATCAGAGTACATTTAAGTGAATCAAAGAAGTTTTAATTTATGAGAACATTCACTAATGGAACTAATTCAACCCCAAGAAAACAAGTGTAGAATTGAAGGATCATGTCTAGTATAAAAGTAGTAAAGTCTCACATAATTCAACTTCACAGCATTAGAACATTAAAAATATAGATTAAAAATTAAATAAGACAATTCATGTATTTTCTGAGGAAGCAGAAGTACCGGGAAAGTCAACTTTAATGTATTGAATGTCATCCTTATAGTGATTCGCAAAGAAAAAATATTATAATAAACTGGCATCAGCATATTTAAAGTAAAAATCATCTAATTATTTATAATTTAAATACTTTTGAGCCAGTAGAGTTTTAAAGTTTTTCATCGTTCTTTATATGCTAGTTTTTTTCAGAACAGTGACTATATTTGAGCTCTCACCAAATAAGACAGATTTTTACCAAGTATCCTAAATAATGAAACCCTGACATTTACTACTTCTACTTGCAAATTTCTTTATATGAACACAAATGGTCATCTATTGTCCATTTCACTCAGATTTAACAAAATACGGCTTTGAGAAAAATCTAACCAAAAGGATTACATTAAAATCTTATTTTTGTTGATGGTTCTAGAAATGTTTCAACCCACCATCCCACTCCTTAATCAGTGTTAAAAATAACTGAGCCTCACTAGTAATATCATCCCATGAAAGAGAGGCCATTTAATACTTCATTATTTTGCATTTTAAGCAATGGAAATATGACAATGCATGCAAAATATTTTTTGTTTTCTAATTTACGGTGACAGTCACAATTATTATAAGGCAGGACTATTTTTAATCACCATATCATGATTTTAAATCCTTCCCAAAAGTATTCCTCATTTTTCAGTTAGATATTATTTTTCATACTCTTTGCTGACTGTGTGATAAATGAGTATATAATGGATATAATGACTTTTACAGTTCTTCTCACTCAAATGAAGAACTTTAAGTTTCCTTTAATGAGTTCTGCCAAACCGTAAAACAGTCATGTAATGCCCCGTAAAAGGCATATTTTAGTCTTCTAAGGTATATTTTTAGTGTCATAAAAATTAATTGGCTTATTTTTCTTTTAGACTTCACATGGGTTGTTTAAATATATGAAATAATGCATTTTAATGTTTCAGGATTGCTAAGTAACCAAATTCTTGTTTGATACTACACTTGGATCCTAAAATCAATATGACCTGAAATTCAAGTTTTACACAGCAATAAGAGTTTTAGACATAGGGGAACTTATTCAACATATCAAAATTTGCTTTTCTAAATTTAAAGATAAGAAACAGGTATTAGTTAAGGGAAAAGTATACATCAAAAGCAAACCAGAAAAACACAATTTCCAGTAGTCAGTAAGTACTAGTCAAAGAGCTACTATACCTCTTGAGAGTATTACTATTATATAATAGAGTACAATTTAATAACTGAGGTTGAATATTGCAGTCCTAAATCAAAAACCTGTTATCCAAAATCTTACATTTATCAATGTGGGAAAATGTGTAACAAAATTAAGAACAATTTCCCTCAGAGTTGCTTATTCTGTTCTAAGCAGAACTTTTCATCTCTAGTCCTAAGATGCATTTATTTTTCATATATTAAAAATAATTTCTCGAATTTTTAAATATCTATTTTAATACTGAGGTAACATTTTTTTCTAGAGGAAAATGGGTACATGTAACAATGAAAAAGATTAACTGGTCATTTATTTTGTGAATTATGGCTTCTCACTCTTGTAAAAGCCTACTAGGTTTTACTAGTCATTCTGGAAAGGAAGCATTATACCTAGGATACCTGACATACTCCAAGCAGTTGTTAAATGAGTTAACTAATCTCAGGATAGTATGCTGTATTACAGACTCTGGATAGAAAAGTAAAGTCTAACTACTGATTACCAAAAAAAAAAAAAAAAAAAAAAAAAAAAAAAAACATTCTCGGCCGGGTGTGGTGGCTCATGCCTGTAATCCCAGCACTTTGGGAGGCCGAGGCGGGTGGATCATGAGGTCAGGAGATTGAGACCATCCTGGCTAATATGGTGAAACCACATCTCTACTAAAAATGCAAAAAATTAGCCGGGCGTGGTGGTGGCCGCCTATAGCCCCAGCTACTTGGGAGGCTGAGGCAGGAGAGTGGCATGAACCCAGGAGGCGGAGCCTGCAGTGAGCCGAGATCGCTCCACTGCACTCAAGCCTGGGTGACACAGCAAGACTCTGTCTCAAAAAAAAAAAAAAAAAAAAAAATTCTCTGCTGGGCATGGTGGCTCACACCTGTAATCCTAGCACACTGGGAGCCTGAGGCTGGTGGATTGTCTGAGCTCAGGAGTTCAAGACCAGCCTGGGCAACAAGTGAAACCCTGTCTCTTCTAAAATACAAAAAATTAGCCGAGCATGGCAGCGTGTGCCTGTAGTCTCAGCTACTTGGGAGGCTGAGGCAGGAGAACTGCTTGAATCTGGGAGGCAGAGGTTGCAGTGAGCCAAGATAGCGCCACTGTACTCCAGCCTGGGCGACAGAGCAAGGCTCTGTCTCCAAAAAAAAAAAAAAAAAAAACCTTATCTCATATAACGCCACTTCTTTGAAACTGTGATTTTGTTCATATTTACTCAAAATTTGATTTCCCTTTTTAAAGAGTTAAGTTGCATAAAAGCAGATTCTGGATTTGTAAATTGATTCCTGATTGTTTCATTCTCAAATTCATTCATTCATGCAACAAAACTGTACTGAACGCTTATCATATGCTAAACATCATTGTAGATAATGGAAATATAGCAATAATTAAAGCAGGCTTTATGTTTAGACTTATGTTCTGAGGGTAAAAACAGACAAGCATATAAAAACAATAAAATATGTAAATATTTTACATATTTACATGGCAATATATGGGGTTACATGGCAATATGTGCTAAAGAGAAAAAGAAGGGGACCAATAGTAGTAAAGGGGTGAGAAGGGAGGGTATTTTATTTCAAATATAATCATAAAGGAAGACCTCACTGAAAAAGGTGAAGGTGAAGGCCTTAAGAAGTGAGGTAAAGAACTCTGATGATACCTGGTAAAAGCATTCCAGGCATTGAAAACAGCAAATGCAAAAGCCTCTGAGGTAGCAATGTGCCTGCTATGTTTGAAGAACAGCAAGGAGTCCACTAGTGACTCAGCCAACGAGCAAAACATGTAAGAAATGAAATTAGAGAGATCATCTGGAAGGAGGGCATGTACAGAGCCTTGTAAGTCATTGTAAGGATTTAGTTTTCATTGTGGGTAAAATGGGAAGCCCATGGAAGTTTCTGAGGAGAAGAGTGACATGAGCTGACATGTCCTTTAAAAGAACTACCCTAGCTGCTCATTTGCTGACAAACTGAGGGGGGACACAGGCAAAGTAGGGAGATTAAATGGTTATTGTAATAGTGAAGTAAGAGTGGCTTATGGCTTAGACTAGTGTAGTACTAGTAGTAGAAGAGTTGAAGAACTGGTAAGATTCTATATTTAACATAATGGAAGAGCTGGCACTGATTTGTTAATGAATTAACTAGGGTGTGAGAGAAAAAGCAAAATCAAGAATAACTACCAAGGGTTGTATCCTGAACAAATGTAAGGAAAGAAGTACCAGTAACTGAAAGAAGGAAGATGAGTACAGAAATATGTTTGGTATCAAGGAGCAACAGAAAGATCAGGACCTCAGTTTTGAATACGTTAAGTTGTAAATACCTATTAGACTACTACATAGAGTTAATGATCATTAATAGGCAATTGGACACACAAGAGTACTGAACACTGGACTCAGAATGACAAAAGAGTATAAATTTAGGATATTATCAATTAAATCAGTACATACAAGAGTGTCCAAAATGAGCCTTGATATTTACTTATTTTTAATTAATTTTTTTTTTGAGACAGTTTCACTCTGTCGTCCATGGCACGATCTGGGCTCACTGCAATCTCTGCCTCCCGGATTCAAGCGATTCTCCTGCCTTAGACTCCTGAGTAGCTGGGATCACAGGCGCATACCACCATGCCGGCTAATTTTTGTATTTTTAGTAGAGACAGGTTTTCACCATAGTGGCCAGGCTGATCTCAAGCTCCTGACCTCAGGTGATCCACCTACCTTGGCCTCCCAAAGTGCTGGGATTACAGGTGTGGGCCACCATGCCCAGCCAAGCCTTGATATTTAAATGATTACATAGATATATTGAGTCTAAGGTTTACAAATAATATCCCACACCAAATTGTACAACAGAAACAAAGTAAACAGTCCTTAAGTATATTTTAACTATGCATTTCCCTGGCTTATTCTCTACTAAAGAGAGAGTAATATACTAACATGTAACCTCATTCAGATTTCCAGCCAGGCACAGTAGCTCACGCTTGTAATCCCAGCACCTTAGGAGATTGAGGTGGGCAGATCACTTGAGCTCAGAAGTTCAAGACCAACCTGGACAACAGAGAGAGACCACCCCCATCTCTACAAAAAATACAAAAATTAGCTGGGCGTGGTGGTGTGTACCTGTAGTCTCAGCTACTGAAGGCTGAGGTGGGAGGATTGCTTGAGCCTGGGAGGCAGAGGTTGCAGTGAGCTGAAATCACACCACTGCACTCACTCCAGCCTGGGTGACACAGCGAGACCATGTCTCAAAAGAAAAAAAAAATACAGATTTCCACCAAAGCACTGATACTGGCAGAAAGGGCTAGGGATGTATACAGCTCTAAGCTTCTTTCTAGAGACATGCAAAAAAAAAAAAAAAAGTTTGCACCTCTATCATGTGCCAGGCACAATGCTTACTGCTGAGTATACAGTCGTGAATAAACCAAGCACAAATTGCTGAATTGTGAAGATAAATAATAAGCAAAGAAATGAGCATACAACTAAAAACTGTGGTGAGTGCTGTAAGACAATATAAAAAGTGGTACTTTTCTTTGATCACACAAGGACTGAGAATATAACACTTCAGCAAGCACAAAATTTCGCCAAAACCTCTAATTTATCTAGTTTTAGATCTGAACAAAGATAAAACCCTTAACTGTTTATTCCATAATTACCATACAAACCTGAGTTTCTTAGGTTCTCTTCCTTTTCCCTCTTAATTTTCCACTTGTTAGGAAGATTGCTACATTCTTGTAATCAGTAAGGAGATACTCAAAATATTTTATTGAATTTTTATAAATAAGCATTCTATTGATAATTTATTACTTGCAGCCACAACCAGGAAAAGATGTATTTTTAGCTATTTTACGAATGCCAAAATTTATACTCAGCCAAATTAACAAAAATATTCAGTGAAACAAATAGAATGTCAAAAATCTAAGCTATTAGTAGTTTAAGGACAATAAAAAAACATCATAAATTTTATTTCATTAACACATTTTCAGTAGCATTCCTATTTCACCTCTCGATAACACAATACTATAGTCCCATATTAAGTGGGAAACAATGCTATTTAACAAGCCAAGTCATCAAATTTAATATTCCATTTTATTTACCAGACAACTGTGTACAAAGTGGTCATCAAAGCAAAAGAAAAAAATCACTATTTGTTCTTAGTGTAAAGATAAAAGAATCTAGAAAGTCATACTATGTATTAAAGAAATAGTACTGTTGAACTGAAAAATTAACTATATGTAAAGGCATCAAAACATAAATAAACTTATTGCACAGACACTCTGACATTTCAATAAAGGATGCCACATTACATACCTATCTCAGGATAGGATTATTTTATCATATTCCTTTCAGATTATTTGGAAAAACTTCACACTGAAGAATCTGTATCTTTACAAGTATAAATTATTGCTTAGGATCATATTGTTATTATGATTATTCAGAAATGTCTTAAATAACTCATTTTGCAAGCAGATAGTAACTTACCTGAAATGTAGATGACTTTTTGGTCACTTCTTTGACCAAGAGAATTGGTCACTTTACAGATATAAACACCAGAATAATTGAAAGTCAATGGATGGACAAAATGAAGAGTATTGTCTGAAGCCAATAAACCATCAGGCCATTGTCCATCCAACCTAGATTTTAAAATGCATAAAATTATTATAAGTATCTTCAGACTATATTTATTGACAGCTAGTTAAAATGAGACATTATATGTTTGAGATGTTATGCAAACTAAAAAAGCATCTCTTAGACAAAATTCACTATGAAAGTATAAAAAAGTTAACAAATTTTCATTTTAATAAAGATGAACGAATAAAGGCCATTAAGAACACCCATTCTTCCAAAATAGCAGTCCATGTAAGCGTGGCTCTGCCAACATAATAAAATGGGAGAAAAGCAGAGAAAAAATATAATTAAAAAAATTTTATTCAGAAAACTGGAAGTTAGAAAAATATATTTGAAGACATACATACAGTATCAAATAAACTAAAATTCTCATTGAATCAGGGATCTATTCATGACATATCTACAATTTTCTTCATGCAAAGTCATCTCACTTAAATATGTAATGTTTTAGCACCCTCTATAACATATTTATAGAGCATCATTTAATGCTAACGCAAATAGACACTGTGCTCCATCCAAAGATAATTTCTAAAACAGCAAAATGGGTCTTCTTATAAAATAATTTCATTTGTAAGGTGGGCATCTGTGACAATAAAAGCCAAGATACTATTTGGTATCAATAATAACTCTTTAAAACAGTATTTACGCTAATTTGGCTAAGAGGTCCTATACCTAGTATACATATTACTATAAACCATGTAGAGTCCGACTATGAGAACTCTAAAGCCATTCACTGTAATGGAACTAAGCATACTGCTAAAAATCACTTTTCTAACCTGAGGGTAACAACAACAAAAAAACAATAAATAAGTATTTTTAAAGCTTACAGGTTTTTTTTTTGTTTTGTTTTTGGTTTTTTTAAAGAGGATAAGGCTGGGCACAGTGGCTCACATCTGTAATCCCAGCACTTTGGGAGGCCAAGGCGGGCACACCACTTGAGGTCAGGAGTTAGAGACCAGCCTGGCCACCATGGAGAAACTCTGTCTCTACTTAAAAATACAAAAATTAGTTGGGCATGCTGGCAGGTGTCTGTAATCCCAGCTACTTGGGATGCTGAGGCAGGAGAAGCACTTGAACCCAGGAAGGGGAGGTTGCAGTGAGATGAGATGGCACCACTGCACTCTAGCCTGGATGACAGGGTGAGACTCTGTCTCAAAAAAAAAAAAAAGAAAGAAAGAAAAGAAGATTAAAAAGTCAAGTAAACCTAGGTGCTCAACTACTACAGTTTAGGCTAAGTAGATTTTCAAAAAGTTTATTCACTTATTCCTTCATTCAATTACTAGGATCCCACTATTTGCCATACTCTGCTTTGCTGGTGGTGCTGAGATACAGAAGTAAATAAAATGTAGTCTCTATTTTCAATTATGTAAGTACATAGAAGATTGACGAATGATTACACAGGGAATAAGAACAAACAATAATAAAAAGGTGGAAAGAAGCAAATCAACACTGAAGAATAGATAGACTAATTTTGTTTTGCAATCTCAAGTGTAGTGAGTGGTAAAATAACCTGTAAAATCTTTTGGAGTTGGTAGTACTTTAATTCAGCACTGAAGGATAAAGATAACATGCTTACATGGTTTAAAAAACAAAAACAAAAGCACTCAACCTTTTTCTTTAGAAGGCTTTGGAAAGAAAATTTTTGCAAGTATCGGCTTTCAAAAGGTAAACTCTTTCTACAAGGATAACAATGAAAATAAACTATATATGTCTTAACAATTACCTTTGTACTTTGGGCTCAAGGTTTTAACTCCCTTTAATTCTCTGAGAAATCGTAAAATGACTTAGAGTTAGAAATATCTAAATATCACATTAAACCTACAACAAAAGCATCTTCTATGCCCTTGTGTCTATGTTACATGACTTATATTTATTGTCTGTACCTCACAAAAACTCTATGAAGTACTGTTACTGGCAAGGAAATTTAGGATTAGAGGGGTTAAATGACTTACTCAAAAAAGACATATAGAAGTTTAGACACTGGGATCAGAATCCAGAGTTGTATGGCTTTTAGAAACACTCTGTCAAATAAAAATCTTAACTAATGACTGCTTCCCATTTAAAAAAAAATGTAAATGAAAAAGGTTTTCTCTACCTTTAAAATAGTATCCATGCTTAAAGACAACTGATTGACCAGATACAGTGCTTCCTAACTCCCATAAAATCCCACCAGAAAGAGTACAGAAATTAAAAAGTTATTAAAAACCCTAGAGGAGAAAACAGGAGGCAGAATTCAACAGACAAGATGTTTCAACAAACTTTTAGAAGACAGAAAATAGATTTAAAAAACAATATATGCCTTAGGTCAGTGTTTCTCAACCCAGGGATGCTTCAAAACACCCTACAATTCACAGGACTGCCCACTACAAAAAATAATTATCGGCCTAAAATATCAATAGTGCCAAAGTTGAAAAGTTGTACTTTAGGGTGAAGGGTTGCTTATGAAAAAACACATGGATGAGAAAGCAGCAAATTTGGTCCAAAGAATCCAAAAAAAAATTTGGAGTTCAACTCACTGTACCTCAGAAAACTAGAAGGAGGCCAAGAGCAAGTTAAAAGATACACAACAAAACAACAGATTCCTCCTGTCTCTGTACAAATACCAGACATTTATCTCTCGGGCAAAAAAAATGCAGGTTAATTCTAGAAATAAACTGAATGGCCATGAAATAAAGACTTCCACTCTTCTATCAGTGATATCTGAAGCCTCCCCAGGAAAATAATCACATCTCTACCTGATTACTCTAAGTGGAATCTAATGAGCAATCCCCACTGCAGAGAGAGCATCCACTAAGCATTTTATTTTAATACTTCACCGTGAAAGACTAAACAACCAACAAGATTAATAAATATCTACATAATGAAAGACCAAACCAAAAAATAAAAGAACTTGGAGGGAAAAGAGACAGTATGTAGAAAGTAGAAAAAAACTATCTGGGGAAGAAATAATTCTTTTTAAAAAAAAAATCAAGAAAATCTTCTAGGAAGAATAAGACCATCTGAAAATATAGAAGAAATGATATTTATTATACAATAAACAGAAGTTCCAAAAAGAGTGAACAGGAATAAAAAAGAGGGAAATGACCAAAAAATAAGAAAATTATTCAAGTTGATAGATACATCTGGAGATCAAAATAGGCCCTGAATACTGACAAAATATGAATAAAAACCTTGGTATAACAGTTTGAAATTTCAGAGAAAGAAAATTATGCACATGGTAACTACACAAGTAAAAAGAGGCAAATATTAGCCATTAGGAAAACAAATGGCTATAGGCAAGAGAAAACAGAAGTCTGGTATACTACTACTTAGCTCTTAGTAACATTTACCTGTCCTAGAGAAGCAAACAGTGATTACTGAGTTTAACTAAAAATAGCTAAAATTTCATTTGGACTATGAAAGGTAGGAATGTGTGAATATGGGTGTGTCTGTAAATGAAGGAGTAGACATAAAATCATAATTATTTATCTAAGAAGTCAATAGACAATGTTAAAAACTATTAAGTAGTAGCAGCTTAAGACCTCTGACTGTAACTAATCATAAGAAACTGCCAAAATTGCTAAAGCAGCCTCTAAAGATCAGAACTGAGGGGGTAGGAAGGTGGGGACAGGTGGGGCAGGATAAGACAGAAAATTTAATTAAAACTTTCTGCTATTACTATAATCATGTATTATATAGAGAAAAACAATTTAGAATGGGGATTTAAGAAGGTTTCACTTTCAGATAATTTCTCTTTCGAAGTATATAACATTACCTGCTCCACACAGATTTGAAGGGTGGTGGATTTGCATCAGCATTGCATTTGAGATTAACACCTTTTCTTCCTACAAACCAATTTCCATCATACCCTGTTACCGAAACTTCAGGAGCATCTATAAAATAAATGCATGATAGGATAGGTTATCTTTTGTTAATGATAAATGCAATATATATGATAAAATATTAAGATGATAGATAAAGCCTTAGAAGAACAGGAATCATTTTTCCTTAGTCTCAACATGTATAATCAATATGGAAGACACTACTCCATAAGTATTGGCTGACTGAAAGAATAAAATGGAGAATGAGTACCCCCCCAAACAGGCAATTATATTACATACAGTTTAAGTAATTAGAAATGCTGAATGTTAAGGAATATTCATAAACCTATAATCACCAAAAGCAAAATGTAAGAATCCTATTATGTGAGATGTAGAGATACAGGAACAAAGCAAATACATTACAGTATTTCATTAAATAAGACATGGCATTTAAGTACCATGTAGTACCAAGTCACCATATAAAACAGTCTTTAAAGAGATATTTAATCTAAAAGGAAATATCTTCTAAGAGATATCAGGTCAATTACAGTGATTAGATTCCCTATGTTACAATTAATTAATATATTGGGGGCATGTAGAGATGTGACACAGGCTTTCCATGACTACGTACTTACAACTGAAGTAAATTAGCTAGGGCCTCGAATGTATTAAAACATAAACTTTCGTCCATTCCATGTACCCAAAAGTCTTTTAGCATATGAGCAACATAACTAGTTAAATGAGCAATTATACATATCTACCAGCAATATAAATATATACTTCCAAACTACTAAGTCCAATACCTATCATTCATTCAACCATCACTCTGTTTAGCTCCTAATAAGTGCCAGGCATGGCACTTAGAAATAATACACTGTTTTGGCCTGGCGCAGTGGCTCACGCCTGTAATCCCAGTACTTTGGGAGGCCGAGGCCAGAGGATCATGAGGTCAGGAGATTGAGACCATCCTGGCTAACAAGGTGAAACCCCATCTCTACTAAAAAATATATGAAAAAAAAATAGCCAGGCGTGATGGCGGGTGCCTGTAGTCCCAGCTACTCGGGAGGCTGAGGCAGGAGAATGGCATGAACCCGGGAGGCGGAGCTTGCAGTGAGCCTAGTTCGCGCCACTGCACTCCAGCCTGGGCGACAGAGCGAGACTCCGTCTCAAAAAAAAGAAATAATACACTGTTTTAGGTGTTTGGTATACACACAGACTTCATATACATAAAATTTACATTCTAATAGTAACAGGGAAGATGACATTTAAAAATACTTAACTAAAACTCCTTATGAGGGCCAAGAAGAAAAAGAGTAGGATGCTAAGAGAGAATATAAAAAGAAAGGCCTAATTTAAGTTGGGGATGGGGCTGGAGGTGATAAAAGGCTTCCCCAAGGAAGTGCTAGTTATGTATGATGCAGAGACTCTCTAGCTTTCTGTGAGCTACATAGAAAACTAAGTTAGCAGCACATGATCTGATGAGAAGCTAGAGAGAGAGAGACCAGATCAGTCTTTACCTCTGCCAGGGAAGACTGTCCTACTGGAAAGCAAAATTTACAAAAGAGTGGTAAAAATTTGAACTTTTAATAAGGTACAATTTTCTTATAAATTAAAAAAAAAACAAAACCAAAGATTAACAAACATTTTTGTAACTTAAAAGTGGTACTAAAAAATGTTGCTGAAAGAACAGTCCAGATATCTGTGAGTTTAGGCATTAAAGTATCCCAAGAGGATATCTCTAAATATTGAGGTATAAATTTGTGCTATAAGACAATATTTAAGTTTGTTTACATGTCTTATAGGTCTCCAATTTACAAAAGGAAAAATGTCATGACTATTCTAAGAACATTTTAGGAGTCAGCCAATAAATCAAAACCATATTATAAACACTTACATTAGAAGAAATATATCTAAGATTTCATTCAAGCAAACAAAAAAAATGAAAATATCAGTCATTATTAGACACTGGAAAGGTAAACATATGGATATGCAAAATACATTAACTTCCAACTGGGATCTGAATTTTATGAGAAAAAGAAAAAAGTTAACACTCTGTAAAAGCAAGGTAGGAAAAGGAAAAAGAAAAATGTTAACAGGATTCTCCAGAGAATTCAGAAAAGATGGTATTAGCATTTAAGAATGCAATGGTAGTAACATTTTTTAAACTATAGCTTTTCAAGTTAACCCTATAAAGATTGAAAAAGATCCTGGGAATTAGCTTTAAAAACCATCACACCAAGTGTAAAGAATATGTGTAATTTAAAACTCCATGCATGTCATATCAAAAAGCAAATAAGTAGCAACAATAAAGAATAGAACTCCCTCAAAAACACCTAGATTTATAATTTGCACATGGATAGAAGTAAAAGCAGAACCTAAATACTTTTTCTAATGTTCCTAATTTTCATTATCTTTGCTATAAGCTATCTGCAGCCATCACCTTTTCTACTACTTGAAATTTTTAAATGGTATACAAATCACAAAGAATGTATTAAACACTAAGAAACTTTTCAAACTAATTAATATGCATATAGGAAAGTCAAAGAAAATAAG
Source organism: Hylobates moloch (assembly GCF_009828535.3). Lineage (NCBI taxonomy): Eukaryota > Metazoa > Chordata > Mammalia > Primates > Hylobatidae > Hylobates > Hylobates moloch. The sequence goes on from NW_026652279.1 coordinate 50,646,730, forward strand.
GACACATGCAGTGGCTCATGCCTGTAATCCCAGCACTTTGGGAGACCAAGGCTGGGGGATCACAAGGTCAGGAGATGGAGACCCTCCTGGCCAACATGGTGAAACCCCATCTGTACTAAAAATACAAAAATTAGCAGGGCGTGGTGGTGCACGCTTGTAATCCCAGCTACTTGGGAGGCTGAGGCAGGAGAATCACTTGAACCCTGGAGGCGGAAGTTGCAGTGAGCAGAGATCGTGCCACTACACTCCAGCCTGGCGGCAGAGCAAGATTCCATCTCAAAAACAACAACAAGGAAACAAGATGGGGAGCATTGGTGAAACTGAACAACAGCTCAATTAATTAGAATGTAGAAGCTGTTTGTCCTTCAGCATTGTACATTTTGAGGGACAAGTGGCCATAACTCCCTAAGTCCAGCCTACTTTTAAGATCTTAAAAGGAAATGGTTATATAATTTTAAGTTGGAGAGCAACTTTAAAGTCATCTGTTCATCTTTACAAAAGTGATTAAAAATGTTTTGGTTAAATGAAATTTCTATGAAAACACAAAATTAAAAGAAAAACAAAAATAAACAAGGAAAAGCTATTAAACATTCAAACTAAAAAAGTTTGATAAACATGCTGACAAATATTTAAAAAGCAAATGCTACCATTTACTTACACTGTATGTCTAATAGAAAAGAGTATCGGATGTCCTTTTCCAAGGCTGGATGTTTTACAACACAAGTAATTCGCCTTCCTCTAGCAAATCTGGTTGGAAATAGCTTGTACTGGCTGACAATCGTAGCCGTTTCATTTGGAAAAGAAGTTGTAGTGGATTCCATTTCACCAAGATCACCTTCCCAGTCAATATGTGCAACAGGTTTCCCAGTGGCTGCGATGCAAATGGCGGCTACTGTTTCATTTCCTCCATCAATTAAAGAATCTGGCCCTTTTATCAGGCTCACAGTGGGTTCAACTGTTTAAATATTTTTTTAATAATTAGTTACATTCAAACAAGAATATGTTTATTATCTTTCCAAGTCACATCTAAACATATTTCGCAGGCTTAAGGACAACTGCATATAAAATCTACACACACTTGTTAGGTAATGTCATCGTCAATTACATTCTTGGAAAAATAAAAGATCATAAGCTAGGACAAATGAGACCAAGAATTCATACCACCACTACAAAGATGGCTCTACCTGATAAAGATATACATTCCTTTAGAGAACGATGAATTCCTTCCAACTTAATATATACAAAAAATTTCTGTGAACGAGATCACAATTCCCTTTATGAGATTAAAGGTATTACTTCTCTGGAAGATAAGTTTTATATATATATATATATAGCTTCATTTTGCAGCAAAAAAATTTTAAAGCAAATACTTTAAAAAATAATTTATGATTATGACTTACTGTTAAAATGTTAAGAAATAAAAAAAGTTCCTCTGAACATACCCATTGGAGATGAAATGTTTTTCTTGGCCCTGTAAGTGACTCAATAATTTCATTTAAAACACTGCCTTTTGAACTTTCAACCTTTAACTACTCATATATCCAAAAGAACCAATTAGGGCTGCTGAATGTATTCAATTACTTTTATTTACAAAATATACTTTAAGCTCATCCTAACATGTACCATCACTAATAATTAAGTTTATTGGAATGTACATACCACCTATTTTCTTCCAATATAAGGAAGTTCCTCAGCAGGGTAAAGTAACAATGTTAGAACCTCTCAATCTACTCTGCCCCCAATATCTCTTAGTTATCTTTTCACATTTTCCAGCAATTGTTATGTGCTTCTGTGTAAATTCCTCAGTACTGACTTCATAAATTTTGTGTCCAGTCTTTAGTTTACTGTGTGCATTGAGTTTTTATTTCAATGATTTTTTTTTTCATTTCCAGGATTTCAAGTTGGTTCTTTCAATACCATCTGTTCTTGATGGTATTGAAAGAACTAATTTTTATTTCACATTTTACTTTGCAACCTATTTTTATTTCACATTTTACTCTCATGGATATGATTATTTTCCTTATGTAGTTCCTTTCATAAGATGCATTACTGTAAAATAACAAATGAAAAAGTACATGCAACACATGCAATGAACAATTTTATAGCAAACATCCATATAACCACCACACATCTTAACAAACATTATTACTGAAACCTCACAAGTCCCTCATATTCCTCTACAACATCTTAAAAACCTGCCTGCCTCAATGTGAAACTATTATATTGACTTTGGAGATCAATTGTTTATTTTTCATTATAGTTCTACAACCAACACATGCAAATCTAAACAACACAGTTTAGCCTGTTTCTGAACTTTTTAAGAATGGAATTGGACCACATGTATTTTTGTACTTTTTCTTTGACTCAACTTTGTGTTCTGGAGATTCATTCATATTGGAACATTTAGCTTTAGCTTATTGTTTTTCGAATTCGTTTTTTTACTCTTTTATTTTTAGATCATTTGGATTTACATACAATTGTAATATTATTAGTTTTAATTGCTTTATAGTTTATTATTGGACAATGGAGTTCCTGTTTCATCTGAACAATTTCACATGAAACATTTCCATTCATGTATCTTAGCATATTTGTGCAAAAGTATATCCCTAGAATTGCTACTAATTTTCAACTTTATCAGATAATTTCAAAAACCTTTCCACAACAGTACCAATTTACTCCCAATCTTAGAGCTCCTGCTGGTCCATATACTCACCAGCTGATATTGTCATCCAACTGATATTATCACAGACTTCTCAATGTTTGCAACCTGATAGGTATGTAATGGTATACCACTGAGATTTTATTTTTAATATCTCAGATTATGAATGAGGTTGAAGATCTTTTCATATGTTTATGAGTCATTTGGAATCTTTTCTTCTGCAAAATGCCTATTACAGCCAGGTGTCTATTTTTTTCTTACTGGTGAGTAAAAGTTCTACATAGATTTGGGAAAACAGTCATTTGTGATTATACGTGGTGCAAATACTACATTCCTTAAATTTGGTTCTGCTACTATCACTCCATTGAAACCCTAATGTCATCAAAGACCCCTAATCTAAAACTCAACACTTTCATGTCTAGTCTCTTTAACTTTATAGAATTTGATACTTCAGCACAGCTCTTCCCAATCAGTTGAAAAGAATTAAATCCTAATGTGTTAAAGTATTTGTTGCAAGTAATGAATTAATTCCTAGGCTATGGATTTAGAGTGATACTAGCTAAGTACTGTCCTGAGGAGAAACTAAAAAATAGTCAAAACATTTTCTGTAGGGCTTACTTCTTACTGTGGAAATGGCTGCTACAGTAACATTTTCTTAAAAACTTTCACATTTTTTCTTGATATATTACTCTGCCTGAGTTCTTCTCTTAACTCTCTCTGAGAGCTCTTCCTATTTTTTCTAACCCCTTCCTTTAAATAAATAATCAGTCCTGAGCTTGCAATTACTTTTGTATCTCACTTAAAAACTTTTATCTGATAAACACTACTACCCAGATGATTCTGAACTTTCCCCAATTTTAATACAAGGCTTGATGCTTCAGCTTCTAACTACCTACACCTGGTTATTTCCACCTATAGCTCTCAAACTCAATAAACCTAACACCAAAATTATTTTATCCTCCCAATCACCAACACCTGTTTTTCATTCAGAGGTGCCCATTTAACCAGCAGTAACATAATTTAATCACAACTTTCAAAAGCTATTATTACTGTTCAAACTTTCCTTACTTCTTATATCCAGTTAGAAAATTCTGCTAATTATTCCTCTGTAATAGTTCTTGTCCTCATTCATGTGGCAGAAATTACAAAATTAATTGCAAGTGTTCATGGCCTCATGGCTGAGACATTATGATTTAAGAACCTCTTCATTTCAATTGATCAAAAACACCAGACCCATCTTCCTAATCACAAGTGTCATCACATTACTCTCTAAATCAGGTCAGCCGTGAGTTAGGCATTCCTCTGTGTGATGTGATCAAAGCAGTGTTTCTCAAACTTCACGGTGTATATAAGTCACTGGGGAATTTTGCTAAAATGCAGACTATCATTCAATAAGCCTAAGAGGGATCTGAAATTCTGTATTTCTAACAAGTTCCCAAGTGATGCCAATACTGCTGGTCCACGAACTACATTTTAAACAGCAAGGGGCTGAGAATAGAAGACAGGTGAGAGGCAGCACAACTACTGAATACAAACATGAATTTCCAGTAATACAGAGCTCAAATTCCCTATCCTAGCATTTAAGTTACTTTAACGTGGTCCTACTCTATAATTCTAAACTTTAATTCTTCTACTTCATATAAATCCTTTGAACAATCAATAAATTACTTATTCAGTGTTCCACTAATGCAGGGCTCTCAACAGGGGGTGATTCCCCACTAACTCTTGCTCCCCTCTTGAGGACACTTGGCAGTGTCTGGAGACATTATGAGTTTAACAACTGAGGAATGCTATTGGCATTTACTGGCATAGTGTTTAGAGGCCACGGATGCTGTGTACAACGAATAGTACAGCTCACTATAACAAAGAATTCTGGCCCCAAATTTCAACAATACTGGGGTTAAGAGAACTTTCCCTTAATGTATAGTGGTCCCTTAGTATTCTGCGGTGGGGTGAGGGTTGGTTCCAGCATCCCTGAGTATACCCAAATCCGTGCATACTTAAGTCCTGCAGTTAGCCCTATGGAACCTGTGTACAGGAAAAGTCAGCCCTTCATATACGCAGGTTTCACATCCCACAAATACTTTATTCTCTATTTGCAGTTAGTTGAAAAAAAAATCCATGTATAAAGGGACCCACACAGCTCTAACCCATGATGTTCAAGGGTGAACTGCATATCATTTTCTGTTTTCCCTGCCTTGGTTCACATACTATCACAATCCTAGAATACCATTTTCATATTCTTTCATTTTTGCCTACCCAAAACCTACTCACACCACTGAAGACTGACTCAACTATTTCTCCTACGAAATATTTCTTGACTACCAAATTCACTAATCCATTCCTATATCCTACTCAAATAACACTGTAGGACTGCTATATACTGGAAACTCTTATTGGCTTTAGGGACAAATGCACAGTTACTCTCCATACATGGTTATAGTGGAGAAAATATTTATAATAGTGTGGTAACTGCTACAATAAAGATATGTTCAACATAACAATGACAGCCAAAAAAGCATCAGATTTGGGGAAAGGGGTCAAGAATGGCTACTAAAAGGATATGATTTGATGAATAATAGTTACATGGAAGAAAGAAAGGCCAGAAAAAAAGGCAATCCAGGCAGAAAGAGAAACACCCATAAAAGCATAGGTTAAAAGAACTACAAATAGTTTATGATGATGATAAGACTTGGGTTTTTGAAAAAAGAGAAGCAAGGAGAATAGATGAAGCGAGAGAAGTCAGTGTGGACAAAATAACGGCTAATCTTGTAACAAACAGCCTGGATTTTAAGCCAGTAAGTATTGTATTAATTTAGAGGGAACTACTAAAATTTAAAGCAAAATAAAAAGTGATTTTATCCCCATGAGCTTGCTCTTTCACATGCAAAGTACTTGTTATTCATTTATTTATTTATTTATTTTGAGACACAGTCTCATTCTGTTGCCTAGGGTGGAGTGCAGTGGTATAATCTCGGCTCACTGCAGCTTCCGCCTCCCAGTTACAGGTGATTCTCAAGTCCCAGCCACCCAAGTAGCTGGGATTACAGGCATGCACTACCATGCCTGGCTAATTTTTGTATTTTTAGTAGAGATGGGGTTCTGCCATGTTGGCCAGGCTAGTCTTGTACTCCTGACCTCAAGTGATCCACCTGCCTCAGCCTCCCAAAGTGCTGGGATTACAGCAGTGAGCCATTCAGTACTTTGTGTTACCTTTTTTACTGATGTCCTCCATGTGAGTTTTCAGATATTCATGCCTTCCTTCTAATCAGAAAATTTCTCAAAAACACCAATCTCTTAAATGTAAGTTATATTTCCCCATAGCTCTTAGGGCAGTGTCTTAAATATACTAAGCCTCGAATATCTAATTAAAAGAATATCTCTCAACATGAAAAATATATAATAAATTTGGACAAAACTGCTGTCCTATACTTCGGAGACTCTAATATTACGTCCTTAAACATTAGGAAGTTTTAACTTGTTTGGTTCTCTAGGAAGCAGACACTGTGATGTGAGAAGTATAAAAGGTTTACCAGGGAGTGACAACTGGGAGAAAAGGGAGAGGGAAGAATGAATTGAGTAAGGGGAGCTATCAGTACCCTGACAGTCTCCATTCAGGCCAATGGGCATATTCCATTAAAGAAGTCCACTTTGGGTAAAAATCTGCACACCACTATCTTGTTCAATCACTGGCCCCAAGAAGAGCTTACCCTTAGCTACCACTGCCTCACTTAGTCACTGGCCTGAGGTCACTCACAAAAAGAATAGCCCTGAAAACGGAAGTAATCTTAAAGGGCCTAACAGCTGGAAGCTGTCGGCTACCCACACTACCAGTAGCTGTTTGAGTAAGAACCTAAGCAGTAGATCTTCATGTGAGCAGCCAACAGTTACTATTGCTCCTCAATCTTCATTTCTATCATTTCAAAAGTACTTATCAGCATTTCCAAATTGGTTTACATTTCACTGCAAGTAGCTTAAAGTTAACGAGCTTTTTCAACATTTTACCATAAACTTTAACAGGTATCATAGGAAATAGTGGAATATCACTATTATGAGCAAAAGCACAATATTCAGATAGCTATGCAAATCTAAAATAGCAGGAATAAAATGTGATATGAAAAATTAAAACAGGAGGTGTCAGTGGCTCCTAGATGCAAAACTCAATTTTTTAAAAATGAAAAAACTTAAGATGATAATTAAAGGCTGAAAATTTGAGGGGAGGTAATGGAAAATAAAGATGTCACAGAAACTCAGAACTTAGTATATAATTAAAACTCATCACTATCTTTCATAAAGAAACTAGCTAAAACTATGTAGCGTTACATAGATAAGTAGGTATATATAGACAAGATTTTATTTAAAGGGAACCTAGGATCATAAATTTTAAGAAGGATCTTGAAAAATCATATTTGAATTATTTTACTTTAAACCTAAAGTTAAATCAAATTTCAACCATTTTAATTTCTTAAAAATATTTTTATTATAATCTTCACCACTATCACCAAAATACATAATTCAAGCATACCTACCTAACACAGTTACAGTTGTAGAGGACTGGGCATTTCCAAGCGGGAATGTAACAGCTTTGCAGATGTATTTTCCAGAATCAGAGAATCCTATGTTATGCAGAGTAATTGTTGCATCATTAAGTGAGTAATTTTTAAACAAGACTCTTCCCTGATATTCTCCTTGAACAGAGAATCCATATTGGGGATGGTGAACTGCAACGGTCTGTGAACTTTTGCCATGGATCTTCTCCCATGAAATCTGCGTTATGGTTTCATTTACTTCAATTAAACACTTTAATGAAACATTCTTTCCCCATACTGCTGTGACATGTGGCTCCACAATAATTGGTCCAGCTAAGGCACCTATGGAGGAAAAAAAAGTACTACAATTTTTAAAATAGAAAAAAGTGGTCAACACTCTCCTCCCTTCCTGACTCCCTGTGTCATTATCTCTAGCTACACACACACACACACACACACACACACACACACGCACTCACATGCACCACACACAAAACGTACCACTGAGTAACAAAAAGAAATGAACTAGGTGTTTTCTGGGCTTGATATGAGATCCAAATGTGACTGTCAAATAAATTAACAATACGCCAATATGTGTTGCAGTGAAAAAAGCACTAGATTACGACCGAGTTGACTTGGAAGTACGATCCTTCCTCAATCAAGCCTTCACATGAGTTCCCAGCTCTGGCTGACACTTTGCAGCCTTGTGAGAAAGACTGAGGTAGAAGATTCAGTTACGTCATGCTTGGATTCCTGGCACACAGAAACTGAGAGATAATAAATGGATATTGTTTTAAAGCCATTATGTTTTGGGGTAAATTTTTTACATGGCAATAGATAACTTATGCATGTAGGATCTCCCAAACCAAATACAATACTAAAGTATCTTCTTTTGGAGGGTCCCTATGTCAAGTATCTCTACTGTAAAGTCATTAAAGACAGATCAGTTGCCAGAAAATATTAATGAAGAAATGCTTATATAAATGTAAAATAATTTTGTTTTTCCATTTCAGGGTTAAGAAAAAAAATTTCACAAGCAAAAGTTAAAATGACATCAAACTTCTTCCATATAATACGTATTTCCTTCCTAAAAGCAATTGAGCAAAAAACTTACAATGTTTTGAGGGATATAAAACTAACATTCATGACTACTATAGTCAAGCAAGATGCTGCTCATTGACAAGTATATCAGAATATGCATAACAAGTCCTTGGAGGTCTACAACTCACATATGTTCTCTAACAAAATAAATGAACAAATATACAAACCAAGAAGTAAACGAAAATAAGCACTCAAAATTGGAAATCTTATAAACAATACCTTTAAAAGTTACATCTTATTAATATTTTTAAATGAATACAGAAATGCAGAAGGGCGTCACCAGATAATCAAGAAAAATGCATTTAAACATGTTCAAACACATCCAAATATGTTGAAAAAAACTTTATGCAATATTATTTCCCTGAATCTTTTTTAGAGGAAAAAACAAAAACAAAAAAGTAAATTAGAAGGCAAATTTTATCATCTAAGAGATGACTGAGGATATTACAAAAAGGGACTGACAATTCACACTGACTACACTTAACAGCTACGAATTTAAGTTTCAGTTTTTTAACCATTGCTTCAAAAAAGTATCAGGCCCTGAAAATTTACTATCATGTTCTATAATGCTAGAGTACCGATAATTACTAAGCTTTTAAAATTACTCCAAGATATACGAAATGTGAAAGTATTCTAACGTATTTTAGCAACCTATCACAAGCTTGGTACTTTATAAACAAATTTAAAAGTCTCATGAATATTAATAAAAAATTTCATTTATTATGAAATAATAGCTCTGTATTTAAGAAAACTACACAGCACTATTCTAAGAACAAAAGGATATTTTTAGACTACTCATCACATTAAAAGCTCACATGACTTTCTTATTTGATGTTAAAAAGGTATTTAATAAAACTTAACATTTACTATCTGATTTAAAAAGAAAATCTAACTAAGAAAAGGATTCTAAATAAAGTAGATTCTTCTCAAATCAGTGGCCATTATCAACCCTAAACAGAAAGAGGCATGGCTATTAAAAAAAGATCAAGACAAGATGGTGCACTATCATTGTTCAACTGAGACTGGAAATTCAATCCAGTGTAATAAGAAAAAGGAAAGGATAAATATTAGGAAGGAACAGAAAGAATTATTATTTGAAAAATCTATTAGCTGAAAAATCCAAGAAGATGAAATGAAGGGCTATTAGAACCAATAATATAGTTGCTTATAAACATATGCAAAATGTATATGAACTATATAATCAGTATGTTACAAAGGGTGATATCTTTACACATTTATTGCAAAAAAGGGTTTAATTTGTAAACACTAATATTTAAAACACTCATGAATAGAACTGTAAAAAACTTATAAACCCGACTTGAAAAAACAGAAGCTATGCCATATTCCTAACTAGGAAAACTTATTTACATGTCAATTCTCTCCATATTAATACACAAATGCAATGCAATTATAGTGAAAACCCTGATAAAAATTTTTTAAAAACAGGGTAGAAATAACTGCCAAAAATATTTCAAAACACTAACAGACTACTGAAGAGGGAAAATATTAAAGTAAAAATAATAAAAATTTGGTATTAGTAACATAAAATAATTGAAAGTATACAAACAGACCTATATATAATAGAATGTGGTATATAATAAAGCTACTATTTTGTTTGAGTGGGAAAATAATATATTAGTCAAGAAATGCTGAAAGAGCATGAGCAAAATACTTGGAAAAATACAGATCCCTCTTTTATACTACACACCGAAAGAAAAAAAAAAAAACCCTAGATGGACTGAAGACCTACCAGTAAAAAATTATTGCCTCTACATATGTATATAGACAAAACTTTCTGTATATTTTGTCAAAAACACTAATTACCCTAGAAAGGTAAATTTAACATTACTGAGGACCAAAGAAAGAATTTCTAGTATTTATTTTACCCCCTTCAAATGGAGGTAAAACAACAACAACAAATGGAGTAAGAGAAGTTTTACGGAGTGAATGTTTGTGTCCTCCCTAAAATTCATTCTGAAGCTCTGACCTCAATGGTAGTATCTGGTAGGCCTCTGCATGATAATTAGGTTTAAATAAAGTCATATGGGTGGGCTCCCCATGATGGGACTGGTGTCCTTAAAACAAAGAAAGGAGAGCTCACTCCCTCACTTTTTCTACGCCATGTGAGGAAACAGTGAGAAAGTGATTGTCTACAATCCAGGAAGAAGATCCTCATCAAGAACTGGATCTGCTGGCACATGGATCTTGGACTTCCCAACCTCCTCAAATGTGAGAAATAAATGTCTGCTGTTTAAGCTGCCCAGTTTACGGTATTTTGTTATAGCAGCCTGCAATGGTTTGGATGTTTTGTCCCCTATAAATTTCATGTTGAAATGTGACCTCCCATATTGGAGGTGGACCTAATGAGAGGTACTTGGGTCATGGGAGTGGAGCCCTCATTAATTGCTTGGTGCTGTCCCTGTGGTAACGAGTGAGTTTCCACTCTCTGAGTTCACAGGAGAGGAGATCTGGCTGTTTAAAAGAGGCTGGCACTTCCCCGCTTTCTTTTGCTTTATGTAACATGTTGGCTCCCCTTCATCTTCTCCCATGATTCTAAGCTTCCTGAGGCCCTCACCAGAAACAGATGACAGCACCATGTTTCCTGTGCAGCCTGAAGAATGGTGAGCCAAAATAAGCCTGATTCCTTTAAAATTACCAAGTATCAGGTATTTCTTTACAGCAACACAAATGGACTATAATACACACCCCAAGTTGACTAAGACAGGTAGTACTGGAATAACCTAATTATGTCTCCTTACAATCCAGAAAAACCACAGCCTAGTGGGCCATCATTACCAAAAGGAGTATTGGGAGATACTGTTGGGGGGTGGAGGGAACTGACCCATTGGTTCAAAACTGTATTTTAAAAATTCTACATTTAGGTTGGGAAAGCCTCTCTCTCAGCATGATAGCAGAGACAGAAAAATCACCCAATAAAAAAAGCTGAGAGACTTAACCAGAAGGACTTACCCCTAATGAACAAAGTTGATATTTACAAAAAAAAAAAAAATTTAGAAGTGGCTATATTTTAAGGTGTTTGGCTTTACTAGTAAACAGATACTAATGTAACTGTCAAGTTTCATTTTTCATCTTTTATTTTAATTTCTAGGAACTGAGTGATTTTTACTTTCTAATTTTTCTGTATTCTGAGTTTTACTGCTTGTTACAAAAGTAAGTTTTGCTGTATTTTTTGTTTGATTCAACCCTTAAACCTTTCACCAAAGCTTTGTACTACTCTTCTAGTATTAATAAATTTGGCCTTCCCTTAGATTCCATAAGCCTCTAATTACATATCTCCTTTTTTATGTTTTAATTAGCCAGAGTTCTGTTGTTGCAAATAAAAGAATCTAATACATTTCCATTCCTGGACGAAATCCAAATGTTAAAAACCACTTCTGAGTAAGATTTTCCCCCACAGAATCTTAAAACTGTGCAGAAACAGATTTTCTGTTGTGGTTCTTAAACCAAACTCCAAATTACAATGCCTCACTACTCAGAGACTACCAATCTTTAAGCCTACTACTACTTCCTCCCTCTACTTTCCCACATGAAGCTTAGTTTAACTGGAGAGCAGAAAGGTCCTGGAGAAACATAAACGTTTATTATTAAAGAGCTAAATTATTTAAAGTTTAAGTTCATCACTACTGGTAATGTACGTCTAGAATATAAAGAGGCCAAGGAATAGCAAATAATTGAATCTTCCATATCTAGCAAGACTCTAACCTTGTCATAAGGTGGTCCTGGCTACTGCATACTCTAGACATGTAGGAAAACCATAATAAAACAGGATACTCTGTTTCTACTCTGTCTTCCTGATTTAAAAGTTTAGTTTTGTATCATTAGCTAATTAATTAAATTGAACTTATTATTCTTTCAGAGAAAGAGACAGACAGCATTTATTCCCCTATATGTAGCTCCACAAAAACACTACAACCATGAAAACACAACTCTTTGGAGTCTTCATGTCTTTGAATAGTCAGTATTTACAGAGTGCCTGGGAAATACAAAACATTTGGAAACACACACATTCAAGAAGATGCTTGTGACAGAAAAGAAAATGTAATGACGAACACAACTACTATGGGTTATTAAAAAAAAAAAATGAAGTGAGATCCATATTACAGATCACACTAAAAGTGTTTGAAATGAAAATATGAATAAAATTGCAACCAATCCCTTTCTTTCCTGACTCTCAGAAATGAACCAAGAAGTAGCAGAAACCATCACAAACTTTTGATACTACACTTTTTAAAACTCTGATACTATCTTTTACCACATTTCATTTCTCAACCTACAGTAATGGCATGCATATTGGACATTTAAGTTCCCAGGATCTTTCAATTGTTAAGATCTACACAATGGGTATATGCAAATATGCTATAAGTGAAACATTTATTTTAGTCTGTGTCCAACTAAACACCACCTTTGAAAATCTCTAAGATATGAATCCTTTCATACTCCTCAAAACTTAGAATAATTTAGAGGCAACTAATAAAATATACATTAACAAACTAGCAAGGTAATAGCATATAGTTGTCCTCAAAAATTTCATCATACTTCAGCAAAACACATTTTGGAAGAATCAAATTTATCACCAGCACATTCAGTAATTAACCTGATTTGTTTTAAACTGATAGGTAAGTCATGTCAACTCTGAAAATATAACAAAAACGTTTTTCAATAAAATCTCCAAACAATACTCAAACAGAAATAACCATGTAAGAATAAAGCCAGGTGAATTAAATAACATAGTTAATACTATAAACTGCAAACAAATATTATCAGAGTATGAAAGAATCTCTAACTTCATCTCATGTCATAACTAGAAATGATAATTCTGGAATCAAAGGTTTCTATATTCTAAAGAGAAACCTGGGTCACATGCCAAAAACTGGTTGAGAAAACCAACCATTTCTTCATTCATTCATCATAATGTGTTAGGTGAACAATTTGTGCCAGGCACTGCTCTAGGTGCTGAGCCATTAGACAGTTTGCATTTTAATGAGGAAACAGACAATTAGCAAGCAACTAAAAATATAGAGAACAGAGGTGTAAATGTCAAGGATCCATAGTGCATTCTAACATTTAAATTGAGTAGCACTGATAAAGCTGGCCAGGGAAGCAGGAAGGGAACCAAGAGGGTATCCTATACATTAAGTGAAGAAAGTACCTAGAGAGTGGTCAATTATTCCAAATGCTGCCAAGAAGTGGAGGAAAAAAAAAAAAGCACTGGTAAGTAACCACTGAATTTAGCAACTGTTTTGGTGGAGTGGTGAAAATAAAAGCTTGATTTGAAATAGAATAGAGACTACTCCTTTCAGACATAAAGGAGTAACAAGATTTATCCTTTTGCCTGAAACAACCATTTCAAGTTAATAGTCAACAGGCAACAAAGTTCTGATTGATCCCTCAGAGGCAGTAGACGAAGTGAAGCACAAGGACAGAGAAACTAAACAGAGCTAGGCAGTCTCTGAGTTATATCCAAAATTGTACTGAAGGTTCTAGCCAGTACAATCAAGCAAGAAAAAGAAATAAATTCCAAATCAGAAGGGAACAAATGAAATGTCTTTATTCACAGAAAACACAGTTGTCTTTAGAGAAAATATGATGGAATCTACAATAAAGCTACTATGACAAGGGTGTTTAGTAGTAGCCCTTATGTAGGACCTAAGACCAACATATACGTGTCGATTGTATTTCTATGCATTAGTAGCAGAAAATTAGAAAATAAAAAATGTAAAACATTGCTACCTAGAATAGCATCAAAAGTAGAAAATAGGACTGGGTGCAGTGGCTCACATCTGTAATCTAAACACTTTGGGAGGCCGAGGCAGGTAAATTGCTTGAGGTCGGGAATTTGAGACCAGCCTGCGCAACATGGCCAAACCCTGTCTCTACAAAAAATAGTAAGTTAGCCAGGCATGGTGGCTCGCCCCAGCTATTCAGGAGGCTGAGGTGGGAGGATTGCTTGAGCCTGGGAGGCAGAGGTTGCAATGAGCCAAGATTGTGCCACTGCACTCCAGCCTGGGTGACAGAGCAAGACTCTGTCTCAAAAAAAAAAAAAAAAAAAAAAAAAAAGAAAGAAAAGAAAAGAAAAGAAAAAAAGATGAAATACAGATAAATCTGACCAAAGGTGTGAAAAAATTGTACAGTTAAAACTGTAAAATTTGCTGACAGAAATTAAAGAATTATCTAAAGAAATGGGGAGACATACTTTATTCATGGATCAGAAGACACAACATTATTAGCACATTAATTCTCTCTAAATTGATCTACAGATTTAACACAATCAAATTCCCATCTTTATTCGAAACTGACAAGTTGTTCTAAAATTTATCTAGAAATGCAAATATTTGTGACCTTAAGTTAGGCAAGTATTTCTTACATATGTCACTAAAAGCACAATGAGTGGTCTTCATCAAAATAAAAAAAAATTCTGCTCTTCGACACTTAAACCACTAATTAGGAGAAAATCCTTGCAAAACATGCATCTGGTAAAGGATTTATATCTGATAAGAACCAAAATACATAAAGAACTCCCAAAACTCCACAATAAAAAGACAAGCCAAGAGGCCAGATGCAGTGGCTCATGACTGTAACCCCAGCAACTTTGGGAAGCTATAGCAGGAGGACCGTTTGAGCTCAGGAGTTTGAGACCACCCTGGCCAACATAGTGAGAACCCATCTCTACAAAAAATAAAAAATTAGCCAGACATGGTGGTGCACGCCTGTAGTCCCAGCTATTCAGGAGTCTGAGATGGAAGAATCGCTTGAGCTTAGAAGGTCAAGGCTGCAGTAAGCTGCAGTCATGGCACCGCACTCCAGCCTTGTAGACAGAGCAAGATCCTCTCCCTCAAAAAAAAAAAATTAAAAAATTAAAAAATAAAAAAGATCTGAACAGACATCACCAAAGAAGATACATTAACAAGCACATAAAAAGATGATCAACATTATTAAGGAAATGTACATTAAAACTAAAATAAGGTACTACTACATAGCCATAAGAGTGGACAACATTAAATGGGCTGAAAATAACAAGTTTTGAAGAAAACACGGATGAATTAGAACTCTTCTACATTGCTGGTTAAACTGTAAAATGGTAAAACCACACTGGAATACACTTAGCAGTCTCTTAAAGTTAAACATACCATATGATCCAGCCATATCATTCCTGTGTCTTTACTCATCAGAAAAGAAAGCATGTGTCCATACAAAGACTTGTACACTTGTATACCAATGTTCATAATGGCTTTATTTGTACACCCAAGAAGTAGAAACAATCCAAATGTCCATCAAGAGATGAATGAACATACAAATTGTGGTAAACCCATACAATGAAATATTAGTCAGCAATACAAAGGGACATCCAACTAGCAATAGCAGCAACTTCCCCAGCTTGATAAAGAACATCTACAAAACAAAACACCCACAGCCAACATCATACTTAATGTCAAGAAACTAGAATCTTTCCAGTTAAGATCAGAAATAGGCAAGGATTTCCCCTCTCACTACTCCTTTTTCAACACCATACCGGAAGTCCTTACTAAAGTAATAAGACAAGAAAAGGCAATAAATGTATACTGATTAGAAAGGAAGAAATAAAACTGTCATTGTTTGTGGGTGATGAAAAAACTCCTGGAGCTAATAATCAATTACAGCAAGGTCACAGAATACAAAGTTAATTAAAAAAAAAAAAAGTCAATCACTTTCTTATGTACCAGTAATGATCAAGTAGAATTTGAAGTTAAAAACACAGTACTATTTACACAGCACCCACAAGAATAAAATGCTTAGGTATAAATCTAACAAAATATGTACAAGATCTATATGCAGAAAACTATACAATTCTGAGAAAATCAAATAACTAAGTAAATGGGGAGGTATTTCATGTTCTTGAATAGGAAGACTCAATATTGTCAAGATGCTAGTTCTTCCCAACTTGATCTATAGATTCAACAACATTCCAATCAAAATCTCATCAAGTTATTTTGTGGCTAGCAACAAACTGATTCTCAAATGTATATGGAGAGACAAAAGGCCCAGAAGAGTCAACACAATGTTGAAGAAGAACAAAGTCAGAGGACTTACATTATCTGACTTTGAGACTTACCATAAAGTTACTGTGATCAAGACCATGTGGTACTGGCTAAAGAAAAGACAGGTCAGTGGAACAGAATAGAGCCCAAAAACAGACTCATATAGTCTTTAACTATATGTTAACTTTGATCTTTAACAAAAGAGCAAAGGCAATGTAACAAAGAAAAGATCTTTTCAACAAATGATGCTGGAACAACCAGACATCCATATACAAATAAATAATTCTAGACACAGATTTTATATCCTTCACAAAAATTAACTTGAAATAGATGATAAACCTAAGTATAAAATGCAAAACTATAAAAACCCTAGAAGACAACATAGCAAAAAAAATCTAGATGACCTCAGATACAACAATAATGTTTTAGATGAAACACCAAAGGCATGATCCATAAAAGAAACTCTTGATAAGCTACGCTACATTTAAATTAAAAATTCCTGCTCTGAAAAACACACTATAAAGAGAATAAAAAGACAAGCCATGCTTAAAGTTACTGATCTTGAATTAGAGCAGCATCAACCAGCTTTCAGCTGCCTGAGTGGAGGCGTGAAGAAGGCACAGAACAAGATTTAACCTGGGTTGGACATTTTACCAGGCATGCACAATTTAAAAGAGAAACAGGCAAGGGAGTTGATGTGGTTTTAATGATGGATTATGAACTTTAAGTTGGTCAAGAAGTGGGGGAGGAGGAAGTAGGATGAAAGGATTATAGAAACCAATATAGCTAAAGAATTATTGCAACTGAGGTACTAAGTGGGATGAGGTGGAAAATGGGAGATGATGGGTGGATAGTGGGAAAGTTAATTTCTCTGGGACTCAGTCTTAATGTTTATAAAATGTCTCATCACCTTAAAATTGTAAATTCTTGAAAACTGCCAAAAAGCTTTTATATACACCATTTCTATTGATCTCCACATCCCAACCCTTGCCCCTAAAAAATCACCCTGTTAGGCGCAGGTAATTTATTTTCCATATGACGGATCAAGAATGAAAAAGGTCAAGACTTACCCTGGGCCATATAAATTATAAGGGACAGTATCGTTTGCCATAGTCCAGAGGATCAAGGAAGACTTTGCTAGATGTGACATTTAAGCTATACCTTGAAGGCTCATATTTTCATAGGCTGAGAAGACCATTCCATGCTAAGCAAAGATTCAGTATGAGGCCAAAATACATAAGTACAAATAAGGCTGGAACCGAAGGCTGAATACAAAATGGGAAAGGACAGTAGCCTGAAATGGCACAAAGAACTAGAACTAAAGTCTTGTAATTATTCTCTGGCACATTGCTTAGCATTTTCTAAAACAGGACTGTCTCAGTCACTAGCCACACGTGGCTATTTAAATTTAAATTAAATTAGGTTTTCAGTTACAAGCCATATTTCAAGTACTCAAATTCCACAATTAGCTAGTGACAATCATACTGAACAGTATAGCTACATTACACTTGCATCACTGCAGAAAGTTCTCGATAACACAATTCTAGAATAGAAGTTCAATAAAAGTCAACTTCCTTTCTAAATAAAGGTTTACAGGTTTCTATGAAGCTAAAAAATTCAGCTTCAAATAATTTTTAAAAGTTTACATTTCTATAATAACTTACACATAACCAATATAGTGAATAACAGGCACAGAAAATAGCAAATTTCTACAAAAATATTTTCTACACATTAACACTAACTATAAAGTTAATCCTACTGTATCATGATATTTTTAATAATCTTTAAGTAGCAATTTCAGGCTTTTATAAAATGTTCTTTCTAAAATGGGGTTTTCATCATCTATTCTCATACAATTGCTATGTTTTAATTTCAAATAAGGACAGTATCTTGATTTAACCAATCAACGTTAAGTAAGGTTCTCTTTAGTTGAATTTACCGTATGGGTGAAAGCACAATTTCTTCATATTTTCAGAAGAGAAGCACAAAACTTTAGAACAGCAAGAGACCTTAGAGGGTATCTGATATAACCTCATTTTATAGAGATAGTGATCTGCTGTTATTACATGACTAGTTAATGGCAAAACATAGATAAGAAGCAGCCTCCCGGCTTTCAACGGTTATCTTCCCAACTCTCTCATGTTGAGCACAAAATGAGTAAAATTGAATGTTTTGTAGAAACAAAATCTATAAGAGCTACTAGTCAGGACGTTCAAAATCTCAATGATTTTCAAATTACAAAGGTAGAGAGGTATTGCAGTTCTTAAACCAAGCACTACGCAAGCAAAATGCAGAGACAGAGTTTTCATAACAATTATTCAGATTCTACTCTTTCTATTCCCAGTTCAACCTGTGAAACTGTTGCAATTTTAAAATACTAATGAATTATTTTTAAAATAATTTTAAAATTATTTTAAAAATTTTTTAAATGTCTTAAAGTTAGTTTAAATTACTATTTAAATATTTAAATGAGTTTGAATCCTAATAAAATGTATTCCCAAAAATATCACAAAAATTATATTATAGGTTGAGTATCCCTTATCTGAAATGCTTAGGACAAGACATGTTTCAAATTGTGGCTTTTTTTTTTTTGAATTTTGAAATATTTGCATATACATGATGAGATATCTTGGGAATAGGACTAAAGCCTAAACACAAAATTCATTTATGTTTCATACACACCTTGTACATATAGCTTGAAAGTAATTTTACACAGTATTTTTTAAAATTTTGTGCATGAAAGTACGTTTGCGGCACTGAACCATCAGAGAACAAAGTTGTCAGCTATGGAAAGTTTCAAATTTTGGAGCATTTCAAGTTTTGTGAACTTGTAAATATCTTCTTAGAAGTTGACAATGTAAGGAACTAGCGCTTTAAAGACAAAAATCTACCAATTCTCATAAACGATAGCCTTCTATAATGGTCCAGGTAAAAATTTGTATACCCACATGTCAACATTCATTAATAATCCAAAAATCTCAAACTTGCTGTTTCAAAGGAAGCACCTCTAAACAATTACATAGGGCTTATGGTTCAGTAACACACATACTTCAAGGCCTAAGAATGAGACTTAAAACTGTAGACAAGTAACAGAATGGAATAAAAAAAGCAAGAACTTTGGAGTTGGACTAACCTAGATTCAAGAACAGTGTGACTCTGGGTCCTTGAGCTGTTTTATCACCTATAAAACAAGACTATTATCACCTAATTAACAAGGTCTCAGTAAAATTTAAAAGGAAACACTCAAACATGGAAATAGGTACTAACTAAGCACCAAAGGAAGAAGCACTAGAATTGTTTGAGGTCCAGTTAAAACTAAAGCCTGATTCTGTAGTGGCACTAATGTACAAGGCAATATGATTTCTGCCCCACTCCCCTAACCCCAGCATCACTAACAGCTAAGAGGTAAGCACAGAGAATGTATAGAGCCAGACTGATCAATAGTTAGATTTTGCAAGGCTGGTGTGACTGCAAATTTTTGTTTGAGACACGTAGACACTCTAAGACAACTGAAGGTTAAGAAAAAAGGGTGCTAATATAGGCAAAATACAGGATGCATAGCACATATTAAGTGTTCAAATATTTATTGAGTTTCACTCATGGAATATAAAGTATTAATACTATGTTCTACAACACAGAAGATTGTATAGCTACAACTTTCAAGAACTGATAATCGAGAAAAGAAAATAAGACATACAAGGCAATGAATGTTATGGCTACAGTGACCACGTAATTTGTTAACCAAGCCAAAATATTGTTTAGAGAAACATTATTAATAAGTTTACCACAATAGTTGTAAACCTAGATATTCCAAGACAAACGGGGACATATTATCCTTATGAGAACCTCCTAGGTAAGAGTACAAACTTAAAAAGATACTTAGGAAAACGAATGAGAGAAGTGTGTAGAGTAAGAAAAACTACATCTAGAAAGTAACATTTTCTTTCAGCTACAACTAAACTAGTGACTCTAATTTTGTCTGTAAGCTGTAGGAGATCAGTAGCATTTATGCTGGATGTTAGGTGAGGTGGGATTTTCCAGGCAGGGTAAAGGCACTAAAGGAAAAACAAAAGCAAAGAGACTCACAGAAACAGAAAACACAAGGAAAGTTTATGAAACTCAGAAAAATCCAAGTATTGGTAACAAAATGACAGGAGATAAGGCCAGAAAGGCAAGTTCTTAATTAAGTTTGTTTGCTCATCCGTTGTTTTTTTTTTTTTTAAACTAAGATTTATTTAACAACCTACCTGTATGGGCCAGGCATTTATGCTGAGGAAGGACAAAGGAGACGAAGCATGCTCCTTACCTTGGGAAACCTAAAGTGTAGTCAGGAGGAGAAACAGAATATTGCAGGTTGAAAATACAGGAAGTCAAAAAATTAGCAAGAGTAAATAGGAAAACTGGTCTAACAGTTCACATATTGTACTGGAAAAAAGAGAGCACAGATGCAGAAAGAGTAATTAGGTGAAATGAACCTGTTATCTTATTTGGAAAAAGGAGTCTCTGAAGATGTAGTTAAGTTAAAGGTCTCAGGATGAGATGACACTGGATTATCCAGGTAGATCCCAAATCCAATGACAAGTGTCCTTACAGAAAATACACAGAGTGAGGTCAGAGAGATGAGAAGGCCATGTAAAGACACAGGAAAAGACTGGAGTTATGCAGCCACAAGCCAAGGAATGCCTGTAGCCACCAAAGCTGAAAGAAGCACAGAACAAAATCTCCCTTAGAGCCTCTGGAGGGAACACGGCTTGATTTTGAAATAGGATGCATAGTACAAATTACGAACTTCTGCGCTCCAGAACTGTGTGAGAATATATTTAAGTCACTAGTTTATGATAATGTGTTATAGAAGCCCTAGGAAACTAATATAAGAGAGTACTGCACTAAATTTGGCATAATACCCAGAACAACAGTAGTGATAACATGAACAAAAACAGGGAAGATGTTCAGACTTGCACACTGTTCAAAGGTCCCAGAATCAGTGTTAGGTTAGATGTATTTTTTTCTTCTCTGTTCTAAATCCAGATAACTTTACAGATTAAAACCAAAGAAAAGGACAATTATAAACAATAGGTTTCAGTTTCCTCATCTAGAAAAGGAAGAATCTAGACTAGAAAGTGGTTTTCAAATTGATCTCCATGTTCAATTCTAGTAATGTAACTCAAGGAAGAGGTGGGGTAAAGTACTAAACAAGAGAATTTCAAAGCACAAGGCTTACAGCTTCTGTCAGAGCAGCTTCACTTTTATACATGTAAAATTTTTATATATGTGTATTAGTCCATTTTCATGCTGCTGATAAAGACACACCCAAGACTGGACAATTTACAAAGGGAAGAGGTTTACTGGAGAACTCACAGTTCCACAGGGCTGGAGAAGCCTCACAATCAGGGAGGAAGGCAAGGAGAAAAGTCACATCTTACATGGATGGCAGCAGGCATAGAGAGCTTGTGCAAGGAATCTCCCCTTTTTAAAACCATCAGATCTTGTGAGACTTATTCACTATCACGAGAACAGCACAGGAAAGATCTGCCCCCATGATTCAATTACCTCCCACCAGGTCCCTCCCACAACATGTGGGAATTCAAGATGAGATTTGGGTGGGGACACAGCCAAACCGTATCATTCCATGTTTGGCCCCTCCCAAATCTCATGTCCTCACATTTCAAAAACAATCATGCCTTCCCAACAGTCCCCCAAAGCCTTAACTCATTTCAGCATTAACTCAAAAGTCCATAGTCCAAAGTCTCACTCGAGACAAGGCAAGTCCCTTCTGCCTATGAGCCTGTAAGTCAAAAGCAAGTTAGTTACTTCCTAGATACAATGGCGGTACAGGTATTGGATAAATACAGCCATTCCAAATGAAAGACACTGGCCAAAACAAAGGGGCTGAAATCCAGTGGGGCAGGCAAAACTTAAAGCTCCAAAATGATCTCCTTTGACTACACGTCTCACATCCAGGTCACACTGATGCAAGAGATGGGTTCCCATGGTCTTGGGAAGCTCAGCCCCTGTGGCTTTGCAGGGTACAGCCTCCCTCCCGGCTTTCAAGGGCTGGCATTGAGTGTCTGCAGCTTTTCCAGGTGAACAGTGCAAGCTGTCGGTGGATCTACAATTGTGGGGTCTGGAGGACAGCGGCCCTCTTCTCACAGCTCCACTAGGTGGTATCCCAGTAGGGACTCTGTGGGGGAGATCCAACCCCACATTTCCCTTCTGTACTGCCTTAACAGAGATTCTCCATGAGGGCCCCAACCCTGCAACAAACATTTGCCTGGGCATCCAGGCCTTTCCATACATCTTCTGAAATCTAGGTGGAGGTTCCTAAACCCGAATTCTTGACTTCTGTGCACCAGCAGGCTCAACAACACGTGGAAACTGCCAAGGCTTGGGGCTTCCACCCTCTGAAGCAACAGTCTGAGCTGTACCTTGGCCACTTTTAGTCATGGCTGGAGTGGCTGGGATGCAGGATACTAAGTCCTAGACTGCATACAGCAGAGGGACCCTGGGCCCAGCCCAAGAAACCATTTTTCCTCCTAAACCTCCAGGCCTGTGATGGGAGGGAGGGGCTGCTGCAGAGGTCTCTGACATGGCCTGGAGACATTTTCCCCATTGTCTTGATGGTTAATATTTGGCTCCTCATTACTTATGCAAATGTCTGCAGCCAGCTTGAATTTCTCCTCAGAAAATGGGATTTTCTTTTCTATCACATTGTCAAGCTGCAAATTTTCCAAACTTGCATGGTCTGTTTTCCTTTTAAAACTGAATGCCTTTAATAGCACCCAAGTCACCTCTTGAATGCTTTGCTGCCTAGAAATTTCTCCCACTAGATACTCTAAATCAACTCTCTCAACTTCAAAGTTCTACATATCTCTAGGGTAGGGGCAAAATGCCGCCAGACTCTTTGCAGAAACATGACAAGAGTCACCTTTGCTCCAGTTTCCAACAGGTTCCTCATCTCCATCTGAGACCACCTCAGCCTGGATTTTACTGTCCATATCATTACCAGCATTTTGGGCAAAGCCATTCAGTAAGTCTCTAGGAAGTTTCAAACTTTGCCACATTTTCCTGTCTTCTTCTGAGCCCTCCAAACTGTTCCAACCTCTGCCTGTTACCCAGTTCCAAAGTCACTTCCACATGTTCAGGTATCTTTTCAGTAATGCCCCACTCTACTGACACCAATTTACTATATTAGTCCATTTTCATGGTGCTGATAAAGACATACCTGAGACTGAGCAATTTACAAAGGAAAGAGGCTTAATGAAGAACTCACAGTTCCAGGTGGCTGGAGAAGCCTCACAATCACAGTGGAAGGCAACAAGGAGCAAGTCACATCTTACGTGGATGGCTACAGGTATAGCTTGTGCAGGGAAACTCCCTTTGGAAATCAGATTTCATGAGACTTACGATCACAAGGAGAGCACAGGGAAGACCTGCCCCCATGATTCAATTACCTCCCATAGGGTCCCTCCCATAACACATGGGAATTCAAGATGAGATTTGGGTGAGGACACCACCAAACCATATTAATATGTAAAGCTGTTGAAAAAAGTAAGGGGTAAAGGAACAGGAAGGAGGCTGAATATAACCAGATTAGATGCCTGGAGTCTTTTTCTGCACTAGCAACTTGTTCTTTCTTCTGCCTTCTGAACAGAAGCTGATCAAAGGTAGACCCCAGAAATGTATACTATAATACTATAATCGAACCACACTCTTTTCTTCCACCATAATTTCCATTAAGTACCTCAACAGCAAATATTCATTAGCCTTTGAATCTCTTTTTCTTGAATGTAAAACTCAATATAACATGGAATCTTTTTTGAAAAGCAAATTTAGGTTCCGTTTTTTCATTGACTCCAAGAAGAAGATTTTTCCCCCACGTCTCTAAAATAGAAATATAGGTGGTCTGTGTATACGCAAACTTGGTTATTATTCCTAGTGGCATGACTGACTGTATGCAACACTATGACCTATGACTTTTAAGTCAATGAGAACCCTATGTTTCACTAATTTCTTCTGGTATGATGAGAATAGCACCAGAAAGAAAACTTACAGAATGGCTCTTAGAGCCTTGTAAGAAAAATCTCAGTGACTATTATCTTTTGTGTACTAATAAGTTGACATAGCAAGCATAACTGCTATCCTTAAAAAAAAGACTTTCTGAAAAATTAGCCCTTAACTGGCATTGGTGAACTTAGATTTGGTGAGGGGTTTTACCATTAACTGATGATAGTTCACTCTTTGTGCAAATATGGTTTACGCTGAATAACTACTTTCCTTCTAGGAGTCTGGAATTTGGGTATACGCTAGGCAGGGAGTACCTTCATGATCAGCCCCAAATGAAAATTCTGTGCACTGGGTCACTAGTCTCTAATGAGCTTCTGTGGTTCGTAACATTTCATAAATGTCACGACTTGTTCCTGAGGGAACTGAATCCATCTTGTGAGACTCTGGAAAAGGACTGTGGAATCTTGTTCCTGGTTTTTCCAAGACTTTGCCTCAGGCCACACTGCTGATTGTGCTTGGTATCCTTTATATGTCATAAATCATAGCCTTGAGTATGACTCTTCTGAGTCCTGTAAGGCCCCAGAGAATTACTGAATCTGAGGGTAGTCTTGGTGATCTTTTAACGTATCCTTTATGAAAGACAGCATCAAATAACTCCTCATAGCACTGAGGAAAAAGCACAGAAAGGCAAAAAGCAATATAAAAAAGTAAGACTAAATATTAAAAATAGGAGTACCTTAAACATTATCCACTTATATTTCCATTTTCATGTATGCACACAAATGATGATTTTTAAAATTATGCCTATGGGTGAAATATTGAGAAGTATAAGAGTATAGTAAATATAAAATAAGTCAATAGACAAAATAAAAATTACAAGTGATATAAAAGTATTGTCATAGTTTTTTTGTTTTGTCTTTTCCTTCCTTGTATGAAATAAAAGTAAATATAAAATAAGTCAATATATTCAAAATAAAAATTATAAGTGATACAAAAGTATTGTCACAGTTTGTTTTGTTGTCTTTTCCTTTCCTTAATAAAATCATAATATCTTTTAATCAGTGACAATTTATATCCAATGAAATAAAATAATTGTCACATTTTGATATCCTAAAGCAGTAGATCAGCATCTACAGAATAAGTGTTTCACATAAGTGACAAGGCAATGCAAGTTATGACACACTAAAAGCAGACTAATAGAGGTTTTAAAACAATTGTTTATATTGTTTTTACATTCCATCCACTATCTAAATATTTAAATGTTTTAGTTATACTAATTAATATGTATAACTTAAGTTTCTAGAAAGACAATAGTATAAACATTTTTTCATTTCATTTGGTTTAAGAGATACATAAGGCCAGACACGGTGGCTCATGCCTGTAATCCCAGCACTTTGGGAGGCTGAGGCAGGCGGATCACCTGAGGTTAGGAGTTCGAGGCCAGCCTGGCTAACACGGTGAAACCCCCTTTCTACTAAACATACAAAAAATTATCCAGGCGTGGTGGCACATGCCTGTAATCCTAGTTACTCAGGAGGCTGGGGTAGGAGAATCACTTTAACCTGGGAACCGGAGGTTGCAGTGAGCCGAGATCATGCCATTGCACTACAGCTTGGGCAACACTGGGCAACCAGAGCGAAACTCTGTCTCAAAAAAAAAAAAAAAAACAAGAAACAAAAACAAAATCAAAAAACCACACACATAATACTTAGCTTCTAATCTTGTGCATGAACACCTTTAAAATACGTTCACACTATGTAAATTTGTACATTATCAATGTATTGCCTCTCAGCTCCAAATGCATCCTTCTATATATGCTCTGTGATAAAATGGAATTCCTTTAAGTATTTCTCCTTTAATGTGAACAGTGTTGCATTGTCTTGGGAGAGGGGACTGAAAAGATATTGCAGGAGGAAGAGGCTATTAGAACTAATAAAACAGTTCATCAGGGTTGAAGGATACAAGATAAATACACAAAATTAAACTGCATTTATATAGACTAGGAATAAACAATCCAAAAATGAAATTAAGAAAGCAGTGCCACTGACGATACCAACAAAAGTAAATACGAAAAAATTTAACAATGAAGTGTAAAGCTTACACTGAAAATTACAAAACAATGTTAAAAGAAATTAAAGAAAGCCTAAATAAATGTAAACTTATCCCATGTTCATGTATCAACAGACTTAATACTGTTAAAATGGCAACAATCTCCCAACTAATCCAGAGATTCAACCTGCTCTCTTACCCAAAACCTACCTGGCACAATTGCTGAAATTGACAAATTAAACCTGAAATTTATATGGAAACTAAAAGGTCTAGTAATAACCAACCTTGAAAAATAAAATAATATTGGGGGACTAACACTGCCCAATTTCAAGACTCTCTTCAAAACTACAGTGATTAAAACTGTGTGACTGAAACTAATCAAAACTGTGTGACACTAGAATAAGAAGACATAAGAATCAACAGAACAGTACTGAGTCCAGAAATAAACCATCACATTTATCAATTTATTTTCAACAAAAGTACCAAGTCGATTCAATGGAGAAAGAATAATCTTTTCAACAAATGGTCCTGCAACAACTGGATATCTGTATTAAAAAATGATGTTAGACTCTTTCCTTGCACCATACACAAAAATTATATCAAAATGGATCATAGAGCTGAATGTGAGAGGTAAAACTAAAAAACTCCTAGAAGAAAATACTGTAGTACATCTTCATGAACTTGTGTTAGGCAAAGCCTTCTAGATATGGCAAAAGCATAAGCAATTAAAGGATAAAAAAGAGATACACTGTATTTTATCAAAATGAAAAGCTTTTCTGTTAAAATGGACATCAATAGGGTGAAAGAAAACACAACCTACAGACTAAAAGAAACCATTTGCAGAACACATACCTAAAATACTTGTCTCTAGAATATATCTTGGGGTGGGGGGAACCTCTTACAGGTCAATTATAAAAATATAAATAACCCAATTAAAACATGGGCAAAGGGTCTGAACTGACATGCCTTCAGAGAACATATATAAATGGCCAATAAGCAAATGAAAATTTGCTCAACATCATCAGCCATCACGGTAATGCAAATCAA
The DNA here is from genome assembly GCF_009828535.3 of Hylobates moloch. NCBI lineage: Eukaryota > Metazoa > Chordata > Mammalia > Primates > Hylobatidae > Hylobates > Hylobates moloch. The sequence goes on from NW_026652279.1 coordinate 50,674,155, forward strand.
AACGATACACCACCTCATACCCACTTGTGATGGTTACAATTAAAAAGGCAGATAACAAGTTTTTGTAAGAATGTGGGGAAGACTTTTCCAATGCTGGTGGGAACATAAAATGGTATAGCCCCCTTTGGAAAACAGTTTGGTGGTTCTTCAAAAGGTAAAATATAATTAGCAAAACCTCCAGCAATTTCACCTGCAGGTAAATACCCAAGTGAAATAAAAATATATGTCCACACAAAAACCTGTACATGAATATTTACAGCAGCATTATTCATAACCCCAAAGCAGAAATAACCCAAATGTCTATCAACTATGACTAGACAAATGTGGTGTCTACATAATAGAGTATTAGTTACAATAAAAAAGAATGAAATACTGACATACACAACAACATTGATGAACTCTGAAAACATTACGCTAAAGGAAATAATACAGACACAAAAGACTACACGTTGGCCGGGCACGGTGGCTCACGCCTGTTGTAATCCCAACATTCTGGGAGGTCGAGGTGGGTGGATCACGAGGTCAGGAGATTGAGACCATCCAGGCTAACACAGTGAAACCCCGTCTCTACTAAAAAATACAAAAAATTAGCCAGGCATAGTGGGCACCTGTAGTCCCTGCTACTCGGGAGGCTGAGGCAGGGGATGGCGTGAATCTGGGAGGCGGAGCTTGCAGTGAGCTGAGATCGCACCACTGCACTCCAGCCTGGGCAACAAAGCAAGACTCCGTCTCAAAAATAAATAAATAAATAAATGAAATAAAATAAAAAGACTACATATTTTACGGCAACATTTAATGAAATATATAGAATAGTACATGTTTAAAGACAAAGAAGTAAATTAGTGTTGCATAGTGTTAGGAGCGGTGAGGTAAAATGGGAACTGACTTATTTTTGTGGAGGAAAACAGTAAGATTGACTACAGTGATAGCTGCATAACTCTATAAATATACTAACAACCAATTACCTATACATACTTTAAATCAGTAAACTGTAAAGTATGTGAATTATATCAATAAAGCTTCTGTATTTACTGCATAAAACAATAAAAATGCTTATGAGATATACACACACACACAGACACACACACTAGCACTAATGGCAGCATGAGGATAAAGTTAAACAAATGGTTTTAAATAGGCTGGTGCAAAAGTGATTGTGATTTTAATGACAAAAACCACAATTACTTTTGCACCAACCTATTTAAAAAGGTAAAATAAAGAAGTTTAAGGCAAAAAGAGAATTTTGATCAGCAGACTTACACTAAAGAAAATACGAAGGATGATCTTCAGAGTAAGAAAAAGAATTCCAGATGGAAACTTTAAGATGCCATGAAAAAACGAACTACAGAAAGGGTAAACACATATGAAAAAGAAATATTTACTGTATAAAAAAAAAATGCCTTATAACACACACACACACACACACACACACACACACACACTAGCATTAATGGCAGAATGAGGATAAGATAGTTAAATATTTGATGGTTCCTGTATTGCCTGGGAAGTAATAATATATGTACTGATTAATATGACTTTAATAAGTCAAGGATGCATCTTGTAATCTCTAGGGTAGTTAACAGTAGGGCAGTTCATGAAGTTAATATTAAAGAATATAACACCAGCAATCTAACAATAGGAAAATGGAATTACGAAGAATTATACAAAGGAAAGCAATAAACGAATAAATGAATAAAACAAAGGACATATGGACAAGTAGAAAGCAAAATGTAAGATAGTAGAGCTAAACTCAAATACGTAAAGAAACTCTAATAACTAAATAGGCCAACAAAAGACAAAGCCTGGTAGATTGACTTTCTAAAAAATATCTGCTGCTTACAAAAGATATGTCTTAAATTTAAGGACACAGAAAGACTGAGAGTAAAGGTTGCAAAAAAGATAAAATGCAAACACTAATCGAAATAAACATATGTAGCTATATGAAAACTAGACAAAGTAAATGTTAAGGCAAGAAGTAATGCTAGAGATACAGGGCCACTTAATAACGATAAAAGAGCCACGTCTCAGGAAAATACCATTCGAAATTTGATTGCACCTCATAACCTAATATGCACAGAGCAAAAATTCACAGAATCAAAAGAAAAAATAGACAAATCTACATTATGGCATACAATTTTAATAAACTGCTCAGTAATTAACAGAAGCAAAAAAAACCAGAAAGGGTTAAGAAAATTTGAACAATGCAACCAACTTGATCTAACTCATATACACATATACACATACATACACAGAGAGAGAACACTTCACCCAACAAAGGCAATTTTTTCAAGTGTACACAAAATTGCCAAAACTGACTGCATATTGGGCCCAAAGACTGAAATCCTACAGACAAAATTCCTTGACACAATGTTAAAACAAAAATCTGTAAGAAAGACAACTTTAAAATCCCATTTACTTAAGCAAAAATCTCAAAATAATCCATGAGTCAAAAAGATGACATGGAAATTTCAAAATGTTCTGAACTGAATACACAAGGGATGCAGTTAAAGTCATGTCTAAAGGAAAAAAAATTACATACATATGTGTGTGTATGTATATATACAAAAACATATATATACATACACACACACACACACACACACACGAGAAAGGCTGAAAATGAGTAATATAACTATCCATCTGAAGAATGAGAAAAAGAATAAGAAATAAGCCCCTCTCCAAATAAAAATAAGTAGAAGAAAATAAGATAGAAAAGAAAATAATGAAATAGAAACAAACATAAAATAGAATCAACAATGAACCAAAAGTGGGTTCTTTGAAAAATATAATAAAATTGAAGATCTCTTGGAAAGACTGATCCAGAAAATGAGAAAAGGCACAAAATACTAACATAAGAAATGAAAACATAGGGCATCACTACCTATCCTCCAAGCATTAAAAAGACAATAAGAAAATATTATGAACAATTTTTTTGTCAGAAGATTTGAAAGCGTGTTGACAAATTCCTACAAAAATGCTAAGTGCCAAAATGACACAATCAATCTGACTAGTACTATAATTATTAAAATGTTAAATCCGTAATTAAAAATCCTTCCCTTAAAAAGAAAACTACATGCCCAGATGAATTCTGCAAAACAAAGAAAAAATTATCAGTCTTAAACTCTTACACAAGACCAAAAACAAGATGAACACTTCCCAGCTTTTAATGAGTCCAGCATAGCCTTGACACCAAAAGGTGGCAAAAGCATTTTAAGAAAGAAAAAATTTGGGCCAATGCAATTCATACACGTATGTGGAAAGAAAATAAAATAGCAAATAGAATCCAGTGATATAATAAAGGATATATTTATCAAAACCAAACTGAGATTACTCCAGAAACACAATAATGGTTTAATGTTTTTATAAATGTAATTCACCATCAGTAGAGTTGTATAGCAGAAGCATGTTGGGCCCATAGAAATGTAATTTACCACATTATTTAAAAAATGGGGGAAAAATCATATCCTCAACTTTAAGATAAAACATTTGATAAAATTAAGTACCCAGTCACGATAAAAATTCTTAGAAAAAATGGGAACAGAAAGAAACTTCCTGCTTTAGTCCATTTTGTGTTGCAATGAAGGAATACCTGAGACTGGGTAATTTATAAAGAAAAAAGGTTTATTTAGCTCACAATTCTGACACCTGAAAAATTTTAGGTCTGGGTATCTGAAGAGAGTCTTAGGACACTTTTGGCACGGCAGAAGGCAAAGGACAGCTGGGTTGTACAGAGATCACACGGCAATGGGAAGCAACAAAGCTAGAGAGGAGGTGCCAGACTCTTTTTAACAAACAGCTCTTGCAGGAATTAATATGAGTGAGAACTCACTCTTCTCCCTCTACCACCCCAGGGAGGGTATTACTCTATTCATGAGGGGATCTGCCTTGCAACACAAACACCTTCCAACAGACCCCACCTCCAACCCTGAGGATCAAATTTCAACATGAGGCTTGGCAGAATCAAACATCCAAACTATATTACCTCCCTAACCTGAGGAAAAGGCTTCTTCTGCCAGGCACAGTGGCTCACACCTATAATCCCAACACTTTGGGAGGCTGAGGAGGGTAGATTGCTTGAGGTCAGGAGTTCAAGACAAGCCTGCCCAACATGGTGAAACGCCATCTCTACTAAAAATACAAAAATTTGCCAAGCATGGTGGTGGGCGCCTGTAATCCTAGCTACTCAGGAGACTGAGGCAGGAGAATCACTTGAACCTGGAGGCGGAAGGTACAGTGAGCTGGGACCATGCCATTGCACTCCAGCCTGGGCAACAGAACAAGACTCTGTCTCAAAATAAAAATTAAAAAAAAATTAAAATTAAAATAAATTTTTAAAAGGCTGTTTTCTTTCTTTTTTTTTTTTGAGACAGAGTCTCGCTCTGTTGCTCAGGCTGGAGTGCAGTGGCACAATCTCTGCTCACTGCAACCTCCACCTCCTGGGTTCAAAGTGATTATCCTGCCTCAGCCTCCCAAGTAGCTGGGATTACAGGTGTGCACCACCACACCAGGCTATTTTTGTATTTTTAGTAGTGACAGGATTTCGTCATGTTGGCCAGGCTGGTCATGAACTCCTGACCTCCAGTGATATGCCAGCCTTGGTCTCCCAAAGTGCTGGGATTACAGGCGTGAAGCACAGAACCCGGCCTGGCGTCTTCTATTTTTTTAAAACGCTACAAAAAAATTATACTTAATTTTGAAATGCTGAACACTTTTACCTCTGAGATTACACATGTAACAATGCTTATAGTCACCGCTTTAATATCACACTGGATGTCCTAGCCAGTGCAATAAGGCAAAGGAAAGGAAAAACAATACAATCATTGAAAAGAAACAGGCCTTCTTCATCATAGATGGCAAATCTAAAAGATTCCACAAAGTATTAGAAATAAGTGAAATTAAGCAAGGTCTCTTTACATAAGGTCACAGTACCAAAATGGATTGCATTTTACATGCCACAATGAGAAAACATTTTATAAATATTATTTATAATAACATCAAAAAGCCAAATAACTTGAAATAAATCTATAATTAAAATTAGATTAAATTTAATCTAAAATTTATAGTTATATAAGACGTCTACACACAGAACAAACCAGAAGATTTTATTTAAGGAAAACCTCAATAAATAGATAAACCAGGTTCATGGATTGGAAGACTCAGCATTAGAAAGATGCCAAATCTGGCCCCACATTAATCCATATAAATTTAATGAACTGCCACTAAAATTCCTGCAGGCTTTTTATGAAAATTAATAAACTGCCACTAAAATTTATGTGGAAAGGAAAAAGGAACAAGACTAAGTACAATAAACCTGAATAGGTGAGCTTACTCCAACCAATATGAGGATCTATTAAAAAGCTATAATGAGACATTATGATACTTGTACAGAGATAGAAAAATGGACCACTGGAACAGAGTCCAAAAAACTCCAGGTATATATGGCTACTTGATTTATGATAAAGCCAGCAGTGCACAGCAGAGAGTCTTTTCCATAAATGGTGATGGCTGACTAAATAGTAAATGGGGGAAAAAATATGAACCCTATCTTATATAATCACAAAAATAAATTTTAGATGTACTACAGTAAAGGCAAATAATATTCTAGGGGAAAAAAATTTCATGATGGTGTACTAGAGAAAGATTTCCTAAACAAAAACACAACAAATTAATTGGAAAGAAAAAGACTGGTTTTGACTACACAGATAGATATTCAGGAACTGCTTTTTATCAACAGAAACCATTCACAGAGTGAAATGGCCAGAGTAGAAGATATGTGCAATACATATAATTAATAAAGGGTTCATGTTTAGCAAATATAAACAATTCCTAGGAACTCATAAAAAGATGAAAGACAACCTAACTGAATAAAAAGGAAAAAGAATGAACAGGCACTTCACAAAAGAGGATATTCAAATGGCCCACAATCTTAATCTCAATCATTAAGGAATTACAAATTAAAATCACAATCACCATTACATGCTGACCAGAATGGTTAAAAGAAAAATACTGATATTACAAAGGACTGGTGAGAATGTAGACCAATTGCAACTCTCAAACATTATTGGTGGGAGTATGAATTGTTATAAGCACTTTGGAAAATTATTCCAACAAAAATATGCATAATATGAACCAGCAATACCACCACCAGAAACAGGCACAATGATGTTCACAGCAGTACCATTCATAAAAGCCTCAAAGTGAAAATAACCCAAATGTCTGTCCAACATTAAAACTGATAAATTATGGAACAGTCATGGAACAAAATACTGTGCAGTGGTAAAAAAAAAAAAAAAAATACTGCTACATGCAACAACATGGATGAATCTCACAGTGTAAGCAAAGAAGTATTACAAAGTTCAAAAACAGGAAAAACTAATGTGTGGTGCTAGAAGTCAGAATTGTGGTTGAGAGAAAAGGATTTGTGACTGAGGAGTATGAGAAGGACTTCTGGAGTCTGGTAATGTTTTATTTTTTGACCAGGAAAATGGTTTCAGGAATATCCTCACATTTTAACAGTTCATCCAACTCCACATTTATGTATGTATTTTTCTGATGTATATGTCAATTTAAAAGTTTTAGTATTTAATGAGTCTCTCTCAAGTTTCATTCAAACCACCTCATACCTCACATCCTCAAATGCTGCATTTAACTGGCACTTTGACTTTAACCAAGCCTAAAATCTCACAGCTTACACAGTCAAAACAAAAATCATCATCCCTGTATTACAGGCTGAATTGTGTGTTGAAGCCCTCACCTCTAATGTCTGTGAATGTGAACTTATTTGGAAATAGTGTCCACAGATGTATTTAAGATGTAAATTAAGATGTGGTCATACTTGAGTGGGGTAGCCCTTAATCCGATATGACTTTTGTCCTAGTGAGACATACAGGGAAAATGTCATGTGACAACAGATCAGAGATTGTAGTAATGCAGCAGCAGGCCAAGAAACACTAAAGAGAGACAGCCACAACCAGAAACTAGGCAGAAGAAGAAAGGAAGGATTCTATCCAGAGTTTCAAAGGAAACATGGCCTTGCTTACACCTTGATTTCAGACTTCCAGGCTCCAGAACTGTGAGAGAATAAATTTATGCTGTTTTAAGCCACCCAGTTTGTGGTATTTTGTTATGGCAGCCCACACTTCCATGTATGCAACATCTAATTCCTACATCAATCTTCCATTCAATAACCTTTACAATATTTTCCCATCTGTCTGAAAACTCCACTGATTTTCCTCCATTTCTTATATCCTAGAATTATTAAGAGGTATTATTTTACCTTTTAATTATCTTGTTTCTAAAACTTTCCCTTCCATTTCTACCATTACAACCCTACTTTAGGCCTCAATAATATCTGTATTTCTTAAATCCTACCTTCCTTATATCACCCCTGTTCTCAAACTTTCAGACACCCTATCACATCACATTCAAAAAGCACTCAGTCTGACTCTATTCTACTTCTTTCCACACATAAACACAAGTGGTTCCCAGAACACATTTTGTTCTTTATCGGCTCGTCTTTCACAGTACCTAGAATAGTCTCTGGTAGACCTAGTGCTCAATTAAATATTAACATCCACACAACATAAATTTACTACTGCCTCCACACCAATTTTCACGTTTCACAAGTTCATGTTATGCCAATTCATGCCTTCAATACTGACTCATTTCATTCATTCTTAGTTGATGTCTTATTCCATTTTTCACTACAGGTTCTATCCTAAGTCCCAATATCACTCCACACTCATTCTAAAAGTTTATCACTTAAATCGCTAAAGAACAAAACCTTTTTGTAACTTCCCTCTCTCACACCTAGAAGTGTCTCAACATCTTCGCCTATCATTTTCTCTTCCCTACCTAGTAGAAAGAAGTGTCTTCCATTTCTAATACTAGTGTCTCTCATCTGTGTTTTTAATGTTTCCACTTATCGCTTTTCCTGGACCTTGCCATATCAATGAGCTTCTCCTGCTTCTCTCCCAAAGACACAGAAGTCTCATCATATAAATTAAATTTTTTTAAAAAAGTTTTTCAACTTTCTATAGTGGACACTTGTGGACAATATATTTTCTTGGGCTATGGCAACAACAACATCCAGTTTCTATGAGCAGCAATGCCAGTGTCAGAGGCAAGGCCATAATATCCAGTGTCCAGGAGAGAGCAGGTAATGACCTTGACAAACTGCCCACAATATACTATCTTAGCTATGGTTCTGGATATAGTTCTAGATGCCTACCTTCTTTCAGTTCTTGATTTCCATGCCTGAAGCATCCAATATCTTTCAAAAAACTGTCTTTTAACCATGGGGTCAAGTTTCTGATGTTTGTGAATAAAACCTTGACTGATGTCTTGGCTTGGGCTGCTGTAACAAAATACCATAGACTAGCTGGCTTACAGTCTTTGTTACAGCTCTGGAGCATGAAAGTCTGAGACAAGGGTGCCAGCATTATCAGGTTCCTGGTGATAGCCCTCTTCGGGGCATGCAGATGCCTGCTTTTCTGCTACATCCTTGCATGATGGACCGAAACAGCTCTAGTGTCTTCCTCTTCTTATAAGGACACTAATCACATCATGAGGCTCTACCCTCCTGACTTCATCTAAACCTAATTACTTCCCAAAGGCCCTATGCCCCCAATACCATCATATTGAGGGTTGGGAGCTCAACATATGGATTTGGGGGAGAAGGGGAACACAAACTTTCAGTCCATAACAACTGACATAGTCTTCTTCCCTCACAAATTACTCTTTTTTCTCTTTTCTTTCTTTCCCAAAAGATGTCCCTACTCTCCTTCTTCACTATCCCGTCATTTCTTAATCCTTTAAGACGGGGGTCTCCAACCCCCGTACGAGTCTGACCTGTCAGGAACTGGACTGCACAGCAGAAAGTGAGTGGTGGGCAAGCAAGTGAAGCTTCATCTGTATTTACCAGCCACTCCCCATCTCTCATCTGTATTTACAACTGCTCCCCATCGCTTGTATTACCACCTGAGCTCTGCCTCCTATCAGATCAGCAGCAGTATTAGATTCTCATAGGAGCACGAACCCTACTGAGAACTGCACATGTGAGGGATCTATGTTGTGCACTCCTTAAGAGAATCTAACGCCTGATGATCTGTCACTATCTCCCATCACCCCCAGACGGGACTGTCTAGTTGCAGGAAAACAAGCTCTGGGCTCCCCCTGATTCTACGTTATGGTGAATTGTATAATTATTTCATTATATATTACAATCGAATAATAATAGAAATAAACTACACAATAAATGTAATGCACTTCAATCATCCCAAAACCATCCACTGCCCCTAACCCCAGTCCATGGGAAAACTGTCTTCCACAAAACCGGTCCTTGGTGCCAAAAAAGTTGGAGACCTCTGCTTTAAGATGTGACATTTTTCTCCTAACCACTTTTACTAAAATTACTGAGTCACGAATGCCCTTACCTCTACTAAATGTATTCATTTATCAACTAAGATTTTTCCTTTACCATTATTTTTCTCCTCTCTCCCTCCCTCTGATAGCTTATCCAATCAAAATACCTCAATCGAAAAAAAATTTCTGGCCCCATCCACTATTCCCTTCCCTCTCTCCACTTTTCTGTTTCTTCTCTCCCTCTCTCTCTTCTGCCTGTGTTCCCTTCTCTCTCTGAAACAGCTCATCCAATGCAAATACCTCAATCCTGATAATTCCCAGTTTCACAACCTACCTCCTACTCCTCGTACCTCACCCTCCTATCCCCACCTCTCACAAATTTCCAGCTACAGCTCAAAAGTGCACCACAAATGCATGTGAAACCTTATTGGATTGATTAATCAATCCTCTCATCATCCTTTCCTAGTTATTCCAAGTTGGTTCGTATCTAACTCCTCCTTCCTCACCCACAATGATATCCAAACACCATATCATCTACTTCTCAGATCCAAGCCTCCCTTCAAATCCCTTTGCAAAATTGCCATTTATCTCTGTAATCCTCTCTTTCCATGGAACATCACAATGGTTGTCACCTTCACTTGTCTGTCATAGCTCCAATATATTTTTTACATTTCCGCCAGAGCTATACAATCTATCAAGTCATGGATGGACTCAACAGTTACCTGCCTTCAAAAGCTCCTCAGTGGCTACCACAGTCTAATCTCCTCAGCAAAGTATTTAAAAATCCATGACTTCCCTCCATAAAGTTCATGCTTGAGTCACATGGGAACACTAATTCCTTCTAGAGTCCTCATCTCAGTAGTCTTTTTAAGTTGGAATGCCCTCTTTTTCATTGACCTTCCCTCACAAATGGAAATCTAAGCTATTCCTTCAAGATTCAGCTAGAAAATTAGCTCCTCTAAGTCTTCTTCCATCCCTAAATTGGTCCTCTTTCTATAATCCGACAATACTTTGTTTAAATTTCTAACATAAGACAAGTCATTTTTGTTCACTGTATTGTTTGTTGTATTTACATAGCACTTTATTGCAATTTAATTTCACAGCAATTCTGTGAAGAAAGTATTTAGCCAATTTAACAGGGGAAGGAAACAGGCAGAGAAGTAACTGGGTTAATACACACACACACACACACACACACACACAGAGAGAGAAAGACATCTTTCATTCCAATCTCCTGACAATTAAGTTTTACATTTCTTAAGGGCAAAGACTCCAAGGAGCCTAGCAGAGTCCTTTCTACATAACAGATGCTTTGGAGGGTTGTGGTTTTTTTTTGTTGTTTTGTTTTGTTTTTTGTTTTTATGGTGAGACAGTCTTGCCCTGTTGTCCAGGATGGAATGCTGAGGCAAAATCTTAGCTCACTACAGCCTCAACCTTCCGGGCTCAAGCAATCCTCCCACCTTAGCCTCCTGAGTAGTTGCTACTACAGGTGGACTCCACCATGCCTGGCCTATTTATTTATTTATTTATTTTTTGGTAGAGACGAGGTCTCACTATGTTGCCCAGGCTGGTCTCAAAGAAATGGGCTCAAACAATCCTCCTGCCTCAGCCTCTCAGGGATTACAGGCGTGAGCCACCGCACCCAGCCTGCTTTGTTTTAAATATGTTTAAAACCACCGTTTTATCTGTCTGAACTCTTGAAGACATAGCTCAAAAGTCTCATTTTTAATTCTTCCAGCCCTTACTAATATTTTTGTAAACTATATTATATCACTTGGCATGTTGTTACAAATGTCATTTTATATATAAGCATGCCATTAATCGTACTAATGAGTTCATAAGCTTTAGAGGGCCAACATGCCTCATTCCACCGTAGTATCCTTTATACTCCCTAGCACATGGTTGTTGCTCAATAGTCCCCAATTTATCCCTTGCTCAAATCTCTTAAGTCTTTTTTTTTTTGCATGACAGATATAGATCAACTGTGACTAAACTTTACTTCTGTAACAGTAAATATTACTTAACCCATTCCTGAAATATAAAGCTCATACACAGGTCATGGAAAAAGTATTCTAAGTACATGAAGGGAGAAAAATCTAGAGTGACTATTTTAATTGACTGTAGAGGGCAGCAAAGCAACAGTAGTATCCTCAAAGAAAACCATGTATTTTTCCTGGAGAACTTCAAATGTGTTTTATATTTCAAGAGATGCTGTCAGGATTAAAGCTTCTGAAGGAAAAGGGGCTTTGGGGGATGCCAAATACAAATTTCACCAGCTACTTATATATTTAAACATTTTTACTATTAATTATAAATATAATGAAAATATACCAATGCCCAGATCCTTTTACATGAAAAACAAGCTTGATAAACAATGTAGTTTCAAAATAGCCACCATAATTGCTGAGTACTTTAAGAATCCAGAAGTTGAAAATCTTTTCTCATTGAAAACTGCAAACATAATTTCTTAATTTTATTTTCTTAAGTACAGAAAAGAATGTCAATAATCTAGATAGTCTTATTTCCTGCTAATTAGTATTACTAATTCTAAACTTGATATGCCTTTTTGTTATTCAAAATCAGTCAACTGTAGGGTCTATACCAGTTTAAAAGAAAAAAAATTATAAATCCTTTGGCACTGTACTAGTATACAACAATAAACAATGCAACACCTTGAAAAAGAACAGAAATTCCCTTACTATTATTTCAATATTGAAATTCACTGTGCTTTTAATATGCACTAGGCAGAAAAACTGCATCAAGATAATCATATAACCTCAGAAGTGTTTATAGGAATGGGGAAACTACTATAAAAGTTGACATTAAATACAACTGTATTATTTGCATGTTTCTCAAAGATCATGTTGGCAGTAATTTTTTACTTCCTTTAAATTTAACAAGCAGAAATGCAGAGTTTTAGAGTGACTGCAGTAGCCATTAACATAAGCAGGCTTATGATTTAGTGAGAAATGCTGCTATCATGTTTTAGCCCTGTGCCTTAAAGAAGTATAGAACTGTTAGCTATATGCCTTCTTTCACTTGATTCTCCTCCAAAAAATTAAAGCAATAGAGAAGGACTTTTTTATTTCGCATTTAAAATAAAGTAGGTAGGGTATCTCTAAGCAGGTTTTAAAAACTAGGCAGTTTATTGTCAGGCTTAGTATTAAATTAAATGTATAGCCATGAATGATTATCTCTAAATCAAATTAGTAGGGAATCTGAGTCTATAATGAAAGGACATTTAAACATTTTTACTATTAACTACAAATATAATGAAAATATATCAATGCCCAGATCCTTTTACATGAAAAACAAGCTTGATAAGCAATGCACAGTTTCAAAATAGCCACCATAATTGCTGAGCACTTTAAGAATCTAGCTACAACTAAATTAGAAATCTTATTAATAATCTTCAAAAACTAGGGCCTAAGATTTTCAGTAATAGCAATCATGTCTATCATGAATAATTCACATAGTTACTATATTAAACTGATTTTACTACAGTTTACCAATACTAGCATTTCATTAATTTTTTTTCTTCTGAATTGAAGCAACAGAAGAGTCAAGCACACGCTTGACATTATATATAATGTTCTCAGACACTTAGTTGGAGTCCTAGCCCTGCATAGTTTCATATTAGCATACTTCCATTACAAAATAGACTATTTTAAATTTACCCACTTCATTCATAAAACTGAGTTCCAGAGTCAGATGTGTCATATATAAAGTACGATACATCTCATAGAAGCTGCTTAAGCTAAACAGGTAAATAATATACAGCTGATTTTGAAATAACAAAGCAGAAGACTACTATTCTCATAGAAAGTCAATTCTGCAAACATCTCAAATTCAAAATGGGTGAGGCAATGGGAAATAGAACTCAAGAGAGAAAAAAGAATTTTTTAAAAAGGAAAAATCAGTGGAGAACTATCTCAAGTAACATCTTTAAGTCTATCAACCTTTTCTAATCATCAAGAGTACAAATCTCTTTAAGAATATATTCCTATAGTGTGTTCTGCATAACATAGCTTCTGCAACATAATATATATTACACCCAAGAATTTGTTTAGTTTGTTAAACGGGATATTTTACTGAAGAATTTCTTAGACCATTAACAAATTAATTCACATTGTAACTTTCCATGAGGGGGTATATCATTAGCTTTTCCTATTCCCAAATGTATTAAACCATGGTACTTTTTCTTCCAAAAACCTACCTTCTGAGACTAGTGTTTCACAGAAACACTTTAACAAAGACTGTTCTAAACCTGAAAGCATGAAAAAAATGAAAGCAGAATTGCATGCTCACTGTATGCAAGAAGTGGTGAGGGAAGCCTTCCTGGAGAAAGTCAATCTTAAACCAAGCCCTTCAGAATTTGATTAGGTAGGAAGAGCAATGTCATTCTAGGCCTTATGGGTAAAGACCACAAAAGGGCATAATCCACTTTAGAGACAATTAAAGATTCGGACCTGAACTATCCAAACTGGTGGCCACCAGGAACATCACAGTTGACTACGAAGTGCATTAAATGTGGCTAGTCCAAACTGAAATGATCTATAAGTATAATATATCTACTGGATTTCAAAAAATTATTATGAAAGAAAATGTAAAATATCTCAATTTTTAATAACAATTGCATGCTGAAATGATATTTTGGTTACACTGTGTTAAATAAAATAAGATTAATTTCACCTATTTCTTTTTTGCTTTTTAAATGTGGCTTCAAGAAAACTTGAGATTACATGGCTTGCATTAAATTTCTATTAAAACGTGCTGGTTTGGACTAACCTTGATTTCGCCATCAAACTCTTGAAATAAATATGAGTGCCTACTACATGCCAAGCACATGGGAATACAAATAGTGAACAAAACAGTGAAGCACATTTCTTTCAGAAGATTGATAATATTTGGTCAAATCATAAAAGAAAATGCTATAATAAATAGCACTTGTCAAGAGAAGAAAGAATTATCTGATGTTGTCTTTCAAAATACCAATGTCCCAATCCCTGGACTCCACACCTCACCTGTCTTACAAAAATTGTTGATCTAGTAAGTCCATAGTGGGGCCTGGCCACATTGCGTCAAAAAAGATTCCCTAGTAACTATGATTTTAACTCACACGTCCTCTCTTTGCAGGCTCTGGCTATTTGAGAATAGCTATTTACAGCCCCACTCCCTTTTTCTGTTATTTTATTTCTTATGAGAAAACCTGGGCTGAGAGCCTAAAGGGCCTCTACTGGGTCCCACAGCCAACCTATTTAAAGTAAGAACAAGTTTGATCTTTTTTTTTTTTTTTTTTTTTACCCATTAAAGTTGAAACCAAAGTTTTTTACACATGACTCACATTTCAGTTTATGAGTATCTACTCACAATGCAACAGGTCTTCCCTACTCATCTTATTTAGCAGAATGAATGGTGGGCAGTCAGTAGTCTTGCAAGAAAAACAATCTGCTGGATGCTATACTAAAGAAAACAAGTAAAATTCAAAATACAAGTATATAATATCCTTTCTAAAATAACTATAGTACCTGTAATATGGCTATATCTAGACTCATAGGAGGCAGGCCTCATTAAAAATTTGTAATTGATAAGTTACATTATAATTAGTAACTCTTTTAGGAAAAAACCTTGAAGCTACCCTTAATAAAGTTTCAGATTTTTTTTTTATTTTGAGATGGGAGTCTTGCTCTGTCACCCAGGCTGGAGTACAATGGTGCAGTCACAGTTCACTGCAGCCTCCTCCCCCTGGGGTTCAAGCAATTAGCCTGCCTCAGCCTCCCGAGTAGCTGGGATTACAGGCTCCTGCCACCATGCCCAGCTAATTTTTGTATTTTTGGTAAAGATGGGGTTTCGCCATGTTGGCCAGGCTGGTCTCAAACTCTTGACCCAAAGTGATCCACCCTGAAGTGATCAGCCTCCGAAAGTGCTGGGATTACAGGCATGAGCCACTGTGCCTGGCCTCACATCAGATTTTAAATAAATGATTAAACTATATCAGAGTTTATTCTAATAAATAAAAAGCATAAATTTTATAAAATTCAGTAAAGAATATAGATTCAACAATTTAAAGACCATTTTAGACAAAAGTACATGAAGTAATCAAGCCTATGACAGATTAATGGTGCTCAGATTTTTGGATCTTTGTGCACGGTACACAAAATTGTCTTTAAAGTTTCATTATTGACTTAACGGTTATTTGATTTTTAACCTACATTTACATATTAATAGTAATTATTAACTGTCTCATCTACTGCAAACCATGTAGTGCTTGTCAATTTTTATGAAGATTTTCATAGATTACAGAATATGTTATAGCAATGTATTATTTACTCACTAATTTTTAAGGGTTAAGTTACAGAATGTCAAAATGCTCTCTTTTAACAAGGATTTTCATAACCAGCTTCCCTTCAATAATTTTCAAGTAATTAACAATAACCCATAAGTTTTATCCCTTAACTATACACATACAAAACATACATCAGAATTGCCAAATTACTAAATTGTAAATAGATGTTAAGTATGAGACATAAACAAGGTAAATACATATAATACACACAATTGCCCAGCTTTTCCAATTCTTATTTCTGATGTTGTAGATAACTGCAAGAAAGGAAGATTTGATCTTTCTGCTTGCTTCTAAATTTGGGTTACTTTCCAAAAATATCTGTTTAGGATGCAGACAGACTCATGCAGGCAATATGTACTATAGACCTCAACTGATACCATCAGTAACTTAAAGCAGAAGCAAACTGTGAATCCCTTTTCCAATTCCTATCTTCAGCATAATCACTAACATTCTAAGTGACCTTATGGAACTGCCAAATCTTAAAATGTAGTGGACATCATTAAGGGAATAGTCAACTAGTTTCCATACAATTATACAACTGAATTATTTTGACTATATTCTAATATTCTGAACACTCATCATCTGTATATTTATATAAAGTAAATTAAACAAATATTTGAAGATCACTGGGCTAAGACTCAATATATAGATGTAAAGTACAAATACAGCAAGTCAATTTGAAAACTCAATTATTCAGCACATCGGTGTAGAATTTAAGAATCACCAATACCAGCCTGGTTAGTTTATGTTGTGCAATATAATAAATGCTAACGTTTGAGTTCTACTATATTTCATGCACTCTCCTAAGTGTTTTATTCTATTCTGCCATTTAATTCTCACAAGATCTTTATCAGCAAGGTAGTAATGTTATCTCTTTTTAAAACAAGAGAAACTTCAAGTTTCCAAAGTTAAATAACCTGCCAATGATTTACAGCTAGAGAGAGAAAGAGAAAGGGAGGAAGGGAGGGAAGGGCAGGGAAGGAAGGAAGAAGACATCTCAATATGATCTGACCCAAATGATTTTTTTAAAGTGACTGTTTTTTTCACTGCACATTCATAAGTCTTTACCTAGTGGGGTACGTGTCCCATTTCTGGGCAAATCAAAATACCTCACAAACACCAAACTGTTTTACAATCATGTTTCCTTTAGGTCGAATCCGAAGTTATAAGCATCTTGAAGCCAGGACTCTGTCTTATGCGTGTGTTATGTTCCCAAGTGCCTATCGAGTAGTCAAAGTGCTTTTAGAAGTTCCATATCATATCAGATCTTCTTTTCTGTGCTCTTTTAAACATCCATCTTAAGATGAAGCCTTGCTGAAAATGGAAAGAGGCATAGAATCCCAGAGCCAAATGGGACCTTACAAAGGTCAGTCTATCTTGTTATTCATCATTACCATACCCATGATAATATTCTCTATGTCCCAAAAACAAACTGTGAGAAGTAAAGGTGAGATAAATCTAACCATCTATGAATGATTATTGCCATCATAAACTTAGAATTTCATAATTAAATGACGTTTATCAAGTCAGATGATGATGTAAGCCCAGTCCCCTTGACACTTATACCTAGGAATTTCTAAGGCTTAAAAACAAAAAAAAAATCTGGCAATTTGACTACCTGTAAAACTCTCATTTTAAAAGTTCAGTTCTCCAAATAAGATAATGCACACCCCCAAAACAGACAGCCAGCAAGTCTTATATAAACATTTTTATAGCCTTCAGAATATCAGGTCCACCAGTTTTGATGGATATTTTTAACAGTTAAATTAACACGATAAAGTTAAGGCCACGCTATATATCAAACATATCAAAATATCAAAAATAGCAGCAAAAGGAAAAATCTATATGTCATAAAAATAAGTAAAGCATTCTCATCAACAGATCATCAGCTACAGTCATCTTTTTAAAGCTTAAAAATCTTTTCAACTCTAAAACTGGCTCCACGCAAATATTAACTACATGCCAAACCATGTAAGCAGTACTATGAATGTCATTACAACTCTATTAACTAAAACAGTAGTTAAATCAACAACTTGTTAGACTAACAGCTTACTTGAAGAAAATTTTGCTTCCATACCACTAAGCTTCCATAAGTCACAACAACTGCGCCCTATTCAAAGACTTAATTCCAAAATAAAGGTTGATGGAAAAAACTCGTCATAACGGTTCACAAATTGGGGTGTTATAACACTATAAGCCAAAAAAGGAAGCTGTTTAAATGAGTAGCACACAGGAATACAAAACTAGTGTCTACCTCTATAACAAGAAGAGTTGACTCTAAACACTACACCTGCTCTAAAACACAGTCCATTTGCCTACACTGCTTAAGTTTTTAAGCTCGGAATTAAAAATCAAGTCCTTCCAATGCTACGTTGAGATTTTTAAAAACTGTTTTCTTCTTCCATGTGAAACCCAATGTGTTCCTTCAAAAAGTAATCAACAATTCATTTTCACAACCACTAAGAAATTATCATGTAAATAATTCCTGCATCAGCTATGCATATTACCTGGCTTCAGTCTTCCACAGAGCTTTGCCTAACTAGATCTGCCTCTGTGGAGGTATATTCTCAGTCCTTAACATAAACAAAGTCAGGATAGTAAACTGGTAAGGTCCCCTCCAACTGTCCTCTCACTCAACTGTAAGCAACATCCCCAATTCTCCTTCATGGAATAGAACAGCACACAAATTCAATCTAGACCGGCATCAATTTAAAAAGGTATATAGCATTAAGAACTTTGCCTTGGAACCAAGTATCTGGGGAGTCGGCATACAGAAACAGCGTACAATTACTAACATTCCATTTATCATACTATACTCTGTGTAAATCAGATTTCATTACAGTGCTGGAAACGTGGTGGTAAACTGTTAGTGGAAATTCTCAGCCCAGAAGAGACACTCAATCCCATCATGCAAACTTTGCTTCCCTCATAACCAACTACCTGACTCACCTACCGTGTAACAGGATTCTCCTCCTCCTAAATCACACTATCCAAGAAATTTGCACACATCTCTCCTTTTAAAAAATACTAGTAAAACTTCAGTTTACGGTTTTATGAAATACTGAAAACCAATCTTTGAGCAAGCTTAAGTTCTGCCCCTCTACTTTTCTTACCAAGAGCCCTCAAATAAATAAGGTCTCGCAGTGTTCTGATACTCCTCCTCCCACCAAAGACTGGTGTCCTTATTTTCCCAAATCACTGCCTCCCATTCTCTTGCATGAGGCAGACTTTTTTTTTTTTTTTTTTTTAGCACGATCCTTAATAAGCAGGCTTCTAGTCTGGCATACCTGGGAACAAAACTCAGAGACTAACTCCCAAATATGACAGGAAAACAGTAACATAACACGAGGGAAGAGATGGGAAACAGGCGCGTGACTGTTTTGGTTAGAACAGCCGGGGCACACAGTCCATGAAATCAGGTATTTAACGCGTAAATCTTGTTCCGGGGGGTTGGTAAAATAAGCACGGGCAGTGTGAGAGACGTCCCACAAGCTGGAAGGCAGGGACGAGGGTCAATCTAGAGAGATCCAGAAGCTGCCAGGGCAGAGCCGGGGGAGGGGGCACAAGACGGAAGAAAACTAGCTGTAGGGGATTCTGCGGCTGGGTGGGCTAAAATGGTGCCTTCTCCAGGGTGGAAGGCCATGAGAAGTGGACCCGGAGGCTTCATTCCATCGGGCTCCGGTCCCCAGGGTTTCTGGGCTCACAGCTCAAGTTTCACCGGGAAAAAAAGAAAGCGGCAAACGTACATCCCGGCACCTTAACCCACGAGGGTTCCCAGGGAATGAGCGAGGAAGTAACGGTCCCCGGAGCAAACCCGGAGTTCGGCGCACGAAGCACCATCGCCAACCCTCGGCCATCCGCACAGCGACCCGCGCGGCCGCGGGGGAGGGGAGCGGGCCGCCGGCGCAGCATTCGCTGGCCCGGCCCTTCCAGGGCCTCGCCCCGAGCGCGGCGAAAAGTTTCCAGCCAAAGTCCTCGGCACTCGCTCGCACAGCCAACCGCCTAGCTGCCCTGGAGAACGGCTGGCGGAGCCAGCCGCGGCGCCCGCACCCTCAGTGGCGGCTCCCTCAGCCCACGCCGGCCGCCGAGGTTCACCTACCACAGAGCCTGGAGAAGAGCAGCAGCGGGAAGAGCAGCAGCAGCAGAGGTGGCGTCGGGGGCTGCAGCAGGATCCCGGCTCCGAGGAGAGAAGCGGAGGAAAGTTGTGCTTTGCCGCCTCCAGGACACAGCGGGGACGGCCGCGGGGTCCGCGCCATCCCCCACCCTCCCCCCCGGCCCGCTCGCCCGCCCGCCCCCCGGCTCCCCCGGCCCCGGCGCCTCAGGCTCTGGGCGGAGGCTGTGGAAGGTCCGGCGCGCCTGTCCCCAGCTCCCAGCTCTAGCGCCGTCGCTGCCGGCTGACACTCGGGCGAGCGCTGGCGGCTGCCTCGACACCGCCGTCGCCGACGCCACTGCCGAGGCTGAGGCGGGAGCCGCCCGCCGCCGCCGCCCCCACTCCCCTCCCCCCGGCACCCGCCCGCCTCGAACTCCTGGGAACTCGGAACGCACCACCCCGCCCCACGCGAGAGGGGGAAAAGAAACCGACCCTCAGAGCTGGCGCCCGACTCGCCCGCCCTCCCCGCGCAACTCCAGCTCCCGTCTGATCCCCGGGCGCAAGCCCTGTCTCCTCCCACCCCGCCCTCCTACACATGCTCCTCCCCTTTCAAAAAAAAAAAAATACTCTTTTCATCCACTTTGATAACGGGGTTTCTCCCAAAGCAGAGATTTAAAAAGGACAGGAAAATCTGGAATAGGTTAGTCGGCCCCGCCCCTCGTTCCTGCCTGGTTTCCCCCCCCTTCCCTGCCTTTCCAATGGTCTCGCCCACTCCACCCCTCGCGGGTCCACTGAGGCCCCGGCGCCGACTGAGGCGAGGACTGCTGGACCAACACGCTCGGCCTTCGCCTCTCCCGGGCGGCGCTCTCCCTGTGGCGGGGACCTGGGACGAGGAGGTTAGGGAGGAGAAGCCAGGAGGGGGCTGCCCTTCCGTTGCCCATGCTAAAGGTTCCTGTGTAGGAAGCTGGACGCAGCCTGCTGGACTAGTAATCTTCCTCCTCGCTGGGGCGCGGGGGACTGAAGGGAGACTTTCTCCTCCTTCCTGTTCCCCGGGACAGCTGTGCTCTCCGAATCCCTCCCTTTTTCCCAGCCCACTTATCCCCCGCTCGCCAAGGCACGTTTGCACAGGCGTTTTTCCTGCTCTTTGGGAGGGCGGCTTTGTAGAACGGTCGGCGGAGCTGGGCGAGGAGAGGGGTCTCAGAAGGTTTGCTTTCTTGCTCTTGCTTCTCACTGGCCGCTGGGCTGTCCACTTTCCGCGCCGGGCGACTGGCAACAGGAGGCCATGGATTTCCCCCAACGAGTGCGTTGGTGTTTGTCTTTGGTTTTGTTTCATTTGCATGTTCGTATGTGTAGTTTTATTTTCTTGCCTGTTTTCCTTTGATCGCAGAGAAGCGACCTCGGGAAGTATTAAACATTTGCCCGTATAAGAAGAGCGTCTGTGGTCCACCATGACCCTCGCTTACCCCAGGTGGCTGCCCGCCCTGCCCTCTCCATCCTCCCGCCTCTCACAGTACCGGCGACTTGACCTTGGAGCCACTGCCACATCGGTTCCGCGGGGGGAGTAGGAGGGTGGACAATTTGGACTGTCCGGCGTAGGGGGCGAATTGAAGGCAGAGGACACCAGTCCTCAGGCCTGATGCTATTAATGTTATGTAGGTCCTGTGATCTCCACGAGGTAGCCATAAATGTGTTCCAGTAACAGGAAAGCTGAACAAGGATCAGCCGCCCAGAAATTAGCCTGTCGCAGCTAAACTAATGCATGCTTGCGGCCAAGACCACGCTGTCCTCGGCTTTCAGTCAATAGGGTCTTCCCACCTTCCGCCCGCTGGATTACAAGGCTTTACTCACCTCCAAGGCTACAAGCCATTCGTCACCCTGCCCACCTCTTTTTTCTTTCTTAACTTCTGCCTCCTTTCCAGTCTCCCAGCGCTTGGTCTAGTGCCTTTTTCCCTCCAGTCCTTTCCTCTTCCGTCCCTCCCTGTGCCTGTCTGCCTCTGTGGTCCCCTGTAAGCTTGTCTCCTGCAGCCAAGGCTTTCTATCACCTATCCTCAAGATGCACTTATGAATAAACCTTGTCCTGCATCGCTCTGGGAGATCCCCTGATGATGATCATAATTGACAAAATGTAGCTATTGTGACATTCCTCAGCTGTGCTGACACCACCATTTCCCTTGAGAAAATTTCTTTTCCTATATTCGCATTCCCTAAACCTAATTTAACTGCTAAATTTAGACAGCCCACTGCGCAGCCACTAGCTAATTATCTGTTTAGATAGCACTTTAACACGTTGTTGAGACTCAGTTAAATGTTAAACAACCAAAATTTTAATATCACTAGCCAATTTCATTCCCGCAGGTTTTCCCTGATGGCTCCACATCTCCAAGAAAAGTAATTTAGCCAACATTTCAAAAAATACCAAAGGCTTAACTTGGGTGGGGGCCATCAGGCAATTGCTACAGAGACCATAAGGAATTAGCAGGTTTAGTTCATCTCAAAAAGATGACATGGAGCTTTAACAAATATATTTCCTCCATACTTATAGAAATTGAATAGTGGTCTGCTATGATCTTCTCTGACCTAAAGTGAAGAGAGAGCATGGATGAGCATTATTTATAGATGTTATATAGGCATTAAAAGAGCACCATGCTGGTGTTTTATGTGCATATATGTATTATATTCTAATAATAATAATTTGTGTTTATACAGCATCTTCACCTAAAGATGTCAAAGCACAAGCTCACTTCCCACGGAAGGTAGCAATTATTATTATCTGCTTGACAGCTACAAGAACCTAGGCACAGAGGTTAAGTGCCCAGTGATGGTTTTCCTGCCAGAACCAAGTTCTTGCCTTCCAGTGGACACCATTGACCTGTCAAGATTATTCTTTAAGTTAAAAAGTAAGATAAGTCAAATTTCTACTTTCTATAATAAAAGTGTCCAATCTTAAATTACATTCTCCTCAGATGAATGAATTTTAGAAATACTCACCCCAAGCTTTCCTGTTGGAAATTTTTACTGGCCACAGAAAAAGATTTTACATTACATATACAACTCATGTTTTTCAAGGGCAGAAGTACTATTAATTTTTTAAAAACCTTTAGCATGAGAGTATTAGTGCGTTCTATGCCATTTTTAGTCTTCTAACTTTATAGATAAGTTCACATTTATTGTTTGAGTAACAAACTGTTTAAGGAATACTTAATTATAGCTAACATTAATATTTCTGACACTATTGAATAACAAAGTATACATGCATTTTTTTTTTCAGAAAAAAATCATCTGAACAGAAAGCAACATAATCCTAATGCCAACAATAGTTTCATTGTTTTGGGTTAAGAGTACTGATGGCGTCCATCCTACTTTCGGCTCAAAGATTGTTTGCCAATTATCAAGGTTCATTAACTCTTAACTAAAAAACAAAGGTTGACATCTTAACAAAGAAGTAATTATGTACAGTGCTGGGCATTTTACATTTACTCAAATAATCCAAGTGAAAGCTTTGAGACTATTATTAGAATTTCATAGCTGACTCTGAAACAAAGGAGGTATTTTATAGGAGAGGTAAGACATTATATACTTCAGCTAATTCTTCTTAACATCAGCAAATTTTTTATAACCTGCTGTGTGAGGAAGCATAGCTTTTCCTTTAGTAGAAGAGGTGAACGATATTTTGTAGAATATTTGAACTTTGTACTATATTTGATAATAAGCTTATGTTACCCAGTTAGGATCACAGTTTTTGTAAAGAGAATTATGCAAATAATAAAAAACAAACTGCAAAACCACAGAAAAGTCCATCCACTTGCAAAACGTTCACCAACCTTACTCTTATTAAATGCAAGTCTTTCTTACTGAAGAGATCTTCTCTGTATGCTCATATGACTTTCTCCCTCCTATTTCCTTTGAATCTTTGATAAAATTTAACTTTATCATTGAGGGTCTCCAGGACCACATGATATGAAAGAGCTGCCCCCACCCTAATCCCTATGCCCTCAACTTGCTTTATTTTCTCCATTGCCCTTACCATCTGACATGTCTCTAATTTACTGTCTGTTCCCTTTCACTAGAATGAACATTCCACGAGGGCAAGCAAGTATCTATATTTTCACTGTTAAAACTCAAGTAGGCCAGGCACAGTGCCTCCTGCCTGAAATCCCACCACTTTGGGAGGCCAAGGCTGGCAGATTGCTTGGGTCCAGGAGTTCAGGACAAGCCTGGCAACATGGCTGTGTTAGTCTGTTCTCATGCTGCTAATAAAGACATACTTGAGATTGTGTAATTTATAAAGGAAAGAGGTTTAATTGACTCACAGTTCCACATGGCTTGGGAGGCCTTAATCATGGAGGAAGGCTAGGAGGGGAAAAGTCACATCTTACGTGGTGGCAGGCAAGAGAACATGTCCAGGAAAACTCTCCTTTATAAAACCATCAGATCTCATGAGACTTATTCACTATCAGGAGAACAGCACAGGAAAGATCTGCCCCCATGATTTGATTGCCTTCCACTGGGTCCCTTCCGCAACACGTGGGAATTGTGGGAGCTACAATTAAAGATGAGATTTGGGTGGGGACACAGCCAAACTATATCAATAGCAAAACCTCCTCTCTACAATAAATACAAAAAAGAAATTAGCCGGGTGTGGCGACATGCTCCTGTAGTCCTAGCTACTTTGGAGGCTGAGGTGGGAGAATCACCTGAGCCCAGGAGGTCGAGGCTGCAGTGAGCCAAGATCGCATCCCTGTACTCTAGCCTAGGCAGCTGGAGAAAGACCCTGTCCCCCCAAAAAAACCAAAACCAGAACAAAACAAAACAAAAACCCCAAGTACCTAGAATAATGTCTGCCATATAGATTCCAAACTGGATGATTAAATGATTATTATGACATAGCATATTCAAGTGCATGTCTCATTCAGTAGAGGTTTCTACTTCTTTAACGACTTGAACATAGGATTGATCATGTATAGTTTTTTTAAGCTGGAAGGTGGTTACTCTGACCATTGCTTAACACTCTTGATATAATTGTTATTAGTGCTGTTCATTAAACTATTATCTCTCCACTCTGTATTCATAGTTCTGCCCTGGTTTTGTAAGGCTGGTGCTAGGACTCTGCAAACTGTGTATCTCTTTTACCAACTGGCTTCCTGACAGGTTCTATCAACAGAGGTCACTGGAGGAAATGTAGACTCCTGGAGTAAGAGAAAAGGGACTTGTTCCTTTCCATTTGCTTCTTGCTATCAGCATCACCTCAGCATTAAAAACCTGTCATCCTGTCTTTAGCAGCTGATTCCAGCCTCCCACTTCTTTTACACTCTAAGTCCCAGAGTCCTCATTGACTCCTCAAAAGTACCAGCCCCAGCTAGGCTGTTTCTACTTCTCAGAGGTCCAAGCCCCAGCTAAGGAGGAGGATGGCTCCTCTAAACTTCTGAGTTCTAATAACACAACCCTTCCCCCTTGTCCTCCTAGCTCTAAGGGTAGTAACAGCTTCCCACAGCTTATATCTCTAGGTCACCACAGTGCTTCCCTTTTTGATCTGGAGAACCATCCCCCCATCCCTGTATAACATTTTCATAATATTCCCTTGGTTACATAGTATAGTTTCTGTGTTCCTGACTGGACCTCAACTTATTTTTCAGTGACTATTTCCCAAAATCTTCCCTTGTAACAGTTACTTTTTTCTAAGTTGAACTGCCTAAAATCACAGAGCCAACATAACTTCATCAATTAATGTAAATAAAAACAAGGCAAATGAACAAAATTTATTCTTTCATTGGCCGTAATCCAGGTTAGCAGAGATGGGTTGGAAATAAGTAAATTTGGAGGTAATTATGTTGTCATTTCAGCAATATATACATATGCTATGTATTTTTGTTGTTGCTCCTCATCCAGGTCATGGTAAAACAAACATAAATTTCTCATTTTTAGATGGTTTAGGTGATTTTTTTTACGAACTTAGCACTTGAGAATTATTATGAAATTAAAAACAAAAGGAATATACAATTTGATAGAAGAAAGAAGACCTTGTGTTTGATAGGTCACTAGGGTGACTATAGTTTACTATAATCTATTATATATTTCAAAATAGCTAGAAGAGAATAGTTCAACTGTTTCTAGCAGAAAGAAAAAACAAATATTTAAGGAGATGGATATCCCAATTATACTGATTTTATCTTTACAAATTACATGAATGTGTTGTCACATGTATCCCCCCCAAAATATGTACATCTATTATGTATCAATACAAACAAATGAAATTTTAAAAATTATTTGAGAAAAGATTATTTGGACTTTTCTCTTAAACTTACAATGAAAACAAACTTACATTTTACATAACTATCTAAAGCTTAACTCTATTCATAGTATGCAACTCCTGTAGAGGTGCTGGTGTTCCAAAAAATACAGTTTGAGAAACTGATATGCAGGCAGAAAGAAGAGCTATACTGTATCATTATGGTAGGTAGATTAAATAATAGGGTAGGTAGCTTTAATAAAGATGATTAAACTACTATGTACTGGAGTCTGTGTTAGGTACTGGACATAGAAAACCCCAAGTCCTGACTCCAAATAGTAATAACAATATTCTTGCAAACATTGGAGGGATGTATAGTATGTGAGAGAGCAGAGGAGGACTCTCAGGTCTGCCTAAAAGAGACTGGGAATCCTTCACAGCACAGATAATGTTTGAACAGTCCTAAAGAATATCTAGAAATTTTACATATGGATGGAGGAAAAGCAGCAGAGGGAATAGGAGAATGATAGATGGAAAGCTACAGAGGCATGACCAAGTATGATGTGTTCTGTAACCCACAAGCATGCCTGTGCTGCTAGAGAGTACCACACAAAGGGGAATTGGGAGATAAGGTAAAAATGAAGTTAGATGGGTAGGTAGGGATTGTTTGTACCTTGTAAGGGACTTTGGATTTTATCTCGTTGAACATAAGAACAAATGAATTTTGAGTAGGGGAATGACAAGATTAGATTTGCTGGAAAAGTCAGAGAAAAATGTGAAGACGGATATATTGCCGGGGGATTTGGGAGAATTATAAGTAGGAGTTTAGTAAAAAAAAACTTGTTATAAGGAGCAGAGTGAATGAAGGTCTGAACTTTCATTCATGGATGAAATAAAGTGATAAAGCAGATGGAAAGGAGAAAATGAATTCAGGGGAATTTTAGTATTTTAAAATAGTTTATTTCCAGAGTGGGTTGAATATATGGTGTGGCTAGCTAGGAGGTAATAATCTAGACAACTGAGAGAAGCAAAAAACAAAAGGCATGAGAGCAAAGTGATGGAAAAAAACACTCAAAGAAGGTAATGAAAATATGGGTAGAGGCAGAGAGATACTAGAAGACAGAACATAGAAAAGAAAATAGGGCTGGAAAAGCCAAATGACAAAGGTTTACAATAATGCAATTGATGATTTTACAAATTATTGAGCAAAATTTTAGGGCAGATTTTATCATTTACTTCCACTAAACATTGTTCCTTGGAGTCTCATGTCTGAGTTAACTTGCTTTATGTAATGTCCAGTACAGTTTATTTTAACATTGTCAAAAACCAAAAAATATTTGTTGAAGAGAGGAAGAGAGGGAAAAGAAAAGAGTAGATGGTTTTGCTGTTGTATTTAGATTGAACTGAACTAAAGAAGTCTGGTGTCTGTGTAGGTTCAGTACAGTAAAAAGCCACTTCTTCCCCCATGGGTATTTCAAAAGATCCTGCCCTAATTAATTACCTAAAGCATTGTTTCTAACTTGTACCCTTTGATATCTAACCCAAAGCGGATATTCATCAGACACGCCATGGCCACCAACCCAGAGAGACATACAGAAGGAGTCTGTATAATGTAATGGTAAAACCCCTGGAGCCACATTGCCTGGGTTTCAGTTCAAATCCTCACCTTGTAAGCCTGGGCAAATTACTATCTTACTTTCCTCATGTGAAAATAGGGAAAATGATTATTTCTTCCTCACGATATTTCAGGAGAAAGTTAGTTCATGTAATTAGTTTAACAGGGGCCTAATACATAAAGCCCAAGAAATGTTAGGTGTGGTAGTAGTTTTATTATCAGTAATATTAATATTAGTATTTTATTATACTTCTGAGACAGGGTCTTGCTCTGTCACCCAGGCTGGAGTGCAGTGACACCATCACAGCTCACTGCAGCCTCGACTTGCCCAACTCAAATGATCCTCCCACTTCAGCTTCCCGAGTAGCTGGGACTAGCAGCATGTACACCATACCTGCCGATTTTTAATTTTTGTAGAGATGGGGGGGGGGGGGGGTCTCACTATGTTACCCAAGCTGTATTAGTATTTTAAACATACGTTTAGAAATTGCATATCAATCATAGCAGCCAGGAGTGGAATTTTGATGAGGCTCATGTTGCCAACAATCCAATTGAAATCTCAAAACCAGTTCTGATAAACTCTGACTTACATTAACCAGATTGTGTTAATTCAGCATCATTCTTCTTTGTTTACAAACTTCTGCAGTTTATCTCCTGAATAACACTCCCCAAGAGGTCTAAATTTTAATCTCCCAAACCTATGAACAATATATGGCAAAAAGGGATTAAGTTTGCAGATAGAATTAAGATTGCTAATCAGCTGACCTTAAAAATAGGGAGATTATCCTGGATTATCCAGTTGGGCACAATGTAATCACAAGGGTCCTTAAAAGTCAGAGGAAGGTAGAAGACAAGAGTAAGAGAGATGTGACCACAGAAGAATGGTCAGTAAGACACAGGTTACTGGCTTTGAAGATAGAGGAAGGGAACAGTGAAGCAAGTAATACGGCAATATCTAGAAGACTGAAAAGGCAGGCTGGGCGCAGTGCCTCATGTCGGTAATCTTAGCATGTTGGGAGGTCAGGATGGGAGTCTAGGAGTTTGAGACCAGCCTGGGCAACATAACAAGACCCTGTCTCTACAAAAAATTTTAAAAAGTAGGTGAACATGGTGGTGCACACCTGTGGTCCCAACTACTCTGGAGGCTGAGGTAGAAAGATCACTTGAGCCTAGGAGTTCGAGGTTGCAGTGAGCTGAGATCTCGCCACTGCACCTCAGCCTGGACAACAGATGAAGACCCCATCTCAAAAAAAAAAAAAAAAAAGTAGAGACACATATTCCCCTTAGAGCCTCCAAAAAGGAATACAACCCTGCCCATACCTTGATTTCAGCCAGTGATATCTGTGTTAGACTCCTAACCAACAGAACTATGAGATAATAAATTTGTGTTGTAAGCCATTGAATCTGTGGTAATGCTGTAGCAGCAGTAGAAAACTAATCCATCTCCCAATCCCCTTATCTTAACTCCTTTGACCAACACTCAAGAACCTTAACATAAAACTCAGTTTATTTATTTATTTTTATTATTATACTTTAAGTTTAATACATGTACAGAATGTGCACGTTGGTTATGTAGGTATACATGTGCCATGGCGGTTTGCTGCACCCATCAACCTGTCATCTACATTAGGTATTTCTCCTAATGCTGTCCTTCCCCTGGCGCCTCATAACATGACAGGCCCCAGTGTGTGATGTTCCCCTGCCTGTGCGCATATGTTCTCATTGTTCAACTCCCACTTACGAGTGAGAACACGCAGTGTTCGGTTTTCTGTTCATATGTTAGTTTGCTGAGAATGATGGTTTCTAGCTTCATCCATGTCCCTGTAGAGGACATGAACTCTTTCTTTTTTATGGATGTATAGTATTTTATGGTGTATATGTGCTACATTTTCTTTATCCAGTCTATCATTGATGGGCTTTTGGGTTGGTTCCAAGTCTTTGCTATTGTGAATAGTGCTGCAATAAACATACATGTGCATATGTCTTTGTAGTAGAATGATTTATAATTTTTTGGGTGTATACCCAGTAAGGATTGCTGAGTCAAATGGTATTTCTAGTTCTAGATCCTTGAGGAATCACAACTGTTGTTTTCCACAACAGTTGAACAAATTTACACTCCCACCAAGAGTGTAAAAGCATTCTTAGTTCTCCACATCCTCTCCAGCATCTGTTGTTTCCTGACATTTTAATGATCGCTATTCTAACAGGCATGAGATGGTATCTCATTGTGGTTTTGATGTTCATTTCTCTAATGACCAGTGATGATGAGCTTGTTTTCATATGTTTATTGGCTGCATAAATGTCTTCTTTTGAAAAGTGTTTGTTCATATCCTTCACCCACTTTTTGATGGGCTTCTTTGTTTTTTTTCTTTTCAATTTGTTTAAGTTCCTAGTAGATTCTTGATATTAGCCCTTTGTCAGATGAATATATTGCAAAATTTTTCTCCCATTCTGTAGGTTGCCTGTTCAATTTGATGATAGTTTCTGTTACTGTGCAGAAGCTGTTTAGTTTAATTAGATCCCATTTGTCAATTTTGTCTTTTGTTGCCATTGCTTTTGATGTTTTAGTCATGAAGTCTTTGCCCATGCCTATGTCCTGAACGGTATTGCCTAGGTTTTCTTCGAGAGTTTTTATGGTTTTAGGTCTTACGTTTAAATCTTTAATGCTTCGTGAGTTAAGTTTTGTATATGGTGTAAGGAAGGAGTCCAGTTTCAGTTTTCTGCATATGGCTAGCCAGTTTTCCCAACACCATTTATTAAATAGGGAATCCTTTCCCCATTGCTTGTTTTTGTCACGTTTGTCAAAGATCAGATGGTTGTAGATGTGTGGTGTTATTTCTGAGGCCTCTGTTCTGTTCCATTGGTCTATATATCTGTTTTGGTACCAGTACCATGCTGTTTTGGTTACTGTAGCCTTGTAGTACAGTTTGAAGCCAGGTAGCATGATGACTCCAGCTTTGTTCTTTTTGCGTAGGATTGTCTTGGCTATATGGGCTCTTTTTGCATTTCATATGAAATTTAAAGTAGTTTCTTTCTAATTCTGTGAAGAAAGTCAGTGGTAGCTTGATGGGAATAGCCTTGAATCTATAAATTACTTTGGGCAGTATGGCCATTTTCATGATATTGATTCTTCCTATCCATGAGCATGGAATATTTTCCCATTTGTTTGTGCCCTCTCTTATTTCCTTGAGCAATCGTTTGTAGTTCTCCTAGAAGAGGTCCCTCATATCCCTTGTAAGTTTTATTCCTAGGTATTTTATTCTCTTTGTAGCAATTGTTAATGGGAGTTCACTCATGATTTGGCTCTCTGTCTATTATTGCTGTATGTGAATGCTTGTGATTTTTGCACGTTGATTTTGTGTCCTGAGAGTTTGCTGAAGTTGCTTATTAGCTTAAAGAGTTTTTGGGCTGAGATGATGAGGTTTTCTAAATACACAATCATGTCTTCTGCAAACAGAGATAAGTTGACTACCTCTCTTCCTATTTGAATACTCTTTATTTCTTTCTTTTTTTTCATTTCTATAATTGTTTTTATTTTTTAAGTGTTATATAAATACAAGTGTCACATACATTATGTGACACTTTTAAAGTAGCTTTCTTTTTTTTTTCACTCAGCATAATTCCTTTCTCTTGCCTGATTACCCTGGCCAGAACTTTAAATACTGTGTTGAATACAAGTGGTGAGACAGGGCATCCTTTTCTTCTGCCGGTTTTCAAAGGGAATGCTTCCAGGTTTTGCCTATTCAGTATGATATTGGCTGTGGGTTTGTCATAAATAGCTCTTATTATTTTGAGATACGGTCCATCATTACCTAGTTTGTTGAGTGTTTTTAGCATGAAGGGTGTTGAATTTTATTCAAGGCCTTTTCTGCATCTATTGAGATAATCATGTGGTTTTTGTCATTGGTTCTGGCTATGTGATGGATTATGTTTATTAACTTGCATATGTTGAACCAGCCTTGCATCTCAGGGATGAAGCTGACTTGATCATGGTGGATAAGCTTTATAATGTCCTGGTGGATTCAGTTTGCCAGAATTTTATTGAGGATTATCACATTGATGTTCATCAGGGATATTGGCCTGAAATTTTCTTTTTTGGTTGTGTCTCTGCCAGGTTTTGGTATCAGGATGATGCTGGCCTCATAAAATGAATTAGGGAGGAGTCCCTTTTTTTCTTTTGTCTGGAATAGTTTCAGAAGGAAGTGTATCAGCTCTTCTTTGTACCTCTGGTAAAATTTGGCTATGAATCCTGGTCCTGGGCTTTTTTAGGTTGGAAGGCTATTAAGTACTGCCTCAATTTCAGAACTTGTTATTAGTCTACTCGTGGATTCGAATTCTTCCTGGTTTAGTCTTGGGAGGGTGTATTTGTCCAGACATTTATCAATTTCTTCTAGGTTTTCTAGTTTATTAGCATAGAGGTGTTTATAGTATTCTCTGATAGTCGTTTGTATTTCTGTGGGATCCATGGTGATATCCCCTTGATCATTTTTTATTGTGTCTATTTGATTCTTCTCTCTTTCCTTCTTTATTATTCTGGCTAGTGTTCTATCTGTTTTGTTAATCTTTTCGAAAAACCGACTTCTAGATTCATTGATTTTTTTTGAAGGGTTTTTCGTGTCTCTATCTCCTTCAGTTCGGCTCTAATCTTAGTTATTTCTTGTCTTCTGCTAGCTTTTGAATTTGTTTGCTCTTGCTTCTCTAGTTCTTATAATTGTGATGTTAGGGTGTCAGTTTTAGATCTTTCCTGCTTTCTGATGTGGGCATTTAGTGCTATAAATTTCCCTCTAAACACTGCTTTAGCTGTGTCCCAGAGATTCTGGTACATTGTGTCATTGTTCTCATTGGTTTCAAAGAACTTATTTATTTCTGCCTTAATTTCATTATTTACCCAGTAGTCATTCATGAGCAGGTTGTTCAGTTTCCATGTAGTTGTGTGGTTTTGAGTGGGATTCTTAATCCTGAGTTATAATTTGATTGCACTGTGGTCTGAGAGACTGTTATGGTTTTCATTCTTTTGCATTTGCTAAGGAGTGTTTTACTTCTAATTATGTGGTCGATTTTAGAATAATTGCTGTGTAGTGCTGAGAATAATGTACATTCTGTTGATTTGGGTGGAGAGTTCTGTGGATGTCTATTAGGTCTGCTTGGTCCAGAGCTGTGTTCAAGTCCTGAAAATCCTGGTTAATTTTCTGTCTTGTTAATCTGTCTAATATTGACAGTGGGGTGTTAAATTTCCCACTATTATTGCATGTGAGTCTAAGTCTCTTTGTAGGTCTCTAAGAACTTGCTTTATGAATCTGGGTTCTCCTGTATTAGGTGCATATATATTTAGGATAGTTAGCTCTTTTTGTTGCTTTGATCCCTTTACCATTATGTAATGCCTTTCTTTGTCTTCTTTGATCTTTGTTGGTTTAAAGTCTGTTTTATCAGAGACTAGGATTGCAACCCCTGCTTTTTTTTTCTTATTTCCATTTTCTTGGTAAATATTCTTTCATCCCTTTATTTTAACCCTATATGTGTCTCTGCATGTGAGATGAGTCTCCTGAATACAGCACACCAATGGGTCTTGACTCTTTATCCAATTTGCCAGTCTGTGCCTTTTAATTGGGGCATTTATCCCATCTACATTTAAGGTTA
Organism: Hylobates moloch; assembly: GCF_009828535.3. Taxonomy (NCBI): domain Eukaryota; kingdom Metazoa; phylum Chordata; class Mammalia; order Primates; family Hylobatidae; genus Hylobates; species Hylobates moloch. The sequence continues at coordinate 50,707,432 of NW_026652279.1, forward strand.
ATATTGTTATGTGTGAATTTGATCCTGTCATTATGATGCTAGCTGGTTATTTTACTCATTAGTTGATGCAGTTTCCTCATAGTGTCAATGGTCTTTACATTTTGGTTTGTTTTTGCATTGGCTGATACTGGTTTTTCCTTTCCATATTTAGTGCTTCCTTTAGGAGCTCTTGTAAGGCAGGCCTGGTGGTGACAAAATTCCTCAGCATTTGCTTGTCTGTAAAGGATTTTATTTCTCCTTCACTTATGAAGCTTAGTTTGGCTGGATACGAAATTCTGGGTTGAAAATTCTTTTCTTTAAGAATGTTGAATATCGGCCTTCACTCTCTTCTGGCTTGTAGTGTTTCTGCAGAGAGATCTGCTGTTAGTCTGATGGGCTTCCCTTTGTGGGTAACCCACCCTTTCTCTCTGGCTGCCCTTAACATTTTTTCCTTCATTTCAACCTTGGTGAATGTGACGATTACGTGTCTTGGGGTTGCTCTTCTTGAGGAGTATCTTTGTGGTGTTCTCTGTATTTCCTGTATTTGAATGTTGGCCTGTCTTGCTAGGTTGGGGAAGTTGTCCTGGATAATATCCTGAAGTGTGTTTTCCAACCTGGTTCCATTCTCCCCATCACTTTCAGGTACACCAATCAAACGTACGTTTGGTCTTTTTCACATAATCACATATTTCTTGGAGGCTTTATTCATTCCTTTTCATTCTTTTTTCTCTAATCTTGTCTTCATGCTTTATTTCATTAAGTTGATCAACAGTCTCTGACAGCCTTTCTTCCACTTGATTGATTCAACTATTGATACTTGTGTATGTTTCATGAAGTTCTCATGCTGTGTTTTTCAGGCCTATCAGGTCATTTATGTTCTTCTGTAAACTGGTTATTCTAATTATCAATTTCTCTAACCTTTTATCAAGGTTATTGGCTTCTTTGCTTTGGTTAGAAAACATGCTCCTTTAGCTTAGGAGAGTTTGTTATTACCCACCTTCTGAAGCCTACTTCTGTCAATTCGTCAAACTCATTCTCCATCAAGATTTTTTCCCTTGCTGGTGATGATTTGTGATCCTTTGGAAGAGAAGAGGCATTCTGGTTTTTGGAATTTCTAGCCTTTTTGCACTGGTTTTTCCTCATCTTTGTGGACTTATTTACCTTTGATATTTGCTGTTGGTGATCTTCGGATGGAGTTTTTGTGTGGTCATCCTTTTTGTTGATGCTGATGCTGTTGCTTTCTGTTTGTTAGTTTTCCTTCTAACAGTCAGGCCCCTCTGCTGCACTTCTGCTGGAGTTTGCTGGGGGTTCACTCCAGACTCTGTTTGCCTGGGTATCACCAGCAGAGGCTGCAGAACAGCAAAGATTAATGCCTGTTCCTTCCTCTGGAATCTTCATCTCAGACAGGCACCCACCAGATGCCAGCCAGAGCTCTCCTGTATGAGGTGTCTGTTGGCCTCTGTTGGGAGGTGTCCCCCCGTCAGAAGGCACAGGTGTCAGGGACCCACTTAAGGAGGCAGACTGTCCCTTAGCAGAGCTCGAGCACTGTGCTGGGAGATCCACTGCTCTCTTCCATGTCAGCAGGCAGGAATGTTTAAGTCTACTGAAACTGCACCCACAGCCATCCCTTCCCCCAGGTGCTCTTTCCCAGGGAGATGGGAGTTTTATCTATAAGTCCCTGACTGGGGCTGCTGCCTTTTTTTCAGAGATGCCCTGCCCAGAGAGGAGGAATCTAGAGAGGCAGTCTGGGTACATAGGCTTTGCGGGGCTACGGTGGGCCCCGCCCAGTCTCAACTTGCTGGGGGCTTTGTTTACACTGTAAGGGGAAAACTGCCTACTCAAGCCTCAGTAATGGCAGATGCTGCTGCCCCCATCAAACCTGAACATCCCAGGTCGACTTCAGACTGCTGTGCTGACAGCAAGAATTTCAAGCCAGTGGATCTTAGCTTGCTGGGCTCCGTGGGATGGGAGCTGCTGAGCTAGATCACTTGGCTCCCTGGCTTCAGCCCCCTTTTTAGGGGAGTGAACGGTTCTGTCTCACAGGCATTCCAGGCACTACTAGGGCATGAAAAAACAACTCCTGCAGCTACCTTGATGTTTGCCCAAACAGCCACCCAGTTTTGGGCTTGAAACCCAGGGGCATGGTGCTGTAGGCACCTGAGGGAATCTCCTGGTCTGTAGGTTGTGAAGACCCTGGGAAAAACATAGTATCTGGGCTGGATATCACCATCCCTCTTGGCATGGTCTCTCATGGCTACCCTTGGCTAGGGAAGGGAGTTCCCCAACCCTTGCACTTCCCGGGTGAGCCAACGCCCCACCCGGCTTCAGCTTGCCCTCCGTGGGCTGCACCCATTGTCTAACCTGTCCCAGTGAGATGAACCGGATACCTCAGTTGGATATGCAGAAATCATCCGCCTTCTGCCTTGATCTCACTGGGAGCTGTTGACTGGAGGTGTTCCTATTCGGCCATCTTGCCTGGGAAATCGAAACTCAGTTTATTTCTAACTACCTTATCTAGCTTGCCTCCCTAGGCCCTAGGCCCACTCCATTCCTGAGTAGTCTGTTTGTTTTCCTCATAAGGCCCTTTAGGACCCTGTTCCACCATAAACAAACATATCACTCTACCTTCTCAAACTAAATGAAACATGAATTTTTATCTTAAAATTTAAGCTCTTTGGCAGCCTTTTCTAAAAGAAAGCTTCTGTTTATTCCACTTTCTTCAACCCATATTGCTTGAAACAGGACTGGGTAATCTACTTCTAGACCATTGTTTGTAGCCCTTCTTCAACAACTCCCCTCCCCTGCTTTGCACTTCTGTGTCTATTTTTTAAATTCTGCTTCTACTTGAAGTCTTTGACAAAATCAGTTGTTTTCAATCTCCTGAGAACCTCTGGTCTCAGTAGGAATTTCTCATTTAAGAGTTTTTTCTATCCTAGCCTCCTATTTTCCTACCAATTTATCATCACTGTTAAATTTATTCTTTGTCTTCCAATTTTTGTCTTATAATACTTCTCTCCAAGTCCATTACTCCCATTTAGCTTTTCTGCCTTTATATTCAGACTGGACTTCATGGTAAACTTTTCAATAACGTGCTCATCAGCCCTTGTGTGCTTTGCTAACCCTCACTAATGGCATTCAGTACTCCTGCCATACCTATCAGGAGTAGCTTCATAAAATCTCAACAAGGTGCCAATTATAATGCCTGATATTTCATGGTATCAAACTTCTCTTCAGGTTCTCAAAGCTATGCAAGAATCTATAGTCATCTTTTTGAAGCCTTTGCAGTGACTGCTTCAAAGTTTTCCCTTTCTCCTCAAGCCTCCATCCATTTCCTTAGCGCATACACTCTCATTGGATAACACTGCTTCTTATTTCTCTGAGAAAAAAGCATTCCTAGATGAACTACATCAATTACCTTCTAATGTGTTGGGGTGATCAGACCCAAAACCAGGCCTTGGGGGCTACAAAGTCTGGCGGAGTCAAAGGAATGAGAAAAGACAAGTTAAGAGTGCATAAGGTGGATCCAGGGGGCCAATGCTGGTATGCAGGCTGCGAAGGTCCTGAGCTCTGGGAGCCCACACTATTTATTGGTGATCAAAGAAGCAGGTGGTGAGGACGTGTGGATGTGGGGATAAACAGGTGAGGACGTGAGGACATGGTGGTAGAAAGGTAGTGGTGCATCAAGCGTAGCTGTGACAGTTTAGCATTTTCTTTGACGCATTTGTAATATGCTCTGCTACCTGAGATAATGGAAAACATGTTTATGAGCCTGGGAGAGCAACCAACAAGTCTGTGCACATTTCAGAGACCATGAGGGGTTTTATGCCCTGAGCCCTGGATTCCATCCAAGCCATGAGGGGTGTTATGCCCTGGGCTTAGATTTGTGATGTGGCAGGACGGCCTTCCACCCTTTGGCACAGAGCTTGGTGTTTAAAAGGCCACGAGAGGTTTTAGACCCTGGACTCCCGACATCTTCCAAGATTCTTTTATATTATGACAGACAAGCCAGTCCAGCCTCAGCTCTTCTACTAACACTAATGTAACTTCTCTTGTCACCCTTTCCTCTCTCTCAGCAATAATTTCAAAGTTCGTTGACTGTAACATTATCTCCACCCTCCCCCACAAATCAGAACCTATAAATGGTTATATTATAAGAAACTGAAGATGGAAGAGCATAGATACAACTCACCTCTTAAAAATAGATCCAACACTGAAAATTAGAATTCTAAAATCTAATTTCAGAATCAGGAACCCAGCTTCAAAGATAACAGTCTGCTGATAGCTCAGCTGCCCTCTTGTACCCTAGAGTCTTTTTGTTATGGCAATAAAGAGCCAAAGGAGTTGACCTAATAAATAGAATTAAATTGGAGCACTATCAGCCAGCTTGTCAAGGGAATCATTTCTATTTCTTTCATAATCAAATACTTTAATGCTCAGCTGTTGCCATTCACTATTTGAAAATATCATTATGGCATAACATGTATTTGAATATTTGGGTAAACATATTTTGTTGATTTCATATTCCCAGTAGCTGGGACCAAGGTGTGCCCCACCATGTCCAACCAATTTTTTTAATTTTTTTTGTAGAGACAGGGTCTTGCTATGTTGCCAGGCTGGTCTCAAACTCCTGGACTTGCACCTTGACCTCCCAATGTGCTAACATTACAGATTTCATTGTTTTTATATTTTGTTGTCTTCAAATCTGTGAAAATCTGTTTTCACAGATTTTGTTGTGTTTCTATAACTAGATGTGCTAGAACCTCAAGATTAGAGGGAATCTTTGCTCTCTAATTTTTCTCTTTTTTTTGGACTCCTTTCCTATCTATTTTCATAACTATCTTCATGGTTACTTAAATTAATGTGAAATATATTCGATTATTGAAAAATATCTAGGCATTCATGCTTCCAATACAATTATATTAGTCAGGGTTTTCCAGAGAGATAGGACCAATAGGATACATAGGTAGGTAAATAGATAGGTAGATATATGATTGATTTATAGATAGATAAATAGGTACATAATAGATAGATAGATAGATAGATAGATAGATAGATAGATAGATAGATAGGATTAATTAGAGGAATTGGCTCATGTGATTATGGAAGTTGAGAAGTCCCACCACAGGCTATCTACAAGCTGAAGATTTTGGAATGCCAGTATCATGGCTCAGTATAAGTTTAAAAGCCTTGGAACCAGGGAAGTGGATGGTGTAATTCTCAGTTTGAGATCAAAGGCCTGAGAATCCAAGCTGGGGTTGCCATTGGTGTAAGTCCTGGAGTCCTAAGGCTGGAGAGCCTGGAGTTCTGATGTCCAAGGACAGAGAGAGGAGAGCATCCAACCTCCAGGAGAGAGAGAGGGGAAATCTTTTTCTGTCCTTTTTCATTCTGTTGGGCCTCCAGGCAATTGGATGGTGCGTGCCCACATGGAGGCAGATTTTCTCCACTCTGTCCACTGACTTACAGGCCAATCTCCTTTGGAAGCACCTCACAGACACACCCAGAAGTATAGCTTTACAAGTTCTGTGGGTATGCCTTAGTCCAGTCAAGTTGACACCTAAAATTAATCATCACAACGAATATGTCACTTTTTTGTAAATTTGTGTATAACATAAGAGAAATCCCTGAGAAAGGAACTCTTTTGCCTATGGTAAAATAACCATTCCAAACAATTTTTTTCCCTGAAGGGATTATTAACAATAAATGAAGGAACTGCCCTTTTGAATACTCTAATAGAAGATACACTGCATTTATTCAGCAAATATTTATTCCACATCTTCCACGCTCCATCCAGTGGAGTTGTAGTAATGAATAAGGCATATATGTCTTTCATTTCTGTGACTTTTCAGTTTGGCATGAATGGCAGATATTAAATGAATATCATGCATTTAATTATTTAGTCTCAATTTTATGAATGTTATGAGGAACGGCACAGGGTGCCAGAAGATACATACTGAGGGAACAAAATTAATATGCTGGGGATGAAAATAGGTTTGTTGATGAACTGTTGTTTAGGCTAAGACCCAAAGGATAAATTAATATTAACCCTATGGAAAGTGCGTGTGTGTGTGTGTGTGTGTGTGTGTGTGTGTGTGTGTGTGTGTGGCTGTATCTTGATAGAGTGGTTTAGAAGCCAAGTTTGGTTAATTTGAAAAATTAGAGTAGGAACATGTGCCTTTTATTTGTGTTGTCCTCTCAATCACAGGAGCTGAAAGCCTGCAAACTATATTTTGTTAAGTCTTTGGTAAACACATTTCATATTAATTTCTGTTACAGGGCAGCAGAAATAGGCACAGTGCCTCCAACGTATCAAAGGAAAGTAAAGGCTAGTGGAAGGGGATAACAGCTTCCTGACCTCCAGGTAATATTTCATTCATTAAAATGGTTCTTGGATTCTGTTTTTCCAGCTGTACACTGACTAATACAGGATAGAATAATGGTGTAAGAGCCTAATGAGGTCAAAAGGGACCAGGTAAAGGATATTCTTATGGGTTGTATGAAGTATATGGGATTTCATTGTAACAGCAATGGGAACCCATCGAAGGATTGGCAATAGAGAAGAGATATCAATTTTCCATTTTTAAGAAGAGCAATTCAACTGCCACAAAGAGAATGGATTTGGTGAAAATAAGAGTGAATTCAAGAGTGGATATAAGAATTCAAATAAGAAATGATGATAGTTAGATCCAAAGTGATAAAAGTGGAGAAGCTGACAGAGCTGAAAAGAAATTGATAGGACTTGGGGCTTGGCTGGATTTAGGGGGTAAGATGGAAAAAGTAAAGGATGATTCTAAGATTTCTGACATGAGCGCTGGGTAGATGATGATGTCATTCACTGAGCTAAGACAATTTTAGGGGCATATATCATAACTTTGAGTTCGAATTGCATATGAGATATACAAGCAGATATACTGAGTATAGTTTTATATGTAGATGTGGAACTCATAACATCAATCTATGCTGCGAAGTAAGTTTAGAAGTCATCAGCAAATTGATTATATTTCCAGCCATGTAAATATATGAGATCTGTTAGGACATGAGCATATTGTGAGAAGAATAAGGTCTAATCCTAAGAAATGGGAATGTTTAAATGACATGCTGAAGAAAAGGTAGTGCCAGAAAAAGAAAATGAGAAGTGGCCAGAGAGGAAAAAGGGAAATTAAAATGTGGCATCGTAGAAACTGAAAGACAAGAATATTTCTAGAAAGAGGAAGTAATTAATTATGTTGAATACTGTGATTGAATGAATACATTGGTAATCTCAGCAAGAGCAAGTAACAGAAACCAAGCAGTTGCTAATATAAACAGACACTGAATTTGTTTAAAGGATGTTAGGTAATTTATTAAATCTCTGAGAGGTGTGGTAAACCACATTAGAGTCCAGCAGCGAGAAACAATGCCCAAGCATGTTGCAGAAGTAATCAAGAGAAGATACTATTGATGCAGCCAGTGGACACTAGCTGCCACGTTTGGCAGCAGGGAGAAGACTTGAACTTTGCATTAGACACCACTTTTTACGCTGTTGCCATGATCACTTCTGAAACTCAGTTTCCCTGCAACTGTCACCACCACAAAAGACTTTCTTGAGGGCCACATTATTCACAGGTCAGTGCACCTGACCTACCTAGTAATGGAAACAGAAGCTAGGTTGAAACTAATGGTGGAATAAACAGAAGACGAGAATTTGAGAAGAAAAAGAATACAGTTGACGTTCGAATGATGCAGGAGTTAGGGGTGCTGACTCCCTGCACAGTCAAAATTCCACACGTAATTTTTGACTTCCCGAAACTTAACTACTAATAGCCTACTGTTGGCATTACTGATAACATAAACAATTGATTTACAGGTATTTTGTATATGTATGATATACTTTATTCTTACAAGAAAGTAAGCCAGATAAAAGAAAATGTTATTAAGAAAATCATAAGGAAGATAAAGTATACTTACTATTTGTTAACTGGAAGTGGATCATCATAAAGGTCTCCATCCTCATCATTTTCACATTAAGTAGGCTGAGGAGGAGGAAGAAGAGGAGGGGTTGGTCTTGCTGTCTCTAAGTTAGCAGAGGCAGAAAAGAATCCACATGTAAGTGAAGCCATGGAGTCCAAACCCATGTTGTTCAAGGGTCAACTGTAGATAAATTTTCCAAGACATTTAAAAGAAAGGTGAGAGAGCAGTGGCTGCAAGTCAGCATGACATCCACAGAGAGTTTTTCAAGATTAGAAAGATCTAGTAAGTAGGGAGAAGCTAATAATATTACGAAGTTAGAAGGTGTTTTAAGATATAAGATTACCTGAGTAACAAGACAAGAATGCTTACTATTACAATATTGTCTAGCATTATTCTGAGGATACCAAACATCGAAAATGAAAAAATAATTTTGAGGTTTAAATATGAGAAAGGAAGAGGTTAGATTATTACAATTTGCAGGTAATATAATTATATTTGTGAAAATCTTAAGACAATTTACTAAGAACCTTTTAAGATCAGAATTCAATAAGGTGACTGACTAAAAAATTTGTATACAGAAATTAGCAGCTCTCATATATTGAAACAACAGTGAGTTAGGAGATCTAATAAAATACAAAATCCACTTACAATACCAATAAAAATGATAAAATACCTAGAAATGATCTTAACAAGAAATACATAAAATTTATATGAAGAAAACTTCAAAATATAAATTACAAAAGTAATAGAAGAAGCCATAAGGTTTTTTTGTAATCATGGATTAGAAAAGGATTTTCCAAGTATATAACAAAAGCCAGAAGCCATCAAAGTAAAACTTTAATAAATCTGATTATAAAAAATTTCCTGCGTGGCAAAAAAAAAATACAACACACATTACAAAAGCCATCTTTACATATAAATAATGTCTACAATTCAATTTTCTATAAGTATAACATGAGAAAATAGGAAAAGGATATGAACAGAGAAAATCACAAATGGATTTTAAATATTTGAAGAGGCTCAATCTTATAATAGGCAAAATGTTAATTAAAATTATGAAATCAGCAAAACCTTTGTGATGGCCTTGTGTTAGGTGAGTTTTACTGCTTTTGGGGGCTTAGAAAACAATACCCCAAAATGAAGGCTTCAGGAGTAGCCTCAGAAGCAAAGGTGTTTCTTTGACCTTCTCCTGCCCTCCTTTCTCTGGCCTTTCATTTTTCCTTGAGGCTAGCCACAACTAGAATCCATCTTTCCCAAGGCAGATCACAGAAACCAGAACCCCTTTCCCCTAAAACCAGCCATAAAACTTAAAAATATTACTCCAGTTTGCCCCCATGCCCCCATTTTCTGTGTAAAAATTGGCCATAAAGAAATTATCTGACTTGTCTTGTTTGATTGTAGGTCATAAGACTTCCATTCCAGAGAGGGTCCTGCCCCATATCCAGAAGGAAGAAATGCATGCTCGAGAGGTCAAGAATCTAGGCAGACAGGCCTTACTGGGTTTCCCCACTCAGTCTGTTAGCATTAGATCATATCCTTTGTGTTCAGTCATATTTCTACATGGCTGTACATACTTCATTTAACCTGAGCATAAAAATAGACAGTTTTCCCTGTTTCTTTGGGTATTCATTCTGAAAGCTCCCATATACATAAAAGCATAATCAAATAATTTTATATGCCTTTTCTCCTTTTAGCCTGCCTCTTAGTGATTTTCAGCAAACCTTCAGAGGGCAAAGGGGATGTTTTCCCATGGCCCCTACACTCTCATACATTTTTGGTGGGACTGTCATTTGATTTGATCTCTATGGAGGATAATTTGGCAATATTTATCATAATTACAATGGCATTTACCCTTTAGCCAAGTAATCCCGTTAATAGGAATTTAACTCATAGACATATTTTCAGATATGTGAAATAATGTACACAAATATTCATTGCAATGTTGCTTATAATAGTAAAAGTTTGGAGACAATGTAAATGTCCATCAATAGGGTCAGATTAAATAAATTATGCAACATCCATAATTTATACTATGCAATTTAAAAAGAATGAATCAATAGAATGAATCAATACTTTGTGAATTAATATTATGTCTAAGATATATTTTAAGTGAAAAAAGCAAGATATGCCACATTGTATAAAGTGTGTTGCTTTTTTTTTAAGCTTGAGAAAATATTTGTATGGATTTACTTAGGTGTGCACAGAATATCTCTGGCAGGACACCTGCCCCTAAGAGAAGATAGATGACTGGGGCTAGAAATAAAAAAGAAATTTTCTGTCATAATCCCTTTGTAATTTTTGAATTTTAGACATTTAAATATGTTGCTTACTGTAAACAGTTAAAACTTGAGCAAAAAGCATGAGATTCCTGGAAAGATATAAAGGAATAGATGCCAGAATAGTGGAGAGATTGGCCTTGCATATAAGAGGAAACCCTTCCTCCATTTTTACAGATCAGAAAGAATATAGGGGAGTTGTAGCATTGATTTGGTGCAGGAAGTTGAAGGGTTGAAGAAATTTTTTGAATGACGCTTTTTTTTTTTAAGGAGGGTGCAAAGTCATGAAAGTATAAGAGATGAGTAGAAGTTTGAAATAATTATTGTGAATATAGGAGAGTGAGTTGACTATAGGAGTGTAAAATTGCAAGGCAGTATTAAGGGGCAAGTAAAGGTTAGGCATTAGAGATCGAAACTGATTTCTATTTGCTCAGTTGTCTGATATTTCACCATCAACTCTTAGCTGAGTGGGGTGAGACAAAAAGGTTACTGAAAATGAGATGTTCACTTTTCTTGCTAAGAGGAAGACTGAAGGCAAAATGATCTCTATGAGTGGAAGAACACCCTAAAAATGGGTGATTAAGCTGCCAGGAAATGCCACCCTGGTAGGGAAAAGTACCATTTGACTGTTTGCCATCATCTGTCACAAAGAGACCAGAACAAATTTACAAAGATTTGCTTACACAGAAGCAACACAAATCCTATTTGGTTTTCCTAAGTTCTCAGAAGTTTTGCAAGATCCTGACTAGTTTAAGCTCTATCTGTAAAAACTATAAACAAGTTGACAGCTTGCAAACTTCTTTTAACTCATAATTGTTACTCATGTTAAATTCAGTATAATAAGAATCTATTTTGAGAGGTTTGTTAAAGGAACTTTAAAAAAAAAATACATTAAACTGGATTTAAAAAATATTCTACCATTTAAGCCAAACTTAGAAGTAGAACTGTTATATCCTGAATCATGCTGATTTATAATTATTACAATGTTGAGTAGAAAGAATGTGTGTATCTGCTGTTCTTGACATATTAACAGTTAAAAATTGAAGGACATAAAACTAATAATGAATTATTATTTTTAAGCTTTTCACCTTGAATATAGCACTCTGTTTCTGTTCACTAGAAAGCCTTTTAAAATACTAATTTTTAAGTTAAAAATAAATGTCATTTCTCAGTAATTTAATCTTCAGATGTATTAAGTCCCTTTTGTTATTTAAAACTCTTAAAATTATAATATATGTGAGAAGATCCAGTAGCTTATTTTTATTATGATAACATGGCCTCCTATTGAAAATGAAGGTAATATTCATTCCCAGAAAGTCTGTTTTTGCAAATCCTCTTAGAAAGTGCTTTAAAAAGCTCTTACTTTATTCATATGCTTATGGGGGTAGTTCCCAGTCAGTGCCCAAGCATTGCCTCCCACAGTGATATTGAAATAGCAAAAATGAAAAGGCTGCTTCTTCAGAGTTCTCATTGAAAAAGAATTTTCTTTATGCTGGGTTCTGACTGAGGACTTGACTGATAGTCCTTTAGATATTCTTCAGTGATAGGCCAGTAGTTCTGTATGTATTTGTATGGGAGTATAAATTGTACGTTCTTACAATGCAAAAAATTATTTGGCTTTCCATGTAGGTCCAATGGAAAAGTCCCATTACATTGACTAGGACTCACACTTGTGAAGAATTATGAAAACACAGAGCATTTTGCAACAAATTATATAATCATGCAAATAGTAAACTAATAATGAACAGTAAACTGATAGCAAAATATATTTAAAATTTGTACTGTTATGTATCTTCATGGCACACAAATATAATGCTATTTTAAAAAATAAAATCAGAAGCTTGAAATGTGTACAGTACTTCTTTTATTGCTTATGAATACGATTAGGCCAATGTACTTTTTGAATCAGAGAATTTTTTGACCTAAATGGGTTTAATCCTCTTCTTTACACTTTATACATAAGGAAACAGGCTTGTAGAGAAGAAAAGATTTCTTTTCTCACCCATTGCTAGTTTTATGGCTGAGGCCCCTATTAAAAAAAAGAGGTTAACAAGAGAAAAATCGCAAATATTTATTTACTATAAAGTTTATGTGACATGGGAGACTTCATAAAGAAATGAAGATCCGAAGAACAGGTAAACCTGTGAGTATTGTATGCTAGGTTTAATGGAGAAGTGGATAGTCATGGAGAGGTATGATTGGACTAAGTGGGTTAGCAAGGCAGGTTTGTACAGATTCTTCTCTGTGTCACTGGGTCTTCACAGACAAGGATGTTTGTTATTTCCAGGAATGGGAATGGTACTTCTAAGATGTGGGTCTTATGACCTTGCTTCAGGGAAGGAGGGTGGGAGAAGGTCAGAGAGTAACTTTCCTGCTTCTGCTATTTTGAGGGTGGGAGAAGGTCAGAGAGTAACTTTCCTGCTTCTGCTATTTTTCTCAAATGCCAAGGTGACATATTTTGGGGTAATATGTCCTGAACCCCATCGCTTGCAAGTTTTTACCTTATTCAGGAACTTCTGTCCTCTTTCTTTTGCATTCTTTTTTATGAAATATACTCATGGCAGAAATGCATCTGTGAAACTGTGGGTTTCACCTTAGTCAAGTTTGTCTCCACAGGCACGAAGGGCCTCAAAACCACATTAAAATTTAAGATTGATATGCTCTTCTGCTTCTGAATGTGAGAACCTATACTGGATCTCTGAAGAAAACAAAGATGAGATGAGGTTCTGATCCCTTCGACTTCATGAAGTTACGTGACAGAAAGTATGATTGTCTAGCCGATACTTGACTGTGTGAAACCTTCATCTTCTACTCCTGAATCCTGAGGGACAGACTCAGGGGCCCTCTGACTCACGATTAGGGTTGTCAGGGTGATACAACAGCAGCACCATAGCCTTTGGTGTCGGAATACCAACTTTTGAAGCTCAGTTTCCCCACTCACTAATTTTCAATGAGCACATACATAATTTGAAATCTGAAAATGGACAATAATGCCTACCTACTTCAAAAATTTGGTTTGAGAATCAAGTGAAATATTAATATATATGTAAGCATTTTATGAACAAGGAAGCAAGTTATAAATGCATTATCTTGTTAATTTAGTCGTTTCACTAGGGGTGGGTCCAATGTGGGCCTCCTTTGAGGTAGACTGTATTTCATGATTTTATAACAAAATTCTAAAGTTTAACAAGGACAGTATCTGGAAAAATTACTTTTTCATGTTTTTATGTTTTGTGTCCACTCTGTTGCAGTAACAACACAGATATAAAAGGATTTGAGTCTGTTTATAGTATTAATCAGATTCCCACTCTCATTCATAGTGAGATTTTAAAACCTTTTCTTATACATCTAAAGGAAAGTGTATCTGACCCAGTGGTTTTTTCTTTACCCTGTCACTTTATTTAGTATGCCTCATTAGCACCAAATAATAAGGTATTTTATTTGGGGTCTTCTCTCATAGTACTAGAAAATGCAATTTTGCTAGATGAAATTGGTTTCAATCCTAAAAAACTTAATATTTCTTTTCCTACAAATAAATGTTTATACTTTTTTATAACATTCATTTTCCAGATAATGTAGACTTGCTCAGAGATAATATTGTATCAGAAGATTTAGGAGAGTAATTTGTCAAGGATATATAGAATCATCCTCAAATATTTTTTAATTTTTTTTTGCTTTTCACCTCCTTTTATTTATACATAATAATTTACATATTTATGGGGTACATTTGAGTGTTAAACTCACAGCATGTATAATGATCAAGTCAGGGTATTTGGAGTATTCACCACCTTGAGTGTTTATCATTTTTACATGTTAGTATCATTTAAAGTCCTCTCCTCTAGTTACTTTGAAATATACATAATATTGTTGCTTAGTCACCCTAGTCTGTTATCAAACATTAGAACTTATTTATCTCATCTAACTGTGTATTTGTACCCATAATCAACATCTCTTCATTTCCCCCAGCCTCCCTCCCAGTTTCTGTTATTGTTCTATTCTGTATGTCCACAAGATCAAATATTTTAGCTCCCACCTATGAGTAAGAGCATGAGGTATTTGTCTTTCTGTGCCTGGCTTATTTCACTTAACATAATGACCTTCAGTTCAATACATGTTGCTGCAAATGACATGATCTTATTTTTTTTCTATGGATGAATAACATTTCACTGTATACATATGCCACATTTTCTTTATCCATTTGTCCATTGATGAGCACTTAGGCTAATTCCTATCTTTGCTATTGTGAATACTGCTGTGATAACACGCGAGTGCAGATACCCTTTTGAAATATTGATTTCTTTCCCTTTGTGTAGATACCTAGTAGTGGGATTACTGGATAGTATATTAGTTCTATTTTTAGTTTTTTTGAAAAAATCGCTGTATTCTTTTCCATAGTGGTTGTACTAATTTACATTTTCACCAACAGTGTGTAAGAATTCTCTTTCTGGCCGGGCGCAGTGGCTCACGCTTGTAATCCCAGCACTTTGGGAGGCCAAGGCAGGCGGATCACGAGGTCAGGAGATCGAGACCACAGTGAAACCCTGTCTCTACTAAAAATACAAAAAATTAGCCGGGCATGGTGGCGGGCGCCTGTAGTCCCAGCTACTCTGAGAGGCTGAGGCAGGAGAATGGTGTGAACCCGGGAGGCGGAGCTTGCAGTGAGCCGAGATCGCGCCACTGCACTCCAGCCTGGGCCACAGAGGGAGACTCTGCCTCAAAAAAAAAAAAAAAAAAAAGAATTCTCTTTCCTCCACATCTGTGCCAGCATCTGATATATTTCCTCCTTTTAATAATCACCATTCTAAATGGGGTGAGATGATATCTCATTGCGGTTTTGATTTGCATTTCCCTGATGATTAGTGATATTGAACATTTTTTCATATACCTGTTGGCCATCCAGATGTTTTCTTTTGAGAAATGTCTATTCATGTTCTTTGCCCATTTTTTAATGGGATTATTATTATTATTTTAACTGTTAATATATTTGAGTTCCTTGTATATCCTGGATATCAGTCTCTTGTCAGATGAGTAATTTTCAAATATTTTCTCCCATTCAAGAGGTTAGGGCCAGGCACAATGGCTCATGCCTGTAATCCCAGTGCATTGGGAGGCCAAGGTGAGAGGTTCGCTTGAAGCCAGAGTTTGAGACCAGCCTGGGCAACATAGCAAGACCCTGTCTCTACAAAAGTAAATAAATAAACTAGTTGGATGTGGTGACACACACTGTACTCTCAGCTATTTGGGAGGCTGAGACATGAGAATCACTTGAGCCCAGGAATTTGAGGCTGCAGTGAGCTATGATTGTGCCACTGCACTCCAGCCTGGGTGACAGAGCAAGACCCCGTCTCTAAAACCAAACAAAAAAAAGGTGTTGTCTCTTTACTCTGTTTGTTATTTCTTTTGCAGTGCAGAGGCTTTTTAGTTTAATGTAGTCCTGTTATTTTTGTTTTTGTTGCCTGTGCTTTTGAGGTCTGAGCCATAAAATCTTTGCCTAGACCAATGTTCTGAAGAGCTTTTCCTTTGTTTTCTCCTAGTAGTTTTATACTTTTGGGTCTTACATTTAAGTCTTCAATCCATCTTGATTGATTTTATATAAGGAGAGAGGCAAAGGCCCAGTTTCATTCTTCCACATATGCTTATCCAGTTATCACAGCACCATTTATTGAAGAGGGTACCCTTTCCCCAATGTATGTTCTTGGCAGCTTTGTCAAAGATCAGTTGGCTGTAGATACGTGGCTTTATACCTGGGTTCTGTATTCTGTTCCATTGGTCTATGTGTCTATTTTTATACCAATACCGTGCTGTTTTGGTTACTTGTAATATGTTTTGAAGTCAGGTAATGTGATGCTTCCAGCTTTGTTCTTTTGGCTTAGGAATCGTTTTGGCTATTCAGGCTGTTTTTGGGTTCCATACTAATTTTAAAGTTGTTTTTTCCATATCTTTGAAGAATTATGTTGGCATTTTGATAGAGATTGCATTGAATCTATAGATTGCTTTGAGTAATATGGACATTTTAACCAACAGTCCTCGAAATTTTTGGCACAAGGGACCAGTTTTGTGGAAGACAATTTTTCCACAGACTAGGGTCGGGGAAGGGGGGATGGTTTCAAGATGAAACTGTTCCACCTCAGATCATCAGGCATTAGATTCTCATAAGGAGTACACAACATAGATCCCTTGCATGTGCAGTTCACAGTAAGGTTCATGCTCCTGTGAGAATCTAATGCTGCTGCTGATCTGACAGAAGATGGAGCTCAGGTGGTAATGCTCGCTCGCCTATGGCTTATCTCCTGCTGTGTGGCCTGGTTCCTAATAGCCCACGGACCAGTACTAGGGGTTGAGGACCCCTGATTTTAACAATAGTAATTCTTCAAACCATGAGAATGAGATGTCTTTCCATTTGTTCATGTCTTTCCAGTTTCTTTCCTCATTGTTTTGTAGTTTTCCTTGTAGAGATCTTTTAGCTCTGGTTAAATTTATTTCTAGGTATTTCTTTTTCTTTCTTTTTTTTTGTAGCTATTGTGAATGGGATTGTCTTGATTTCTTTTTCGGCCATATTACTATTGGTATGTAGAAATGCTACTGACTTTTGTATGTTGATTTAGCATCCTGCAACCTTAGTAAACCTGTTTATAAGTTCTGAGAGTTTTTTGAGTCATCTTTTCTTTTTTCTAGCTATAAGATTATGTCATCTGCAGAGAACAATTTGACTTTTTCTTTTCCAATTTTTGTGCTATTTCTCTTTCTTGTCTGGTTACTTTAGCTAGGACTTCCAGCACTGTGTTGCATAGGAGTGGTGAAAATGGGCATCCTAGTTTTCTAATTCTAGAGAAAAGGCTTTCAACTTTTTTGATTCAGTATGATGTTAGCTGTGGGGTTGTCGCATATGGTCTTTTTAATTTTGAGGTATGGTCCTTTCATGTCCAATTTATTGAGAGTTTTTTCGTTTTTATCATAAAGGGTGCTGACTGTTGTCAAATGATTTTTCTGCATCTATTGAGATG
The DNA here is from genome assembly GCF_009828535.3 of Hylobates moloch. NCBI lineage: Eukaryota > Metazoa > Chordata > Mammalia > Primates > Hylobatidae > Hylobates > Hylobates moloch. The sequence continues at coordinate 50,724,638 of NW_026652279.1, forward strand.
ATAATATGGTTTTTGTTCTTCATTCTACTGTTATGTCACATTTCATTTGCATATGTGGAACCATCCTTGCATCTCTGAAATCACACTTGATAATGGTATATTATCTTTTTGATGAGCTGTTGGATTTGGTTTGCTTGCGTTGGTGAAGATTTTTGCATCTGTGTTCATCAGGGATATTAGGCTGTAGCTTTCTTCTTTCATTGTTGCGTCCATGTTTGATTTTGGTGTCAGCATAATGCTGGCGTCATAGATGAATTAATGAGAATTCCCTCCTCTTCAGTTTTTTAAAATAGCTTGAGGAGGATTGCTATTAGTTCTTCTTTATACATTTGATAGAATTCCACAGTGAATCAATCCAGTCCTGGGCTTTTATTTGCTGGGAGAGTTTTTATTACTGATTCAATCTTGCTATTCATTATTGGTTGGTTCAGGTTTTCTATTTCATTCTAATTCAATCTTGGTAGGTTGTATGTTTCCAGAAGTTTATCCGTTTCATCTAGGTTTTCAAGTTTCCTAACATATAGTTGTTCATAATAGTCTGATCTTATGTCTTCTTGCAGCATCAGCTGTAATGTCTCTTTTTTCATTTCTGATTTTGTTTATTTGGGTCTTTTCTTGGTTAGTCTAGTTAGTGGTTCATATGGTGTATTAACCTGTTTTCACACTGCTGATAAGGACATACATGAGACTGGGCAATTTATGAGAAAGAAAGTTTCATGGACTCACAGGGGGTCCATGTGGTTGGGGAGCCTTCACAATCATGGTCAAAGGTGAAAGGAACATCTTACATGGCAGCAGGAAAGAGAAAAATGACAGCCAAGTGAAAGAGGAAACCCCTTGTAAAATGACCAGATCTTGTGAGACCTATTCACTATGACAAGAACAGTATGGGGGAAACTGCCCCCATGATTCAATTATCTCCCACCAGGTCCCTCCCACAACACATGGGAATTAAGGGAGCTAAAATTCAAGATGAGATTTGCAGTGGGGACAGATGCAAACCATGTTATTCTTCCCCTGAGCCCACCTAAATCTCATGTCCTCACATTTCAAAAACAATCACGCCTTCCCAACTGTCCAGCAAAGTCTTATCACATTTCAGCATTAACTCAAAAGTCCACAGTACAAAGTCTCATCTGAGACAAGGCAAATCCCTTCCACCTATGAGCCTGTAAAATAAAACACAAGTTAGTTACTTCCTAGATACAATAGGGGTACAGGCATTGGATAAATGGGAGAAACTGGCCAAAACAAAGAGGCTACAGGCCCCATGCGAGTCCAAAATCCAGTGGGCAATCAAATCTTAAAGCTCCAAAATGATCTTCTTTGACTCCATATCTCACATTCAGGTCATGCTGATCCAAGAGGTGGGTTCCCACAGACTTGGGCATCTCCACCCCTATGGCTTTGCAGGGTATAACCCCCCTCCTGGCTGCTTTCACGAGCTGGTGTTGAGTGCCTGTGGCTTTTCCAGGTGCCTGGTGCAGGCTGTCAGTGGATCTACCACTCTGGGGTCTGGAGGATGGTGACCCTCTTCTCACAGCTCCACAAGGCAGTGCCCCAGTGGGGACTCTGTGTGGAGGCTTGTATCCCACATTTCCTTTTTGCACTGTGCAGAGGTTCTCCATGAGGGCTCCACCTCTGCAGCACACCTCTGCCTGGACATCCAGATGTTTCCATACATCCTCTGAAATCTAGGTGGAGGTTCCCATGCCTCAATTCTTGACTTCTGTGCACCCGCGTGCTCAAGACCATGTGGAAGCTGCCAAGGCTTGGGGCTTGCACCCCCTGGACCCATGGCCTGAACTTTACCTTGGCCCTTTTTAGCCACAGCTGGAGCAGTTGGGATGCAGGGCACCAAGTCCCTAGGCTGCACACAGCAGGAGGGCCCTGGGCCTGGCAAACAAAACCATTTTTCCTCCTAGGCTCCTAGGCCTGTGATGGGAGGTGCTGCTGGAAAGGTCTCTGACATGCCCTGGAGACATTTTCCCCATTGTCTTGGTGATTAACATTGGGCTTCTTGTTACTTACACAAATTTCTGTAGCAGGCTTATATTTCTCCCATTCTCTTCTGTTGCATTGTCAGGCTGCAAATTTTCCAAACTTTTATGCTCTTCTTCCTCTTGAACACTTGGCCACTTAGAAATTTCTTCCGCCAGATACCCTAAGTCATCTCCCTCAAGTTCAAAATTCCACAGATCTCAATTTGGGCAGAGGCAAAATGCTGCCATTCATTTTGCTAAAACATAGAAAGAGTCACCTTTACTCCAGTTCCATCAAGTTTCTCATCTCCATCTGAGACCACTTCAGCCTGGGTTTCATTGTCCATAGTGTTATCAGCATTTTGGTCAAAGCCATTCAACAAATTTCTAGGAAGTTCCAAACTTTCCCACATTTTCCTGTCTTTTTCTGAGCCTTCCAAACTATTCCAACCTTTGCCTATTACCCATTTCCAAAGTCACTTCCACATTTTTGGGTACTTTTATAGCAGTGCCCCACTATTTGGTACCAATTTACTGTATTAGTCCATTTTCATGCTGCTGATAAAGACATGCCCAAGACTGGGTAATTTATAAAGAAAAGAGGTTTATAAAGAAAAGAGGTAATTTATAAGGAAAAGAGGCTGGGGCGACCTCACACTCAAGGAGGAAGACAAAAGACACCTCTTACATGGTGGCAGGCAAGAGAAAAATGAGAGCCAAGTGAAAAGAGAAACCCCTTATAAAACCAGCAGAACTTGTGAGACTTATTCACTAACATGAGAAGAGTATGAGGAAAACTGCCCCCATGATTAAGCTATCTCCCACTGGGTCCTTCCCACAACACATGGGGATTATGGGAACTACAATTCAAGATGATAGTTGGGTGGGGACACACTCATCTTGAATTGTAGCTCCCATAATCCCCAAATGTCATGGGAGGGACCCAGTGGGAGGTAATTGAACCATGGGGGTGGTTACCCCTATGCTGGTGTTCCATGATAGTGAGTGGGTTCTCACGAGATCTGATGGTTTCATAAGAGGGTTTTCCCCCTTTTGCTTACACTTCTTTCTGCCACCAGGTGAAGAAGATTGTGTTTGCTTCCTCTTTTGCCATAACTGAAAGTTTCCTAAGACCTCCTCAGCCATGCTGAACTGTGAGTCAATTAAACCTCTTTACTTTATAAATTACCCAGTCTCAGGTATGTCTTTATTAGCAGTGTAAGAACAGACTAATACAGTGGTTTATCCATTTTATCTTTTTGAAGAAGCAACTTTTCATTTATTGATCCTTTATATTATTTTTTAGTCTTCATTTGATTCTGCTCTTTTTTCTTTCTTTTCTTTTGCTAATTTTGGGTTTGGTTTGTTCTTAATTTTCTAGTTCCTTGAAGTGTATCATTAGATTATTTCAAAACTGTTTTTTTAAACTTAGGGGCTTATTTTTATAAACTTCTTTCTTAGTACTGCTTTTGCTGTGTCCCACATGTTTTGATATGTTATGTTTCCATTTTCATTTGTTTCAAGATTCTTTTTTTGATTTCCATGTTATTTGTTGACTCAATAGGTGTCAGGAGCAAGTTGTTTAATTTCCATATATTTATATACTTTCCAAAGTTCCTCTTGGTGTTGATTTCTAGTTTTATTTGATTGTAGTCTGAGAAGATACTTGATATGATTTTTACATTTGTTGAGACTTGTTTTGTAGCCTAACATATGATCAATCTTAGAGAATGTTCCATGGGCTGATGTGAGGAATGTGTATTCTGCCATTGTTGGGTAGAATATTCTGCAAATGTCTGTTAAACCCATTTGATCTAAAGTCCAGCTTATGTCCAATGTTTCTTTGTTCAATTTTCTGTCTAGATGATTTGTCTAAAGCTGAGAGTGGGGTGTTGAAGTTTCCCATTATTTCTGTATTGCAGTCTATCTCTCTTTTTAGATTTAATAATGTTTGCTTTATGAATTTGTGTGTTCCGGTGTTGGGTGCATATATATTTAGAATGGTTATATCTCCTTGCTGGACTAGTCTCTTTATCATATAATGACCTTCATTTTCATGGTTTTGTTGTTTGTTTTTGTTTTTTACTGTTTTTGACAGAAAACCTGTTTCATCTGATATAAGTATAGCTACTCCTGCTCACTTTTGGTTTCTGTTTGCGTGAAATATCTCTTCATAGACTTTACGTGTCTATGTGTTTTTACAGGTAATGTGCATTTCTTGTAGGCAGTATATAACTGGATGTTTGTTTTTTGAAAATTCATTCATCCAGTCTATGTCATTTAAGTAGAGAATTTAATTCATTTACATTCAGAGTTATTATTGATATGCATGGGTTGTTTTCTGTTATATTTCTGTCATATTGTTGTTTTCTGGTTGTTTTTATGTTCTTCATTTCTTTTTTTTGTCTCTTATCAATATTCATTGTGTTTTGCTGATTTTCTGCAATGGTACCATTTGAGCCTACTGTCTTCCTTAGTTGTTTGTTTCCTTTACCAGTGAGTTTTATATTTTTGTGTGCTTTTTTATGGAAACCGTCATCCTTTTGCTTCAAGGTTTATAACTCCTATGAGCATTTCTTGTAAGGTCATTCTAGTGGTGATGAATTCCCTCAGCATTTGCTTATCTGGAATAGACCACATCTCTCCTTCATTGACAAAGAAGATTTTTGTTGGATATAGTATACTTGGGTGGCCATTTTTATCTTTCAGCACTTTGAATATATCCTTCCATTCTCTCCTGGCCTATAAAGTGTCTGCTACAAACTCTGTGCTTAATCTGATAGGGGCTCCTTTATATAATGAGACACTTTTCTCTTGGTGCTTTTAGAATGTTCCTTTGTCATTGATTTTAGACAGTTTTATTATGATGTGCCATGGAGAAGAACCTTTTCCTTTTATCTGTTTGTGGATCACTGGGCCTCCTGTATATAGGTGTCTAAATCTCTTGCTAGACTTGGGAATTTTTCATCTGTTATTTTGTTAAATCGGTTTTCCAACCCTTTCATTCTCTCTTTGCCTGGAGATACTGATGATTTGTATATTTGGTTGCTTTATGATGTTCTGTATATCATGATGATTGTTATCATTCTTTTTTATTCTTTTTTCTTTTTTTTGTCTGACTGGGTTATTTCAAAAGACCCATCTTCAAGTTTGATATACTTTCTTCTGCTTGATCTAGTCTATTGTTGAATCTTTTGAGTATATTTTTTATTTTATTGAAGAAGTTCTTCAGTCCCAGAATTTCTGTTTGGTTCTTTTTTATAGTATCTACCTCTTTGGTAAATTTCTCATTTATATTCTTAATTGCTTTTTCTGATTTATTTGCATTGTTTTTCAGAATTCTCTTGTATCTCACTGAACCTTAGTACCATAATTTTGAATTCTTTTTCTAGGATTTCAAGAATTTCTTTTTGATTGGGATCTATTACTGGGGAATTATTATATTCTTTTGAAGTTGTCATATATTCTTACTTTTTCATGTTTCCTCTTTCCTTACTTTGATATATGCACATCTGGTATAATAGATACTTCTTTCAATTTTTTGGATTGACTCCATAGGGGAGGACGTTTTCCTGAAGATGTGTCAGTATTATTGATTGGGTAGGGTGATCTGGCTTTGATTTTGGGTATATGTAGTGGAGTAGTCTCTGTATGGTTTCTTTGTCTATTATCAGTATCAGCGGTATCTGTGATTCCTCAGTGATTTCAGTTGGGGTTATTAATGGAGGCTGTAGTGAAGTTTTGCCAGGGACAGGGGTGCCAGGTGGGCCAGTCTTTGGGCCCCAGTTGTGACAGTGATTGGCTGAGTATGCATGACATTAGGCACCATGGTACTTATACTGGCACTGGGGATATTTGGATCAGGCAGGCAAATTCTTGGACCTACAGGTGGCTTGCACAGATGCTGGTAGTGGCAGCAGTGGACCAAATGGGTGAGTAGGTTCTTGGATCCCTGAGTAGCTGGCGTGGATTGGGTGATGGCAGTAGAGTGGCATAATGACCCTCTGGGTCCTGAGCTTTACATGCTGATGTTGGTGGTTGCCATGGTGCAGGATCACCATCCACAGCCTCAGACACACAGCTCTCAGGTTCACTGCTCTTGACAACAGAAGTGCTGCGGCACCATGCAGAGGGGAAGTACCCAGTCCTTCATGTGCAAGCTCAGGCATGAAGGCCACACCACCAGTGGGGATACAGTCACCACCCATAGGCTCAAACAGACAGTATGCTAATTCACCCATCTCAGCCTTCCGTGGCATCCACAGTGGCTGTGCCTACCAATCAATAATATTGTGGTGTACAAAGGAGGAGAAAGGGTTCTGCTCTCTGTGGGTGAGCCTGAGCACAGAGGCCACTCCTCCGGTGGGAGGAGATCTCACTCTCCATGGCTGAGCACAGAGTTTGTGCCACAGCTAGGGGTGAGGTCATTTCTCACAGCCACAGAGAGGGAGCTCTCACGCTCTGAAAAGTATGTATTTTGTTTTCCTTTGTCCCAGGGGCTGCCTTTTTTGTTCAGCATTGTCATTTCCCTGTGGGATAAGGTAGTAGGGACCCTGCAGCACCTTTGGGTCCAGCCAGCACTATGGCACTGTAGCCCTCCAGGTAGATACTGGGATATGTCATTTGGAGCTCCCAATATGTAGATATATGAGATCTGTGGTTACCAGGGCAGGATGTAGCCCCATCACTGCTGTGCTCTCACAATGACAGCCTGCTGCAGCTGCTTAGGTCTCAGGGAGGTGAGTGACCCAGCATGAGTTCCCTGTGGTGCAATGACCTCATGTGGAGTCTCCAAGTCACCACTCATGCTAGTGGCAGTGTTCGTGTGAATAGAGAAGCTCTCCCATAGTTCAGATCATAGCAGTACATGGTGGGGATGTGGACAAGTAATCTTCTCTCAGTTAATTTTTCTTTGCAATACCAGACCCACCTGGGCTCCCAGCCAGTTTGGCCAAGCTAGCATTTTGCTTCCTTTTCCTTCTGTGCTTTAGCTATTTCTCGTGACTTATCTGTTGGACTCCAATGTTCTCTCCTAGCTGTTCTGTTTGTGGTATGATTATCTATTTGTAATTTTGTTTTTGCTTTCTGGAGAGGGGAGATGTTTGAAGTCGCTGGTCAGCCTTCTTTAAATAGGATCCCTTTTCAGATGTTCATATGTGTCATTACCTCAGAAAATTTTTCGTTGACCTTACAGTCTAAATTGATTACACCTGATTATTTATTCACATAGCAAATGTTTATTTAATTTAATGTGTAACTCACAAGAGTATAAGCTTCATTATGACCTTGTCTATTTTGTTGACTACCATATACATACTCAGCATTTAGCTAATATTATACATTGATGAATTCAATAAATATTTGTTAAATGAACAAATAATAAAAGCAAATAACTGGTAATGCTCTTAATGAAACATTCCATATTTATTTACATATTTCCCTCTTCCATAAAGCATGGTAGAAAAAAAAACATGTAGAGAGAAGAAAAAAGAGTAATTTAAGAGGCATTCTTGTACTGAGATTTTCCTCTCTTTAGAAGTCCTAAACCTGAAAATTTGGTCCAGAGGAAGTGGTATCAAGCAGTTCTACAAAATCCAGTTTAATTGTTCAGTGTTTGTGGCAAGATTAGAAGTACTTTTTTTTTGCTTATCTATACAAACAGTAAAGTTTAGAGGGAAAACACAAGGCAAAACAGTAAGAGGCATCTGGGGATGGGAAGCAGGTGAAGGAGTGAGTGCTAGACAATTTTCCCCTAGCCTTCCCTTCCGTGGAGAAAAGGCAGGCATTGCTGCCATCCTGTCTATTCAGTTCTCTTTGTCAGCTTTGCTCAGGACAAGGGCACATTCTACCTCAAAAAAAAAAAAAAAAAGTTTTCCAAAGAAAGGTGATGCTGCTAACCACGAAACTGATTGATGCTTTCGAAGCTTTCTCATACCCTGTCCTGCTAGTTGTGGTTATTATCTTGAAGCAAAAAAAGTAAATGTATTTGAAGCAACCTTTTCATGATTTTTTTTCTCTTGGAGTGCATGTGTGTGTAACATTGTGGAGTAAGTGAAATTAGTAATATTTTAGTAAATTCGATTTCTAATTATATAAACTGTAACTTTGAGTTACTCTCTTAGTTTTATTACATACACAATCTCAGATATGTGAATCATTAAGGGGATCCTGTTTAAAAAATGGTTTCTAGGTATTCAAGGAAATTGTACCTCCAATTTCATTTTTTTCCCCAAGATACTGGATTTCCTGTTACATTATACAAACATTTAATACAGTCATGTATCACTTAACCATAGGAATATGTTCTGAGAAATACATTGTCAGGTGGTTTTGTCACTGTGCAAACAAAGAATGTACTTACACAAACCTAGCTGGTATAGCCTACTACACACTTAGACTATATGGCATAACCTATTGCTCCTAGACTACAAATCTGTAAAGCAAGTTACTGTACTGTAGGTAATTGTAACACAATGGTTAGTATTTGTGTGTCTAAACATACATAAACATAGAAAAGGTACAGTGAAAATACAGTAAAAAGATAAAAAATGGTACACCTGTATAGGGCTCTTACCATGAATGGAGCTTGTAAGAGTGGACATTTCTCTGGGGGAGTGAGAGACTGGTAAGTGAGTAGTAAGTGAATGGTAAAGGCCTAGGACATTGCTGTACACTACTGTAGACTTTAGAAACACTGTAGACTTAGCCTACACTACATTTATAAAAAAAATTTTCTTTATTCAATAATAAATTAACCTGAGCTTACTGTAACCTTTTAATTTTATACACTTTAAAGATTCTTTTCACTTTTGTCTCTTGTAATAATGCTTAGCTTAAAACACAAACATATTACATAACTGTACAAAAGTATTTTCTTCCTTTAATCCTTATCTTATGAACTATTTGCTATTATTACTTTTTTATTTTTTTTACTTCTAAAATTGTTTTGTTAAAAATAACACAGCCATACACATTAGCCTAGGCCTACACAGCATCATGATCATCAATATCAATATCACTATCTTCCATCTCCACCTCTTGTCTTACTGGAAGGTCTTCAGGGGCAATAACGTAAATGAAGCTGTTATCTCTTATGATAACAATGCCTTCTGCTGGAATATCTCCTGAAGAACCTGCCTGAGGCTATTTTGTAGTTAACATTAAAAAAAATAAGTATAAGGAGTACACTCCAAATGAACAATAAAAAGTATAGATAGTAAATTCATAAACTAGTGGTAGTAATTTATTATCATTATCAAGTATTTTGTGCTATATATAATTGTATGTGTTATACTTTTATACTACTGGCAGCATAGCAGCTTTGTTTATACCAGCATCCCCATAAATATGTGAGCAATGTATTTACCTATGACATCGTAATAGCTGTGATGACTCCAGTGATAGAAATTTTTCAACAGTACTATAATCTTGTGGGGCCATCATCATATATGTGTTCCTTTATTGACAGAAACTTTGTTATGCTGCGCATGACTGTACTTGATGTTTGAGATGTACCTTTGTTTCTAAGAATTCCTGCCATATTCTTTGGCTCAGGGAATGACCAGAAATGTACACGTATCCAAAGGCCTTTTCTCAAGGCAAGACAGCCCACAGTGACCTACTATGCCACTAATCTTCACAATTCAGAAGTACACAGAGAAACTAGAGTCAGAAGCCAGGAACTGCCTGTTGGCCATAGGGCAGCAATTTGATTCCTGGAAGTTTGTTGTTCTTCTCAAAATTGGAAGTACATTGAAAAGGATTCTCTCTTGTAGTATGCAGGATATAAGCTATAGAGTTGAGGCAGGCACAAGATAGAGTAATTTATCAGGCTTCCCACAATTTCTCCCAGACCTGAAAAGCCTGAAAGGAACATGAGATCTTATCACCCTAATTGAGAGGGTAAGACAGCCATAAAGAAGCTATTTAATTTGTACAAAGAGAATTATCTAAAATTATATTCATGTGAAATAGAAATTGTGACTCTAACAGCTATTTACTGTCTGAGTCCTCTGGAAATAAGCAGAACTTTAAGACTGAGCATTCTTGTCAGTGTGTGTATTTTGCTAATTGAAAACTTTGGAGGAATAGCTGGGTGGAAGGTGAAAAGGTGTAGTCTAGTCTACCTTTAAAACATGAGATCTCATGAGAGCCTCACAGTGCCTGCAGTGATATATAGGATGACTCTAGGAGTCACTTTTTGGACTAGCTACAGTCTAATTTCCATAGGTATGCTGGATCAAATGTATTCAATTTCCTTGTTTGCTGTATAGTGAAGGGAAAGAGGAAAAAAACAATTGAAGCCAAATATTACCACCTCTTCCCCCTACATTTATTTCCTTATACCCACACACAGTTTACTGAAGGAATCTTAGAATTTATAAGGGACTATAGTGATCAGCCCATTTTAATGTGTTTGCTTTTTGCTGATACAGCACAAGTGTATGCAGAACTGAATCAATTGACCTAAGGTAACATGATGTGAAAAGGAGGATGCTGTATAGAACAAGATAAATGGATTCTAGTCCAAGATCTGTCACTACAGAGCTTGACCAAATTAGCCAATCTCTTTGGGCCTTGGCTTCCTCATCTTAAAATAAAGAGTTTAGATTATAGCAATGGCTTTCAAAGAGTTGGGGGTGGGTGGAGCTTCCCAGTTGAGACCCACTGAAATTAAATAATTGAGTCAATCCTAGAAGTTCTAACACTCCAGTATTCTAAACCTGTGGGATAACGAAGTCAGGGTCTAAATATGTTTTCATTCACTTCCCTGTGGTTATGCAGCAACTGATTTAAAAAACATAATAAAGAAGAAGGCGGAGGAGGAGAAGGAGAAAAATAACTACTTTTGAAGTGTCAGTGGAGAGCAAACATGAAAGACAAGTCAATCTCCCTGTTTTAATATCATGAAAATGTGATTACATTATTATGTGAAGGTCATTCAACCCTGGGTTGATTTAATTACTCTGACTGTAATGACCCAAGTGGACTACCATATAATCAGTTTAGCTTTAGAAATAAATATTTAATTCCTAGGCATTTAAACATTTGGATTGGTGACAATATGATGAATGTCAGCAGGCTCGTACATATATTTTCCAGCGATTCATCATAGAATCAGTGAATATATGTTGTGTATGTTGCAATCTATGTTGTAGTACAAAACCTCTCTCAGGTACAAAGACCAATCTCCCTAATAATGCTGATAACCAACAGGTGAAAATGCTAAATAACCTGTATCAGTTTCAAGGTAATTCGCTTTTTAAAATTTAAGGTTTTAAAGAATTTCTCACGGATTTCTAAAAATTGATTTTTAAAGCATTCTCACTTTTTTTTCCAGAAGCAAAATTTAATATTCACTCTAAATCTGGGTTGGCACTTAGTCGTTTGTGCCTTTTAAAGAAGATGTTTCCAGTGGAGCTTCACTGAGGGAGCAAACTGGTAATATGATATTGTAGCCTCACAATAGGTTACTGGTGGATTTTTCCACCAGTATAATTTAAAACTAATTAATAGACTTTATTTTTTTGAACAGTTTTATGATTCAGAAAAACTGAGCAGAAAGATCAGAGTTCCTATTTTCCCTACCTCCCCAGTTTTTCCCTAGTATAAACATCTTGCAAGTGTGATACATTTGTTAGAATTGATGAGCCAATATTGATACAGTATTATTATTAAATAAAGTCCATACTTTACGGTTTGCTCTTTGTGTTATTCCATCTATGGTTGTAACAAATGTATAATGACTATTCTCTTTTGTTATAACAGATGTATATATTCAGTAGTAGACTGAATAGATTAAATAGACATTAGTTTATAGCAGTAATAAACTGAGGGATACCTTATGTAATTGCCTACTTGCAAAGATTTTCAGCTGCCTACTAGACATTGCCAAATACATGTTTCACTTTACCCACCATGTTTAAAACTCAAATTTATTGTATCCTCCTCTAGGAGAAATTATCTTTCCAACTCTCTAGTTCTGTCAGTGACACTACTTTGCTTCCAGGCAGAGAAGCACCCGCTTTACATGTTGGGGGCACCATGACACAATTAGTCCTTATGTGGTTATGAGTGTTAAATTCTTTAACTAGTTTTGTCTTCGCCTGCCTATTGCAATCTCAAAACAATAAAATTTAGTGGTAATTAGATTAGATTAAGACCCAGAAAATTTAGATAATAATCTTAACCTTGATATTAACCAGATGTGAAACTGCAAATACACTCCTTTACCACTTTGAGCTTCAGTTTCTTGTAAAATGGGGACATGAGATTAAATGATCTCTCAGATTTTTTCCAGCTCTAATGTAGCAATTTCCCCCTCCTGGTGACTTTTCTTTCACTTTCTCTCCATCTTGCAGCCATCAGCCACCTGGTCAGTTTATCCTATGCCTATGTTAACCTAAACAAATATGTATTAGACTCTTTGGAATCAGGCTCTTCCACACTCCAAATTATCATGCATAAACTGGCAGGTTAATTTCCCTGAAACACTACTTTTATCAATGCACACTCATTCTCAAAATATAGTTTCCTATTACCTGTCACATTAAGCATCAAATATTAATTAGTTTGTTTCTCCTGGGCAGAAGTTGCAAACTTAAATGCTTACACATGCCAAGCAAAGTAAAGTGAAGCCAACTGAGCAGGACTTGTAGCCAATCAGAGAATATGTCTTCCTGAAAAGGAGGTTGCTAAAACTTGGCTTCCTCAGGTGACTGCCACATGGGAAAGTGGACTCAGAAATACCAGCCAGATCTTTCAATAGTTCAAGAGAAAGAAAATTCAGATTTCTTTGAAATATCCCGATTTTTAAATGTTGACAACTAAATCAGTTTTTTCTTTGTGATTTCATTTTTTGTTAATTATGTCAAAACTGTATCCCAAAGTCAAAATGATATTACCAGTTACATTCACAAGTCTTCCTTCCATTTCCTTTTACTGTGATCTGTTTCATCCCTCTTATATGTAATTAATTAGTTTTTGTTTTATCCTCCATCCTATATTTTTGAAAATAAAAACATTGTGTATATTTACACTCATATTTCCTTCAATTTTTTAAACTATAGCATAGTATAAACACTGTCTGCCCCTTTTTTTTTTCACTTACTACATTCTGGATCCATGTTAGTATATGAATATCTTCCTCATTTTTTGGGGCAACTATACAGGGTCCCATTATGGGGATGTACCATTGTTTATATCTATTTTTTATGAACTTCAAGCTAAGAATCAGTTTTATGTTTCTAAATGACTGAAAACAAAATTAAAATAATAATAATATTTTTAAAAAATGAAAATTATTTAAAAGGCAAATTTTGATATTCACAAATAAAGTTATATTAAAACACAACCATGCTCATTTGTATATTGTCTATTGCTGCTTTTGTGCTGCAATGAGAAAGATGAGTAGTTGCAGCAGAGACCATATAGACCACAGAGCCTAAAATATTTAGTATCTGACCTTTTACAGAAAAATTTTGCCAAATCTGGTTTATTGAGCTGGTCTACTATTAATAGATGTTTTGGTTGTTCCAGTTTACTAGAAATAATAAATAAATAAAGCTTTAAAGTATAGCCTTCGACATAAGTAATTTTGTATTTTTGCCAGTATGTCTTCACAACAGATGCCAAGAATTGGAATTGCTGTGCCAAAGGGCAATGCATAGGTAATTACAGTAGAATTTGGCAAATTCCTTTCTGTAGGAATTGTATGATTTTTGCTTCCCCACCAACAATGTGTGAGAGTACCTGTTTACCCAAGCCTAGCCAACATAACATATTGCCAACTAATTTGTTAATTCAAGTGGTTTTAATGCAGTAGGAGATGTCAACAAAATATGTCCAAACACAAGCTGCAGTTAGGGATCCACTCATTTGCAGATCTGCAGTGTATGATTGATTAGGTTGTGCTGTGCAAGAGTGTTCAGTTTTGGGGATGCAAATGGAGACTGAAAGCCATTCTTCTTTACCTTATTGTGTGCCCTAATATGGGTCTGCTTACGTTGCTGGAGGAAAGTGTGCCTTCCTTCACAGGTCCAGCCAGACAGAGTTGCCAATTTTTATTCTACTCAGTGGGTGTGGCTTTTTGCAGTTTATTGCTACAGGAAGTGGGAGATTGGGGAAGTGAGGCAGCTTCACAATTTGTGACACTTATTGTAGGTAGGTCATTCAAATATAGAACTCATTTCACCTACCTATTTATTTTTTCTGCTTTCCCCTAATATCTATTCTGCAAATCTACACTATCTTCAGCTAGCTTAGTTCTAATCTTCCCAGTGGAGTCTTTTTAAAAATTATTTCCATTCCACCTATCTATCTTTTATTTTTGAATTTCCATCATCTTGTCTGTAACTCACAGCCTATCACTAAACTGTTTCATTTTCTTGATTGTTTTATCTCACGACCTTTTTTTGTTACTTTCTTCTTCCCCAAACCACCCTTCTCTCTACCTCCTATACCCCCTCCCTCTTACATACTAGAGTCTTAGGTATATAGCAGATGTTTAATATACATAGTGGGTGAGTGAAATGCACCAAATTTTCCAAAAGTGCATCCAGAACACACTTGGAAATTCCCATTGGATTAACTTGCTGGAGTGGGGTTTCATATCTGAATGGGATCCAATGGTCTCTTCCATCTGATTAGCAGGAGCTGATCTATTATTAGAAGTAAATGTGAGTTGTGGTCAAGAAGTGAGGTCAGAGCCATCAGGGCAAATGCAGATATCAGGAGATGGATGAGGAATCAGGAGTTGGGGAGTCAGGATTGTTTAATGGTGGAATGTGAAGTGCTACAGGAGATCTGTTTCCAGACAAAGAGGCAACAATGTGAGTGTGCTAGAATGGTCTCATTGGATTGTGGCAATGTAGCAAGAAGTCAGGACTGGTCTAGTGGGGGTGGGGGTTCAGTAAACTTTTTCTGTTAAGATCTGGATACTAAACGTTTTAGCTTTGCAGGCCATAAGGTCTGTGTTATATAACAGTTTAAGTATTGTTGTATCTCAACAGCAGCCATAGACAATGTATAAATAAGTGAGTATGGCTGAGTTATGATGAAACAATTTATGGACACTAAAATTTAAATTTCCTGAAATTTTCTCACAAAAATTTTTCTCAGTCATTTAAAAGTGTAAAAACTCTTTTTATGTCAAAAGCTGTATAAAAGCAGGCAGTGGGCCATAGTTTCAATCCCTGGTCTAAAAGCACAGTGCTGATCTATTAAGAAGCTGAGTACTAATTTCTGTCCATGAAACTATATATTAGAATGTTTGAATTGGGTTCTTTTGAAATAATTTTCTTGTATAAAAATTGAGAAGGAAATAAAGGGTATTCAATTAGGAAAAGAGGAAGTCAAATTGTCCCTGTTTGCAGATGACATGATTGTATATCTAGAAAACCCCATTGTCTCAGCCCAAAATCTCCTTAAGCTGATTAGCAACTTCAGCAAAGTCTCAGGATACAAAATCAATGTACAAAAATCACAAGCATTCTTATACACCAATCACAGACAAACAGAGAGCCAAATCATGAGTGAACTCCCATTCACAATTGCTTCAAAGAGAATAAAATACCTAGGAATCCAACTTACAAGGGATGTGAAGGACCTCTTCAAGGAGAACTACAAACCACTGCTCAATGAAATAAAAGAGGATACAAACAAATGGAAGAACATTCCATGCTCATGGGTTGGAAGAATCAATATCGTGAAAATGGCCATACTGCCCAAGGTAATTTATAGAGTCAATGCCATCTCCATCAAGCTACCAATGACTTTCTTCACAGAATTGGAAAAAACTACTTTAAAGTTCATATGAAACCAAAAAAGAGCCCGCATTGCCAAGTCAATCCTAAGCCAAAAGAAAAAAGCTGGAGGCATCACGCTACCTGACTTCAAACTAAACTACAAGGCTACAGTAACCAAAACAGCATGGTACTAGTACCACAACAGAGACATAGATCAATGGAACAGAACAGAGCCCTCAGAAATAATGCCACATATCTACAACCATCTGATCTTTGGCAAACCTGACAAAAACAAGCAATGGGGAAAGGATTCCCTATTTAATAAATGATGTTGGGAAAACTGGCTAGCCATATGTAGAAAGCTGAAACTGGATCTCCTCCTTACACCTTATACAAAAATTAATTTAAGATGGATTAAAGACTTACATGTTAGACCTAAAACCATAAAAACCCTAGAAGAAAGCCTAGGCAATACCATTCAAGACATAGGCGTGGGCAAGGACTTCATGTCTAAAACACCAAAAGCAATGGCAACAAAAGCTAAAATTGACAAATGGGATCTAATTAAACTAAAAATCTTCTGCACAGCAAAAGAAACTACCATCAGAGTGAACAGGCAACCTACAGAATGGGAGAAAATTTTTGCAATCTACTCAACTGACAAAGGGCTAATATACAGAATCTACAATGAACTCAAATTTACAAGAAAAAAACAAACAACCCCATCAAAAAGTGGGCAAAGGACATGGACAGGCACTTCTCAAAAGAAGACATTTATGCAGCCAAAAAACACATGAAAAAATGCTCATCATCACTGGCCATCAGAGAAATGCAAATCAAAACCGTAGTAAGATACCATCTCACACCAGTTAGAATGGCAATCATTAAAAAGTCAGGACAGAACAGGTGCTGGAGAGGATGTGGAGAAATAGGAACACTTTGACACTGTTGGTGGGACTGTAAACTAGTTCAACCATTGTGGAAGTCAGTGTAGCAATTCCTCAGGGATCTAGAACTAGAAATACCATTTGACCCAGCCATCCCATTACTGGGTATATACCCAAAGGACTATAAATCATGCTGCTATAAAGACACATGCACACGTATGTTTGTTGTGGCACTATTCACAATAGCAAAGACTTGGAACCAACCCAAATGTCCAACAACGATAGACTGGATTAAGAAAACGTGGCACATATACACCATGGAATACTATGCAGCCATAAAAAATGATGAGTTCATGTCCTTTGTAGGGACATGGATGAAACTGGAAACCATAATTCTCAGTAAACTATCGCAAGGACAAAAAACCAAACACCACATGTTCTCACTCATAGGTGGGAATTGAACAATGAGAACTCATGGACACAGGAAGGGGAACATCACACTCCGGGGACTGTTGTGGTTTGGTAGGAGGGGGGAGGGACAGCATGAGGAGATATACCTAATGCTAAATGACGAGTTAATGGGTGCAGCAAACCAACATGGCACATGGATACATATGTAACAAACCTGCACATTGTGCACATGTACCCTAAAACCTAAAGTATAATAATAAAAAATAAAATTAAAAAAAAAAAGAGTGGTTAAGGCAAGGGAGAGGAGGGGAAGGAAAATGGTATAAGCAGTTAACTCAGCAAGCCTGAGTTGCTCAAATGATGCGCATTCTCAGACGAGCCGGATTCTGAAACTGGCCCTTGGTCAGCGCCTAGAAACGGAGGTCTTGTACTAGCCCTATCCCCTAAATGATAAGGGTGTTTTGTATGGTTACAGTACTGAACCACACTGTACCAGCTTGTCTAGATATTTTGTGCAAACTGTATGATTTATAGTAAACACCTGCTTTCCTTCTGGAGTTGCTGTAATAGTAGTCAGTTGCAAAGGAACTATATGCCTATGTGATATGGTCTGAATCTGTGTACCCACTCAAATGTCATGTTGAATTGTAATCCCCAATGTTGGAAGTGGGGCCTGTGAAAGGTGATCTGATCATGGGGCAATTACTCATGAATGGTTTTGCACCATCCCCTGTGGTTCTGTGCTTGTGAGATCTGGTTGTTTAAAAGTGTGTAGCACCTTCTGTCTTGCTCCTGCTCCCACCAGGGAACACGCTTTGGTCCCCCTTTCCTTTCCACTGTGACTGGAAGCTTCCTGAGGCCTCCCAAGAAGCAGAAACTGCGATGCTTCCTGTACAACCTGTAGAACTGTGAACCAATTAAACCTCCTTTCTTTATGAATTAAAAAAAAAATTGATATGCTTGGTTATTTTAAAAATAAAATTACTATTCCTATTGTTCTAATAAAATAATAACAATAGTGGCAACTGTTTGCTGAGTACCTATTATGTGTCTGAAATTACACATACATTACTTAGTCCTCACAAGAACCCTATGGAATTTGAAAGATTTTATAATTTATTTGATGTCACACAGCTAGTTAGTAACTAATCCAGGATTCAAACACTGAAACAGAGCATCTGTACAAACTTACGAATGAATATAGCTTGAAATTGGGTAAAGGCCTATCATTTTAATAACATCACCAGGTGAAACACAGGGCACAAGGTAGATTGAGAATCCAAAATCCAAAAATCCAAAATCTGAAGTGCTTTAAAATCTGAAGCTTTTGAAACACTCAACGTGACACTCAAAAGACATGCTCATTGGAGCATTTTGGATTTTGGATTTTCAGATTTGGGATGCTCAGTTGAATAATGCAAATATTTCAGAATCTGAAAAAAATCTGAAATCCAAATGCTTCTTGTCTGAAGCATTTTGGATAAGGGATACTCGACCTGTTTAGTAAATCACACTATGTTATCATTCATATTTCACAACTTAAGGCAGATTTAAGTGCTGACTAAAATGCCATTGGTAAGGTGAAATTAGCATAATTTCACCTTTTTTTCCATAAAAAGTTTATTAGTTTTGGGTTTCAGATTATGATGTGATTTCAATAATGTGTTACAGCTTCAGTTCTACAAAACTGGTATTGGGATAGCTCTAAAATATATATTTGAAGTATTTGAAGCTGTGAAATGTCTGTACAGTAGTTATCCATCTGTAAAAGAGGGTACAATGAAGCACACATCAACCTCTTTCTATCAGTGATACAGGAAAGTATTCCACCTATAATAACTTTTTTTACACTCTTATGATTTACATACTGCTCATACATATATTATTTTATCATATTATATATAAGCCAACACAATCCATGGTTGGAAAGGAAGATACCATTATCTTCCCTTGCTTTAGAATTGTAACTATAGAATTAGAACTATAGAATTGGAACTTCCTGCTTTGGAATTGGAACTATAAGGCTCAGTGAAATGAAGTGAGGGACTCAAGATTAAAGAGATGGTCTATAGATCCACATCTTAAACCAAGGCCAGCTTCACAGGCATGTGACCTGTGCAGTTGAATAGGGCCTTGAACTTAAAAGGCCCTTGTGGGCTGGGCATGGTGGCTCACGCCTGTAATCCCAGCACTTTGAGAGGCGGAGGCAGGTGAATCACGAGGTCAGGAGTTTGAGACTAGCCTAATCAACATGGTGAAACCCCGTCTCTACTAAAAATACAAAAAATTAGCTGGGTGTGGTGGTGGGTGCCTGTAATTCCAACTACTCGGGAGGCTGAGGCAGGAGAATAGCTTGAACCTGGAAGGCTTAGGTTGCAGTGAGCCAGGATCATGCCACTGCACACTCCAGCCCAGGTGACAGTGCGAGACTCCATCTATCTCCAAAAAAAAAAAAAAAAAAAGCCCTGTGTTTGGTCTAATACTCTACTGTCAATATTTTGAAATTCCTCATAACTTATTAACAAGGGGCTCCACATCATCATTTTGCATTGGGCTCTGAAGATTATGTAGCCAATCCTACTTTAAACCAAAATCTTGTTACCATGGATCTATACCTTTTTTTTTATTCTCCAGGAGTTATTTTTTTTTCTTTCCATTAAGCTTGTAGTGTATCAAAACATTCTCTAAGAATTCTTTACAATGTTTACATATGGGGGTGCCAAACTAGACCATGGCATGTTTAATCCATTACCTTTTAGTGTATTCATTGTTAGTAATCTGTTGTTTTATATATATATATATATAATTTTTTATTATACTTTAAGCTCTAGGGTACATGTGCACAATGTGCAGGTTTGTTACATATGTATACATATGCCATGTTGATATGCTGCACCCATTAACTCGTCATTTACCCATTAACTCGTCATTTACATTAGATATATCTCCTAATGCTATCCCTACACCAGGCACCGGTGTGTGATGTTCCCTTTCCTGTGTCCAAGTGTTCTCATTGTTCAACTCCCACCTATGAGTGAGAACATGCGGTGTTTGGTTTTTTGTCCTTGCGATAGTTTGCTGAGAATGATGGTTTCCAGCTTCATCCATGTCCCTACAAAGGATACAAACTCATCATTTTTTTATGGCTGCATAGTATTCCATGGTATATATGTGCTACATTTTCTTAATCCAGTCTATCATTGTTGGACATTTGGGTTGGTTCCAAGTCTTTGCTATTGTGAGTAGTGCTGCAATAAACATACGTGTGCATGTGTCTTTATAGCAGCATGATTTATAGTCCTTTGGGTATATACCCAGTAATGGGATGGCTGGGTCAAATGGTATTTCTAGTTCTAAATCCCTGAGGAATCGCCACACTGACTTCCACAATGGTTGAACTAGTTTACAGTCCCACCAACAGTGTTAAAAGTGTTCCTATTTCTCCACGTCCTCTCCAGTACTTGTTGTTTCCTGACTTTTTAATGATGGCCATTCTAACTGGTGTGAAATGATATCTCATTGTGGTTTTGATTTGCATTTCTCTGATGGCCAGTGATGATGAGCATTTTTTCATGTGTCTGTTGGCTGCATAAATGTCTTCTTTTGAGAAGTGTCTGTTCATATCCTTCACCTACTTTTTGATGGGGTTATTTTTTTCTTGTAAATTTGTTTGAGTTCATTGTAGATTCTGGATATTAGCCCTTTGTCAGATGAGTAGATTGCAAAAATTTTCTCCCATTCTGTAGGTTGCCTGTTCACTCTGATGGTAGTTTCTTTTGCTGTGCAGAAGCTTCTTAGTTTAATTAGATTCCATTTATCAACTTTAGCTTTTGTTGCCATTGCTTTTGGTGTTTTAGACATGAAGTCCTTGCCCATGCCTATGCCCTGAATGGTATTGCTTGGGTTTTCTTCTAGGGTTTTTATGGTTTTAGGTCTAACATGTAAGTCTTTAATCCATCTTGAATTCATTTTTGTATAAGGTGTAAGGAAGGGATCCAGTTTCAGCTTTCTACATATGGCTAGCCAGTTTTCCCAGCACCATTTGTTAAATAGTAATCTATTGCTTTTAAAATTTGGATGGGAAAATGATTTTCTACCTAGAATTCTATACTTCTACAAAGTATCAAGTTGAGGGTGGAGAGAAGAAAAACATTTTCAGTCAGCAAAGACTCAGAACATTTGCCTCCAGCAATACAGGTAGTAAATCAGGAAATAGGAAGATATGAAATCTAGGAAATTGTTGCTGCAAGCCAGAAGAGTAGTCAAGGGTAGTCACAGGATACCTGTGCAGCAGGTCTGGAAAGCAGCAGCCCCAAATGAAGCAGAAAGTTGAGATAGAAACTTTCTGTGATTAGGGGTGGGGAGAGACGGGACTCATTTTATAAATACCTGATATGATGAGACTTCAGAAAAAAAAGTAAGAATGACTTTAAGAAATAATGTATAAGAATAAAGTGAAATAATTAGGAATTCCAGAAACAAACCGAAAAAGCTGTGTAAGAAATAACTATAGTAAAACTACTTGGATGAGGGTCCAACTACTTGACTGCAGTGATATTTATGTATCTTCAAAATGTAAACACTGTTAGGTTACTTAACTAAAAATTATATAACTATATTGGAAGGAATTGGGGAGAGGTTGTGGTTGTATTGTAAGAGCTAAATCCTCACATATTAGAGAAAGACATAAATAGTGTCTAACATTGGTAAATCAAGAATAGCAATATAGGCTGCATGTGACGGCTCACGCCTGTAACCCCAGCACTTGGGAGGATGTGGTGGGAGGAAGGTTTGAGCCTAGGCTTTGGAGATCAGCCTAGACAACACAGTAGGACTTGATCTCTGCAAAAAATAAAAAAATTAGCCAGGCTTGGTGGCATGGCTGTATTCTCAGTTACTTGGGAAGCTGAGGTGTGAGAATCACTTGAGCCTGGGAGGTTGAGGCTGTAGGTAGCTGTGATGGTGTCACTGCATTCCAGCCTGAATAACAGAGCAAGGCACCGTCACTAAAAAAAAAAAAAAAGTAGCAATATAAACATATTATTTATAAATGCAGCAGCTTGTGTTAAAAAGAGATTATCTCTAGGGAATAGAATCTGGTGTTGGAGAGATGGAGAAAAAATGGTTGATATATTCATTATAACTTTTTCAGTACTATTTGATTTTTGTAAGCATATATATTGCATCACTTTTATATAAACATGATTTAAAAAATTCTTTTCAAATGATTCTCAGAGTTCAAAAGTTTTCAAACCTCTTTTCAGTTATCAAAATGATGAGAATATACAGACTGGCTATGCTGTAATCTGCTCAGTTTACTTTGATTGATATAGTATAAGCCCCTATTTCTTAAACTAGCCTATGTGGTTTTAGTCTAGGTGTGCTAATTCTTGCTTTACTGATGAAGGTGTCTTAAAACTTAATTAGCTAATGCCTATAAAGGGATTTCAGGTACTTGGATAAATGGCTTAGTCAATATTGAAGCTATTTTTTCTAATGAGAAATTTTAAGTTACATTTAGCTATGACTTTTATTTGACATCAAATGACAAGAAAATATAGAAAACAACATTAGAACAACCACTGTGACATTCTATTACAGTCTGTTGTAGTTTTTAAAACTTTAGATATTTTTTAAATCAAAGGAAATATATTTTATACTTCTTAGAGGTCACCAAAATGAAGGAGGAATAAAATATAGAGGGTAAAGTTAAATCAAATTTTAAAAGTAACAAAAAAGCATCCTCATATCATTACCTGGTATCAGATGATATTAAAGAAAGAGAAAAAGGTTGTGATATAAAAATTTAAATCATATTTATTGAGCAACTACTGTAAGTCAGACCTTGTTGATAGCTTATTTCAAATAGAGCTGACTTTTGAACAATATGGGTTTGAGCTGTGCAGATGTGCTTATATGTGTTCTTTTTCTCCAACCAAATGCAGACTGAAAATACAGTATTCTCAGATGCAACCCAAATATATGGAGGACTGACTTTTCATATACACGGGTTGTAGGGAGTCGACTGTGGGACTTAAGTATGCATGGATTTGGTTATATAGGGATTACTCTGTAACTAACGATCCTCCACGTGGATGACTATACATAGTATCTTCTAATCCATGTCATTTTCATTGTGCAGATAAGGAAATAAACTTCAGAAATCTTAAGTGACTTGTTCAAAATTGCCCAGGTAATGTAAATTTATAGCTTAGGCCTGTACAATCTAACTCAAAGTTGTACCCAGTTCAACATGCTGTGAGGTTTTCTGATAAAGCATGTGAAGCAAAAATGAAGATAATGAGGGAGATAATACTAACAGGGTATAGTGGCAGTTGTATATTGCTACCAAATTTGAAAGGCTTTGAGTTCACAAATTGGGTCTCAAACTTTCCGACAAACTTGGGTTTGGTTTGGAAAAGTAGAGAATGAGGATAAAAAATTATTTGGGGAGATTTAGATATAGGCTGTTGTTGAGTAACAGGGAAAAGAACTTAAACTTCTAGATTGGTTGTTCTCAAAGTGGGGTCCCTGGACTAGCAGCATCGACATTTCCTGAAAGCTTATTAGAAATGCAAATTCTTGGGCCCCAATCTAGATCCAGACATGTTTCTCAGACCTTAGTTACACAGGAATTCCATGGGCAGCTAGTTACAAAAATTCCTGGGTCCCACCTTCAGAGATTCTGATTCAGTTGGTGTGAGGTGGGGACTAGAAATGTGTACCTCTAACAAACTTTTGGGTGACGTTAGTGCTGCCATTCTGCAGACCACGTTTTTACTTGAATTGTAGATCACCATATCCCATAATAGGTTGTCAACTAATTATTGTTCAAAGAGTGAATATATGAATGTGTGAATTTTTGCATCAGGACGAGGAATTGGTACAGTGTAGTGGGATAGGTAGAAAGGAGGGTAAGAATGGAAGAACCAAGTAGATAGGCAGAACAGACAGATCAGTCAAAAGGCCTAGTAGTTAGGTTTGTACCTAGAGTGGTTGATGTTTACATCAAGTACTTATGTTAGGAGATGATCTAGAATATTTCTTAGCAGCCCTAGTTTGGTTTTATTAATCCTTCATTTATTAGGTCTGAAACATGGCAAGAAAGGGGCTCTTCTTATTAGTGATTGCAATTACTTTTAACCAAAAGACCATGAATCATTGGAGGGAAGAAGCAGCAAGTAGCAATTAATATTTTAAGTTTTAGCATCATATTATTATTTTTTCTTCCAAGGCAACTCCCCAAGTGGGATGTCTAACCAAGACCCTGTCAACATCCTCTAATCTTTCCCTTTCACATCAGGAGTAAGAAGCAGTGCTTGAGGATATATAATTTTTTTTAAATCAAGTTCCTTAGTATTAAAAATTATAAAATAAAGATTTAAAACTTAAAAAAATTAAGTATAAAACATATTTTTATCTCAAAAAAAATCCCACACCCCCTATACCTTTATATCATTTCCGACTTCTTACCCAAATCTGGAAAGAAATGTTGAAGTCACACTTACAGATTCAATGGAACATGCTGTATTTGTTTTCAAGAACAAAGGTTCAGAAATACATTGTGTAGGTTGTTTGTAATTTGAGGGTCATATTTAACAAAAACAAACACTTCCATACAGAATTCAGAAATCCATAGAAAATTATTGTGTTTTGTGGTAATAGGTGTAGGGAAACTTTTTCATTTCTTGTAGAGAGAGACCAGAATATTCACTGAATTATAGAGTGGGGAGGAACCTTGGGAGACTCAAACCCTGTTCATTCAGACCAGAGGGTAAAATAAAGGGAAAAAATGAAGTTTGCTTTTATGTTCTAGATACTAAAAGGTAAACAAAAATACAAACTCTAAGCCTTTGAATTAGAAGACTGAGGAGGAAAGGACCCACTATACTGGAGAAATTTATTTTTCAAGTAGTCAAGGGTATTAGAAATGCCTCTCTCAAATTTTGGCTTATGAATCTATATTATATTGAGTTCCTCCAGAAACAGACCCTGAGATAAGGATTCAAGTCCAAGTGGTTTACTTGAGAGCTGATTTCAGGAAAAACCAGTAGAGAAGTGAGGAAGAGAGATAGAGAAGGGAAGGCAGCCAATAGAGTGCATCGTCATGCAAGTTACCACTGAGGATAGAAGGAGCTTCATCCTGCCGGAGAGCACTGGAGCCAATGTAGAACATGTGCCTCAAAAATTCTCCCACTAAGTCCAACAACCAGTCATTAGTTAAGGGTAGGGTAAAGAGGGTGGGAATTGATTCTCTGGCACTGCTGGTCTGCCATGTGTATGGGCAGAGAGAGTTCCACTCAGGGTCAACTACAAGATTTTTGTGGCTCAGCGCAAAATCAAAATGAGAATGTGAGATCCCTTATGTAAAAAGGCTTTTGCTATTTCTCTGTCTCTCTCTCTCTCTCTGTCTCTCTCTCTCCTCTCTCTCTCTCTCTCACACACACACACACACAAACACACACACACTCACACAGTGTGTGTTTACTCTTTAATGTCGTGCTCCCTCTGGCATGTAGATACATGCAGGGAAAGTGCAGATCCTCATAGTTGGCTGGTCCCTACCCCATTTTGTCCCAAAATTGGGCACATAGGGTATGCTGCACACATGTGTCTAACCCTGACTCTTATCACAACTTGTGCCCAGGCGCCCTCTATGGTAGGAGGGTAGCAGAAGTCACTGGGTCTGGGTAGGGAATAGGCAGGGAAGCAGCAGGAGCAGGGAGTGTGCAGAAGTGGTGGCTCCAAGCCCCCTGTGCAGTTCTATTGTCCCATTGAACTTCTCTTACAGAACGAAGATTCAAAGATAAACAGTAAGAATTTCAATACAGCAAATGCAGAGAATTAAACCTCAAGCATGTGGTACCCACTTTTGAGTACAGGGCCCTGGGTGGCTGCACTGGTCATACACCCATGAAGTTAGCTCTGGTTCTGCCAGCTAGATGAGCCCTTTAGCAAAGAGATGAAGATGTTGATAGTTGGAGACCAGCGTGGACTACAATGGTTATAGTGCAAGGGAGTATGGATGGGACACAAACAGTGCATGCTAGAGAGTCAAAGATTTAAACTGTAAACACCCATTCCTGTAATTAATTTTTCTTTTCAAATGAGATCACAGGAAGTTCTTTAATTGGCCCTGAATAAAGTTACTCCAACACTTCTGGATGATCTTTCCTTTTGGCTCATTCCCATACATTAGGGATTCAAGTCATATATCTTGCATTAGCAGCTGTAGAAACAAGCATGGTTTTCCCAAATAGGCTCAATCATGTATTAAATATATTTGTTGGGCTCCTAATATGTACCAGACACTGTGCTATGTACTATAGATATAGTGATGAACAAGACCAAAAGGCTCCCTACTATAGTGGTAATCATATTCCAAGTTTCTCTCGAGGAGTCTGCTACTTGTATCTCGCTGAAATTCTCCCCACATCTAGAAAGTAGTGCTAGTACTTGGAAAGAAAGAGAAAAAAATATTGTTATTTCATGTCAATTGCAGCCTTTAAGAGTTATTCATGAAAATGCAATAGCTATATTCTTGCCTACCTTTTAAATCCATTTAGAATCCTTGCTAAGCTACAAATTCGGTGGAAAGTCCCTTGGGTTAATCATAGATTTTGTAAAAAATAGTTCTTTCTATTCCTTTTCACAATGACAAGCTCACCGGCATATCATCCAGGATAAACATATAAGCAGTCGTGTTTAGTATACTGTGGTTCCTAATTGTCCTAAGGTTGCTCTAAAGAGCAATGCTTTGTAATAAGTCATCTGTACTCCTGTCCTAATTCATGGGGTTCAGTTTCTCTTATCAAAGTGAATGAAAGTGGAAACAGTCTTTCCTTTGGTACTTCACCAGTTATGATCTTAAAACTGCTCCTGAATATTTGGATCTTAACTTCTCTTCAGTGCTCCTTTACAACATGAAAGTAGCACTATATTGATGGCTTCCCCCCTTTTCTCTCTTTTTTACTTCATCTTTGGTGTGAAAAAGATTTTAAGAAATAACCACATCAACAAGGCTTTCAGAACTGTGAAAGAAAAATCACATCATGAAACAAAATAATTCTCACTTTGTTCTTGGAAGAAAATGACCATTGTTTCTTATCTCTGAGGTAGTTCTTGGAATGATGGCTGAAATGGGAAGAATAATTGAGAAAAATACCTATGTGCATCACAAAAGCCAAAATGCATCTTTTCTATTATACAAATAATCATCAACTCTTACTGACAGTTGATATGTTCTATTCAGAGAAGAGGCATTTATCATATCTAGGAATCTAGACATGATATGAAAAGCCTCTTATCTCTCCTTCACCATATTTGTAGTGATTTAAAATACCATTTGCAGCATGCTCTATGCATACTGTACACATAGGGATGAAAAGTATCTTAGAACATACTTATTTCAAATGATGCTGTTGGTAGACTACTTTATACGTCTGATTCTAAAAGATCACAATTAGCTTGCATAAGAAATATTAAAATAAGGGAAATCACATAGAAGTCAGTTTGGTTTTCAGCAGTGTTGAAATATATATTGATGGTGTATGTATATTTTACTGATAAAACCATTTGGAAAGAAAGGTTTTAGACATTTTAAATGCCATTTTGTGTCACTTTAGAACTTGCATTTTCTATATCATAATATAGAAAAATAATTCCAAAACATTCCACTAGCAAAAAAATGGCAATATGGGAGGCAAGTTTCAATTTTTCATTTATAAAATCTCTAACACCACAGAAACATATAAGAAATTCTAGATGAGCCACACCCTATTTCAGTGAAATAAATATTAAATTGACTTTAACATCTGTTTATATGGCTGTTTTCCATACTTAGTGCAAAACCTCCAGCTCCAGCCTCCTGCAAACTTGGCCACAGTTATTTCTAAAGGTTCCCCTGGGGAGGTTTTATTACTATTCAAAGTTTTATCAGCTATTATTATATGATGCTTTCCATTTTCTTTATCTGCAATTTCCTTAACTCTAACTCTGACCTGTAGCTGAGGGTGTCTGATACTGACGGATTTGTTGTCTGTGAGGCTACACGAAGGTGCCCCAAAACAACTGTCTCTGTTTCCCACAAATGTTCTGTTGGTATCTTGCTCTGATAAGCTGCTATGATAGAAAGGACTCTTATTCTTTCGTGCATTGTTCTCTCCTGCCAGTTATTTCCTTCTCCTACTAAGTTCTTAATCGTGACTTGATAGAGTCCTCTAAGAAGTCAAAATTTCCGCTACTAATTAAAAACTTTTTTTGCTCTTGTCATAAGTATATTCTCTGTTAACCTTTCATACTTCCAGTGCTTAAGTTTCCAATCCTGAATCATCTTTGATTCCTTCATTTCCTTCGCTGCCTACATCTAATCCATAAGTAAGCCCACTTGAATCTACCTTTAAATCTATCCACAATCTGAACAGTTTTCACCCCATCTACCTTTATCACCTTAATCCAAGTCTCCATCACCACTTCTTGCTTGGGCTATTATAATAGTTTCCTAACTGATGTCCTTGTTTCCAACTTTGCAACTAATACAGCAGCCAGAATGATCATTTAAAAACCTAGTTATAATTCTGCTGTAACCACTTCAATAGTTTCTGTCTTAAAATGAAATACAAAAGATTTATCTTGTTTTGCACAGCCCTTAGTAATCTAGCTCCTGGCTTCCTAACACCTCTTCTTTACCTCTCCCTCACTCTTATCTCTCCTTCACCATATTTGTAGTGATTTAAAATACCATTTGCAGCATGCACTATGCATACTGTACACATAGGGATGAAATGTACCTTAGAACATACTTATTTCAAATGATGCTGTGGTAGACTACTTTATACATCTGATAAAGTAGATGTAACTCACCGTAAACCCCCAACCCCTGTGTTCATAAAGCCCTCTTACTTTATTTTCTGCTCTATGCAAGTATCACCTTCTCAGAGAGGGCTTTCCTAAACTAACTACCTTACATCAAGAAAACTACCTTTCCCTGGCCGGGTGCGGTGGCTCATGCCTGTAATCCTAGCACTTTGGGAGGCCGAGGCGAGTGGATTGCCTGAGCACAGGAGTTTGAGACCAGTCTGGGCAACAAGGTGAAACCCCGTCTCTACTAAAATACAAAAAAAAAAAAAAAAAAGAAAGAAAAAAAAATTAGCTGGGCGTGGCAGCATGTGCCTGTAGTCACAGCTACTCAGGAGGCTGAGGCAAGAGAATTGCTTGAAACCAGGAGGCGGAGGTTGCAGTAAGCGGAGATCGTGCCACTGCACTCCGGCCTGGGTGACAGAGTAAGATTCCATCTCTAAAAAAGAGAAAACTACCTTTCCCTGTCCACTATATCCCACTTACTTTCTAGCCCCTTAATTGACTTTTTTCATCACAGTACTTTTTGCCATCTGATACATTAAATGTTTCTTTGATATATTTGTTTATGATCTGTCAGTCCAATTAGGATGTCTATTCTGTGAAAGTAGCAATGTGGTTTGTTTTGCTCATTACTGTAACCCTAGAACTTGGCAAATAGTAGGTGCTTAATACATTTGTTGACTGAAGGAATGGGTGTTTCACCCCTCCTATGTGAAGGGTAGCTATTGGGACAAAATTTGGTATTTCTGGATCTTTGGTTAAATATTATAATAATAGCATTTTATCCTAATTTCTTAGTTCATTTTATGTTGCTATAAAGAATTACCAGAGACTGGGTAATTTATTTTTTTTAAAAAAAGGTTTATTTAATTCATGATTCTGATAGCTGAAAAGTTAATGATTGGGCATCTGTATCTGGTGAGAGCCTCAGGCTGCTTCTACTAATGGCAGAAGGTAAAGGAAGGCTGGCTTGTGCAGAAACCACATGGCAAGAGTGGAGGAAAAAGAAAGCGGGGAGGTGCCAAGCTCTTTTGAACGACCAGCACTCATGGGAAATAATGGAGTGAGAATTCACTCTCCCTCAGTGGAGCAAGGGCTGGCCCTCATGACCCAAACACCTCCCATTAGACCCCACCTCCAACACTGGGAATCAAATTTCTACATGAGGTTCAGAGGGGACAAACATCCAAACCATAGCACCCACTATTACTGCAAGCTATTATAGCCAACAATGATGTTGATTGAGAAATATGAATGAGAAATGTGATTGAAACATATATATTATATATACCATATATGGTGTGTATATATATATCTATATATAATATCTAAGGTTTTTCTCAAAAGTTGCATTTTATATATTTTTTCTTTCAAAGTTAAAGAAAAATAACTAGCTGGGCACGGTGGCTCATGCCTGTAATTCCAGCACTTTGGGAGGCCAAGGCGGGCTGATCACAAGGTCAGGAGATCAAGACCATACTGGCCAACATGGTGAAACCCCGTCTTTACTAAAAATACAAAAATTAGCCAGGATGGCAACATGCGCCTGTAGTCCCAGCTACTTGGGAGGCTGAGGCAGGAAAATGGCTTGAACCCGGGAGGCAGAGGCTGCAGTGAGCCGAGATCGCACTACTGCACTCCAACCTGGGTGACAGAGTGAGACTCCATCTAAAAAAAAAAAAAAAGAAAAAGAAAAATAACTAAGAATATATACTAAAGAGGAAGAGGTCTTAAAAAAGAAAATTTCTTAGTCTATTTATAAGCTTAAAAAGGAAAACATTTTGTAAATGAATAGTGAACAGAGAAAATGCACTGAGTTCTCTGCTGTGTTTTTTCTTCTCCTATACTCTATTACAATACTTAATACTTTGCTCTGGTTACCAAATGTATGGGGGTTTCTTCTACACCAATCAATGCTCTGACACTAATTCTGTGTCTTACAATTCAATTCAATTCTGACACTGACCAGTTAGCCCAGACCCCACTGGTTAAGGACTGAGTCCCATAAGGCTGCCCCGCACTTAAGATGCCTTTCACAAATAACTAGGTTCACAGGTTACCCACAACTTCTGTCTGACTTGGCCACAAATGAGCGGTTCTCACAACCCCATTTTCTGATTCAATCATTTATTCAAATGGCTGACAGAGCTTGGGAAAACACTTTACTTATTTTTACCTGTTTATTATTAAAGGATACAACTCTGGAACAGCCAGATGGAAGAGATGTATAGGACAAGGTATGGTAAAAGGAGTGGGGATCTCAGTACTTCCAAGTATTCACCAACCCAGAAGCTCTCCAAACCCTGTCCTTTTGGGTTTTAGGGGCTTTGTTATGTAGTCACGAGTGATTGAATCATTAATTATTGCTGATCCATTCAACCTTCAGCTCTTTTCCTCTACGCAGAGGTGGGATGCCATAATCTGTGGTTGAAAGGTCCAGCCCTCTAATGATTGGTTCCCCTTGCAACCACCCTCCATCTGGAGGCTATTCAGGACCCTACAGCTATCAGTCATCTCATTATTCCAAGACTCCGAGGAGTTTAACAGCTGTGTGCCAGAAAACAGGGACAGACACCAAATATATATATTTCTTGTTAAATCAAAATATCACAGACAAAAAGTTTTCTTTGTACATAGCTCATATGGATTTATGTAAGAGGGAATACGTTTTCCTGCCTTTGTCTTCAAATGTCTTTCTCCTTTCTAATCAAAGTTATAATTTATTTTCTTTATAAATTGACAGTGCATTTAAAATCCTTCTTCAGAACAGTGTAATTTAAAATGAGCCTATTTGAAAATGGGCCATTTGTGTGCAAGAAGTTTGATTAGGCCTAAATAACTGTCCAAACACATATTTTGAAAGTTGTATAAAAGTGTCGTTAATATCCTCAGTAAGTCTAATCAGTTTTCTAATCTATAATTAGCTTCATTAATCTCTGGACAATATTACTAGCCTCTGAGAGCTCTGTAGACCAACAAGGAGGATCTGAGAAGCATGGAGAAACATGTAGGAAAAAGAAACAAAGAAATTCAGCTATAAAATAGATAGTAAGCATTATGTTATGTTAAATAGCATTTGTAACATTTTTGAAGTCCTCAAAGGTTTCATGCCTGGGAAAACTAGGAAAGTGAGAAAAATGAAATATGAGTATATAATGATCTTGAAACAGAATAACCGTATAAAACAATACTTAATACTTTGCTCTGGTTACCAAATGTGTGGGGGTTTCTCCTACACCAATCAATGCTCTGACACTAACTCTGTGTCTTACAATTCAATTCAATTCTGACACTGACCAGTTAGCCCAGACCCCACTGGTTAAGGGCTGAGTCCCATAAGGCTGCCCCGCACTTAAGATGCCTTTCACAGATAACTAGGCAGGGGGGAGCTTTCTCTGAAATTTCAGTTCAAGTTCTTGAATTAAACAACCTCATTAAACAAGCATTCTCTGTCATTGCCACAGTATCATTTCTGTAGTGCTATGATTATGGAGAATGCCATAATTAGAATCTTCAATAGCAAAAGAAAAATTACTGTAATACTATTGCAATACTTTTCACCTGAAAAATAGAAACTTGCCCGCTTTTATCTGAATGATTAATCCATCAAGAATATGTTTTCTGGTGTTTTGATAAAGAATTCATTTTTATCAGTGGCCTAGATTTTCCCCTTTTTCCAATAAAAGTCGTTAGATTAGAATGGTTTAAAGCTGTGGTTCTTAAACTATAATACATCTGAGTCACCTGGAAGCCTTGTTAAAATTGCTGGGCCCTGCTCTCAGAATTTTTGATTCAGTAGATTTGGCATGGAGACTAAAAATTTGTATTGCCAATATGTTTCTAAGTGGTCCTTGTGCTGCTGGTCTGGGAATTGTGTTTTGAGCACAATAAACCACTAGTTTAAATTAGGCAAGTAGTTACCCCACAGATAAATTTTTTTTTGAATTTATGTTCTGTTCCTTTATTGAAATATATTATTGATCACCTAAGGAAAAATGTTTAAAATACCTTGTTCAGACATGGTTTTTAAAATGCACTGAGCTCTCTGCTGTGTGTTTCCAAATATTACTTGGGGCTAGCCTACAACGCGTGTTCTCAAGATTGGAGGCCTATGCAAATATAAAGTTCTAGCCATAGAAGAGCATTTATGTATTTAAAGTTGTTGGCCCATGACTTCTTTCTCTTAATAACAATCAAACTAATTAAGAGAAGTATAGATAATGTTAAACTATAATAAAAATCTTCCAGTTTTGATTATATTCATTGACTGTCAGGTTCACAGTTTATTGACACTGAACCAATTTCTGGAACTCTTTAATAGTGCTCTGAACCTTCCTTACTTTGAAAGAGTCCTGGCCCGGCACTGTGGCTCACGCCTGTAGTCCCAGCGCTTTGGGAGGCTGAGGCGGGTGGATCACCTGAGGTCAGGAGTTCTAGACTAGCCTGGCCAACATGGTAAAACCCCATCTCTACTAAAAATACAAAAATTAGCCGGGCGTGGTGGCAGGCGCCTGTAATCCCAGCTACTTGGGGGGCTGAGGCAGGAGAATTGCTTGAACCTGGGAGGCAGAGGTTGCAGTGAGCTGAGATCATGCCATTGCACTCCAGCCTGGGAGACAAGAGGGAGACTTCGTCTCAAAAAAAAATAGAAAGAGTCCTTCATCTAGTCTGTACTTTTTCATATCTCCCTTTTCTGAAAAAAAGTTTTGTATGATTAGATGGGCGCTGCCAAGCTATTAAGATATGATTCACAATAGATAGATTCCTATTTGTAAATAAATTCGTCATACCTCAACTATCTTTTGGTTTAATTAAATATTCAGGTTGAAGGTTACGGAAGCTACAATTGAAATAAAGATGAGAAACAAAAGAGTAAAAAATTCACTTCCAGGTCATGACAATAAAAAAGAAATTATTCTCTCGACAGGTTTTTCTTTTATTTGGCCTAATTGCATTTGTCTCTCTGTACATTGTTATTTTCAGTTTTATGTTAGAAACTGGTTTCTAGTGCTCATTTTTTCACATATTATCTTCACGAATATACCTAATACATTGACTTCTTCTCTCAGCCTGTCTCTTTCCAGCAAAACACCAGAATTTCTCTTGTCTAGAGGAGACTGGCAGCATCTCCTTGGTTATATTGCCAGCAAGGTTATATGGAATCCATAACGTGTCATCTTCCTTTACAGCCCCAGAGTGACTTTTGTTACTTTCACCTTTCCTCATGGCATAGCTATTTTATGTTAAGTAGCCTTCTCGGGCTTCTCAGTTTGCAGAGATGTTTCTGATTTATAAAGCAATGCATACCCTTTTAAGTGTATCTTTTCTAAATAATACAAATACAAATTTCCATGGATAAAATAGTCTGGTGAAAATTCAAATGTAATATTACTAAAAATATCATATATAAATATTATAAATAAACTTGACATTGAACTTTGGAACATATGGAGTGGACAGCATATTCCCAAAAGTCAAACTTTTGCACACTATTAGAGCAACATAGCACCCTTTTAGAAGAGATGCTATTCTTTCCTTCCTGCCCCCACCTTCCATATCTTAGAGAACTTGTCCATTTCACGTTCTCAGAGATCACTCTCCATCAATGTCTGTGAACTGGAAAAAAATGGACATGTGAATCTAACACTCTGGTAAAGCTGACTGACATTAGGGGACAATCTGGGATTTAAAATGGGATTTAGAAATTTTATTTTAGTAAAATAAGGATTAATGTTTAATGGCTTCTCCCACTATATAATGTTTACAAAGTAAAACTGCTAGTTAAGATATGAAGTTGTAAATTTCTTATTTGGAATTAAAGTAAGAAAAAAAATGTGGCACTAAACAGTCACTCCTTCAATAAATACAAATTAAAAGCGTGATGAATGGCCCTTATATAAGGTACTGCACTGAAAATTAGAAACAAAAGATATTTTAGGAAATGTCTTACCTCATTATTTGAATGAGATATTGTTGGGAAAATTCTAAATAGCGTTTTGGATAAATTATCATTCCTTTCCATAAGTACATTTGAGTAGAAACATAAACTATTTTTGATAATATTTATTTTTATTTTTACAACATGTACTCGTTTGTATATTTTGTATTAAAAAAACTTCATAAAGCTCATATATATCTCATTCAATACAAGCCTAAAGTCTTTGAAGTGAAGGTTGACACACTCACAGAAAAAGCTACAAATCAGTCTTACCACTGTAAAGTAATGAAATGGTTATAGATTTCTGCTCACACAACTTAAGGAATTGTCCAGTGAAACACTCTGTAATTTGTGAAAAAAAGAAAGCTAGTTTTAGAAAATAATGTAGATTCAGAAATGAAGGACACCATCTCTTAACGCACAGAAAAATGAGGAAAATTGTTTACACATAGAAAAAGAGAAGAGGAAAGCAAATAATCATAGAGAAGCAGAAAGAAGAGAGCATTTGGGATGGAGGGCTCCCGCCAGCTTTCCTTCCAGTTCCTGGCCATTCTTTTTCTTTTTTTTTTTTTTAAGTCTTTTATTTTTTTAATTATACTTTAAGTTCTGAGATACATGTGCAGAACGTGTAGATTTGTTACATAGGTATGCATGTGTCATGCTGGTTTGCTGCACCCATCAACTCGTCATCTACATTAGGTATTTCTCCTAATGCTATCCCTCCCCTTGCCCCTCACTCCTGACAACCCCAGTGTGTGATGTTCCCCTCCCAGGGTCCATGTGTTCTCATTGTTCAACTCCCACTTATGGATGAGAACATGTGGTGTTTAGTTTTCTGTTCCTGTGTTAGTATGCTGAGAATGACGGTTTCCAGCATCATCCATGTCCCTGCCAGGGACATGAACTCATTCTTTTTTATGGCTGCATAGTATTCCATGGTATATATGTGCTACATTTTCTTTATCCAGTCTATCATTGATGGGCATTTTGGTTGGTTCCAAGTCTTTGCTATTGTGAATAGTGCTGCAATAAGCATACATGTGTATGTGTCTTTATAGAAAAATAATTTATAATCCTTTGGGAATATACTCAGTAATGGTATTGCTGGGGCAAATGGTATTTTTGGTTCTAGATCCTTGAGGAATCGCCACACTGTCTTCTACAATGGTTGAACTAATTTACACTCCCACCAAGAGTGTAAAAACATTCCTATTTCTCCACATCCTCTCCAGCATCTGTTGTTTCCTGACTTTTTAATGATCACCATTCTAACAGGCATGAGATGGTATGTCATTGTGGTTTTGATTTGCATTTCTCTAATGACCAGTGATAATGAGCTTGTTTTCATATGTTTGTTAGTTGCATAAATGTCTTCTTTTAAGAAGTGTCTGTTCATATCCTTCACCCACTTTTTGATGGGGTTGTTTTTTTCTTGTAAATTTGCTTAAGCTCCTTATAGATTCTGGATATTAGCCCTTTGTCAGATGGATAGATTGCAAAAATTTTCTCCCATTCTGTAGGTTGCTGGTTCACTCTGGTGATAGTTTCTTTTGCTGTCAGAAGCTCTTTAGTTTAATTAGATCCCATTTTTCAATTTTGGCTTTTGTTTCCATTGCTTTTGGTGTTTCAGTCATGAAGTCATTGCCCATGCCTATTTCCTGAATGGTATTGCCTAGCTTTTCTTTGAGGGTTTTTATGAGTTTAGGTCTTATGGTCTTATGTTTAAATCTTTAATCAATTTTGAGTTTATTTTTGTATAAGGTATAAGGAAGGGGACCAGTTTCAGTTTTCTGCATATGGCTAGCCAGTTTTCCCAACATCATTTATTAAATAGGGAATCCTTTCACCATTGCTTGTTTTTGTCACGTTTGTCAAAGATCAGATGGTTGCAGACGTGTGGTGTTATTTCTGAGGGCTCTGTTCTGTTCCATTAGTCTATGTATCTGTTTTGGTACTAGTACCATGCTGTTTTGGTTACTGTAGCCTTGTAGTATAGTTTGAAGTCAGGTAAGGTGATGCCTTCAGCTTTGTTCTTTTTGCTTGGGATTTTCTTGGCTATACGGGCTCTTCCTTGGTTCCATATGAAATTCAAAGTAATTTTTTAAATTCTGTGAAGAAAGTCAATGGTAGCCTGATGGGGATAGCATTGAAGCTATAAATTACTTTGGACAGTATGGCCATTTAAACGATTTTGATTCTTCCTATCCATGAGCATGGAATGTTTTTCCATTTGTTTGTGTCCTCTCTTATTTCCTTGAGCAGCAGTTTGTGTTTCTCCTTGAAGAGGTCCTTCACATCCCTTGTAAGTTGTATTCCTAGGTATTTTATTCTCTTTGTAGCAATTGTTAATGGGAGTTCACTCATGATTTGGCTCTCTGTTTGTCTATTGTTGTTGTATAGGAATGCTTGTGATTTTTGCACACTGATTTTGTATCCTGAGACTTTGCTGAAGTTGCTTATCACCTTAAGGAGTTTTTGTGCTGAGACCATGTGGTTTTCTAAATATGCAATTATGTCACCTGCAAACAGAGACAATATGACTTCCTCTCTTCCTATTTGAATACCCTCTATTTCTTTCCCTTGCCTGATTGCCCTGGCCAGAAATTCCAATACTATGTTGAATAGGAGTGGTGAGAGAGGGCATCCTTGTCTTGTGCCGATTTTCAAAGGGAGTGCTTCCAGCTTTTGCCAATTCAGTATGATATTGGCTGTGGGTTTGTCATAAACAGCTCTTATTATTTTGAGATACGTTCCATCATTACCTAGTTTACTGAGTGTTTTTAGAATGAAGGGTGTTGAATTTTATCCAAGGCCTTTTCTGCATGTATTGAGATAATCATGTGGTTTTTGTCATTGGTTTTGTTTATGATAGATTATGTATATTGATTTTCCTATGTTGAACCAGCCTTGCATCCCAGGGATGAAGCTGACTTGATCATGGTGGATAAGCTTTATAATGTGCTGCTGGATTCAGTTTGCCAGTATTTTATTGAGGATTTTCGCATTGATGTTCATCAGGGATATTGGCGTGACATTTTCTTTTTTTGCTGTGTCTCTGCCATGTTTTGGTATCAGGATGATGCTGGCTTCATAAAATGAGTTAGGGAGGAGTCCTTCTTTTTCTATTGTTTGGAGTAGTTTCAGAAGAAATGGTGCTAGCTCCTCTTTGTACCTCTGGTAGAATTCAGGTGTGAATCCATTTGGTCCTGGGCTTTTTTTGTTGGTAGACTATTAATTACTGCCTCAATTTCAG
The DNA here is from genome assembly GCF_009828535.3 of Hylobates moloch. Lineage (NCBI taxonomy): Eukaryota > Metazoa > Chordata > Mammalia > Primates > Hylobatidae > Hylobates > Hylobates moloch. The sequence continues at coordinate 50,762,713 of NW_026652279.1, forward strand.
AACTTGTTATTGGTCTGTTTAGGGATTCAAATTCTTCCTACTTTAGTCTTGGGAGGGTGTATGTGTCCAGGAGTTTATCTGTTTCTTCTAGATTTTCTAGTTTATTTGTGTTAAGGTGTTTATAGTGTTCTCTGATGGCAGTTTGTATTTGGGATCTGTGGTGATATCCTCTTTATCATTTTTTATTGTGTCTATTTGATTCTTCTCTCTTTTCTTCTTTTTTAATCTGGCTAGTGGTCTATCTATTTTGTTAATCTTTTCAAAAAAACCAGCTTCTGGATTCATTAATTTTTTGAAGGGTTTTTTGTGTTTCTATCTCCTTCAGTTCTGCTCTGATCTCAGTTATTTCTTGTCTTCTGCTAGCTTTTGAATTTGTTTGCTCTTGCTTCCCTAGTTTTTATAATTGTGATGTTAGTGTATCGATTTTAGATCTTTCCCGCTTTCTCCTGTGGGTACTAAGTGCTGTAAATTTACCTCTAAACACTGCTTTAGCTGTGTCCTAGAGATTCCGGTACATTGTGTCTTTGTTCTCATTGGTTTCAAAGAACTTATTTATTTCTGTCTTAATTTTGTTATTTACCAGATAGTCATTCAGGAGCAGGTTGTTCAGTTTCCCTGTAGTTTTGTGGTTTAGAGTGAGTTTCTTAATCCTGAGTTCTAATCTGATTGCATTGTGGTTGGAGAGACTGTTTGTTATTATTTCCATTCTTTTGCATTTGCTAAGGTGTGTTTTGCTTCCAATTATGTGCTCGATTTTAGAATAAGTGCTACGTGGTGCTGAGAAAATGTATTTTATTTTGATTTCGGGTGGAGAGTTCTGTAGATGTCTAACATGTCCACTTGGTCCAGAGCTGAGTTCAAGTTCTGAATATCCTTGTTAATTTTCTGTCTTGTTAATCTGTCTAATATTGACAGTGGGGTGTTAAAGTCTCCTACTATTATAGAGTATGAGTCTATTTTAGGTCTCTAAGAACTTGCTTTATGAATCTGGTTGCTCCTGTATTGGGTGCATATATATTTAGGATAGTTAGCTCTTTTTGTTGCATTGATCCCTTTACCATTATGTAATGCCCTTTTTTGTCTCTTTTGATCTTTATTGGCTTAATGTCTGTCTTATCAGAGAATAGGATCACAATCCCTGCTTTTTTTTTGCTTTCCATTTGCTTGGTAAATCTTCCTCCATCCCATTATTTTGAGCCTATGTGTGTCTTTGCATGTGAGGTGGGTCTCCTGAATACAGCACACAGATAGGTCTTGACTCTATCCAATTTGCCAATCTGTGTCTTTTAATTGGGGGCATTTAGCCTATTTACATTTAAAGTTAGTATTGTTATGTGTGAATTTGAGCCTGTCATATGATGCTAGCTGGTTATTTTGCCCATTATTTGATGCAGTTTCTTCATAGTGTCGATGGTCATTATATTTTGGTATGTTTTTCCAGTGGCTGGTACCAGTTTTTCCTTTACATATTTGGTGCTTCCTTAAGGAGCTCTTGTAAGGCAGGCCTGGTGGTTACAAAATTCCTCAGCATTTGCTTGTCTGTAAAGGGTTTTATTTCTCCTTCACTTATGAAGCTTAGTTTGGCTGGTTATGAAAATCTGGGTTGAAAGTTCTTTTCTTTAAGAATGTTGAATATTGGTCCCCACTCTCTTCTGGCTTGTAGGGCTTCTTCAGAGATCCGCTGTTAGTCTGATGGGCTTCCCTTTGTGGGTAACCCGACCTTTCTCTCTTGTTGCCCTTAATATTTTTTCCTTCATTTCAACTTTGGTAAATCTGACGATTATGTGTCTTGGGGTTGCTCTTCTTGAGGAGTATCTTTGTGGTGTTCTCTGTATTTCCTGAATTTGAATGTTGGCCTGTCTTGCTAGGTTGTGGAAGTTCTCCTGGATAATATCCTGAAGTGTATTTTCCTACTTGGTTCCATTCTCACCATCACTTTCAGGTACATCAATCAAATGTAGGTTTGGTCTTTTCACATAGGCCCATATTTTTTGGATGCTTTGTTTGTTCCTTTTCATTCTGTTTTCTCTAATCTTGTCTTCATGCTTTATTTCATTAAGTTGATCATCAATCTCTGATATCCTTTCTTCCACTTGATTGATTCAGCTATTGATACTTGTGTATGCCTCACGAAGTTCTCGTGCTGTGTTTTTCAGCTCCATCAAGTCATTTATGTTCTTCTTTGAACTGGTTATTCTAGTTAGCAATTCCTCTAACCTTCTATCAATTGTCTTAGCTTTCTTGCTTTGGGTTAGAACATGCTCCTTTAGTTCATAGGAGTTTGTTATTACCCATGTTCTGAAGCCTACTTCTGTGAATTCGTCAAACTCATTCTCCTTCCAGTTTTGTTCTCTTGCTGGTGAGGATTCGTGATCTTTTGGAGGAGAGGAGTCGTTCTGGTTTTTGGAATTTTCAGCCTTTTTGCTCTGGTTTTTCCTCATCTTTGTGGATTTATCTACCTTTGGTCCTTAATTTTGGTGATGTTCGGATGGGGTTTGGGGGTAGGCATTGTTTTTGTTGATGTTGATGTTATTGTTTTCCATATGTTAGTTTTTCTTTTAACAGGCCCCTCTTCTGCAGCTCTGCTGGAATTTGCTTGGGGTCCACTCCAGACCCTGTTTACCTGTGTATCACCAGCGGAGGCTGCAAAACAGCAAAGATTACTGCCTTCTCCTTCCTCTGGAAGCTTCATCCCAGAGGGGCACCCACCAGATGCCAGCTGGAGCTCTCCTGTATGAGGTGTCTGTCAACCTCTGCTGGGAGGTCAAGTGCTGTGCAGTTTAAAACTGCTGAAGCTGCACCCACAGCCGCCCTTTCCCCCAGGTGCTCTGTCCCAGGGAGACGGGAGTTTTATGTTTAAGCCCCTGACTGGGGATGCTGCCTTTTTTTCAGAGATGCCCTGCCCAGACAGAAGCAATCTAGAGAGGCAGTCTGGCTTCAGTGGGTTCTGACCAGTTTGAACTTTCTGGGTGTATCTTTTTTTTTTTTTTTTAATTATACTTTAGGTTTTAGGGTACATGTGCACAATGTGCAGGTTTGTTACATATGTATCCATGTGCCACGTTGATTTCCTGCACCCATTAACTCGTCATTTAGCATTAGGTATATCTCCTAATGCTGTCCCTCCCCCGTCCCCCAACCCCACAACAGTCCCCGGAGTGTGATGTTCCCCTTCCTGTGTCCATGAGTTCTCATTGTTCAATTCCCACCTATGAGTGAGAACATGCGGTGTTTGGTTTTTTGTCCTTGCGATAGTTTACTGAGAATGATGTTTTCCAGTTTCATCCATGTCCCTACAAAGGATATGAACTCATCCTTTTTTATGGCTGCATAGTATTCCATGGTGTATATGTGCCACATTTTCTTAATCCAGTCTATCGTTGTTGGACATTTGGGTTGGTTCCAAGTCTTTGCTATTATGAATAGTGCCGCGATAAACATACCTGTGCATGTGTCTTTATAGCAGCATGATTTATAGTCCTTTGGGTATATACCCAGTAATGGGATGGCTGTGTCAAATGGTATTTCTAGTTCGAGATCCCTGAGGAATCGCCACACTGACTTCCACAATGGTTGAACTAGTTTACAGTCCCACCAACAGTGTAAAAGTGTTCCTATTTCTCCACATCCTCTCCAGCACCTGTTGTTTCCTGATTTTTTAATGAGGGCCATTCTAACTGGTGTGAGATGGTATCTCACTGTGGTTTTGATTTGCATTTCTCTGATGGCCAGTGATGATGAGCATTTCTTCATGTGTTTTTTGGCTGCATAAATGTCTTCTTTTGAGAAGTGTCTGTTCATGTCCT